>NC_063332.1:126541431-126607899 GCF_021869965.1 Rhincodon typus | reverse complement strand
CAGCTTTCCTGCTCCTCTAATGCTGCTTGGCCTGCTGTGTTCATCCAGCTCTACACCTTGTTATCTAAGATTCCCCAGCATCTGCAGTTCCTATTATCTCTTCATGGAGCTCTATTCTACTCAGACTGACTTCTAAACTCAAAATCACAGAATTGATAAGGTGCAGAAGGCCCATTTTGATAAAGGGAGCTTGCCAAAGTACCAGAGCCTTATGCAAGTAAAACAGAATGGAGCATATTTTGTGGACTAGTTACCGAAGACGTAAATTTCAGTGTTGTATAACTGTTCATCTGATCCAGATCTTTTTAGAACTAGCATCAACCAGTGCCGGCCTATTTGTACAGAGTACCAGTATTAGCTGATTTCAGTGGCTCATCACTAACTCAGCACTAAGGTTTTTGAGTAGGTTTGTAGCTCGGTTTGCGGATGTTGTGGTTGGTTCATTCGCCGAGCTGGCTGGTTGTTCCGCAGACGTTTCATTACCATCAGTGGGTAACATCAACAGTGCAGCCTCCGATGAAGCGCTGTTGTGTTTTCCCACTTGGTATTTAAACTCCGGTGTCCGTTGAGTTGGGATTACCTCACTTCCGGTTTTCCTTCGCAGTGGAGTATATATGGGATCTAGCTCTACGTGTTCGTTGATAGCCTTCTTAGAACCAGACCTCTAGGGATTTGTGTGCTTGTCTCTGTTTGGCCTGTCCTAGGATCCTGGTGTTGTCCCAATCAAACTGGTGGTTTTCCTTATCCACGTGGATGAAGATGAGTGAGTAATGGTCATGTCTTTTTATTGCTAGTTGGTGTTCAGTTCAGTTCAGATATGTTCTTGATGTATGGTAGCGTGATGAGTGTGTTAGGGCGTGTAGTATCTTCGTGTTGTTGTTCATGTAATAGGCATCATCTGATCCAGTTGTTCTGGTATCTGTTGTCCTGTTTTTTTGGGGTGGGGGGGGGGGGGGGGGGGGGTGGCGGTGGTGTTGGTGGTGGTGTTAGTTCCTTCAGGTTTCATGCTTAGGTAGTCCATTTTGTTGATTTGTCCGGTCTATTTGAGTCTCTTTAGTGTGTTGATTATCCTGTTGCCCAGTTGTGGTGTCGGGTCTACGTGCACTTGTCGGTATGTGTTAAGTCTCTGCTAGTAGTGTCTGTGCTTTGGTCAGGTAGTCCCATTTGTTTAGTATTCTTGAAGGATGGGTCTTTTCTTGGTTCTTGGTATCTGTTGATTGATGTCAAATGGTTGGTTCTACGTCAGTTGTCCAGTCTTGGTTGGTAGCGTCTAGGAATAAGGTTTTTTGGCGCTTAATGTGTGTTATATCTGTGGAGCTGGTTGTGTGCGTTGTTGACCATCATCTTCACCATCCTGTGGCTATTGTGTTCTGCTGTCCTATGAGGTTGAAAGTTGTTGATGGGGAGTTTGCATCTCACACTGCGTGGTAATACCTGGTTCCTGAGGCATCCGTGTTGAAGTAAAGTTACTCGCGAGTGGTGCTCTGTTGTTTGGCGTAGTTTTCCCATTTCCATGCCAATTTGAGCGTACTTCACCCATAGGTATCTAAGGTTTTTGACTAGATTTGTAGCTTGGGTTATGGATGTTGAGGTTGGTTCGCTTGCCGAGCTGGTTCGTTAACTCAGCACCCTGACAATGTCCAAGACTGTGGCAGCAAAACAACTGGCGCAGCTGGAATTTTCTAAATTTATTTCATTATGTGCCTCTTTCCCAATGTGCACCAAAGTTAAATAACAGGACTTGAACAATCCAAAAAGTACTGCTTAATTGTCAACTCATTGATGTCAATTTGGATCAGTGCAACAGTTTTTAAAGTACAAATGCCCATTACCATTCAATCTGGGAATCACCACCTGAACAGAATGCCAGCCAAAGTGACCCACAAAGATGTCTAATGTTATCAACAATTAAGCACAACCAGTCACCTTTTCACGATGTTAACCGTGGTGTATTGTGTGCTGTCAAACTGCTGTTCCACCGCAGTCAACTCAAGCTACACTTGGCACAAATTGAGACTATCAATATGTCTTTCCATAACTATAAAAGGACTGTGAAGACAACTGTACTTAAGCCCAAAACATTTTTATTCAACAGTATAAACACAAAGTTAAAACTGTAATGAAACCAAGGACAGGACAACTATTATTAAAGATAACTGGAAGAGGATAGAAGCTTCAAACTGCTTTGTAAATAATACATTATTTCACTTCATATAACGCGAGCCTTACTGCTACTAAGCTACCCTGATCTCAATCCACAAGGGAAAAACAATAAAAAGGAAAATTCCACAAAAGCAATTATTTGACTAATTATCCAAAAGGAATGTACAGTTCATTTGGAAGCCATAAAAGATATCCCATTTCAACATCTTCTCAAATTTTCCCAATGATAACGTAAAGACCATTTAGCAGGTTGATTTGCTACATTGAAGAATTGCCATGAGATCATTTTTTCTGTCTGTTACTTCAGTTCTATTCTTTAACTTATTAAGTCTTCACTGCATGCAAGATCTGTGGTATTGAGCAGGTTGAATGTCTTTGCATTGTATTTTCTACTGAATTTTAGCATTTCCAATTCCAGTGCTTTTCAAGCCAATGGTAGCAGAAAACAATCAACTCCTCAGTTGGCACTTGAAGCAAGCATATGTGCACAATTTATAGAAAATGTCTAAAATTTTAAGCATATTAAAACTAGTTAAACCTAAAATTTATAATAGAATTTCTGTGTGACATTTTAAAGCAGTTGCAATACACACTGGATCACAAATTCAAGTTTGGCTTCTACAGAAGAAAATTTAAGAACACAAGGATCAGAATATACTTCCCATTGAAAGTATTTCTAGTTTCAATTAAAAAGACGAAGTGTTCCTCTACAAAAATGAGGGACATTATGGTTAGGACTTCACACATTGCAAATGGTACACAATGATAACACTGGATTCAGTGTGGCATTACACAGACATTGACAATGATCTTTCCTTTAAGAAAGTCAACAGTACAATGCTCATGCAAACATTATGCATGGCAAAAGTCTCACATATCCCAATTACATTGCTAGGTTTTATGCCAAACTCGCAGTCTAGCCTTAGGTTGTGTAATTTATATCACATATTTCAAACCATTGTCCCAGTAACCAATTATATTTCTAACATTTTGAGATGTTCCTTACTTTTCACCTCACGCGGTCAGGCAACTATATAGATTTAAACTAGTTCCACAACGCAAACTTTAATAAACGCATGTAAAAACGGCCCACATTTAAACAAATGAGGGCGACTATGTAACACATGAACTACTGAAACATCCACAGCCTTTGGGAGTTGAAATTATAATGTCTGTCTGTGTCAATGATCTTTCCTCAAATTCAATGAGAGATTCAAATGATGAAATATGCTTTTTGGTCCATTTTGTTGGGGTCATTGGATATTTTGCACAGACAATAAATAATAATGCTAACTTCAGGAATTGGGTTTAAAGGGTTGCAATTGCTGGAGCTGGAAACTGCCAGGTCTTTACGCACCAATTTAACATTGTCACAATAACTCCAAGAAAAATAACTTCAAGACAATGTCTTGCAGAAAGCTCAGAAGCACTAATTGCTGAAACATAATTCACCACCATCCTGCTTCAAAATACAAAGAAAAGTAGTCATGCTTTTGCTAAATTGAAATTTCAACAATTTTGATTGTTATACATTACGAAAATAAATTTTGATATAGGCAACTTATAAATTTAAATATATACAAAGGCGAGTTGTCACAGTTATAATTGTACAGCCTGCTGTGTACAGAGGGGTAAAGTGCAGGTGAGGTGCCCAACAGTACTCTGGAAACACTGGAATAAGTACAGTACATACAGCAGTGACAGTTTAACTCAATCACTTCATTAAATTTTATTTCCCCAATCACTGTTGGTCCACTGACACTTAGACAAATCTATTATTCCTGTTGTGGTCTCTTAACACTACCTTGTGGCAACCATTGTGAACAGTTACATTTAAGGCAGTGAATAGAGTGCTGCTGTCATTAAGACTCTGCCTTGTTAGAAACACATTTATAGCTCCCTGGACTCAACTAAACAATGAGCCTCCTTTAGGAGTTGAGTCTTCAGCTTTTACCCCATCAGTAATTCAGATGGTGATAAGCCACACTAGAATGGATTGGACAGCAATTTGACAAACCTGTACAAAAGTCAGTTGCTTTTAGAAGAAATCTGACCACCTATACCCAATGTTCAGTGTCCAATATGACTGCGCATATCTCATCAATCTAGTTATATCTTGAAACCTGGAAGTGGCTACAAGCTGGCCAGAAGATCCATCAGCATATTGTAGTTCATCGCTAGATACAGCCACATCAGAACGACATATGTAGTGAACATTCTATGGAAGAACTTAACAACTGCATCTGCGATGGTGGTACATTATTATTTTACTTCAATCTACCGTGAGAAGCAGTTGATAGCCATAATGTAAGACTGCCAATCAAACAGGTTGGTTCCTATTTATTGTCATGGCTTGGTGGGTAAATGATTCTCTGTGTTCAGGCCTATAGTGCACTCTTTGGAGATTGCTGGTTGACACACCAATGTCCGAGCCCTGCCTCTGCGCTCAGTCATGTACAAGTGACCCTGATGTAATTTGTCCAGGATACCATCCCGAGTGAAGCTGGAATGACCAGCTTGTCATCAAGTACCAGCAAATCGTCTAGAATGGTGAAATGCTGTCAATGCTCAAAATAGGTCATCATGCCTAACCTCCAATACAATGTTGATGAATGGCAATACATTTTCGCTCTTGTAGATTTGATTGAACTCATTTTGGGTTGCTGGCCACCATATCAATGTGGCCTGAGTATATGATTCAGGTTCACCAATAAATTCCTTATCAAAATGTTAACAGGCTCTTCAGGGAGAACTTGTGCTATCGTCTACAGCTTCCCCCGCACATATTTGATCTCATAGGCAAGGAAAAGGTGAAATCTCTATTTGTGGAGGTATCTTTGCTAGTTCTCTCTCATCTACCAGGGAGACCAATGGTTTATAGGCCATCTCTACAAGTACCTTCAGGTCAAGGATTTAATCCGAAAACCTCCTGCATGCACATGTGGCAAAAAGGGCACGCTCCTCTACAGCTACGCATCATGTCTCTGGATACGACAATGCCCTGGAGGCTGAATACACCAGTTTCAATACCTAGCTGCTTTCTCCTGAATGAATACCACTCCCAGTGTGATAAAGGTGAATAATATTTTATCATTACTTGGAAATTATGATGTTTTATAACTGAGACAGATAGGATTTGGCTTTAGTCTTGTTAAAGTAATTCCTTTTTTAAAGGAAAAACATCAGAACATAAATTTAGGAAAGTGACCTAAATACACCATTTCCAAGAAAGCATGTGACGTTGCAAGTGCCTAGCCAGATGCCGATGGTGTCAATGGATAAAGTGCTTACACTGATTTTATGACATATAGGGGGGGGGAAGAAAAAAGCAGAAGCTACAGCTGGTTCAGTTTGAGTTCACTTCGGAAATATCAAGTTTCAGTTTTATGGTAGCAAAAGAACAAGGTTTTACACCTCAAGAGAACAGTTTAACCCTATCAAAAGGGCAGATTAGTTCATGAAATCTCCACACTTGGAGATGCAGAGATTTCCAAGCTATCAGAACTGAAAACTTGTCTTGAAATTGTTTCAGAAAAAGTGGAGAGAGTCAGTTCAGTAAGAAATTAAAGAGTTAAGAAAGAAAGAAGTGATAGCATTTTGGAATTAAGTATCGGAAAAGGATATTGGCAGGGAAAAAGGATGATTCTTTGAAGTTGTGATTTATAATTGCTTTTTTTTGTATAATGAACTAATTTTTGCCTGCTTTGTGTGAATATGTACAGTGACCAATCACCACAGTAAACAGCATGAAACTGCAGGAGATGTGGGAGATACTAAACAAGCATTTTGCATCAGTGTTTACTGTAGAGAAGGATATGGAAGATAGAGGTCATGGGGAAATAAATAGCGACATCTTGAAAAATGCCCATATTATACAGGTGGTGGTGCTAGGCATCTCAATGCGTAAACATGGATTAAGCCTCAGGACCTATCAGGCGTACCATAAAACTCCGTGGGAAGCCAGGGAAGTGATTGCTGGGCCCCTTGCTGAGATATCTGTATTGTCGATAGGTGCCAGAAAACTAGAGGTTGGCTAATGTGGTGCCAGTATTTAAGAAAGGTGGTGAGGAAAAGCCAGGGAACTATAGACTGGTGAGCCTGACATTGGTGGTGGGCAAATTGTTGGAAGGAATCCTGAGGGACAGGATTTACATGTATTTGGAAAAGTAAGGACTGATTAGGGAAAATCAACATGGTTGTGTGTCTTGGAAATTATGTCCCATAAGCTTGATTGAAGTTTTTGAAGACATAACAAACAAGATTGATGAGAGCAGACTGGTGGACATGATCTATATGATCTTCAGTAAGGTGTTTGATAAGGTTCCGCATGGTAGACTGGTTAACAAGGTTAGATCACACTGAATAGAAGAAGAACTAGCTATTTGGATATAGAACTGGCTTGAAGGTAGAAAACAGAAGTTAATGTCGAGGGGTGCCGTAAGTATTGGTCATAGGTCCAAGATTTTTCTTCATTTATATAAATGATTTGGATGTGAAGATAGGAGGCATGGTTAGTAAGTTTACAGATGACCCCAAAATTGGAGGTGTAGTGGACAGTGAAGGAGGTTATCTCAGAGTACAATGGATCTTGATCAGATGGGCCAATGGGCCGAAGCGTGGAAGATGGAGTTTAATTTAGATAAATATGAGGTGTTGGAAACGGAAATCAAGGGAGGACTTATAGACTTAATGGTAAGGTCTTGGGGAGTGTTGATGAACAAAGAGACCTTGGAGTACAGGTTCATAGTTCCTTGAAAGTGGAGTTGTAGGCAGATAGGTTAGTGAAGGCGGCATTTGGTATGCTTGCCTTTATCGGTTAGTGCATTGAGTATAGGAGTTGGGAGGTCATGTTGCTGCTGTACAGGACATTGGTTAGGCCACTATTGGAATAGTGCATGCAATTCTGGTCTCCTTGCTCTAGGAAGGATGTTGTGACACTTGAAAAGGGTTCAGAAAAGATTTACAAGGATGTTGCCAGGGTTGGAGGGTTTGCGCTATAGGGAAAGGCTGAACAGGCTGACATTATTTTGCTTGGAGTGTCCGAGGTTAAGGGATGACCTTGTAGTGGTTTATAAAATCATGGATAGGGGTAAATAGTCCTGAGGTGCGGGTGTCCAAAACAAGAAAGCATAGGTTTAAGGTGAGAGGGGAAAGATTTACAAGGGGCGTAAGGGGCAACTTTTTCACACAGTGGATAGTGCATATAATGGAATGAGCTGCCAGACAAAAGTGGTGCAGGCTAAAACAATTACAGCATTTAAAAGGCATCTGGATGGGTACATGAATAGGAAGGGTTTAGAAGGATATGGGCCAATTGCTGGCAAATGGGACTAGATTTATTTAGGATATCTGGTTGGCATGAATGAATTGGATCGAAAGGTCTATTTCCGTGCTGTATATCTCAGAGTCGTAGAGTCACAAACTACAAAAATAAAACTTATGATTGGTCAAGCCAGGTTTCGTTCTGGGATCTGACTTGTCCAGTACTACCATCAACTGGGATCATAAAACAGTGCCTAAGGTGAAGCATCCACTATTTTAATAGTTGGAAGGGAATGGATTGTAATAGGCAAGGACATTTGTGGATGGCAGTAGGCTCTTGATCTTTTGGAAAGCGTACTCCTGATATAAGCCCAGGCACCACCCTTCCTTTATCTGAGTAGCTGTCTCAAAAGATTCCATGGGCATTACCAAGTAGGCAAAAAGTTTTGCCAACCAGTTCACCATTCCTAGAAAGCTTTGCATGTCATAAACTGATTATTCTATAAAAAACCACCTCTTCTGTGGGTCCAGTGTTATGTCATCTTTATCAATAATGTGTCTGAAAAAAAGCAAATAGTGTGATTTCACAGAGGAATCCTTTTATCAAGAGAAAGCCCTGAAGCCTATATGCAAGTTTACATGCATGGACTTTCTGGTCATCTTTTTCAACCATGCTCGCATGTATCAATAAGTCATCTGACCACTTGCAAGATATTGGATATGGGAGATTTCAAGGGCTAAGGCATCTCAACTGGCAGTCTATTAAAGAATTACCTCCCAATGGAGCAAGAAATGTAGTAAGCAGTCTTGTTGGACATCTAATCGTAGCTCCAGAACAGACTGTTAGCATCAAGTTGCTAAAAATTCTACTTCTAGACAATTTGGCTAAACTCACGTTGGCAGTAGACACGGAATGGAATTTTCTTAGCCACTATTTTGAGTTTTGTAAAATGAACAACATTCTAATGGGCCCAATGGGTGTGCATACAGTAACCATGAACACCTCTCAGTTAGTTTAGTCACCCAAGAAATGCCCATTTTGGTCAGTTTAAGTCTGCTTCTGAACTTCATTCATTAATGGAGACAGAATCTTCCTGCATGCTCAGAAACAACAGGTTAGCTTTCTCCTTTAATGTGATGCTGTATTTAGTATGGAGTCTGTTTAATGCCTCAACTATCTCCTCTAATAGAGGTACTTCTTTCAACATGGGTAACTCTTCTAAAGGAAGTGGGTGATCTTCTGTGTACAGCACTTTACACTTATCCACAAGTACCTCTGCTGTTCAGGTACTATTCCATTTTCTGTACATTGTGTTTTTTTTCAAAACAGACATAATACTTTTGGTCATAGTACGACACTGCTTTTGCCTTTGAGACATTTTTGTTCCACAACACTTACACTGACTCTTAGCACCTGATGTTCTGTGCATTGTGTGTGTTGGCTTGTCGTGTGTCTGTTGTGTTTGCGGCATATGAAGTTAATAAATTGGTTCTTCCAGTAGGATTGTTCTCTTCTCAGGATTTGTCCAATTTTTCCTGATCCCTGCTTCTAATACAATTTGAATGATTCTTCAAAGTTAAATCTTAGAATGTAATAGATCTGACAAAGCCCAATCAAAAATTCTAATTATAATTTAGCCTCTTATTAATTCAGATTGCAAGGCTGCATATTCAGAATTTTCAACCTGTAGAAGTCATTAACGAATTTACGTACAGATTCTCCTGAAAGCTGAACTCCTGTTAAAGCTCATCCATTTAAGAATTCTACTTGTTCCTATGTGATTGGCAAAAGCTTTTTTAATTTAATTCGAAAGTGTCTGTATTTTTCATTTTCTAGTGATTATAACACCAGCTAGAGAACTACTGAAAAATGTATTAATTTGTTGTTTCTGATTTGCCAGTTTTGTGTATTACTATTTGTTTTCTCCATACAATCAAATGTTGTGCTATGTTAGGGCCAACTACAAATTTGAATCTGTCAAAATATATTCCTTTTCCATTTGTGTTAATTAATATTTTGACTTTAAAACATCTTAAATCTGTTTAATTTCAATATTGTCTTAAATCTGGTCTTGCATTCAGAAAGAGTGTTTTTAAAATTACAGTATAGCTTGCCAGAGTCTTCACAGCTTTTTCTTTATTTACCACACTTACTTTGAAGTGTATCAAATCTTTCCAATAAAACTTTTAAGCTCTATTTACAGGTTGTTCTGTAGAGATTTACTACATCTAATTTTAAGTCTTACTTCTGGTAAAACACTTGTATTTTAAAAATACAAGATCAAAAATTCTGTCTGCAGCAACATTCATCTAATAAAGTTAATAAAATTTTAAACTTTTCAAACTTGCAAATTAAATACTCCAGAAAAACTTCAGTATAATCTATCTGATCTTGAGAATCAGAAATGGAACATTATCTTTATTTTCCTTCTTCTTCGGATGATTGGTGTTTTTGTTTCCCTGTCAAAATGGTGTATTGAAGTTCATTCCATCATTAAAACATATTCTGAATTTTTAAAACTTTTCTTGCTGCTGTCTTAATCAACTTCAGTAGTGAGCTTATGATGTTCAAACTTGTTTTTAAAATTTGACTTCAACATAAATTCAAGTTATGGATCTGTTTTAACTTTAGCATCTGAACCTTACAGCGGCCATTCACAACTGCAGCAAGGCTTGTTTTACCAGTAAATAACCCTGTTTTATTCTTCCAGCCTTTCAACCTGGGTAATCTGCTGTTCAGGTATGTTTTCTACTCTTTTCCCTTAGGGATTTAACTTACTGCTGGAATCCCCAATGTCTGTTTCCTGTACCACTAAACCCCGACTCAAGTCTGCTCTTTTGTGCCGAAGTAACTGACTGTAGCTCACACTGGCTTCACTGCCATGTTCCTAAGTTTTGTTGCCTTCCCACTTTAGTGTACTCCAAATAAGCTGTTATTGCTTCTACGAGCCTGTACTGACTGGTGTGTGTTTAAACATATTCAAGCTGCCCACTGACCAAACTTGTGATATCTGACTTAGCTGCAAAATCAAAAAAAATCATCTTTCTAGTCAGATTCTTCTGGGCTCTCTTCACTGTTTGTCTCTTCTAAATTTTATATAACAGTACCTGTCAGTGCCACCATGCTATAATATGATGTGATGCCTATATATCAACCACTGGTGGCTTGTGATTGGGGTCAAGGGCTGTCACTAATCCTACTTCCTATTCCAACCCAAAGGGCTGTTTAACAGTCTGTGGTGGAGGATGGGCCATGAACAAGTCTCAGTAGAAGAGACACTAGTATTAGATAACAAGGCACAGTTCATTACATCTTAGTAACTACATACCGGTTACATTTCACTCTTGGGCCCATTAGTTAATTTTAACAAGAGGTAGAGAAGTCAGGAATCTCTATCAAGAGGCTATGGCAGACTCCAATTGATTCTCCACCCAGAGACTGAGACATCAGACGGGGTAGAGCTCAGTAGAACTCAAATATTAACCCTTTCAGAATGATTACCTTATACAAAGTACATACCATTACATTCACACGTCTCTTCTTTCCCTCCTTGAAACAGTAAATCAAAGTCATCCAAGATGTTATATAAGACTCCGTCACATTCATGTGATTTCAATAACAAGCTACCATAATACATTTTTGACTTGTCAGGTCTCATTCTCATCTCCCCAAGGTCCTTCAGGTATGCAGTAGACAGGGAGGTTGCTGAAGATAATTCCTCCGAGGAGTCTGGGTTCCAGGACTCATGCAAATCATGCACTAGCTTAGATAGTCACTTTAGGCAAATCTTCTGTTTTCATCATGTCTCACTCGCTCAGTTAAAAGATGATGAGTCACATGAGCTGACTCTTCAGAGGATGTCTCTCCATATCTTCATCCAATTGGACAGATTAAAGGACATTAACGAGCCTTTTGCTGAGATCAAGTGCCTGGTGATGGAAGGCCTGCCCAGTGACAGCAGCACTCTCATTCAGCAACACTACAAAGAAGTGGGTGGCTGCTGCCAGAAGGACAACGAAATTTAGAAGGACCAAAGTGCCAGGTAAGTTGCTTGTTGGCAGCCACAACTGGCAGTGGGGTGTGCAGGTCCAGTTTGCATCTTCCCACCTAGAACCTAAATTAAGTGGAAGCAGGACTTGTACACTACCACCATGCTAATTATGTTATGTTCCTGTCACCACAGGATGAGAAGATTCTGATCTTTAGTGTGACCAGTAAAGCAGATGGTGACACTTCATAACCAGGCAAGAGCAAATCATAATGTACAGTGCAGCAAATGGAACAGTCACATCTGAGGGCACAGCTCTGCTTGGACAGAAAGACTGGACAGGTCCACCTCAAGCATGAGGAGGTGATGTCAGATTCCAATCAAATGAGGCCATGCACAGCTTCAACATTGCTCTAGGTGGTGGCAACTTGTCTGCCATGCTAAATAGGTTGACAGACATCCAATCGTGGCCTTACAACGCTGCCCTGACAGTTAACAAGGTATCAGCGCACATACTGAAGTATGGCTGGACCATGAGAAACACATTGGACAAAAGTTATGGAATCAGGAACTCCATTAAAATGGCTTTGACGTTTCAGCCACGGTATATCTGAGTCAGTGACACATGTATTGTTATCTCCAGATGATTGAGACTGTTGTTACACAGGTAGCACTATGGGAGAACAGTCTTTAGCAAGACATTTGCAAGCTCCAAAATATAGAGGATTTTGGCAAAGAGGATTTTAGCAATCACAAGAGATTGGAGCAGCCTGCCTCTGCCTCTACTGAAGTCACATAGGTTACACCACCTAGCAGCAGCAAAAAAAGGGCAAGAGTAAGGTTCTGTGGTTGCACACAGGTGACTGCTACACTGTTGCTTAAACTGTTAGTTATTTATTCAGATCACATTTATGTCACTTTCAGCACATTCCTGTCTCATTCATTCTTGGCTTGTTCATTCTAAGTAGCATTCAAGGTTGTTTGATGAATAATGTGAGAACATTAATTCATGGGAACCAATTAGAGGGATGCTGAAGGGGTGGTTCAAGAACTTTTTGAATCAGAAGCAGTGTGCAGTGGTAGGAATAGGAGTGATTTTTGCATCTTCTAGATGCACTGTTGCAAACTGACTGAATCCCTCATTAATAACGTGATAACGTAAGCAGTTTCACTTTTGGGAAGTAAACAGCAAACCGCCTGGTTGCTGGTCCCCTCTCTGCTTTGCAACAGGTGGCTGCTGCTGGCCAGCTTGGTCCTCAGAGGTCCAACCCAAGGCATCACAAAAAAGTAAAACGAGCAAAAAGTAATCTCTTAGCAAAATTACAATGGATAAGCCCTTGACACAAGCAGGTAAGATGGCAGAAGAGAATATTTAGTAGACATCTGTTTGAGATGCTTCAGTCCCTCAATGGACACAGTACAATTACCCTCAATCTGCTGGTGAGTTAAGGAAGCCATGAAAGTGGTGGACAGAACGTCAAGATGAAAATACTGCATTAATATCCCTCAGACGGAGATACTGAGAATGGAAATCCCCAATCCACCTCTCCTAAGGGCCGTACAGTAATTATTTTAAAGCGCAGCAAACAGTTCAACCTTGCGCAAAAGTTCCTATATCATAGCCCTGAATTAAATAAGGGAACGTTGCCTTCCACTACTTTGTATACAAAAATGAGAAAATTATATGTATCTTTCCTAGAGAAGAGGATGAAGTCAATGTCTCAGTGAAGGAAAGAGCATTGGCTATGACTGGATAGGTAAGAATTGATAAGATTAACAAAATCCAAAGTAGAAAAGGTCATCCAGGTGGTGGATATATCTTAACAGTTTGAGTAAAAGGTCTCATGCAATGGTCATATGGTATATGAAGATGGTGTTAAGGTACCGAGCAAGGTCACTGCAGATCCATCCAGGAAGTTATGCTTAACCTTAGGTCAGGTCTCAGCTGGTGTATTATGTTCAGCTCTGGGCATCACATTTTAGATGGACGCCAAGGCCTTCAGAAGGCTGTAAAAGTTATCAGAATAATACCAGGCATGAGTAATTCCACAGGCTGGAGAAACTGAAGTTGAGAGAAGCATTCAAAATTATGAATAAGTAAGGAGAAATGGTTTCCTGTCGCAGAAGAGTCAGTGAAATAACCAGAGATGGCTTGAGGTTTTTTTTTCGACTTGTTGTGTTGTTAAAATTTAGAATGGACTGCCTGAAAGGATGGCGGTAGCAAACTGGACAGGAAATTTCAAACAGAAATTGCACAAACATTTGAAGAGTAAAGAAATATAGGGAATACAGGAAGCAGCAATGTTGAGAGATTAATTGGTTAGGTCTTTCAAAATTAAATGTTTAATCCACATTTTCTCTCATTTCTATAACAAAACAGAAAACCACCTTCAATACGTAAAAATATGAATTCTGGTTAACTAGCGCAGTTTTAGCTAATAAATTCCATGATTTATGGATACCAGTGAAGTATATACTCGTAAACTGAAAATCTAAACAACATTCATTCCTACAGAAAAAAATAATAATCACTGTACACTGTGCTTTAAAGAATGGAGGTAAACTGTCAAGGCTAAATAGGAGGAAAAATGTTGGCTGGGATGGGATGGCAGCAGTAGACTGAGCGAGAAGTAGGAAGAATAATCAAAGAAACACATTCATGAAAACAAAGAGGGAAGCGATAAGGCAAGGAGATGCAAAGGACCTACAAACAGGTATTGTTGTAGAGATTTAAGAGTAGCCACAGCAAGACATGGAGAACGATGATGGAGCAAAAAAAATAGGAATTAAGGAGGCAAAGAACATACATGGACCTGAAAGCCTAGAAGAGATTAATAAGATAAATTTAGCTGAGAGTTGAAGGTTAGCAAATAAATTATGAAGCCAATACAACAGAGGTCGAGCTAGCTGAATGCCACAGTGGTGGAGTGAAGGGTTTGAGAATGAGGAGGCAGACTGCAGCATTCAAAATAAATTGTGGAAGTGGTGTCAGAAGAGCTATGACCAAAGGAGAGTATAAAAATAATAAAGGCATAATGAAGTAAGAAAAATCTAGGAAAGTAGCCCTTTGCAAAAATCATATTCAGAAAACAAAAATGTAATTACAATGTACCAATTCCAGTAACTAAGGGTGTGAATATCCTCTAGCAATGCTGTAATGTGCCAGTGATTCTGCAGTACCAAGACAAGAGCTTTTTTTTTTAAAAACATCAGTGACAAATCAAATTTTAAATGCCAGTCGCAGTCTAGTTAACTTGGTCACATTGCATGTTGTACAATTGAAGCCCCGACTTGGAAAAATCCCACAAATTTTCCTTCAAGTTTAAAACAAGAAAATAAATCAGTCCACATATACTATTGAAAATTAATACCTAAATTTAACCTCTAAACAGCCAAAGTCAAAAGCAAAGACAGTCCAAATCTTTGCTACTGCCCATCTACCTGAAACACACACAATCCGTGATATCAGCGACATTGTAGTTTAGACCTTGCTAACTGATATGGTGTTTTTTTCATGAATGGTGAGGTTGTGGGGAGGTGTGTAGGAAGCGAAGAAGAAAGGGACAAACTATTAATTACAAAACTTTGCAAGCACAATCTGCAATAACACCCGCTCAATAAAAAGGTGCATGTATCTGACATGGGATGCCCAAGGGACGACTTCTTCAGCCCACTCCAGAAAATTGACAACGTCTTGTGCCAATTCAACAATTTCTTCTAATTCGCAAGTATACAGAATACAATTAAAAGAAATGTCAAATATGCAGAGAAACCATTTAAAGCAATCACATACAACTTAAAACTTCAATCCAAGGAGAAAATTTTTTTGAATGTGCATTTTCAGAAACAGAACCTCAATACACCAAAATTCATTGAATTTAACTTTGTTTTTGAAGCCATAAAAAATGACTAATGCTGAATATTACCAATAAACAATCAAGAGACTCAATGAACAAAATTTGATTTTATTTTCAAATGCAAAAATGTTTGCATTTATTAATGCCAGATTTGAAATTTAACTGTGGAATACATTACCAAATGAATACTAATAAAAGCTTGAGCAGACTGGCCTCATTCGTTAGAATACACTGATGGCTAAAATTAAAAAAAAAAGCTCAGATGAAATCCCTGATGGCTGTATACAAGAAACATCAAGAGATGGCTAACCAATATTCCCTAGAAATAAGCTCCCAGTGGAGACTTTGCTCTTCATTAGCCTTCTCCAATATATTTCAGAACTATTTCCAATGCAGAGTTTAGTTTCTACTCTTATTTTTTGAGCAAGTATTTTTTAAAACAGAAATACTGATAATCAGTTCCTAAAAAGCACATACCTTCAAGAGATTTTCTCTCAGCAGCTCGGAGAAGAGGATGCAACCACAAGTTGTTTATTAACTATATTTTCCACAGATTAAAAACATGATGGAAATTCTCAATAGAAATGAAGGCACAAGCTACAATTCAGAAAAAAAATTCTAAGCAATAATGAATTTGGGAGTTCATGGTTAAAATTCTGGTTAGTTAATCAAAATGTAAAACAGATACAATATTAATGTAATAAGTGATACAACTGAGCAATCCACACCAGGCAAATACATTTGTTTTCCTTCAATTTAAACAGAAAAGCACAACTTTGGGAGTTAGACATCAATTAATACAATATACAGATCAGTATAGCCTCATTCAAATGATGTAATTCTATTCAATTTAATACATTAACTACACACAACAGTGCAGGCACTCCCAACACATGATTGCAACTCATCTTTTTTGCTTTCTCCAAGTGAAACAAAACCTTTTCAGATCCCCGCAGTACAAGTGGTGAAACTCGGAATTACATGATTTTTTTTTTACAAGACTACAAGTGCTGACTCAAAACCATTTCTCCAGGTGGGATGTAATGTACCCCAAGGGTAGCCCCCATCCCTACTTTCTTCCCACAGAACACACCTACCTCTCCATCGCTCACACCTGCTTCCTGGTTTAATCTAAAAACATGAATTAATAAACCATCACCTTGGTGTGTTGGAAAATTATTCCATGTCTCCTCCCACTTTGCTTTACCCTGACGTGTTTGAAAAGCAATGGGCCAACCCAACACAAAACAAAAAATGCTGCTCTTAAGAACAAAAAAACACAAATATGTAGTCTTGAAAGAGAAAACATTACTATTAACTTGTAAGTGCAACAGGAAGGTCAGATGTACAGGGCAATATATATGAAGAATGCCAATTAAATGCCAATCACCATGTCCCCGCTCCCCACATCAGGTAGCCTGGATTTGGTACGTGTCAAACTATTTGCTCAGGCTCTTGTAACAAAATGCTCTCCTTTCACAAAAAGAAAGTTACTAAAAAAATTGACAGAAAAGAAATTGTGAACAATGTGAAATGCTGAAGCGATAGCTTATTACATGATTTATATTTTTAAGAGCCCAAAACACAGCAAATAAAAATATTCTACTAAAAAGGTGTAATGTTAGAGCAATTAATCACTTAAATACTGCTTGTTGAATCAATACTCTGAAGTAATCCTTAATTGGATAGGAAGGACTACATTAAGCAGAAAGCAGCAACTGCCCTAACAGTCCATATTGAACTCCTGAATAGGCATGTATAAATTCTACCTCTACCTCTGGGCCAAAAGGTTCAAGTCCCACCTGTCCTGGAGATGTTTTAAAAAATGTCCATATAGGTTGATGAAAAATATCTAAACTAAAAGTTGAAATAAGAATAATGAAAAATAAAAAAGTTGTTAGAAATATCTATCCGAAAGTTTCAGAATAGAGTGAAAGTATTATACAGTTTATTGTGCATTAATATTCTTCTAGCAGTCAATCATTCATTTCTACCTCAATGTTACCTAAAAACTATTCAAATATACTGTGAGTTGTATCTAATTTACAACTACATTCCAGAATACAATTTACAGTTGATAAAAAAAACACAACCTGCTAGACTAAGTGCCAGCTGAATCCAGTGATCTTGGAATTCATTTGTTAAATCTCAGCAGCACAGGAAATACTAAAGATTAAAGTACAGAACAAGAATAGGGAGAATGGCAATTTTAAAAAGGAGACAAAAAAACTTAGACAGGTATTTCATTTTTTAGATAAGAGAATCAATCTGTATTGCTCTCGCATTTGTCTTTGCTTGCCAGCAGATGAATTTCACCAACAAAATAGTCACTTGCAAATGTCTGACATGATGCCTTTCCTTCAGCGTTACTGAGCCAAAATCCTGGAACTCCTTGCTTTACAGCATTGCATGCCTACTTACAGAAAATGGACCGCAACAGCTCAAGAATGTAGCTCACCACAACCTTCATCAAGGCAACTAGGGATGGGCGATAAATGCTGGCCTAGCCAGTAATGCCCACATTCCATGAATGAATAAAAAGAAATTTAAATCTCTAGCACGAGCTGCTAAAAACTCCATGGCTATCACTCAGCTGACAGGGCAGCAATCCTGAACAATGAAATTAGGGAGGGTGAAATTTCATTCATCAGGTCCAGGATCAAAGTTTGCTAGGGCTGCATCTGCAGATTGTGGGTGTTTTCAATGAATGTGCACTCTCAAAACAAGGCAAGTGGGATTTGGGTGCGTTGGAGTCAGTCACAGAAGGAGTTCACCGAATAGTATCTATTGCCACAGGGTTGGAAGTGAACAAAACTATTTTTTGAAACTGACTTCCTCATACCTTGGAGATGGTAAGAACTGCCAACGCTGGAGTCAGAGATAACAGTGTGGAGCTGGAGGAGCACAGCAGGCCTGCTGAATTGTAGGAGTAAGACAACAAAGAGTACTAACATGTCTGTAAAACGGTAAAATATTTTGAGGCACTTTATGGAGACATGATCAAAAAAACACAAATCAAAGTGGTCTTGGTTAAATAATTGTGTTTTAAAGAGGGGCCCAAAAAGGTGAATTTAATAAGTAGGCCTTAAAAGCTAAGCTCAAAGCACTAATGGTGGGAAGAGGGGAGTAGAAAGCCTGAATGAGCATTGGAATAAGTGAAGCTGGAAGATGAAAAATATACGGCTGAAGATTGCAAACAGTAGGTGGGCACATTCAGGCAATCCTAAATAACAAAGTAGGTAGTTTTTGCACTGCAGCAACTGGAAGCTTAGTTTGGGTTCGAAACAGACTCTGAAGATTACTTCAATCGTAACGATCATCAGAGATGTGATCCAGCTATGCATAAGTTAGGCAGCATTGGAATTGAAGAGGTGAAGGTCAAGACCTTACAAGCTGGTAAAGTGAATAGGTTTTATGGCCACAAGAACACTGAAGGTGGAGGCGAGAGGTGCTTTAGCAGGTTAACAACTGCAAATGCATCCTGATGAGCAGAAGAGTTGCATTTTACTGTTACTCTCCTGGTTAAATGACATGACACCGCAAAACAATTTTCAGCAAGATCAAAACTCTTGTTCTTGAACGGAAAGTGGGCAAAGCAAGAACTGTTAAATTTAGTACACAAGTATTAGCCAAATAAGAAAAATGTGTAAAGTAGCAGACAAAATAGGAAGTAATGAAAACAGAGAAAGAAAGAATAAAATGGTAACAACAAAGTCAAACCAGGAATAAAAATACAGAAATGATTTGTTTAGGATTGCATTCAAAGTGTACATTCCGGTCAGCTTATTTACAACAATCACTTAAATTGCCCATCTTTAATATGTTTATGGGGTGGGGGTAGAAAAGAAAGGCAAGTAAGAGAATGCAGCAGTATTTACCATGGTGTGCTTCTGTGGCAGGAGCTGGTGATGCAGAGGATGATACTGGTGGATCAACTGAAGAAGGTGGCCTCCTTGCAAGAGGTGCCCCAATGGCTGGAAATGTTGCTACTTTCGCTCTGTCGGGTTGATAACTTTGGTTGATATGATGGGGCATTGAAAGGGGTGGACCTAAATGCAGAACAGAGTTTGACTGCAAACAACTGTACGACAGTATCCAGTTGAGACAGTAATAAATATCCAAACAGAATACTGGGGGAAAAAAAAACAAAATTCTAGCAGACCACCAGTCATAGGAACAAACAAATGGCCCTGATTTCCAATATTCCAGACTGTTTGTCTCCCTACATTATGGGCTCTAACAAATCTTGCGAGGTTGGGCTAATTTAAATGTTAATGATGGACTCCCAGGTGGGCTCGGGATGGTTGGGGACAGGGAGCAGTAAGAAATTGTTCCAACCTTGAAGCAAGGTTTTAATTTCTTTTGGCACTGTGTTAAGTGTTTTAATTAAAATATCATTCAAGGTTGTCACATTGATCAGGGCAACGAATTGCATTCAATTACTGTGGAGAACGAATATATGTAAAACAGAAAAATGACAAACAGCAAAAGCAGCTGGTCCATCAAATCTGTTCCATAATGTTGCTGCATTTAAGCATCATCACCTGCTCCCACCCATCAATGAGTAGCCATATCAACTTCCATTAGGCAAAAAAAAAGTTTGAAAACTAAGTCAATTCACAGGGAAGAGAGAAATTTAGGGAATTTAGAAGGTGACAGAAATGAGGGCTAGGAACCACAGACAGCATGAGGAACCTCATACAACATGCCACAAATTCCCTGGGCTCAAACTCAGCTGGGAAATCTCCAACTCCTTTCTGCATTGCTACAATAAACCTGCAATAACTGCACAAGTTCGCAACTTGGTCCAAAGGTTCCAGCCTCTCTATACATGGAACCCAGTTCTCTGTTTAAATAACTGATGTAAGTGTCCTCTGGTTCTCCTCAACTAATATAATTCAAATTATCTAGCATCACAGACATGTCTAGTCCCATCATTATTTTAAACAAGAACAGTTAATTACATGGTTAAAATGTCTAATTTTGAGACAAATCATGCTTTAAAAGGTTAATTGCAGAAATTATATAAACAATACCTGATTTTTTTCAAATGCCTTTCATGCTTTGTTCTGAAATACATCCTAACTTTCCACTTGTTTTGTGAAATTCAACATGTAAAATTATTTCAGTTTAACTGCTAATATACCCTATAGTGCCTACCCACAGTTTCCGTACTTCCTAGCAAAGGACAATGTCTGGACAGGCCATAGACAGGCCATAAGAAAGCAAAGAATGGAGTCTATCAGTCAGGGAGCAATAGTATTGGCTACTCAATAAATTAAGAATATAAAAATAGATCAACAGCAGGCTACTTGGCCCCATGAGCCTACTCCACTATTCAACACGACAATGGCTAATCTGATTGTGGCCTTAACTCCACTTTCCTGGCTGCCTTCCACGACCCTGGACTCTCAAGTAGTTCAAAAATCTGTCACAGCCCTTGAATATATTCAATGACCCAGCCTCCACTGCTCTCCGTGGAAGATAATTCCAAACATTAACAATGTTAAGTGAAGAAATACCTCTTCATCGCCAACTTCACTGCACTCAGTTAAGCAGATTATGACCGTAACAAAAATTTATTAAATTATCAAATCACTTTCTCAAAACCAAGTTAACTCTGCTTGATTGTATTTTGACTTTCTACATGTCTTGCTACTACTTCCTTAATGATGGAATCCTTCATGTTCCCACTAACCCATTATTGTTGTGAGAGTGGCCTACAGTTTCCTGATTTCTGTCTCCCTTGATGTTAGTTGGGTGCCATTCCTGGCCAGATTGTCCAGCTCAAATGCAACAGGTTGCATTGGCTGAGGGAGAGGGACGAAAAGTGGCAAAGAACAATTATTTTACTTTTTGCTTCAACATTTTGCCCTATCTTAAAACTAGAAATAGCTCTGTCAAGGGTACAATATATAAAAAAACACAGCCAATGTTGACCAATATTCAACAGAAAAATCATAAATAAAGAACGAAACAAACACAAGAAGCAAAGGCCTTGAGACTGTTAAGGTCATCAAAATGAATAAGATGCAAGAGTAGTTAATTTAGCAGATCACACATGCTAAACGCAGTAATTGTACCTAATTAACTTATGCCAGACGCTATAATAGTAACGAACTTGGCTTCAGCTTTAGAATAAAGGGAAAAGGAAATCAACCAGGATTTCTGCTCAGGATCTCTATCCAGTTATCCATTCTACTGTTTTAGGTAGATATCCTGCATCTAATAGCCTACTACAGCTCGTGTGTTTAAAACTATCTGCTGCGGAGCAATACAGGATGAGAGGCCATAGTTTTAGGATAAGGGATAGCAACTTTGACAGAGACAAGGAGAAATTACTTCTCTCAAAGGATTGTAAAATTGTGGAATTCATTACCCCAGAGTGCAGCAGATGGCATAACACTGAGCAAATCTAAGGACCTGGTAGACTGATTGAAGGAAAGTGGGGTTGAGGCCAAGATGACAAGAGTCATGATCGTATTGAATGGGGGGGGGGGGGGGGGAAGCGACTTGAAAGGTTGGATTGTCTACTCCTGCTCCTAGTTCTTATATTCTAATGAAGCTCGTCTTTCATCTTACTTCTTCTTTAATTTGGTTTAAGTGGTTGCCTACTTCATTGTCAAGTAGAAAACAATACAGACAAAGGCATTGTATAACAATTTAAAGAATGAACATTCTTCATAAACACAAATTTATTCCTTTTAAACAAAATTAATTTAATACAAGGCGCATTGTAACAAGAGTTCGGAATGTATTTTTGTTTTTTTTTGTTAAAACAACTAGGTTCAAAGCTGCTCTGATTTAACAGAATATAAATCAGTGCCATTTTAAAAAAATTGCTTTAAAACTTATGAAATACTTGAATAACTAAGGATAATGTATAATTTTTAGGGATTATTTGATAGATTCGTCACAGAAGGTAAAATGCATAGGGCTGCTGATTAAACTCAAAAAAAAATGCACCATGTATTGTATCTCTTGTTCACTGCTTTGGGGAAAACAAAACAAAAATATCCCCTACCTGTACTTGTCTGGCTATTTGCAGAGGAAGCAACAGCAGGCAGATTGATAACAGGCCCTGTTGATGTTGTCATCAAAGCTCTGGGTAAGGGTTGCCATGACGCAGCAGCATCACCAGCAGGATAAGGCTGAAAAGATGCTTGAATGGGTCTCTGGCCAGTTTCTGGCAGTGGTTTCACATGACCGGATAAGACACCGACTAAAGGCTGAGCGGCAACAGGATGAACAGTCTGTGAGGTTAAATGAGCATTATATTGGGTATTGAAAACAGGCATTGGATGATGATATGAGAAACCAGGATAAGAAGAACTGGGGGGAATACCCTGAGTAGTACTTTGAGAAGGTACATTGTAGTGAACTTGACCAGGATAGTGTCCACCACTTGGAACATAACCAACTTGCGGAGGAGTGCTTACAAACACCGGGTCAAACCGAGGGCCCGCAGCGATCAAATTAGGACCCAAGGGAAGCGCATTGTGCATCTGACCAGGTCCTTGAGGAGTACCCAATGATGTAGGACATAAAGAAGGTCTGACAATGTTGTGGACAGATGCCTGGTAGTTATTCTGGTAGTAAGTAAAGTCGTATAGTCCAGCTGTGGGGGCAAGTGGTGCTTTACTTGGCACTTGCTGATGACATTCTGGAGCAGTACTGCTGTTCTGCAGAGGTGCTCCATGTCCAGTCGAGAGAGGCTGCTGCATAGACAACAAATTCAGCGTAGAGCCTGAAATGAAAAGGAAATATAACTATAGCAAATGCTCATGAAATAATCAGTTAAGTTACATATGGTAATTTGAGAGAAACAATACCTTGGAAAAATAATTCAACACTGCATTTGTATTTTTAACCATGGTACATCCAATAGTGACAGTCTTTTCTTCCTAAAGTTACAGCTCCCAAATATTGACTACACACCATTGCATTCCAAAAATAATTTGTTGCTCGAGTCAGCTATCATTTGTGGCACAGTGATAGCACTCTCGCCTTTGAATCAAAGTTTTCAGTTCAAGTCCCACATCAGAGATTTGGGCACATGATCTATCTCAGATGACAATCCAGTGCAATTCTGAAGTAGCAGTAAACTGTTGGAGACATCATGTTTTGGATGAGACGTTAGACCAAGGCTACACGTGCACCCGCTGGTGCTTATAGAAATCCCATTGTATTATTCAAGGAAAAGCAGGGATTTTCCACCTTGCCCTAAGCAATATTTATCCCTCAAAAAAAAAACAACAACAACAACACCACCACCAAAATCAAATAAGTTTGTTTGTTACTTCATTATGTTCTGAACCAAGGTGTGTACAACATTCCTTACAATCCAGTTCTTTGGGACGTTTTGATGTTATGAATTGCATTCTACAACATCGGTCTTTGCTTCTCCTTTACGTTAGTGATAAAAGACGCCATGTCAATGCAACAATATTTTAAAATTAATTTAAATCTTCATTCCCTGCAACTATCCAATTGCAACATCTCTAATTGAAAACAAAACTGCGAGAACCTGATTTCAGAAGCAAAAATTGCAGAGGACTCATACACTTGGTCCGGAAACTAATAGGACTGCATTCTGGTCCTACAGCAAATCTATCTCTTGACTGAAACCAAAATATTCTGGATACTGGAAATCTGAAATTAGAAGGGAAGATGCTGGAGAAACTCCGCAGGTTTGGCAATATCTGTGGTACCACTTATGAAGACTAATTATTGGACATGAAATATTGATTTTAATTCTCTCTCTCTGCAGATGCTGCCAGATCTGCTGAGTTTCTGCAGCACATTTTATTTCTGTTTTAGGTTCCCAGCATGTTTATACATCTCTCTCGACTTCAGCCTTTGGTCCAACTACTAAATTTAAGAAATGATTCTGAGTTTAAGGAAGGGCTACATAATGACTTTATAAAACATTATGAAATTAACTACATTTTATAGAAACAGCCCCTGCTAACTCTCTTCCTTATCAAAAGGATTAAAGAAACTGGACAGCATAAAGCCATTATTTGTTCAAGAGTGCATAGGCCTGCTTGTAAGACTTTCCAGGCTGCTACTATAGGACCTCACGCACCATATCTACATAAACTAGCCAAGTAAGGCTAATACGACAGCTTAACAAGAGATAAGCAGAAGGTTAACCGTATCAGTTAGGAGCTTAAAGGGAAAATATTTTGGGTATGTGCCCCATTCTAAATGTACAGATGAATGGAAGGTGCAACTGAAGGAGTGAGTGATTGGTGTGAAATACTCACCAGGCGCTAAAAATGAAGTACATAAAGAAGCAGAGATAGTAGGAACTGCAGATGCTGGAGAATCTTAGATAACCAGGTGGAGAGCTGGATGAACACAGCAGGCCAAGCAGTATCAGAGGAGCAGGAAGGCTGACGTTTCGGGCCTAGACCCTTCTTCAGAAATGGGCTTCGCAGTGGGGTTAAAATTGTTTCAGAGGTAGTAGGAACTGCAGATACTGGAGAATCTGAGATAACAAGGTGTAGAGCTGGGTGAACGCAGCAGGCCAAACAGCAGAGGAGCAGGAAGACTGACGTTTCGGTCTAGGCCTGTGTTCATCCAGCTATACACCTTGTTATCTTACATAAAGAAGCAATAGGGCACTTGTGGCATGGTGGTAATGCTCCTACATCTTGGCCAGAAGACCAGTTCAAAATCCACCTGTTCCACAGTCGTGTCATGACTTGTGTGAGCAGGTTGATGAAAAATATAAAGACGCAATCAAGAAGCAAAGAGCACAGACGAAAGGAGAAGGCTTTTTAGGGTTTCCAGCTTCAGTTTAACATCAGCCTAAAGTCGAGGAAGGGATCATTATGGCGGCATTAGAAAGCAGGCCCTTCTATGCATCCAATTTGTGATCAATAAATGTTCATAAGTCTCAGGTCATGTGTTTTCTATGTTTAATCTGCTTGTATTATATTTGAACTGTAGCTTCTCAAAAACTACTTTAAGCCACTTGTGACTCCAATTCTTTTGATCAGCCTGTTACTACAGATTAAATTGTTTCAGCGTGTCAGGAGCGAGGAAACAAGGTTAGGAGTTAGAGGCCATGACTTATTTGCATTGTGAAAACTGTAAGCTGTTTTGATCAGAGGGGATCAAAAAACATTTTGAGTGAAGCCAGAACAACATCAGCATTAACAGTTCACTGGAACAGTTGATAGATAGCCTGTTTTAGCAAATACGCATACCTGGGGAGAAAGACATCCTGAGAATTTTTACATAGAATGAGGACACAAGTCACAGAATCAGATCATTCAGGCCAAATAGTCCGTGCCAGAGTTTATACTCCACTCGAGCCTCCTCCCATCTTTTCTCATTGAAATCAACAATAATTATCTATTTCCTTCTCCCTCAAAAGCTTGTTAAGCTTCCGTTCAAATGCTATTCACTTTAATCACTTCCTCTGGTAGCAGGTTCCATACTCTTATCACTCTACATAAAGAAATTTCTTCTCAGTTGGATTTTGTAGTGACTATTGATGACCTCCAGTCATGCTCCTTCTCCACAAGAGGACACATTTGCTCTATCTCTGACAAAACTCTATAATTTAAAAACCCCTATTAGTTCACTCGTCAACCTCTGTTTTCCAATAGAGAAGAGAACCAGCCTGCCAATCATTGCCTGATATGTAGACCCATATATTTCTGGTACCATCTTTGTAAATCTTTTCCCCATCCTCTCCAGTGCCTGTATATTCTTTCTATATTACAGTGACCAGAATGGCATGCAGTACTCATATGGTCTAAGATGCGTTACAAGTTAAGCCTAAATCTTTCTGTTCAATTCCATCCCTATGGATATAATGCCTCATGCTTGGTTTGGGCTCTCTTTCTCAAACACTTCTAACCTCTAGTTAATAGAGAACTATATATCTACATCACAAAAACCAGAGTCTGGAATGAACTGCATCAGGATCTGCTTGTGAGTAGATGCATACCAGTATTGCTCAAGCACCCATTAATGCCAGGATAGCAACTACTGAAGGTCCACAATCAAGGCCACACAAAAGCTTTTTCTGATGAAGGGTCTAGGCCCGAAACGTCAGCCTTTCTGCTCCTATGATGCTGCTTGGCCTGCTGTGTTCATCCAGCCCTGCACCTTGTTGTCTCGGATTCTCCAGCATCTGCAGTTCCTACTATCTCCCATACAAAAGCTATATGCTAGAAGGGATAGCCCATTGCCTTATTTTAATTGAAACCGGTTGGACCACTTTCTTGAACGCTGTAACGAATACATTGTGGAGGTTGAAAGGAACAGACAGACTCATTTTTCTCCTCACACTCAGTCAGACAGGTGCCAACCCTGCCAAAGAGAGGCTGGAGAGGAAGACTGTGTGAATTTGTAAACGGAGTTCACAGCTGGTTGCTGCTGTGCATCAGGTTTCCCTGGGAACAGTGGCCACCCTTTTCATTGCAAAGATGATGGGAGACCAGATGCACATACTACAGGCTATCAATGATTATCATTGAGTCTGGTTGCTCCACCACCATCCTTCCTGGTCCCCAAAGGAATACAAAGTAGCCACCTTTGTCAACTGAGGTACAAGTTCTCAAGGCAGTACCAGATATATTTGGAAATTGAGAAAACAAGGCCAGACCTAAAGATATTAGCAGATTAATACATGCTCACTACTCTTATTCAGCTGAGATCATACAATACATTCATAACACCACTGGGTGAATTTAAAGCAGATCATTGTTCATAGATTAGTTTCAGGAAGAAAGAGGAGGTCGGAAACAAACTTTTGTTTGATTCAAAATGCTGCCAGTTCTGTGCTTTAAGAAAACAAACATTAAAATTACGATATGAAAGTAAACCTGACTTTATACGGAGTTTGAGGGAAAGGGAGAGAATGTGAAAGTTTATAAGATTCACTGATGTATGAACGTGACTGTTTAATGCATCCATTTCAATAAAAGATTGCACACCTGGAACTGGGATTGAAAATGCATTATATTTTAAGTTAACGGCGCTGTTATTATTTTGTTTTCATGAAACCGTACTTGTAGACACCGAAGAGCATTTCACAAGAAAAGAGAGACCTGTCAGCCTTGAAATTACGTTGACTCAGATGTCTGGTAGAAATTCAATTTATATCTGTTCTAAACACTTTGGGCTCTTGGGTAAGGCCATAATAGACTCTTTATTTCTCTTTTTAAGAGATTATAGAGATGATGACTTTCAGGTCTATAAGAATGCTGATAAAGCTGCCAAATCTGTTGCTGCACTAAGAATGTAAAAACTTAAATGCATGCATCAAGAGCTACAGCACAGGGACAATTCTGACTAAGGTTTCAGATTTCAAAGACTTGTCCTTAATCCTTTCAGGCCATTTGTTATTTTCCAAGACAATGTGTTTAAAGAGGGGAGATATGAAAGGCACCTGCACTCATTTTTGCCTATAATATAGAAGTATCAAGCAAAACCAAGCCTGGACGTCGTGTCTAAGATAGGAACTGATAGAATAAATTGACTGGAGTTGTTAGTCCAGGCACTCGAAATTTAAGGGGATAATTACATTTTCATTTAAGAGAAACAGCCAAAAAGAAATCAGGTTGGTTCCTTTGTTTTAGGGAAGGAAATTTTAGGGAAAATAAAACTGAACATTGACATTAATTGTCAGACCAAGAACACAACTACTTGAATTTGAAGTAACTTTGAAACGATAAAATATCAGAGACAATTTAACCTGATATTTTTGAAGAAATATTGTGAAAAGATTAAAGAGCAAAAAGTGTTACCGATTGAAATTAAGTGAGAATTTTTGAATTTGTTTTAAAGATTGCATCAAAAAATTTCCTCCAGGACTCACAAATGAGACCAAATGGTATTCAATGGGGATGCTCCACTCAGAACAGAAGATACAGAATGGAAAACCATACCACCAAACGGATTAATAGATTCTATTGTTGATTTTTCAAAGGTGGTATCAATCAATCAATGTAAAGTCTAATGAAAGGAAGGATGAGACTAATAAGTTTCTCTTGGAGGTGTTTGCATCTGTTGCCCCAAAAAAAAAACCCACAACCTGACTATTCGAGGTGAAAAAGACAATGATTTTGAGACAGATGCCACCTGCTACCTTTAACACCAGACCTTCAGGTAAGATTTTCTGAAATTCCAAGAATGACTCATCACATGACATTTACAGTCTGAGATTGGGATACCAGTGCATGAGCAAGTAATGATGACTTGCTGAATTAACATATGGAAATGCATGGTGAATGTGCACCAAAGTGAAATGGTTAATACATCCGGTGGGATGACAGACCATTTTTAAATGATCAAGTCATTGAAGTAATTATCATATAGAAACCGACCCTGAAACAATCAGGATAGGATTTAAGATACTGGAACCTATCAAAATTGAAGAGAAATATTAAGAAAATCAGAGACAGAACTGTCAAGAATTATCCACAAGGTGGATGCAGGTGAATACAGAACTGTAGAATCAGGTTCACGTATGATCTGTTGTTTAAAACATAGGTAATTGCAACACACAAATAGTTAGAATCTGTAGCACACACGCAAAATGTTAGAAAATATTATTGCATGGATGATCTGCAGATGGGGAGAGCCAAATTGAGTTGGTGGTGCTCACATTACCGGAAAGGTTTTCATCATTATTCCTGGAGACATATCAAGAATGTGTTGGTGACAATAACTTGGCATGTTACACTATGGCATCTGAATAAGTAGTTAGGGAATCAAACCATTAACTTTGAAATAACTTGTTTAGACAACAGCCAATAATGATAAATCAGTAATGATACTTCCCTTTGTGGGGTGATTGGAAGAAATGATGTTATAAAATCTGAAGAAACTATTCAAATATTATAGAGATTGTGCTTGATCATTCTCTCTTAAGGAAGATTTCACAGCCTATTATGAAATCATAGTATGATTCTGCTATAGAAAATCATTTATTAAATAATCTGGACTGTGCTAACAGTTACACTGTTCTAATTCCATGTTCTAACTAATCTAAGATCATCAGCTGGGCCCACAGTGTGAAGCATCTGCATGTGCTAGAAGCTACATACTAAATATTCAAGACCCCTCTTTATGCAGGCAAGAGGAACTTGTATATAGATTGCATACTCTTTTTAAAAAAAAAAGGGTCATGGAGGCAGCCAAATTTCTCATGCAATTCAGAACAACTCCCTAACCAAACACCTGTTTTTGCTGCATCACCAGAAGCACACTGTTCTCATTCTGCTTGTCTCTTTTCTCCCCAGTAAGTCTGTTTCTTGTATTCACTTGGATTACGATGCAAGATGAAAAGTATCAACTTATTTTCTCCTTTTAGGAATTAAGTGATACCTTTAGCCTGGTGTCTTCCCCGTGATGGAGTATCTTGTAATTTCCCCTACCTAAAATAATAGTTATTGCACCTAACGCTTTCCTGCACTAGAAAATTTAAAATATTTCCATTCTTATTTTTTCCTGTTGTCATCATCTATTATGTTGGTATAAATTCCAGAGAACAGAATGGACGTAGACCCATTTTCCAGCTCATATACCATGTAGACATTGAAGAACAGCCTGATAACATATGTTTTCCTCGGAAATAAACTTGGTTACAGCATTGGAATGGTTGATTTATTTAACCACATTTTCTCCCAACTCATTTCTATACTGAATGTAGAGCCACAGTATGAAATAACTTGCACAGCAACTTATGTTCTCAACAAGCATTTTAATCACTGTTAAATAGGAAAACAGTAGTGATCTAATGCACAAAGGTCACCCAAGCTTCAGGTGAGATGCATTCTGCGTGGCGAGTGAACGTAAGAGCTGGACACTGTTTCAAGAGGCAGTCACTAGATTAATTACCTTGAATTTAGTCAGTGGTGAGGGTCAGAAGGTGTGACTACAAGTGAGATAGGTAGAGGGATCCAGGAGGTAGTTCCGAAACAGCCTCAGTACTTGAGCTTATCTAACAGGTTTGAGATTCTTGCTGCTTGTGTTGATGGGAGTCCCTGTGTAGGGAGAATGAGCAAAGTCACCATAGCACCGTGGTACAGACTGCCAGTCAAGAGGGATAAGAAAAAGAGAATTGTAGTTCTAATCAAGGATAGTATAGTTAGAGGAACTGATACTATGCTCTGTGGCATGGATCGAGACCCCCGAAAGCTGCATTGGCTGCCTGATGCCGGGTTTCAGGATATCTCATCTGGGGGGCTGCAGAGGGGGTGGGAGGGGAAGATCCAGTTGTTGTGGTCCACGTAGGTACTAACAACACAGACAGAAACAGGAAAGAGTTTCGCTGAGGGAGTATGAGCAACTAGGAGCTAAATTAAAAGGGAGGACCAAAAAGCTAATAATGACTGGATTACTACCCGAGCCACCAGCTAATTGGCCAGGGTCAACAAGATTAAAGAGGTAAACACGTGGCTCAAAAGATGGGTGTGGCAGAAACGGGTTCAAATTCATGCAACACTGGCACCAGCACTCGGGAAGGAGGAAGCTGCGCGAATAGGACAGACTCCATCCGAATCACACTGGGACCAGAGCCCTGACAAAGCGCATAACTAGGGCTGTGGATAAGGCTTTAAATTAAATAGTTGTGGGGAAGGGGTCGGGGTGGAAATTCAGTTGCATGGAACGTTATGAAAAAAACGTTATGAAAAAAACGTAATGGTTTGGGGGAGTGGAGGATTCAGAGGTTATTAAAGTTTCCAGAACAAGTAACAGGTCAGCGTGTATGGAAAAGGTCAGGAATCTAACCTCAGGCACAGCAGATGGAGGGACAACTATGAGAAAGGAGGCAGCCAACACAGGTCTGAGTTTGTTGTATTTAAATGCAAGCAGTATGTGATGTAACATGGAGAAACAATAATGGGGAAACAAATGACAGAAGAAGTGAACAGGTTCTTTGCATCAGTTTTCACGGACATAGCTTTAAATTGAAGGGTGATAGATATAGGACAGACGTCAGAGATAGGTTCTTTACTCAGAGTAGCAAGGGCGTGGAATGCCCTGCCTGTAAAAGTAGTAGACTCGGCAACTTTAAGGGCATTTAAATGGTCATTGGATAAACATATGGATGATAATGGAATAGTGTAGGTTAGATAGGCTTCAGACTGGTTTCACAGGTCGGCGCAAAATCGAGGGCCGAAGAGCCTGTACTGCGCTGTAATGTTCTATGTTCTATAGCATACCAGAACTTCAACAGGGTCAGGTGGCAGAAGTGAGTGTAGCGACCACCAAGGAGAAGGTCCTGGGAAAACTGAAAGGTCTGGAAGTGGATAAATCACCTGGACAAGATGGACTACACCCCAGGGTTCTGAAAGAGATACCCAAGGAGACTGTGGAGGCATTGGCGGTGATCTTTCAGGAATCACTGGAGTCAGGGAGGGTCCCAGAGGACTGGAAAATGGCTGATGTAACACCCCTGTTTAGGAAGGGAGAGAAGCAAGAGACAGAAAACCAAATGCTGGTTAGCCTGACCTCAGTTACTAGTAAGATTTTAGGGACCATTATTAAGGATGAGATCATGGACTACTTGGGAGCACATGGTAAAATAGGGCTGAGAGCATGGCTTCATCAAAGGGAGGTCATACCCAACAAATCCATTAGAATTCTGAGGTGGTAATGGGCATGATAGTCAAAGGAGAGCCAGTGGATATGATCTATTTGGATTCTGGATCTCAAAGGAGAAGACCTTTCACAAGGTGCTGCACAGGAGGCAGCTGAATAAGATAACAGCCCATGGAATTAGGGGCAAGGCACTGGCATGAATAGAAGATTGGCTGACTGGCAGAGAATAACAATAGAAGGGTCTTTTTCAGGATGGTAGACGGTGACTTGTGGGGTCCTGCAGGCATTGGTGTTGGGACAACAATACATCATATTACACATTAATGTTCTGAATGAAGGAACCGAGGGTATTGTTGTTAAGTTTGCAGATGACAAAGGCAGGTGGAAGGGTAGGTAATGTTGAGGAAGTGGAAAGGCTGAATACGGACTTTGACAGACTAGGAGAGTGGACAAAAACGTGGCAGATGGAATATAACGGGGAAAAGTGTACAGTTAAGCACTTTGTTAGGAAGAATAGAGGCGTAGACTACTTTCTAAATGGGGAAAGGCTTCAGAAGTCTAAAGCACTAAACAGACTTAGAAGTTCTAGTTCAGGATTCACAAAGGTTAACATGCTGTTTCAGCTGGCAGTTAGGAAGGCAAATGCAATGTTAGCATTCACATCAAGGGGTCTAGAATACAAGAGTAGAAATGAATTGCTGAGGCTGTGGAAGGCTCTGGTCAGACCGCATTTGGAATATTGTGAACAGTTTGGGACCCCATATCTAAGGAAGGATGTGCTAGCGTTGGAGATGATCCAAAGGAGGTTCACAAGAATGATCCCAGGGATGAAGGGCTTGTCATATGAAGTGTGGTTGAGGGCTCTGGGTCTGTACTCAGTGGAGTTTAAAATACTGAGAGGCCTGCATAGAATGGACATGGCAAAAAGGTTTCCACTAGTAGGAGACTACGACATGAGGGTACACCCTCAGAGTGAAGGGACAACCTTTAGAACAGATGAGGAGGCACTCTTTAGCCAGACAGTGGTGAATCTGTGGAACTCATTGCCTCAAAAGGCTGTGGAGGTCAAATCTTACAGTATATTTAAGACTGAGATGAATGGGTTTTTGATTGGCAAGCGAATCAACAGTTATGGGGAGAAGGCAGGAGAATGGGGTTGAGAAGCCATCAGCCATGATCGAATAGCAGAGCAGACTCGATGGGCCGAATGGCCTAGTTCTGCTCCTATGCTCTATAGTGTTATGTATCATTTTCTTTCTTTCAATAATGTTCTCCCTTTTGAAGGTGCTGGCTTGTGGCCCAAGTACACTTGCCCTGAGGTACCACATTCAAGCACGAGGTGTTACTGGGAATATCAGGTTATTCAACCGTGTGCTATTACAGCCTACCAGTTTTCATCAGATGGTCACACTTGTAAGCTTCTGTTCAAGCACCTTGATCAGGTGGATGAACTCTGGAGAATGCTTCCTTCCTTAACCTGGGGATGTTAACTTGCGCCAACTATAAATTTGCCCTGTCTGAAATATCAAAATACCTTGTGCAGGTTTATAAAATCTCGAGGGATATGGAATAGCCAAAGTCTTTTTCCTAGGGTAAGGGAGTCTAAAACTAGAGGGCCTGGGTTTAAGGTGAGAGAGTGGAAAGAGGCAACTTCTTCCCCACACAGACAGTGGTGCATGCATGGAACAAGCTGCCAGAGAAAATGGTGGAGGCTGGTACAATTATCACACTTAAAAAAAGGCATTTGGATGGATTTAATGAGTTGGAAGGGTTTAGAGGGATATGGGCCAAATGCTGGCAAATGGGGCAAAGTTAGATTGGGATACGTCGTTGGCATGTACGAGTTGGACTGAAGGGTCCGTTTCTGTGCAGTATGACTCTAAATCAGCGTACTCTGGAAGCCTATCAGGGGATCTACTCAATATATCCAGCTGAGCTATTGGATTAACAGAGCTAATTTAGAAACTAAAATCAGAAAGCTACAAAAATTTCATTCTTCTGATTGTAAACTTTAAATTGTTCATATTTTGTTAGATACTACAAAATACAATAGAAAATTACGGAGGCACTATCTTCCGTTGTTTCGGCATCAGATCTGAACTATTTGTTAACTCACTTTCAAATGAGAATCCTTCAAGTAGTCATATATCGTTGGACAATCTTGCAAAACGAAGCAACTCTCCACCCCTTTCAAGCAGGCGCAAAGCTGGTACTGCAATCACCTGAACAAAAACAAGATAGGAGAGGTTTACCACGTGACAAAGGAGGAATCCTAGGTTTGCACTGGTGATACAGAGCCTGGCGTATCAGCTGTGAACATTACAAAATTGCAGGTTCAGAAATAGCGGACAGGACTGTATGCTATCAGAATCAAACAAGAGCTGACTGAATACATGCAGCCTACAGGACCAGATACTCAAAGGGTCACAAACTCATATTTGCAAGTTTGTCTTACAAAAAAAAGCAAGGCGCTTTGCTTTATCTCACTCCACCTTATAAATTTGTTGTCCTATTTTAATATTTCAAACAATATCCTTTGTCACAGACGTTCCACAAATTATACTTCTATTTCACATGGGATTAAGTGAAAAACAGTCCCATTAGAAAGGACATAATATGTTGAGATACAAGGCAAAGGTGCCGAACTTGTGTTTGCTCTGGCATTTCCTGCCAGCATTCCTCTGCACTCCTGCTCTCGCAGCAATGACATGCACATCATAAATGTGATCATTCACAGTTACTGATCACTCTCCATTAATTGGCTGTTGTTCACAGCAGAGAATTTGTGAACTGTTTCACAGTTGATCTCAACTTGTCCTCATCCTGAAGCTACATTCCGCAGGAACTACTAGATAGCAAATTAACCTAGAGAGTTTGGCCGTCTGAACAATAAGAGAGGGGAAACCGGAGAAGGTGAACGGCTAGTTGCTGCTTCCTCAGCATGTTCTTGGGAAGGAGGTTGGGGTTTCACTATCAGGGAGGGAAAGATCCCTTCCCAATGCCGAGAGGAGTAAGGAAGGTGGCATCTTGTTGGAAGTGATCGAAATGTACAGGATGACCTCTTGATGCAAGACTAATGAGAAAGGGAACCCTAACGTGGTTCCACAGGGTGAAAAGAGGAGTAGTGACAGTAGATATGTGAGATATTGTTGTGGGTCTCATCATACACACTGAGCAGAAATCTTCAACTGAGCACAAAGGAAGGTATAATAGAAGCAGTGACATCGAAGGTGACACCAGGAAAGCAGCAAAATCAATCACATGCAGACCAGAGTGCAGTAACTATTTTCATCATTCCTGACCTCTCTGCAGCTGGACAAGGGCAACTGTACTATCATCCTGGAAATATTGTCCTTTACGGTTCAGCTTGCTAGGACTACCTTTTTATGGTTCCATGCTTATTTATCCAGTTGTAGCTGATACATCATCAATATTTAAAGTACCTGTCTCAGCACTACTACGTCCATAATCCTCCTTGGATCTACATTATACTTGTCCTACCTCCTGGAGTAAATATTTCCAGTTGGCGACAATTTACAGACACATGGTTAGCCTCCACATCTATGTTGATGACAGGCAGCGGCACTACTTTTTTCAGCCTGTCTTCTGCCTCCACGTTGAGAGATTGTGGAGGAAATCCAGCCTTGGATGTGGTGTCATTTCCTCAGCTGAATAATGGGAACACCAAAGCTCGCAGACTGGGTTTTGTGACAACTCCGTTCACCGTTGGTGCTCCTCTAAACTTGACAGCAACAGAGTCTGTCCATGCACAGTTAAATGTGGAAATTTGCAAGCTGTTCTCAGGGATTTGCATGCCACCATGGCTTTCATCGCTGAAGTGTCCCCCACAGAATGCAGTCATTGGGAAGTTACCAAACTGACGAGAACCCTTTTTGTGCTGTTATATGCTCCTTACATTTCAAAAACGACGGTATCCTCTAAGTGCAGTGTTACCACTCCTTCCCAAAAATGAACCAAAGTCAACATTCTTGCAAACTCTAGGCTCCCTTTCCTCACCGCAGACTTTGAAAGCCTCACCACATTTCAACTCTGCTTCCACTTTTCCTAGAATTCCATGCTTTGTCCCTCTGACATCCTGTGAATGTGACAAAGTCTTTCTTTTCTTGTCCTTCATGACCTTCCTGCAGCCTTTGACATGGCTGACCACACCATTCTCCTCCAATGTCTTTTCACTGTTGTCCAGCTGTAAGGGACTGTTCTTACGTGGTTACATTCTTTTCTAATCGCAGCCAAAGAATCACATGAAATGGTTTCTCTTCCTGCTCCAATACCAGTAGTTTTGATGCCCCACGAGTATTTATACTTTATCCCACCTATCTTTCATCTACACGCTACACTCTGGCAACATCCTACAAAGGTACAGTGTTAATTTTCTCATTCTCAACTTCCAGCTCCACCTCATGATTTCTTTCAGCTTCTCCACCGATACTAAATTACCAGATTGCTTATCTGATATACAGTACTGGATGAGCAGAAATTCCCACATTTAAGAACCGTTCTCCATAAACAATGGAGAAGTTATCGTTTTCTGTCCCCACTCCAAATCCGATTTTCTCTCTCTGGCAACTGCCTTGAGAATAAACCAGAGATAGTAGGAACTGCAGATACTGGAGAATCTGAGATAACAAGGTGTAGAGCTGGATGAACACAGCAGGCCAAGCAGCATCAGAGGAGCAAGAAAGCTGACGATTCGGGCCTAGACCCTTCTTCAGAAATGCAACCATGGTGTTACATTTGATCCAAACCCCCAAATTCATGTCACATTTATTTTATTGAGAGAATATCTTGACATGGTTGGCTGCACACTCTGTGTTGCTGGGTATTCAATGATCACTTGAATTGGTGCCAGGGTCAAACTGATGTTAGTAAGGTGAAAATCACATAGGAATACAGCAGCAGGAGTAGCCCATCAATAAGATCATGGTTTATCATCTACCTCAACTTTGCTGCATCATCTACATATTTCTTGATGTGATTAGCCTCTGGAATCTATTTCTGTCTTGAAAATGCTCAATGGTTAAGCTTTCACAGGCTCTGGAGTAGAGGATTTCAAAGATTCACCACCCTCCAAGTGAAGAAATTCCTCATTTCAGTCTTAAATGATTTATCCCATATATGTCCGCCCTGTTATAGGCTGTAAAAACTTGGCACATTTTAATGAGATCACCTTTCATTCTTTGAAACTCTAGGGAATATAGACAGTTTCTTTAATCATTGACCTTCCCTCCATCATAAAGGCAGAAGTGGGGATGTTTGCTGCAATGTTCATCACCATTTTTGACTCCTCCTCAGCAGTCCGTATCCATATGCAACATGACCTATATAATATTCAGGTTTGGACTGACAAGTGGCGAGTAACATTCGTGCCATACAGGTGACAGACAACCATCTCCAACAAGAGAGAGTCTGACCGTTATGCCTTGACCTTCAACAGCATCACCATCACACAGTTTCCCAATATCAACAAATGGAGGTTACCATCAGCCAGGGGACAAAAGCAGGTCGGGGTGAGGAATTCCATGGCGACTAAATCACCTCCTGTTTCCCCAAAGCCTGATGACCACCTACAATGCACAAGTCAGGAGTGTGATGGAATACTCCTCACTTGCCTGGATGGGCGCAGCTCCTAGAAGCTCATCACTATCACAGAGAAAGTAGCTCACTTGATTGAAATCCCATTTACCACTTTCAACAGTCACTCCTTTCGCCATTGATATACAAAGACAACAGCATGTACCATCTACAAAATGCACTACAGTAACTCACCAAGGCTCCCCTGGCAGCACCCTGTACCACCTAGAAGGGCAACAGATGCATGGGAACACTACCACCTCCAAATCTCCCTCCAACCCATCTCCATCCTAACTTCTTCCACTGTGCTGGGTCAATTTCCTGGAACTCCTTTCTGAACAGCATAGTGAATATCACTACACTCCAAGGACTGTAGCGATCCACGAAAACAGCTCATTATCAGCTGCTAGGCAATTAGAGATGGGCAATAAATGCTGGCTTGGGCATTCACATCCCATGAACGACTGAAAAAAGCTCTTCTCAAAAGACAATCGCACCATCCCAGGAATTAGTTTGGTGATCTTCTATGGCACTTTTCCTGCAACAAGTATATCCTTCCTTAAATAATGAGGCCAAACTGTACACAGTAATTCAGGTGTTAGTCTCACCAATAACTGCAATAAGACATTTTACTTTTAGACTCAAATCACCTTGTTTTACCAGTTGCCTTCCTAATTGATTGTTGCATGTTAGCTTTTAGGATTCAAACATGGACACCCAAGTCCCTTGGATACCACAGTTCCTGCCCTCTTCTCATGAGACATCTTCTGTATTTATTCACATGATATTTCATTTGTCATACTTTTGACCATTCACTAATCCCAGTCCCAGACACAGTCCAGTCACCTTGAAAACCCTCTGTATCTTCCTTACAACTTATAATTCCACCAGAGATTGCTAGTCATAGAGATAACATTTACTTGAGGTTTGCAATTAGTATTATCATTTTGCAACTGCCTGTAAAATCCAGACTATTGCCTTTGGTCACAACCACTAACGCTGACCATTAATAGTACTCAATCATCCTCTCCAGTTCCTGTTTCAGGCTGAACCAGACAATTATCAATTTTGGTATCCTGCTCATTTCCAGCTGAATGTCCTATCTCACACGTGCTCTCATCACAAAGACTGCCTATTGCCACCTTCACACTGTCACCTGCTTTTACCCAGGCCTCAGCCCTTTTGCAATGAAAGGCTCATCACTTTGCAGCTACCATCTTCAGATTCCACAATACTCACTTAACCTCACATCCCAATACTGCAAACTGCAGCTTATCTACAACTCGGTGTCCAGATTCTACCATACACCAAATCCTTACAATCACCACTCCTTTTGTTGACCCATATTGGCACCTGGTTCCCAATGCTTTCCATTTAAAACTCTCATCCTGTTTGTGGCTTCATTCCTCTCTGGTTCTGTAATTCTGTAACTGCCTTCAGCTTGACCTCTCCTCATTCACTCCAGTTCTGAGCTTTCAAATAAAAGCAAAATACTCGTGATACTGGAATTCTGAAAAACTGAAAGAGTGCTGGAGAAACTCAGCAGATCTGGTAGCACCTGTGGAGAGAAACAAAATTAACACATTTCAAGTCTGGTATCACATTTTTTTCAGAACTGAAAGGTGCTGGGAAATGGTATACCCATCTTGAAGAAGTTTTACATTTCTCTCTGACAGGATTTCAACATTAACTGTTTCTCTCTCCACAGATGCTGCAAGACCTGTGGAATTTCTCCAGCATTCTTTGTTTGTTTCCAACTTTAAACCCATTGCTCCTCCGACACTGGCCTCACCCGCATTTCCATCTTTCCAACCCTTCATCACTGCTAGCCCTTGATTGAAAGTAAGAAGTCACATGACACCAGGTTATAGTCCAACAGGTTTATTTAAAATCACAAGCTTTCGAAACGCTGCTCCTTCGTCACTTCACCTAAAAGCTTGTGATTTTAAATAAACATGTTGGACTATAACCTGGCGTTGTGTGACTTTTGACTTTGTCCACCCCTGTCCAACACCAGCATTTCAACATCTTGAAAAGTAATTCACTGCTATAAAATACTTTGCAATCCCATGAGGATGTGAAAGACTGCATATAAATGCGAGTTCTTTCTTTTTACAGCTATCAAGCTGCCTTCAAGGTTTAACCCAAGCAACAGCCTGGAGCTCATCTTACTGTGAGTTGCATTTACACTATGCTAACTCTTCTCATTACATAAAGCACAAACTTAAAACCATATAGAATTCAGAACGCCTTTAAAATTCTCAGAAACTTGTAAGTTTAGCCAAACAGCAATCCTTGTACTAGATGAGAAAATAGTAGTTAACTACTTGGGAATGGACTTGTGTACACACTGAGGATATAGATCTGACACTGGTAGCTGAGTATAAGCTTCAACCTTGAATGTTGTTCAACTAAAGTGAATTTCCAACATAATTCTTTGCTTCATGCAAATAACATCAGGTGACTATTAATGTTCCAGAGGGTATTTTCAAAACAGTTGCTAATCAAATATGGAGTAAGACGGGAGGCAGTTTACAGGTTAAGAGTTAAAGTGAATTTAATGACTGTAAACAGCAGAATGTTTAGTTTTTCTCAGAACTTAAATGACTATTCATTTATAGAATAATTAAGGCACGTCACTCTGTTTGCGGTTGCTTATTCTACCTTTTAGTTTTAATCCTTCCAGTAACTTCCAGAGTGGTGAAAACTCAAATTTTCACATATAAAATATCACAAACCCAACCATGCACTGATGTACTGTTTGCACATCCTTTTGATAGAGATATCAAAATTAATTTCATAATTCAAAGCGAGAAATAACTCAAACACACATTGAAACAGAAAACAAGATAAAGCCCAAGAGACTAAGATGATTTCAACCAGGGAGAAACCAAAGGGCTAATTGCAAAAGTTAAATAGAAAAGTTAAAAATGATTTTAACTCTAATTAATGCTTATCGTACATGTACAATTTTATCCAGTCATTCTAATTCTCGATTGTTCAAACCACCAAAAAGCATTTCAGGAGGATTAGGTCTTTGACTAATAAACTGACTAACGCTGTTCCAATGAATTACTTTGGGGCAACTTAATTTACAGACTTTAAATCAACTCACCAATTTTAAAAATATATCGTTTGTACCTCAAATACTTTACAATGTAAACAAAATTATAACTCTTTGAAATGAATTGCATCAAAACCACTCTTCAAGTCAACCTGGCCTAGTTTCTGCATTTTTAATTAAAACTTGGCACCAAACTAAAATTAGATCCAATGCCTATTAATTACTTCAGAAACGGTTGTGGGTATCACATAACTATATCGCGCGCATTGATCTACTTTTTTTAAAAAAAGTTGCAGTTTAGGCCCAGTACTTCCTTTCAGGTTAAATTTGAAAAGTGGTCCAGACACATTGCAGTGTAGCTGGAACAGGTTTTTTTTTGAAAAATGGTCTACTCAGAGGCCTTCAGTGCAACAGGCAAAGTTTACACCTAATGAGGAAGCCACCAGAAATAAAAATAAAAAGTAGCACTTCTATTTGGAGTCAGGTCTGCATGTTCTGTTTAAAAATAACATGAATTCCTGTTGTGCTCAAGGCCTCAAAATGTCCACCGAGTCTCCATTTGAGCAGCAGCCCACTCAGAGTGAGCTCTTGCTGAAGTACTTTCTCAGGTTGTTCCCTGGCAGCAAGCGTGAGGCCAAAACATGCGACAAACCGTCCCACCATTTTGAAAAGAAAAACACACAGGCCTCTAATGCATTTGATGATTCTCCCGAGAGATAGTAGACCTGAGGAATTACCTTTTTTTTTGTTCCTGAATTTCCAGGCTACACTCCTGCTGCAGTTACCATTCCCTACACGCAACGCACAACTAACCCTGCTCCACAGCACCACATAGCGGTGGCCTCAATCTACACACTTACTAATGGGCATCACCCTTCCCCTCTTTTACAGCAAGTTACTTCACTGCTTTTCACACCTTGAAGACCCAACCACAGCATTGAATCAACATCCCTGCATTAGATTGTGATATTTAACACTTTTATTTCCTTATTCGAGAGCTATACGTGGCAATTGAGCAGGCAAATAGAAGAATGCTTTTCTCAAGATTGGATCTTAAGAAACTATCTTCTACTTTTTCTCAAGGACCACTGGCAATGGTATGATTCCCCACCTGTTCCTTGGTCCGCATGGGCCATCATAGTGATTGAATTACCACAGTTCTTTTTTGTGGGGTGGGGGAGTGTAACCTTAAGATGTTTGGGTCTTCATCAATGCAGAAGTTGCACAGATGGCACCAGGCCAGTGAACGAGAATATGTTTATATCACTTGATCACAGGATTGAGCAAATTTGGCAAGGCTTGCAATTGTTAGCAATCTGCAACAGCCTTTGAGAAGATTATGGTGCGGTTGTGCTGTTAGGAGGGAGGTTCAGGATTGTAACCCAGTGACGCTGAAAGAACAGTGATGTGATTCCAAGGATTGTGTGTGGTTTGGAGAGGAACTTACAGCTAGTGTTGTTCCCGTCACTCATTGTTCATCCCCAATTGCCCATGAAAAAGTGGGGTGATGAGCTGACTTCTTGAACCACTGCCATTCATCTCTAGATAGGTAAACCCAGTGTGCACTTGCAGTGCATCTTGCAAACCGCATCAATATACTCCAGGGGTAAAGAGAGCAAATATCTAAGATGGTGGATAGGGGCTGTCCAGTGACCCAGTTCTAACTCTGATTTCTCTCCACAGATGTTGCCAGACCCGGTGAGCTTTTCCAGCAATTTCTGTTTTTGTTTCTGATTTTCAGCATCTGCAGCTTTTTGCGATTTTTATTTGAGTTAAAATTATGTGATGTGATTCTCCATCCATTTACAGTTTCTCCCTATTCGCTATGCTCCGACTACTCTCTATTTTCAAAGTTTCAATCAAACCTCTCAGACATCTCCTCTCCAAGGAAAACAGTCTAGGTTCTCCAATTTTAGATCGTAACTGAAGTGACTCATCCCTGGACCAATTCTCATGAACCTCTTCCGCACGGTCTCTAATACGTTCACATCCTGCCTATGATGTGGCACCCAGAACAGTACACAATAAGCCAGAAAAACTAATCAGTACTTATATAAGGTCATCATAACCGCACTGCTCTTAAACCTTTTGCCCATATTTATGTACTTATTAACAGCTGTCTTTACCTGTCTTGCCTCCTTTAATGAATTACATACTCAATCTCTCTCCTTCTGCACAACCTCTAGAATAATATCATTAGAGTGAATCTTACCAGAAATTGGATAAGGGTCATTTTGGCAGTTTCACGGAGCATTTCTCTCCATGAGCTGCTATCTCCCAAGCTCACCTCATTACTATGCATCACACCCTACACTGCTCCAACGACCTATTCTCCCACTCTCTGCAGATGGAAGTTTTCACCCTGCTAGAATGACCCAGGATCAATGGCACTGGCAACATCTTTGAAGCCCAGCCTTGCACCCAGTCAAGTGTTGGTAATCTGGAGTTGCCCTTCACAATGCACATAGTGGGAGAACAACAATAAACCAATGCTATTCAGGGTACATCAGTAGCATAGATGACACTTCATTGCACAAGCATGTGCACCTTGTTACATTTATTGCTGTTTAAGAGCCAAGCCATAGGGCTTACACATCCTTAACCACATCTCATCTTACCAAGCCTGACTAAGTCTTTCCTCAAAGCCCCATGTCTTATCGTTGTTTAATGTGGGACCATTACATACAGAAAAGCCTTCAATCACTTCAAAGCATTCACTTCTATTCGCCTCCAGCAAAAGTGAACTAAAAACAAACAAACAGAAGCTGTGTTTGCCTCTTGGAACAGAAATGCAATGTTTGCCTTTTAAGCAACAACAAATTTAACTGTCAGTGTGTGATTATTGCACACAACACTCATCTACTGGAACTACTGTCAAATAACTCCTGTCTGGCTTATTGCACTTGGCACTGCAGTACTCTACCTTACAGAAGATGATATATTTCCTGCTGAATGACCTTATTTTCATATTTAGAAGACTGCTCCTGCCCTCCCAACTCTTCCTTCAATGTCCATCACCTTACCTCTGCCTACTGCAGTGTACAGTGCATAGCAGCATGTGCCACACTCTGTCTACAGCAAGGCACCCACCCATGCCCCCCGACTGATCCAAGCATTGAACCTTATCTTCAGGAGGCCAATTTTAATTGAAGAATTGTATCTTTGCTGTGCCTCAGTCAGGAGTGTCTTGACATGAAGTCATCAGCCATGGTAGCCCTTATCTCCCAGTGACCATCCTTGTAGGGCATCCAGCTCTCAAAATGAAGCAGGAAGGATATAGGATACAGTTCTCAAGGATATCGGTATGTGACAACTACCAGGTAATGAGCACAAACTACCTAGAAATGTTACCGATGATCTTAGGCACATTGATGGAATGGGACCGTTCCTATTGATGACCTCAGCTACGTTATGATACGGCCCTCTCAGTGTGACGTGTTTACACTCTGTAATGCTCAGAACCCGGGGGAAGTTGGCAATGGTGACATTTTCCACCGTCATCCTAAATGTTATGATACAATGATCACTGTCCCTTAAATGTTTCCCGTTGTCACGAGATCTATTTAGCCCAACACATTCCCAAGAATCACACCTAGCAGTGTCTCCATTATTGTTGAACGGGACACATACTGATGTAGGAAATTCTCCTGAATACAATCTAGTAATGCTTATCCCCTTACACTACCGCTACCACATTCAATATATGTGTAACCAAAGTCCTCCATTATAACTACTCTATGACATTTACAACTCTCTGTAATTTCCTTGCAGATTTAGTCCTCTAAATCCTTTGTACTTGCTGGTGGTCTATATATTACACAGAACAATTGCACTTTTGTTTTTCTTTAGGTCAAACCAAATCAATTCCATCTTGACCCCTCTAAAACATCATCTTTTTCCGGTACTGCAATGCTCTCCTTAATCAAAAGCTTAACCTTCCTCCTTTTTCTCCTTTCCTATCTTTTCTAAACACCATGTGACCAGGAATCAGCTCTTCCTTAAGACAGGTCTCTGTTGTTGCTGCAATGTCATAATCCCTCTAGTCAATCTGTGCCTATAATTCCTCAATTTTATTAACTATACACTGTGCATTCACGTACATGCAGTGCATTATCCATTACTCTAACTCCATCTATTACCCTACCGTTCTCTATTTTAGCGTTGTTTGCCTCTCCCAACATTCTGTGCTTCCTGCTATTAGACTCTACATTAAACTGAGTTTGTTTAAACCCTCACTTAAAACACTAGCATAAAGCCTTGCAAGGAACTCAGTCCCAGCTCAATTCAGATGTATCTCATCGGGTTGTATCTCTCCCAAGACCAGTCCCAGTTCTTCAGGAATCTAAAGCTCTTCCTCCTGCATCATCTTTCCAGGCACATATTAATCTGCTGATATTCCCAAAAGTGGGAATCAGTTGTTTTTTCACTGAACAATGCGCAATGTTCAGCACACAACTCCTGAGACACTGCAAATCCAAACGTAGCAAGGTTTGGACAATATCCAGTTTTGGGCTGAAAAGTGGCAAGTAACAGTTGCCAGGCAATGACCATCTCCCCGTGACATTCAATGGCATTTCCATCAATGAAGACATCTACTCCAGAAATAACAGCACTCCTAACCAAAACGAAAGGACAAATTCATCGCAGCCAGTTACTGTCCCATCAATTCACTCAATAATTAGTAAAGCGATGAAATGTGCTGTTGACAGTGATATCAGATAACACCACAATTGACATCTTGGGGTTTACCATTGACCAGATACTGAACTAGACCAATCACATAAATGACATTTCCACAAGAGCAGACTAGTGACTAAGAATTCTACGGGAAGCACCTCCTACCTCTTGAAAGCCTGTCCTCCACCTACAAGGCTCAAGTTAGGAATGCAATGGAATGTATTATCGTCGTGGAAAAAGTCAAACTATCCATTTTAGCAGTCGATTTTCAGATTTTTAACACCTGGGATCTTTCATTGATTAAAATGATGTCAAAATATTAAAAAGTATTGACCTAAAATGGCCACAGTGACGATCCAACCACAGGTTCAGCCAGCACAAAAAATCAAGAAGGGTCTAGGCCCAAAACGTCAGCTTTCCTGCTCCTCTGATGCTGCTTGGCCTGCTGTGTTCATCCAGCTGTACACCGTGTTATCACCAATAAACAAGAACTGGTCTGAATTGAAATTAACATCATGATTGAAACCAGTCACCCAGAACTTGTTTTGTGGTAGATCAACACCTTTCTGGATAAGTTTCACAAACTGGAGGAGGGGGCAGTGCGGGTCAGTATGTGATGGATGCAGGAGGCAGCCTGGCTGATGCCTCCTCTGAGTCCTCAGTAATCTCGTCATCAAAGGTCAAGGAGGTAGCTTCTGGGAAGGCTGGCCGTTTGGCCATGGTGTTTTTGGAGATGCTGGCTGTTCCTGCAGGACAAAGGAGAGAATGCTCGTGGTCAATGGTTAGAAGTGGCTGATTCAGGTGGGGGTAAGGTGGTGAGATGTTGTGAAGGAGTGAAGAGGCAGCATGGAGGGCGTGTAAAGGTCATGGTTTGGGATTCTTGGAAACGGTGATATGCTAAGAGTGGGTGAGGGAAGATGTTGCCAGTGACAGTAAGATTGACGGCGCATAAGTCTTGGTGGGAGGTGGGTGCAGTAGCAGTGATGGAATGAGTGAAGTAGTGGAGAGAAGAGTGTGACACTTATGCTGACACAGGGCATTGACCTTCTTATGGCACTGCTGGCAGTCCTACTGCATCCTGAAGGTAGCGTTGACCCAGGTGGCAGTCTTGTACCAGGATGTCAGGGTCTGGTGGCATGACCTTTTCCGCCATTCCCCATGGAAGAGGACTCCTTTCCTTTGCTTCACCTCCCATTCCTTCCTGCCCCCCACCCTCACCCCTCCCCTAAACTAGGACCTCCAGGTTCTGCTGGAGAATCATGGTGCCAATTTCCCCAATCTTCATGCTCCTTCCCTCACTATCTGGGGCAGCTTCGGAATTCCAGCGCTCATCTGGGTACATTGTGACATTTTAAAGATGGCGTGAACACGAGGTATGTTGTGTTTTGATGGATATCCAGTGATTGATAAGTTGTTAGGGAAATAGAATGTGGTAAGATGGGGACAGAATCAGGGATGTAGAGTGGGGTAGGTAGTTAATAAGGTGAGTTTCGTAAGATACAGCGAGAAATTGCAACAGGCTTTAACACAGGAATTCCTCCAAAAACCTCAAGGCAACTCGCATTTAGCAAGAAAAGTAAGATTGAAATACAATAGTTAGCTGTAATAAACACCCGTCAGATTCTTTGTTACCACGGTAGCCAGGTCGAGTTCATTATGTACAGATGCTAACCTAAGCATTCCTCATCAGCTAAAATACCCCAATAGAGGCAAAACTCATATCACAGAGAGAGAGGAGAATGGATTTGTAACAGCAGATTTGCAAAACTCTCTCTCTCTCCCTCTGTTTCCTGTCAGCCACTTGACAGACAGTGCCTGGTGACAAAGTAAGTTGGAGAAACATCCATTCACTGAGCACTCAAAGATATCTACAATTTCCATTCCTGTTGTGGATACAAGACATCAATTAAACAAGCATGGCCCCAGGTTAAAAGTGAAGACTTCCACAATTCTAAGGACCTTTAATCTGTATATTCTTTTATCTTCCATTTTGTAACATCACTTTTTAAACTTTCTATCTGTGTTTGTGGGTGTGTGTGTTTAATATTCTGTTTTATTATTTTTCTCAGGGTTAGTAAGCAATAATATTCCTCTTTCCTTCATTATAGAAGCCTTGTATTTGACTTGTTAATTTTGAAGTGATAAATTTTGTTTTAATTGAAGTGTGAAATAGCTGCAGAATGAAAATAATTTGTTGCAGCCAACTAAGGAGGTTAAAAAGAGTGGAGCCAATTTATTCCTCCTCATCTGGCCGGGAGTATTTTCCACTTAAGTGAGTGGGTCATAGCGCCCTCTTGTGATGTAATGGTAGAGTTCCTGCCCTGGACTACGGAGGCAAGGGTTCAAGTCCCCCCTGCTCCAGAGGTGTGTAAAAACATCTCTGAAAAGGTTGACTAGAAAAATAGGTTAAATGAAAAAAAAAACTGAGTGGGTCCTTCTCTAATAAACTCAAGAAGCTCGACAACATCCAAGACAAAGCGACCCTATCTGCCTCAATCCCCTACAGTTTGCCTACTGACATAACAGATCCACAGAGGATGCCATATCCCTAGCCCTGCACTCATCCCTGGAACATCTGGACAACAAAGGCACCTACATCAGACTCCTGCTTATTGACTACAGCTCCACCACCAACACCATTATCCCCTCCAGACTGATCTCAAAACTGCATAGCCTTGGTCTCAGCTCTGCTCTCTGCAGTTGGATCCTCAGCTTTCTGACCCATAGGCTGCAATCAGTGAGGATAGGTAACTGCACCTCCTCTACAATAACACTCAACACTGGAACCCCGCAAGGATGTGTCCTCAGCCCCCTACTGTACTCCCTGTATACCCATGACTGTGTTGCCAAATTCCAAACGAACGCCATCTACAAGTTCACTGATGACACCACCGTAGTGGAACAGATATCTAACAACGACGAGTCAAAATACAGAAGGGAGACAGAGAGCTTGGTGACGTCGTGCAATGAAACCAAATCTGTCTCTGCCTGTACCGCTCATAAACACACAGCTTTTCACTGTATTTCGGTACACATGACAATAAATCAATCAATCAATCAATCAACCAATTAAATAATACCTCCTTTACCAACTTAAATATTTATTCCCTCCTCCACTAAAGCTAGCAGTGTGGACCATGCACAAGATGTACCAAAGCAACTCACCAAGACTCCTCTGACACCACCATCCAATCCTGCAGCTTCTATTATTTAGAAGCACAACGATAGCAAAGACATGGGAGCACTAACCTCCAACTTTCCCTCCAAAACACAAACCGTCCTCACTTGGGGCTATATTGCTATTCCTGTTGCTGGGTCAAAACCCTGGAACTCATTTCTTAACATCATTGTGGGTTTAATTGAACCAGCAGTGGCCTAGCCAGTGATTGCCACATCACATGAAAGAATTAAAGTCATGTGTGTCACGGAGACAGTGAGAAAGGGGGCACAGTTTCCAGTCCTATCCTGTCCATGCCTATCTTCATTGTCTACTGGACTTATTTGAGCTGCTTTAGCTGGGCAAGCTCCTGGATTTTGCTTATAAGAACCTATTTTTGTCTAACCACGACTATGTCTGTAGCTGTTTCCTTTAATATCCTAGGATGCATTCCATCAGGTCCATGGGACTTATCAGTTGTTAGCCCCATTAGTTTCCCTAGCACTTTTTCTCTAGTGATAGTTACTGTATTTATTTCCTTTCCTCCTTTTTGCCCCTTGATTATTTTGTAATTTTAGTAATTTAGTATTTGTGTCTTCTACTTTAAAGTGTGATGCAAAGTATTTATTCAACTTCTCTGCCATTTCCAAGCTCCCCAAGATTGTTCACTAAGGGCCCAAGTTCACTTTGACTTCTCTCTTCCTTTTTATATATTTAAAGAAACTCTTGCTATCTGTTTAATATTACATGCAAGTTTACACTCAAAGTTTATTTTTTCCCTTTTTGTTTTATTTTTGGCTGTCTTTTCTCAGTTTTTCAAACCTCTCCAATTTTACCCCTAGTCTTTTCATTCGATTTGATGCTTCTCTGGTTAAACATAATTGGCACATCCCCTTCCTGAATCTTCTTCCCTGGAACTTATTTTATGTGGATGTCCACGTTTATTGCCCATCCCTAAATTGATTTGGATTTGGAGTTATATGTAGATCAGACCAGGTAAGGATGGCAGTTTCCCTCCCTAAAGTTCATCAGTGAACCAGATGGGTTTTTCCTGACAATCGACAATGGTTTCATGGTCACCATTAGACTCAATTCCAGATTTTTATTGAATTCAAATTTCACCATCTGCTCTGGCAGGATGTGAACCCAGGTCCCTAGAACATTACCTGGGTATCTGGATTAACAGTCCAGTGATAATACCACTTGGCTGTCACCTCCCATAATATACATTTGTTGTAAGCAATGAACTACTTTCGTACACATCTGCCATTGTTCGTCAACCATCTTTGCTGTTAAACTGCTTTCCCAGTTCAATCCTGTCAACACTGCTCTGATTCCTTTGTAATTAAACTTAATTAAGCTTTACACAGTTGTTTCTAACCCAAGTTCCTCCCTCTCAACAAACCTAAGAACTGCTGGAAGTCAGAAACACAAACAGAAATTCTGGAAAAACTCACCATATCTGGCAGTATCTGTGGAGAGAAATCAAAGTTAATGTTTCAATTCCAGTGAATCTTCTTTAGAACTCTTCAGAACTGGTAACAGAAGCTAAGATTTTTTTCCCTGTACTTTCAAAGCCCAGGTCATTCCCTCAGTTCTATCTTAGCCCCAGGTCATTCCCAGTATACAATCTTAGCTCAAGACCATTCTCCAGTACTATCTTAGTCAAGACCATTCCCCAGTATTATCATCGTCCAATTCTATTCCCAGTACAGTCTTAACCCAATGCCATTCCCTAGAAATATTTTAGACAATGTCATTCCCCAATACTATCATAGCCCATGACCATTTGTCAGTCCTAATAAATTGGATATTTTTCTATCCTGTCTCACTATTAGTAAATTTAGGACAGAATGAAGGTGAAAACAATTTCTACTTTGACAATCAGAATCCTGATCCACCAATGTTCCTACCTCCCCACTACACCAGTAGATCTCTTGTTCTTAGCCCTACGAAATCTTACGTAGCTGCCTCCAATTGTCACATCCTGCTGTGAATTATCACTTTAAAAATTGTCAAGGATAAAGATTAAATACATGAATATAAATTAAAACCCAGTATCAAAAAATTCTGCTGAATAATGGATAAAACTGGAGAATTACACCCTCAAAGGAAAATGGAATTTGACTGAATCAGTGATTTATTTTACTGTATGGAGAATCTTGGAGGACATGCTCAATGCTTCTACATGATCTGCAACCATATCTGAATCTCTACAGCTGGAATGCTGAAAATGAAAATTTACCCCACAAATCTTTTCATTCATTGATGCTTTAATTAAGGAAATGAGCTGATTTAATCACTTCATCAAAGACAATCTGCTCTTTTATACAAATGAAATCAGCAGCTCTGACTGCGACAGGATGCATCATTCTGATAAAGACATAACAGTTTAATTTGAAATCTGTATAGAGAAAACAAATCCTGTGTCGTGAATTACTGATGATGAGATCCTTGTGAATGTCACATGCCTGTTTCTTCAGCTCAGTACTTTGATTTTTCAAAGAGCCAGCAGTTTGGAAAGTGGATTGATGCTTCAGGTTGACTACTGATCATTACTCAGATTTTATGGAAAAAGTCGCTGTGAACTTTTACTTGCAGTGAAGAAAGCTAATTAATTTCTGACTCCCAGTGGTAAGTAAGTTTTGACAACAGTGAGTATTTGGATCTTCTCCTCAAAGTTATATTATTCAAGACGTATGTGTAAGGATTCAAAAAGCAGACTCAAGAATACCTGGTTTTCAAGTAACATCTATCTATGCTCGGTTTGATCAGGTTTATTTTCCTTGAATTTATCTCAAGAGCGTCCCTGTTCCTCCTTAGTTATTCTGTTCTTCCATGCCTTGTAGAGCTTTATTATTTTAAAAACTACTTTTATTTGAGCTAGAAGATTGGATGTTTTTGTTCACGATCTGAACACTTTAAGATAAAATACAATATAGAGGGCCTGCCGGATCATCAGAGTTGATGGTATTCAACAATATGCTAAACATTCGCTTGTTCAGTGAAAAGTAAAAGCATTTTTTATTTACTGGTGGGCTATTGCATTTGCTTATAAGACACTTCTGTAATTCCTTAGCTGTAAAATACTTTGGGATATCCCGGGGTGTGAAAGGTTTACATAGATATTTGGTCTTCGTTTCAGACTAGGTACACAAGGTTAATTTTAACATGGAATGGTCTGGTACATTTTCTGGTCCTAATTTTCCACCTTTACATTGAAACCTGTCTTCAATCTTACTTCAGCCTCCTTGTTGCTGAAACCTTCAGGCATGCCTGCAGCAAGTCCCACCTTTGTTACTTCAATATCCTCTATGCTTGTCACCCTCATTCACTATTCACAAATTCCAAACTTGTCAAAATCTCTGCATTTCCGGCTTTTGTACTGTCCTATTGTGCTGGAGGAGATTGTTTCTCCACATTGATAAATTTAAAATACTCATCTTCATCGTTGGAGCTTTCAATTGCCCCATCTAATTCTTCCTTTCCTGGCATTGGTTGTGTGTTGTACGTACCTGAACAGGCAACATCTTGGGACATTCTAGAAGTGAAGCTGCTGTATGAATACAGGTTGTTGTTGTTGTCGTTGTCATAGTTCTGTTGCACAGATGACCATTTGAATGGACGATCCCTTACAATGAATGTTTGGTGCAGGTGCACACTTTTGTGACAGAAAATACATTTGCATGAATGCTAATAGATTTTGTTCAGTATTTTAATACGTACAAAGAAATGTTACATTTCTTTCCAATATTTGGAATGTGCAAGTCTAATTTTCATGCCAAGAAACACTATGCTGGACATTAATACACAATAAAAAATTTGTTCAATTTTACACATCTGATACTACATTCCTTGAATATTTTTGTCAGAAGTCACATGACACGGGATATAGTCCAGCAGGTTTATTTGAAATCATAAGCTTGTGGAGTGCTGCTCCTTCGTCAGGTGAAGGAGCCAGTCTAACAGTACAACACTGGCATCTCCACATCATAAATACTTTTGAATTGCTACTGGCACACTGCACAGCCATTTATTAAGAATCTAGCTCTTCAATCTTGTTAAAGCAGTTGAGTATGGAAATATATGGGATGCCTGAGAATTGTTGACTGCTTGAAAAACAACGCGTTGGGGGAATTGTTTAGTCAAATTTTAGGGAAAATTCTAGATGGGTGAACAAAACTCCTGGCTATTGTTGGTGGGAAATTCGGATCTTATTCTGTTTGCAAGAATTCTTTATGCAAATTTTAGCTCTGTAAATTTGCACAAGGGAATGTCACTTACCCACAGAGTACAAAGACCACTGGAGGTAATTCCAGTTAAGACCCAAACATCTTTTCCCTTCTTCCTCAAATGCTTATCTCTTTTCCCCTTATATCTGTACTATTTGGGTCAACAACTCCCTGCGATAGTGAGTTGCCCATTCTGATGATTTACAACAAAAATCTAATCTGCTTCTAACCAGACAAAAGAGGCTAAAATCAGATGTTACATGTACATTGACTATACAACTGCAAGTTCTAATTGGATTACAGAGGTATGCCTAGACTCTTGAAATACCAGACAACAAGGTGCAGGGCTGGATGAACACAGCAGGCCAAGCAGCATCATAGGAGCAGACAGGCTGACGTTTCAGGCCTAGACCCTTCATCTGATGCTCCTATGATGCTGCTTGGCCTGCTGTGTTCATCCAGCACTGCACCTTGTTGTCTCGGATTCACCAGCATCTGCAGTTCCTACTATCTCTTGAAATACCAGTTTGCAAATAGACGAGGGAGGTGCAAGAATTCAGTCTCAGTAGAGAAACAGCTGACAGATGGAAGAACTTTAACGAAACTCAATGTAATTGACTTCTTTGCTTTGTTGTACCTCTTGATTCTGCAATGTTAACCTACAACAGTTTTGAGCTTTGAACTGTATAAACAAAATAACCTGACTATTATCAGCCAGTGTGTAGAGTTCCAAGAAGGAGGTTTTGAGAGCCACTGCCGGTATACAGAAATCAATTCTTTGTTGGAGGAAAGTCTGGTTCTGTGAAAGTGTTGGAATTGGGAAGAACAAGGAACTTGCTAACTCTCTCAAAATCTGCTTTCCTGCTGGTCTACCTCTACAGTAAAACACAAAATTCAACAATAGAAGCCAGTGAAGTTGCTGGGCCTGACTTCAGATGTTAAGATCTCCACTTCTGCAATAGCAACTCAAGCAATGGGCTGCAATGATATATTGTAGACACCTTCACGATCTTCTTACTTACAAGTTTTCTTTTGTCTTACCTATACTTGTTCAATCTTGGTACCTATAATGTTTAGTTAAGAGTGTTATCTCTTTATTCATAAGGACCTCCAATAATAGTTTGGAATAAACTAATCCTTAAACTATTTGAACAAATGCTTTAACTTAAATCATTACAAATTAAAACAGAGGGCTAAATTAGCAATTCGGTTCACAATTCGTGGACATGCCTAGTGATTATGATCCTCTTCTTGGCTCTACTTGGGTGAAGTTTCTTCTGAATTCCTTTTAGGATTTCTTGTTGACTGTCTCATTCAGACAGACTCTAGTTCTTCTGTCTCTCAAGGCGAAACATTCTCTCTGTATCCCCTCTACCAAAATTTTTTTAGAATTTTATATATTTTATTAGGTCATCCTCCAGACTTTGTTTGTCAAGCGAAAAGTGACCCACCTTGTCAATCTTTTCCTGCTATGTGTATGTTCACATTTCTCTCGTCATCTTTGTAAATCCACAGTGCCTCTCAGTGCTGAGAATTATTTCTGGGACCAGAAAAGGAGGAGTGTATCCTTTGCCTCTGGATAATACTTTATAACATTACCAGCCAATGGCCCAGCAGGATCAGTTTTTTAATGATTGATAGCCATGCCTTGACCTCTGAAAGTCAACACATGAACTGATAGTTTATCCCTTTGGGTAGTGACTTACTTTATAACCAGGCGGTGTTGATAAGTAATCTTTAGGATGTTTAGTGACATCTCATCTTCTGTAGTTCTTTTGAGGAGTGATCAGACTGTGCAACCTGATTGTTGAAGTTTATCTACAAACGTACATTCAGCTTTTCATTTTCTACTTTAAATAATCCCTTTTATCTTTAAAACTTTCTGTTATATTGCCTCTGTTTTTGAAATTGGGGCAGAAGGCCAAGCATCAAGATAGAGTTGCAGTCAGGATCCCAGAACTGTGGCTGTTTTATTCAGCAGCCTGTAGGGGTGAAATTCGACAGGAATTGGTCTATATAATTCCAATGGGCAGGGCTTAATAACCAGAATTGAGGTGGGGGGGAGGTGTAGTTTAACTACTCAGTGGCAACGGTGGGGGCTCAGTATTCAGCACATTATGGTGGGTCAGTTTAACACATCAGTGTGGGGATTAAACCTTTAGCACGTTGTGGTGGGTCTGGTTAATTCTTCGGCATGGGGGTTAAATCCTCAGTAGGCAATGGTGGGTCAGGTTAATTCCTCAGAGTGGGGGGGGTTAAATTTTCAGCAGGCCATGGTGGGTCTGGTTAATTCCTCAGTGTGGGGGGGTATAAATCTTCAGCAGGTCGGGATGGGTCGCGTTAATTCTTCAGTGTGGGGGATTAAATCTTCAGCAGGTCAGGGTGGGTCGGGTTAATTGCTCGGCGTATATGTTAAATTTTCAGCAGGTTGGGATGCCCAGCTAAGAGGGAGGATGTTGGGATTTATCTCTTCAGAGTCGTGGTGTTGGGAGGAAGTGGGGTAGTTTAGCAATCGCATGGACAGAATTTAAACTGCCTGCTGATGTGATTTTTAACTTGATGCGGGTCAGAATGTTATCAGGAGTTTGGTGAAGGGTGATATTGAATCAGGTGAGAGGGTAACTGCAGTAATGCCAGCTACCTTCCCATCTTCACCCCGATTACAGCAAGAGAGGTTGTGACTGACGTTCATTCTGCCATCACTAGAATTAACCCGAGGTGGCTGGTGTCTTGATCATCCTGGGATAATAACAAGCAAATCTTCGTGGCCTTCTTGCAGGCTCCCAGATAGCTCCCACATTTAAGGCCCCCATCAAGGGACCCAGTATCAGGAAGGAGGGTGGCTGCAGAGAACTACTCCTCTGCAATTTCTGCCAGAGCCCCTCTCTTTAACCCGCACTGCACTGTGCCTTGGGACTCTGCCATGATCTTGAGCCTCGGGTGGGTGTCATACTGGCAGCAGCCACCACCTCCCTGGTGGTGCTGCTGTTCCCATAGAGGTCCCAACCTCTGATTGGCTGGTAGCTCTTGGTGATTCTTGGGGCTCTTAATGCCATTAGAGGCACACTGCCATCTTAACATTATTTGGCCTTCCCTAAAATAGAATAGGTGACTTTCCTGAAGAACAAAAACCCACTATAACTTGTGAATGAAGCAAAATAGTTCAACTGGTTTTGTATACTTCAAAAGCTCCAGTATGATCAATGTATTAATTTCGAAGAATCTCTTGTTTTCAGCTGGTTTATGTCTCTGGGTTTGCTCTCCAGCTGGTGGATGTGATCACTGCTGCCTCCATTACATACTGCCATTGATAGGCCTGACTCTGGTCAAGTGAGCAATACTCTAGAAAAAGTCACAGTCCTGCTCAAGGTATGTTTCCTGCTGCAGGTAAGAGAGAGTGCAAAGATGGCAGTTTAGGTTTGCGAGTGTACAGTGTGCCTTCAAAGGATGGGGGAGGGGTGCGATTACAGAGAGATTGGGTGCAGAGCTTGGAGGTTGTTTACCATTGGGTGGGTGTGATCATGGAAGGTGCAATCACTGATAGCTACAATATGGTGTTGGCAATGGATGTCAAATTGTTTGGGAGTGTTGGTGATAGTGGGAGTGGGTGTCTGCTCATCAGTAAAGGTTTGGTAGGGGGACAGTTAGTGATGGTGTAAGGGGTCTGATGACAGAGAGAGAAACAGGTTCAGGGGCTGGGGTGGCGGGATGTTTGATTGGGGGGGGTGGATGTAGGGTTGTGAGACACCCTTGCTCCTCTTGACCCCCCAAGCAGTGCTGTGAGGACACTCTGCCGTTCCACATGCTGGCTTCTCACTGGCGGATTTCTGGAAACCTTTAAAACCTGGCCAGCCTGGGTTTAACATCCAAGGCTGATGTTATCCGAGGCATATTATAATAATTACAAAACCCACCTTCTGCAAGTTGTTGGTTGCCCTGTTCCTATCCCGCCTCTTTCAAAACTGGAAGTGGAATGCTTCAAAAAGGTTTAGGTTTGAGTTTGAGATTTTTAAATCTGAACATCCCATCCTGTTTGTGGGAGATAAAATCTGTGGTGTTGGGGACTATTTTGTTTCTTGCTTTAGGATTTCTTTATATAATAATGGTGGCTACACTGAGACATCAGGGCAATTTAACACTCGCCTAGTTTACTTACCTACCTTCTAGATTCCTTCATCGCACCAAGCAGGATTTTATTTTCTGGATGCAGTTCTAATCCATTGATCAAATAGAAGGATCGAGAATTTATGTTTTTAAAACAAAATGTCGATGGGATTAAACTGTAGGTGCTAATGAGGCCAGAAATAGAGGACAGCAGATATCTCAGGGTTGTGAGGCTGGAAGAGATTACAGAGATAGGGAGAGATGAGTCTGTAAAACAATCTGAAAATAAGAATGATTATTTTAACATTGAGCCATTGCTTAGGGGAGTAAACACAGGTCAGTGTGTGTGCGATAGGAACGGTTAAACAGGATATAGTGCGAGTTAGAACTGGAGCAGCATAGGTTTAGGATAACCATCAATTTTCAGAGACTAAAACTTGCCAGCCAGAAGTATGTTAAAGTGTAGGGATAACAACAACCAGAATGAAGGTTTCAGCAGAACCTGTACTGGGACTGAGTTATAATTAGGTGATCACATGGAGGTGGAAATAAATGGTTTTGGTGTTGACTTTGAGGTGTGGGTCTGTGAAGTGGTTGTAATGAGTTCAGCCAGCTGGACTTCATAGAATATGAGTTCCCTGATTGGGACTGTTAACCTGGTCCAATCAGGGAAGACTGGCTGACATAAAAGGATGAATGTCAGTGATACTGGGAATGCTTGACTCAGTGAGAGGCAGTGTCATTGTCAAAGGCTATGCATTTGTAAATAAAGGGTGATTGATGATAGAATGCTGGCCGCTGAAGAGTTACTTCAGTGGCGATGTGAGTAGAGCATGATCCAGAAGAAACTCGCTCGCTGCAGTCTTTTGAAGGTGGGCTAAGCATTTTCTTACATCATGCCTCTGTTTGGGAAGCTTGACTGGTTCAACCCTGCCATCAAAGACTGGGTACAGTTTGTGGAAAGAATGGGTTATTTTTTTCCGGGCAAACGGAATTGTGGCAGATGAAAAATAAGGAATTCAGCCTGTGGAGCTGCAGCTTTTTCTGTTGTTAGGAGCCTGACTTTTCCTGAGGCACCAGACTGTAAAACCTTTTAAGAATTAATTTACATAGTCAAGGAACATTATTACCCTAAGCTTCTGTTAATTCTGCTATGCTGTCACTTTTACTTGGCAATTCAAGAACCAGAGAAGTCCACGTTGGGGTTTATGACTAGGTTAGGATGACTAGCAGAAGCCCATGAATTTGGTTTAACTCTTAATTAGATGCACAAAGACCATCAAAAAATATGTAGGATTTATGATATGACTATGCAAAAACTCAGGAAATATCCTGATCAGACAAACTCTGCAGCTCAGCATGGAGACAAATACACCCCTGTGGTTGTGACCGGTTTGATTCAACCTCAGAAAGTTGCCACGAAGAGACACCAAATGAGCAGGGAATGGAGCTTGCAGTAGTGACCAGAGATAATGCAGTTAGTAGAATGAAATGACTATTCATCTAATATTTAATGCTGGGTAAGTAGGCTGACTAATTTTGAAGCAGTGGAAGAGAGGAGAGTGATGTCGGTGAGGTTAGGCAAAATTACTTATAGTACTTATTGTGATGACTTTATATTGCTATAGTTTCAATTGTAACAAATTAATGAGTACAAAAGATAAAAGTATATTAAAAACAAATGCAAATTTAATCAGCCATGAGCATGATGAATGGCAGAAAAGGCTTGAAGGGCCAAATGACCTATTCCTGCTCCTATTATCTGTGTTTCTAATAACGTATTGAAATTGATCTGGATTATTAAAGGTTAATTTGTGTGTAGGCAGAAATGACAGCTTCAGGCAAACACTATCTAACATCCTGTAAGTCCAAAGTCTCATGGATTATGCTTGTTAAGCAATGCAACATGGCTGAAATTGCCGTCAGCAAATTGTCCTTACGCTAATCTCAGCAAATTTTGAGGAGAATTTCCCCTTGTCTGTGGCCAAAATTCCAACCAGTAGACTGAATGCTTCTTGGCCAAGCATGTGAGTGGTTTTAACTTGGTCATTTATTAGCAATAAGTAACAATTCCAGTTGTTAGTGGTTAAGTTTGAGTAAAGGAAATGTTACTGGCAAAAGGGAAATTGTCAATACTGTAACGTTAGTAAAAACCTAACAAGTAGAATAAACATTTCACTGCTTAGGAGGTCAATTCGTAACCTGAATGTTGCTTTACTTTGACCGTTCGCTTGGATAAATATTTCATGTGTAGCCCATCTACCACTGTTGAATCAATGGCTGCATTTGACCTTTGCTCATCTCAAAGAATTTGTCTATCACTAGGTTCACCAAATAACTGTCCTTAAATGTTAAATTGATGAAGGCCCACTGCCAAGTTTAACTATTTGTTGACCAAAATTTCATTCAGCAGTTTTAAATATTGTAACACTTATTGACAAATTGTTTTGGATTCTTGTCTCATTATTTTAAGATAGATTATATGATGTACAGCAGGATGAAAACATGTTGCTGCAGATGATTCTACACCTCTGTAGCATGAATGGTTGGTTAATACTAGAAAAGTGAAAAAAAACTTCATCCTTTGTTAAAGTAAGAACTTTGATTTAAACAGACATTTGGAAGTATAGAACTTGGATGTTGCCAAAATGAGAGAGATGTTGTCGAAGGTTTTTTTGTCTTGCACTCGTCAGGACTACTGCAAGACTGAGATGGATAGGTTCTTGATTATCAAAGGGATCAAGGGTTACAGGGAGAAAGCAGGAGAACGGGGTTGAGGAACTTATCAGCCATGATTGAATGGCTGAGCAGACTCGATGGGCCGAATGCCCTAATTTCTGCTCCTATGTCTTATGGTCTTATGGTTTAAACCAGAGAGTTGGTTTGGTCCATGTCAGGCCAGACTGCTATCTTTTTGGTAACGAGGAATATTCATGTGTCTGAATGTTCGTTACAAAACACCTATTAGTATAGTGAGTGTGAGAAGTTTATGATTTATCTTTTTCAAGCAGTTATTATCATCTATGTTGCTGTAATTGTGTGCTTGTCCATAATACTAAAGTTACTTATTAATTGTTCATCTATTGTTAATTAACATAATTTGGTAGTTCAATCTAAATGAATCTAATGAGTCAATGCTATGACTCCTTGTGCATAAGGTCATTGATTGAAACATTAACAGAGAAAGGACTTGGACAGCTGTTGTCTTCTTCCTCTCCTCCTCCTCCTTTACTTACTTTACTTCTCTCTCTTCTTTTCACTACAAGTTCCCTCATCACTGTTACTGACAGGCTGCTTTAAAGACTTTCAGATCCTCAGGGAGCATGGCTTCAATGGTAGAGGGCTTGCTAGAAAAATGTCATCAGCATTTGGGATGTCTCTCCTCAGTCAAAATCAACAGAGTTTTGTCATATCCCCATTTCTGCCTAAGGATCTTGTGATGACTGACACCAGTCCTGAGGTAACTGGGACACAGCCGAGTTGGCCATGTTTTGCTCACTCCTGATTGTGGTGAATTCCTCTAGTCATTCAACAACTTGTGTATCTGTAGATGTCTTGACCAGGAAGCAAGGGGGCTACTTCCAGTGTTGAGTTTCCATCTCCTCCATGCCTGATAGGGAAATGTAGCCAAGCAAGTTAGGCCAACAGCTGGGAAGGTAGTCTTGTTCAGCAGATCTCAGCAATGACCTGTTGTAAAATTCTGAGCCTTCTGTCACTCGGACATGTTGAGGGAGCAGATCCTCTGTCTGATATCCCATGGCAGAAGTATTGCTGCTTTCCACTTGCTCTTAATATCTGTCTCATTTGTCCTTTGAATGGCATGTGATTTGGAGAAGGCAGTGACGCTGCTGCTGCTGGTATTTCTTCAGCTACAGCTGGTGGTTTTGATGTTGCTGCCCCTCTTGCTTTTCATTCAAAGTGGAGGATAGAACTGTTGAGGTTGTTCCCATGCTATGGCGATGGCTGGGCAGCAGGGAACAGTTAAAGACAAATGATGTGTAATGACTTACAAAGATATTTTCGAGCAATGAAAGCAATCTCTAGGAAGGAACTCTTACCTGGCTATGGTTGGTGGCCCCTCACTTTCCCTGACTGGAGACTCTCCAGCCTGATTTTTACTAAAGAAGTGCTCCTCATTGTCCATTCACCTGGTTGATCCCAAAAAGTTCTGACAAATCAAGAAATAGCCCTTTAAAGTCAGAACGCAGGATTTAAAAAGATGCTTAATTGCCTTTAGTTACCTTCCTGAAGATTCCATGGAGGGATGTTCCAGCTGCATTCAAACACCCCGAGATGAAGCCTGGATGAGGCAGAATAAAGTTGGAATGTTGACCCAATGTGATTTTAACTCCTTATACGCATCTAAATCTGCCTTTCTTTAGCTGTGAAAACTCCTCCTGTGTTTCTACTGTATACATAGAAAGGAAAAGATATATATATATTTATATATATGAAACAATGTAGTAAAACATATAAATGAAGAAGAGTGTTGCTTGTGGAGAAGTGCACATATTTGTAGATGTTTCAGTGAGTTCAATATCTGTTATGTATTAATATATCATTTGTTTCCTTTCCTGTACAGAAACAGCACGTCACTGCACAATGCCAACCAGTGATGGGGACACAAATAAATGCATAGAAACAACAACTGCAAATAATATGCAAACTAAAAACGTTAGTGCATTTTTCTCCTTTCTTTTCAAGTTTGATGAACTTGCTGAATATAGCCTGGGATTTCTAGACTAAAATTTTGTCCTCAGGTTTCTGGAGTGAGATTTGAACTCAGCCATCTCACTTGGAGGTGAGAGTACTACCAAATAAATTACAGCCAACATGGCAATGATACCTAAAGTAATCACCTCCACTTTTGGACTTCCCAAAAGTAGAAACATTTTCTCAATGTCTGGCATATCAAATGCTTTCATAAACATAAAGACCTCTGCCAGGTCACCCCTCCCTTTCCAATGAAAGATACCACAGATTATTAGGCCTTACCCAATGAATATAATCTCTCTGGTATCATCCTTGTGAATCCAATGCATCTCCAAGTGTGAACTAACCAAGATTTCAGACAAGTTTAAAGTAAACTTTTTGATTTTAGGAACAAAGAAAGATGGAAAATAGGAACAGGAGTAGGCCATTCAGCCCTTTAAGCCAGCTCCACCATTCAATATGATCATGGCCAATCATCATACTCAGTCCCCTGTTTCTGCTTTCTCCTCATATCCTTTGATCCCTTTAGTCCTAAACTATACCTAACTCTTTTTTAAAAGCCTTTAATTCTCACCCCAGGAAGAGAATCCCAATGGGGGAATCACAAATTCACAATTTGTTTGTTTTTTTTAAATTTTAGTAGTCTATCTTTCTGCACCTTCAGATTTCTTTGCTTCCCTGCTCCATTTAGCTTCTTGCTATTCGAGCAATATATGGGCTTCATATAACTCCTTCCAAAATACACTACTTCACACTGAGATTCATTTACTAACAAAATACTCATTTTCTGTGCTTATTCATAGCTTCTTGTTTTTTTTTTTGCTCATTTTTCCTCAGCATGTTCAGTTATTGGACCTTCCCAATGTTTCAGACATATGTAAATATTCGTATTGTATGCCCCCAATTTTGTCATCTGTAAATTTTCTGATTCCCAAATTTATTTTGTTTATATAAGTGCTGAGTAACAGTGGAACCTGCACTAAACCCTGTGGAACACCGTACGACTTTTCTCCAGTCTAAAATAGCTACCTTGAAGCAATATTCTCTGTTCCTGTTCATTCTACTCATTGTCTCCTAACTTCACTGATCTTAGTTATGAAATGAACAGAATATTTCAACAATGGTTGATCAGGACTTTACAGTGATAACAATACTTTGATCATCCTCTATTCTAATCTTCTAGATATAAAGGCCAACAATCCTTTAACCTTATATCGTTATTTTCTATACCTGCCCATAACATTTTAATGTTCAATGCACATTGGGGTTTCCAAATCCATTTGAATCTTCACTATTTCTAGCTTTTCATTATTTGGAAGGTACTCTGTTCTTTCATTTTAAGATTCAAAGTGAATGACCACATGTTTGTATATATAGCAATCCATTTACCAAAGTTTTGCCCATTCACTTAATCTTTTTCTTTCTTATTCTGTCATGGGATGTTGCCATTGCTGGCAAAGACATAATTTGTTGTTCATCCTAAATTGCCCTTAAATTGAGTGCCTTGCTAGACAATTTCAAAAAACAATTAAAACTCAACCACATTGCTGTGGGTCTGGAGTTACATGTGTACTAGACCAGGGAAGGACAGTAGATTTCCTACATTTTTAAAATATCAAAATATACTTTATTCATTAAAAAAGTCTCTGTATATATACATAGTCACAAATATAGTTTGGTTCTGTACAGATAAGTACCAATTAATTAAGCAAAACATTGGACTTTGACTCCATCCAAAAAACACACAGACCTTTCTTACACATACAATACTAATATTTACATATGTCTGAAACATTGGGAAGGTCCAATAACTGAATGGACCCCCATTTACCTTCAGCAGGAAGATCTCAGACAGTGGTCATTCCCCACTGCACCTTGGTGGCAGCTGCCCCAAACTTTAGTGGATCCCTCAGGACATAGTCCTGGACCTTGGAATGTGCCAGTCTGCAACACTCAGTCAAGGTCAATTCCTTGTTCTGGAAGATCAACTAGTTTTGGGCAGACCAAAGAGCATCTTTGGTCCTCCAAATACAGTTGATGTTTCTCTTGGTGTTTGTTCTAGGCAATAGACCATTGAGCACAGATTCCCGTGTCACGGAGCTGCTTGTGATGAACCTCCTGTCCTTCATGGAGGAATTTGCAAAGAAAAACACCTGTGACCACAAGTCCATCAGGAAGTGGTCAGTACTTAGCATCCTCGAGAGATTGCGGGAAAAGCAGAGGGTGGATCCTGTCACGTGGTTCCCTAAGCAGACTGTCAAAGTCATTTGGCAGAATGCCTCATCAACAGAACTTTCCAACAAGCACCAAGACATCGCTTGGCTGGTGATGAGAAGGGCACTACCTGTGAGATCCTTCATGTACGCATGGTTGGTCTGTGCCACTGCACGCTGCCCTCAAAGCAGCTGCAGTGGGGTTGAGACTGTCGCACATCTCCTGCTGGAATGAGCCTTTGCAAAGGATAGTAGCTTTCCTTCCCTTAAGGACATCCGTGAACCTGTTGGATTTTCACACAAAAGTCATTACTTCTCATGGTCACCATTGCTGAAACTAGTTTTACAGTCCAGATTTTTATTTCTGTTAATTGAATTTAAATTCCACCGGCTGAATCCATGTCCCCAAAGCACTAACCTCGGCCTATTAAATATTATTTGAGTAACATTCTTATTACACCTTCGCCCACCAATGTATTAATACCTGTATCTCCTCGTAATTTTATGCATTCATATATATTTTCTCAAATACTGGTGTTTATGTGTTATTAAGAAAATTTGAGTCTGTAACTCCCAATCCCAAATTAACATCAAATATGTTTCATAGTTGTAACTCCAAGATCCATGTAGACAAATTCTGCTAATTCATGCACTTTCCTATTTTGTCACTATTATTATTTTCTACAGCTCAGCTGATTTCCTGTCTGCTCAATAATTTTTTTCAATTTCATGGGCTTCCACCTTTGTTAATGATCTCTTATGAAAAACCTTGTCAAAAGCCTTCTGGAAGGCTATATAAATAATTATTCACAGCCATTGCCCTATCCCTTACTTTAGCTACCCCTTCAAAAATTCAATCAGTTTTAACAGGCATAAAACCTGAGAAAATCATCCCTCTACACTCTGAATTTTCTTTCATTACTCATCTATCTGTAGAAGGTTTTATTATTTATTTTCATAATGCTTAATTAATTCACCTCATGGCACTTCTCTGCTTTTCTAATTGCTTCTTTTCTCTACTTTTCTAAGTCTTTGAACTCCCCTTTGTCATCCTTGTCTTTATTGTATATGGCCTGGAGTTTCTGTCTAATTGTATATTTTTTGTTGCAATTTGCCCAATATCAACATATTCAGTACAAAGTATCGCACAAATTTAAAGTATGAATTGCATTCAATGCAACTGAGTTTCTGCAATATTTTTGCAAGTTTTTTCCCTAAAAATAATGAAACTGATCACAGCACAGTTGAATTAATTGCAGTTCTATAAGGAGTGTCTGCTAGTTGTATCTTTTTGAAAATTGTTCAGGTTTGAATTTATTTTATGCAGCCTAATACTCAGAAACTGACTACTTCATCCAAATCTAAGCTGAAAATAGGTTTGTGTTTTATTTTGCCATTTTCAGTAAGTTAAAATCAACATTCTCCCAGGTGATGTAATATCAAATGCTTACTTTTCTGTGGCAAACCGATTTTCAGCTGTTAATTAAACTTCCCTGCTGACCACTCTTAAATACACTTAGGAATAATTTTAAATTGATATTTTGTAAAATAATTTATTTTTAAAGTGCTAATGATTGCACTGATTCATGGAAGATCCTGCATTTGATGATCTGCAAATGGATTTTAGTTTAATGGGAACTGAATTACTGTTTACAAAGTAGAAACTCTTCTCTACATGTGTATATCTTTCTCTATAGTTTTAATTTTTGCTTCTCACTTTTTATTTATCTGTTGGTGTTTCATTATTAGATAGCTTGTCTTTAAGTCATCTCTTTTGAACATTTTGCTCTGCTATTCTATCTTTTTGTCTGTGAAAATTGTTTTTCAGTTTATCTTCCCTTGCTGCTGTCTCATTTCCCTATAACTAGCTTTTTACCAATGTGTTACACTGATCTTTGCTTTGCTTGTGCCTTTCATCATGATTATGACGAAAATGTGTTCCATTATGATTGCCTACACTTGTGGAGAGTCATTAATAATTCCTGACACTTGCTCCTCTTATCATTTCTGGCTCATTTTTCAATACTAGTTGCTGGAACTGCTGTGGTGAGGTCGACTAGGCATCTAGGACATCCATGACAGATGGTACCATTAATCACTGAGATTTAGAAGTTGTGAAAGAAGCAGAGCAACTGTAGAAAAGGAGGGTAACAGATAAAGAGAAACATACAGAAGAAAAGAGATGTTGGGTTAAGGCAGTGATAAGATCATTTATTGCAATTTTCAAGTATAGATGCCCTAATTAGATCAGGAATAAGTCATTAATGGTGCCAATCTTTGCTGAAGAATGGATCTGCCTGCCAGTTGGCAGGTCAAAGGCAGGTCACAGCCATGATTGGTTTGTTGTGGCCTTGCAGAGTAGAGGAGCTATGATATCAGAGGCAGCCTTACTAAACAGACAAAACAAAGCTGCAAACGGCTAACTAAAAGTTATTCCTCCCAACTGAGACAAAACCCTTAGTGACAAAAACCTTTCAACGGAAATAAATGATTCCTCGCACAGAATCTGAATGCTAATGTGTACCAGCCTGTTCAGTTTTGGCAATCTGTGCTTTCAAAATTGCCTTATGATCCTCCCTGCCCATTGACGAGCTTCTCAAGGAATCTAAAGGTGGTTAATTGGAGGAAAAGGGTGGCCTGATTCCATCTCACCTAGCCCTCACTTTGAAAACCACCGTGCATCCCAGAGGCGGAGGAACTCTCCTTTCAAAATCATGCTGTCAGGTGGCATTGTAAAAGTTAAAAATCCCAATATAACTTTGGCTGCGTTTCACCTTCACCATTTCATTATTCTCTGGCATGACTGCTTTGTTCTATTAATAACTTGTCTGAGATAGTTCGTGGAAATTCGATAGCTATCGATGGTTATAAAA
>NC_063332.1:126519728-126540931 GCF_021869965.1 Rhincodon typus | reverse complement strand
TTTGTAGATAATATTGAAACATAGATTCCAGATAAGTACTGTTTATCAGAGTATGATGTGTAAGTATGTATTTATATTTAGTGAATAGAAATTTAATAACAACTAATGCATAAATATAATAACTTTAAAATCTATTTGGAAACTTAAAACAATTAGAGGCTGTTAAAACACGGAAGATGTTTTAACAGGATATTTTCTCTCCCCAGAGATTGACATGCCATCTTGTGGTTGCTTCATTGGTTGGAGCTCTTGGCTCATCGTTTTTGTACGGTTATAACCTGTCAGTAGTAAATGCACCAACAGTGGTAAGTGCAACAAAAACATAGAAACTGGCCAAGAATCACTTTATTGTACCTTCTTCTTGTGTATTCCCATCTTCCTTCACACTATCACAACTAACAGTTTTCAGTCAACCAAATCCAAGGTCTGGAATTCTCTCCATTAAAACCTCACCTCTTGAACTCTCTCCCAACCTAAGTACCATACTTGCAGCTGCTTTTCTGATCAACCTTTTAATTACATCTGTACCCCCTCATTTTCTTTGGTTCACTGATTATTTCTCTTCTGTTACTTAGTGAATCCCCTGGGGATATTTAGAGTATCCTTTAATGGAAGTTGTTTTCCGTTTTAATACTCAGTACAAATGTAAAACTAACATCTGATATTGGAATGTAGGCAAATGATTTTTTTTAATATTTAGACTAATATAATGGTAATATATCAGTGAGATTACTGTTTTTGCAGATTTTATAGCATAGTATTTGCTTATATTGTAGAAGATTTAAAATTAATTTGGTGCAATGATTGTACTTTGAGAATCTTTGGCGCAATGTACTGGTTGTGTGATATGGTTGTCAGTTCAGAATGTTAACCAGAAATAAATATTCTCCGTGCATAAATAAATGAACACAGCATTATACTGGATACATTTAACAGCAAATAATTGTAGTCTTATGAATATAAAGAATATTGTTACTCTAAGTGGTAGTATAGAATCATTGGATGTTATAACACAGATTATGGCTGTTTTGACCCATTGTGACAGTGTCATCTTTTTTAAAGAGTAATTTGGCTAATTTCACTTTCCTGGTCTTTCCCTGTAACCTTGCAAATTTCTTCATTCAAAAATTACCCTTTTGAATGTTGCTATCAAATCTGTAACTACCTTTATATCAGGCACCGCATTCCAAATTCTACAAATGTGCACTTTAAGAAGCTTTTCCTCAAAAGTTTTCATGCAGCAAGTGATTAAGGTATGGAATGCAATGCCTGAGAGTGTGGTGAAGGCAACCAAAAGTTTCAAAAGGTGATGAGAATGTTAGCTGAAAAGGATGAATAGTTAGGGTTATAGGGACAATGTAGGGGAATTCCACTAAGTGCATTGCTCCTGACGAGCTGAATGGTTTCCTTCTGTACTGAAACAATTCTTTTGCTTATGTCATGCCTATTTCTTTTGCTGCTTTCCTTTTAAATTGAGCCCTCTATTTATTGACCCTTCAGCCCTTAGAAACTCTCTATTTTTATTCACTCTGTCTAAACACTTCATTATTTTATACACCTTGTTACTTCACCACTTAGTGCTGTAAGGAAAATAACTCCAGCTTCTCCAGTCTGTCCACATAGTATTCCCTTATCTCCAGAACCATTTGAGTAATACTTTGCTGCATGTTATCCAAAACTTTCATGTACTTCATAAAGCATGGCACCCATTGTTACTCCCACTGTTAGACTATTTGTCCTGTAAATTATAATATGTCACCTTACTGTTATTTTGTTGCAGCATTAGAAATGTGATATTATGGTTGTATTAGTGGGGGTGTTTATATAAGTTGGATGTTTGAATTGGAGAATCTGAAAGTTATGGTTGCTGAAAAGTTGTACATGTACAGTGAAGTAAGTCAAAATCCTGAGTTAGTATCTTTGACTGAAGAAAACTGAGAAAGTTACATTAATACTTGCCAAGAGATGTTCCAATTAATGTATGTCAACCTCTGGTGTTCAGATTTCATTTGCACTGTATTAAACCAATGCGTATTGAACATCAAGCTTTCAGTACTATTGCTGAGATGTTGTTAGGGCCCCAAACCTTTGCAATATCTACCACCTTTAACCATTTCTTGATAACATATGGAGTGAATCAAATTGGCTGAAGGCTGGCATTTGTGATGCTGGCAACTTTAGGAGAAGGCCACAATGGATCATCCAATTGACACTTCTGGCTAAAGATGGATGCAAATGGTTTTCCTTTGTTTTTGTACCTAATGTGCTATCAATATTTGGGGGCCCTCCTCATCCTCCCGTTCGTTGTTTAACTGTCTACCATCATTCATGACTGGATGTGTCAGGGCTGTAGAATTTCGATCTGACCTGTGGGTTGTGGAATTGCTTCGCTCAGTCTATCTGTCCAAATATAGTTGTGGTCTGACAAATACATGATTCCTGTCTAGCAACAACGTGGCTGACTCTTCCTTTCTCAAAGAGGCATGGATCACAAATAGCATCTTGCAAGTGAAACCCATCTTCATTCCCACAACAAATATGACTCATTACTACATGGGCCTATAACTGAAGAGCAATGAACGTGCTAAACAACACCGATGATGGAGCATTGTGCTCACAGCAGCTCCAGTACTGTGTTGGAGCGTTGTTTTTGAGATTAAGTCATGAGTTGTGGGTGTCGCTGGTTAGGCCAGCAGTTAGAATCTAACCCTAACTGCCCATGAGAAGGTGGTAGTGAGCACGTAAAAGAATGCATCACGATCTCTTGGGCTTCATGCAGGAATGAGATGGGAAATCAGGGTGTGGAGGAGCATGGGAGGCAATGGATCACATTTGTTTGGCTCCTGGATCTGAGGCTTATGCCTCAGATTAAAATTCCTTCTTCTCATCTGCTGAGAAGTGGTCTGGGTTTAAATTAGGACCATATTTTCTAATAATTCAGTTCCAGATTCTTTCAACGTCTGCTTTGTATTTTTACCTTAACAAACTTATAAAACTTCATAAATCCATGGTTCACAATTTTTAAAAAGTACCTCAGAATTAACCTGGTTAAAGATCCCTTTATAATGAAAGACATCATTAAAAGATGATTGTATTATTCAGCTCTGGCCCACATGCTAAGCAATTTGGACAATCTTATTAGCCTTTAATATTAAAAAAAATTAGAAATGGAAACTGCTATAAAAATGTATTGATTGTATCCTTATGTGGAAACTAACATTGAATAATATGCTCAATATTATTTCTTTTTATTGGGGAAGTGTTCTAAAGACAGAAAGCTTCCGCTTTATTAAATTTAGCGGAATATCAGTTGTTCAAACAAAATCCAATTAAGAAATATTGAATCTAATAAGGCTGATGAAAAGAAGACAGCAGGATTAGACAAGAGTACATCTGGATATTTGTACATTTAAAAAAATATATCAGGTCAGTTTGATCAGCCATGACCTGATCTGCCCTCACTAACTGCTATAGGTGCAGTGATGGACACTTGGTCTTCAGCAAGATTTGTATCTAATAAGGCAGAAGGTTTATATTAGTTTCTGTAACCTAAGAACTCTGCAGGGAACAGAGTACTGCAAGAATTAGTAGACATTTATAACAGGTCTAGACATCTACATATATAATACAAGCATTGCCATGTCTGGGCTAGTACTGCGCAATTCACTGGGCTGGTACTGAACAAACTACAGCAAACTTCCCTCAACATGTCACACTGCAAGTGGCTCCAGTAAGATGAAGCTTGAGACTTTTATATCAGCAAGTCAGTTGCTACGATATGGTGCTGATTCTCGAGCATGTCTCTTTTGTGGTATACTGCGTGCTAGCTGTGAGACATTACGCAACAAGAACTATAAGGAGATTATTACGGTTTACAACTGACTTTTGTGACTGTATGGAATCAGGATGATTAATGCAAGTCACAACATTCACGGCCACTTTTGGGGTATGGCATGCGATTATGGTCTCCCTCCTATAGGAAGGACGTTGTGAAACTAGAAAGGGTTCAGAAAAGATTTATGAGGATGTTGCCAGGATTGGAGAGTTTGAGCTATAGGGAGAGGCTAAATAGGCTGGGTTTTTTTTTCCCTGGAACATCGGAGGGTGGGGGCAGCAGGGGTGTGGGATGACCTTATAGAGGTTTATAAAATCATGAGGGGCACAGATAGGGTGAATAGCCAAGGTCTTTACCCTGGCGTGGGGTAATCCAAAACTAGGGGGGATAGGTTGAAGGTGAGAGGGGAAAGATAGAAAAGGGTCCTCAGGAGCAACTTTTTCTCACAGAGGGTGGTGCATGTATGGAATGATTGGCCAGATGGAGTGGTGGAGGCTGGTACAATTACAACATTTAAAAGGCATCGGGATGGGTATATGAATAGGAAGGGTTTAGAGGCATATGGACCAAATGCTGGCAAATAGGACTAGATTTATTTAGGATATCCGGTCGGCATGGACAATTTGACCAAAGCGTCTGTTTCTGTGCTGTATATCTCTATGACTCTATAACACACTCAATGAATTCTGATAATGTCAAAGGATTTGCCACGAAAATTTTAAAGGGCTCCAGAATAAGATCAGTTGCACCACAGGTTTTGGCACATGGAGAGTAAATCTGACGTGGGTCTACTCCTGATGAGTTCTGGCAGGGCTCACCCTAATTGCCAGGTTACAGCGGGTGAATCATGGGCATTCTGTGTGAGTCCTGGAGGCATGTAAGCTGGGCAGGTTGTGATGTCAGCCAATGTATTTAGTCTGATTTGATAGCTTTTTGAATCTTGTCATTTCTGTTGATGCTGTCACATAAACATACACACAACTCAACAAATGGCTCCTGGAGCATTATATGGATCATTTTGTGCAGGAGTTTTTAATTTTATCTCACTTAGTTTTAGACCATTTTCTTCCAGATATGTATTGGAAAGAAAAACAGAAGTTGCTGGAAAAGCTCAGCAGGTCTGGCAGCATCTGTGAAGAAAAAAAAGAGTTAACGTTTCGGGTTCAGCGACCCTCCTCAGAACTGATGGTAGCTGGGAAAATGTCAGTTGATGTGCAGAAAATAGGGAGGGGGATGGGGTAGGGAGTAACGATAGGATAGATCCCAAAGAGAGAGAAGAGTAGTGGGATAGACAAAGGAGCTGATAATGATCTGGCTAGGGGGGGTGAAAAGCTGTTAATGGGGACTGTTAGTGACCGACAATAGGCAGTGTGTAATGGCAGGCTATGCGATAACAAGGCCTGGTGTGTTGGGTAGGGGGCTAGGACATGGGAAAGTTTAGGCCCTAAAATTATTGAACTCGATATTGAGTCTGGAAATGTTCAGACATGAAATTACCCAATCTGTTGTTCCTTGTGGATGTGACAGGCACACCATTTAACACAGCTTCCTGTCTCTGTATCGAAAACAACTAGATTAATTTTAGAGATAGTAGGAACTGCAGATGCTGGAGAATCCGAGACAACAAGGTGCAGGGCTGGATGAACACAGCAGGCCAAGCAGCATCATAGGAGCAGAGAGGCTGACGTTTCGGGCCTAGACCCTTCATCAGAAAAGATTAATTTTAGAATTGTGTTTTTTTTTCACCTTGTGTTATTTACTTTTGAATCAGCAGGTGAGATGCTTTTTGTCTCCTCACATGCTGCGGTAGAGTTAGAGGCAGCACTGGATTGTTGGAGTTGTGGTATGAGATTCTGTAATTGAAATAACAGTCCAGGGGGTTTTCAAAGGGCTGGGGCACTTTTGAAAAGCCCCTGGGTGCACGGTTGGTCTCGAACCTGGGTGTTATATTTGTTGTTGTTTTAAGCTGTGGTAACAGAGGGAGATGGTGCAGAGGAGCAAGGAATTGCTTCTTACACAGTGGGGGAAGGCTCTCAGCATGATGACACAGCTCCTACTTAGACCTCAGCCAGGAGCAGTGTCTGCCAGTGGCTACACTTCACCAAAGAGGGTGGTGTCTGAGCTGTGTCGCTGTCACCCCAGAGCAGTGAGACGATCTGCTGCCAGTTGCTGTCAAGGTGACTGTCAACCCCAATTTCTCCTCCAGTACATCCAAAGCAGGTAAGTGCCTAACTCCTCCATGCAGCTTAACAGTGACCATCGGTTCTCTGACAGCTTCTGCCAATGCACAAGGCAGTGCAGTTTGCACGGCCATCAGCCTTTTCCTTTACATTACCCCATTGAGGTCTTCATTTCAGTCCATTCCTCAGCAGCAGAACTTGTCGGTGAACTTAAAATGGCCCAGCCCCTACATGCCTCACCTTCTAGCCCACCCCCACCCAGTGAGTGATCTGTGAGCTATTAAGCCTGTTTGTCTGGCATCAGTGTACTTGTACCCGGTAACTCACCACATCCAGATTCCACCCTCCGAAGTATGTGTAGTGCCAATGTGTGAGCTGGCGATTGCAAGAGACAAATCAAGTGACAGTGCTTGTGATTCTGTTCTCTTAGAAGCATAAAATCAGACCGGGCAGAAGAGGACTTTCAGCCCATTGAGTCTGTACCACCAAAATTATACTACGACCTACACGAGTCCCACTTGCCTGCCCTAGGCCCATAACCTTGAATGTTATGACATTTCAAGTGCTCATCATGTATCTTTTCAAAGGTTGTGAGGTTTCCCACCCAACTATTGTCCCATTCAAAGCATTCCAGACTCCCACAATCCTGTGGATGAAAATGTTTTTCTCCAAGGCTCCTGTAAACCTCCTGCCTTTCACTTTAAAATAATGACCCCTTGTTATTGACCCTTTGACTAATGGAAACAGCTGCCTTTCTTTTCACCCTGTCCATGCCCCTCATAATCTTGCACTCATCAGGTGTTCCCCCTCAAGTTTCTCTGCTCTAAAGAAAACAACCTGAGCCTATCCAGCGTTGCTTCATACATGAAATGCTCCATCCCAGGTAATATCCTGGTGAATCTCCTTTGCACCCACTCCTGTGCAATCACATCCATCCTATAGTGTAGTGGTAACCACATTAGCTGTCCTCTGGCTCTTCCCTGTGCCCAAAGATGACTTGAAAATTTGGGTCTGGATCCCTGTAATTTCTGTCTCTAACTGCAGCCTGGGATACAACTCACCTGGAACAGGGCATTTATCCAATTTTTTGAAATCTGCCTAAACTTCCAACATCTTTTCGCTTCTTATTTCAATCTGCTCAAAAACCTCACAGTCTATCTCCTTGAATTCTGTACTTGCATCCTCCTTCTCCTTTGTAGAGACATATGTGGAGTACTCATATAACACTCTACCAAAGTCCTCCAGCTTCATGTGCTGATTGGTCGCTAACAGGCTTGACTCTTTCCCTGGTTATTCTCTTCCTCTTCATGTACTTGTAGAATACGTTGGGACTCTCCCTAATCTTGCCTACTAGTTTTATTTCATGCACCCTCTTTGGTCTCCCAATTGCTTTCTTGCATTCTCCCCAGATTTTCTACACTCCTCTGAACTTTCATGATTCCTGAAGGACCCATGGCTAGGCAGCAGATTTTAAATCAGGTATCGAAAAGTATAAAGGCACAAGGGGAGGGTTGTGGGAGGAGTGGAAAGAAAGAGGTGCATGGTCACACAATCTGCAGCTTGTATGCCAAAGCAGACGGTAGGGCAGGGGTGAAATGGGTCTGGAGAAGGTACATTGTGTGTGTGTGTCCGTGTGTGTGTGTGTGTGTGTGTGTACCTGCCACAGCCTGATGTAGGTGGAATCTCCAAGATGTGACTACGAGATTTGCAACAATATAAACAAGTGGGGTGAGGTAGAGCATCTGAATGTTATGCCTGTGTCCTGTCTACTGGAGATTGTTGGGTGAGTCATGCATTAACGACGCTGTGCCCTTGGGATTGAATTAGTAGGATATAGCATTTGAAGATGAATGCACTGACTGGGACCACTGGTGCAAGCCTCTCAAACATCTTTCTATACTGTATCCAGTACTTGGGAGTCAGAGTTCTGATACTGATCTCCATAGCTGTCTGTCCCCCAATCTACGATGATAAATTATCTCCTTGCCCTTCTCTGTCTCCTGCACTAAGACTCCTGTGCTGCACTGGGGAACCTAGAAGCCATTTCTCTGATCCACTACTCAATTTTTTCCTGCTTCTAATCTAACTGCTAGCTGGTTGAATGAACTGTTGCAGGTTGCAGACACATCCCCCTATAAGAGGCATTATCTGGCCTTATGTACGGGCAAGCTTTAACTAGATAAGACCATAGGACATAGGAGCAAAAATTAGGCCATTCGGCCCATCGAGTCTGCTCCGCCATTCAATCATGGCCCATTCAATCAAACCCCATTCTCGCACTTTCTCCCCGTAACCCTTGATCCCCTTGATAATCAAGAACCTATCTATCTCAGTCTTAAATGTACTCAATGAGCTGGCCTCCACAGCCTTCTGTAGCAGTGAATTCCATAGATTCACCACTCTCTGGCTAAAGAAGTTTCTCCTTATCTCCGTTCTAAAAGGTCTTCCCTTTACTCTTACGCTGTGCCCTCGGGTCTTAGTCTCTCCTACCAATGGAAGCATCTTCCCAACATCCACTCTGTCCAGGCCATTCAGTATTATGTAAGTTTAAAACTTTCTAAACTCATCCTTCTAAACTCCAATGAGTACAGTCCCAGAGTCCTTAAGCGTTCCTCATATGTTAAGCTTTCCATTCCTGGCACCATTCTCGTGAACCTCCTCTGAACCCGCTCCAGGGCCAGTACATCCTTTCTGAGATATGGGGCCCAAAACTGCGCACAATACTCCAAATGTGGCCTGACCAGAGCCCTATAAAGCCTCAGTAGTACATCCTTGTTTTTATATTCAAGTCCTCTCAAAATAAATGCCAACATTGCATTTGCCTTCCTGACTACTGACTCAACCTGCAAGTTTACCTTCAGAGAATCCTGGACTTGAACTTCCAAGTCTCTTTGCACTTCAGACTTCTGAATTTCCTCCCCATTTAGAAAATAGTCCATGCTTTTATTCTTCTTACCATAGTGCATGACCTCATACTTTCCCACATTGTACACTATCTGCCACTTCTTTGCCCACTCTCCTAACCTGTCCAAATCCTTCTGCAGCCTCCCTACCTCCTCAATACTACCTGTACCTCCACCTATCTTTGTATCATCTGCAAACTTAGCCAGAATGCCCACAGTTCCTTCATCTAGATCATTTATGTATAAACTGAAAAGTTGTGTTCCCAACACTGACCCTTGTGGAACACCATTTGTCACTGGCTGCCATCCTGAGAAAGATCCTTTTATCCCCACGCTTTGCTTTCTGCCAGACAGTCAATCTTCTATCCATGCTAGCATCTTGCCTCTAACACCATGGGCCCTTATCTTACTCAGCAGCCTCCTGTGTGGAACCTTATCAAAGGCCTTTTTGAAGTCCAGGTAGATAACATCCATTGGCTCTCCTTGGTCTACCCTGCTCGTTACTTCCTTCAAAGAATTCTAGCAAATTTGTCAGGCATGATCTCCCCTTGATGAAGCCGTGCTGACTTTGCCCTATTTTACCATACACTTCCAAATATTCAGAAATCTCATCCTTCATAATGGACTCCAAAATCTTACCCACGACCCAGGTTAGGCTAATTGGCCTGTAATTTTCAGTCTTTTGCCTTACTCCCTTTTTAAATAGGAGTGTCACGTTGGCGATTTTCCAGTCCTCTGGGACCCTCCCTGACTCTAGCCATTCCTGAAAGATCACCACTAATGCTTCCACTATCTCTTCAGCTGTCTCCTTTAGAACTCTGAGGTGTAGCCCATCTGGTCCAGGTGATTTATCCACCTTCAGGCCAATCTTTTATTAGCACCTTTTCTTTGGTGATGGCTGCTATACTCAGTTCTGCCCCCGACTCTCTTGAACTTTTGGGAGATTACTCGTGTCTTCCACTGTAAAGACTGACGTGAGGTAATTATTCAGTTCCTCAGCCATTTCCTTGTTCCCCACTACGATCTCTCCACTGTCAATTTCCAGTGGTCCAATGTCCACTTTTGCCTCTCTTTTGCCCTTTATATAGCTAAAGAAACTCTTACAGTCTTCATTTATATTACTGGCTAGCTTACCCTCATATTTAATCTTCTCCCTGCTTATTTCTTGTTTTGTTGCCCTGTTTTGGTCTTTGTAAGCTTCCCAGTCCTCTGGTTTCCCACTGCCCTTTGCCACATTATATGCTTTCTCTTTTGCTTTTATGCTATCCCTGACTTCTTTAGTCAGCCATGGTTGCCTCATCCTCCCTGTACCATGCTTCCTTTTCCTAGGGATGAATTTTTGCTGCGTCTCCTGAATTACTCCCAAATACTAGCCTTGTATGAATTTACACCTGCTGCTGAATGTGCATCAGTGCATTTCACACTAGTATCCATTCCACCAACATGGAAGTGAGCAGGCAGCATGTTGCATGTCATTTGCATCACTTTGGGAATGGGGTAATAGGCCTTACGAGCTTTTTGAGCTCAACAGTTTACGGTTGTTATTTCAAATTGAATTATAAAATGTTTCTCAACCTCTAATCTCTCTCAATTTTTGTTTTCAAAATTATATATAGGGTTACTTTCGTAAAAGAAAGTATTTTAAGGAATTAAAAATAGAACTAAAAATTACAGAGCCAGAAGTCCGTGGTGATCTTCTTATAGAAGAATTCTGCCTTATAGTTTGTATATTTGAATAATATTGAGGTGATTTTATGGTTGTAAAATGTAGCTATAAGAGAATAAAGAGTCATTTGTAAAAGATATAACACAATATGGTATTGTGGCATTGTGAGTAATGTCCCTGTCAGAAGCTCCAGGTACTATCTCTGCTGGGCAAAGGGAGCCACAAGGTCTATTGCAACCTAGATCTCACATGGAAGCAGAAAAACTTGACAGAAGAGATGTTGCAGCTTTTGAAGACATGCTTTGAATCCCGTATTAATGTGATTTATGAGCAGTATTAGTTAAACATTAGAACTCAAGGGGATAAGAAAGCTGTTAATCAGTATGTGACCAAAGTGATACATCCAGCAGAATCCTGAGAGTTTGATCAACTGAAAGATGATCTCATCTGTGATGGGATTGCCTTAGGCATAAGGGATCCTGCCATGAGATCCCATTTACTAAGAGAGGAGAAACATTTTCTCAGGAAAACTATTGACATTTCCAGAAACTGAGGTTGTCAATCATCAGCTAGAGAATACTGAGAGACATTCCAGGCTAAATGAGTACAACATATTGGAAAAAAGTAATAAATGTTTGCAGAAAAGCCAGCAGAAAGATCAAGGCTAGAGAACAAGATTTAAATCTAATAGAGGGCACCACATAAAAGAAGGGAAAACATGCCTAGCATGGGGAAAGCAATGTTATAATCACAAGAAGTTAAACACTTTGCAAGTGAATGCATAGTTAGAAGGAAGCAAAAAAAGCTTACAAAAAGGAAAGATACGACTCAATAATTTTGATGAGTCACTCTGCACCAAATTTATCTAACCTTTGTGTATGGGGCTGGAGGGCACATTTAAATTTCTTTCCCCTTCAGGGTGCCAGTGAGCAAATTTTATAAAGATAACATTTGCCTCAACATTAAATACAAATTTCAGTAAACTAAATTCGAAATCAATAAATTGACTATTTAAATGAATTTTTGACAAAAAATGATTCTTACAAAGTGCTAGCTCTAGGGCCAATGAAAAAATATTTTTCTTTTTGTCTTTTCATTTAGGGAATAGAGAAAAAAATCAAGGCCCAAGTCCTGATCACTAGAGAGGGAGACCGTGCTGTGTTAAGGAGTTGGGTTTAACTAACGCTGACTTTGGTTCACCCCTGATTTGGCACATTTTGAGCTGGCCTTTGTGAAATTTTCACAAACTTGGAGTCAGAATCAAGTTGCCTTTCAACTTTGGGTTTCCTCCTCTCAAAGCCTACTTTGTGGATAGGTTTTTGTGAGGGGAGGAGGTGGATATGAAAGGGAAGGATGGCCATGTGTCTGGTACAGTCTCACTCACCCTCAACCACACATTCACCCACTCACTCTCACTCACCTGCTTATTCAATCCCACCACTCACATAACAAGGCATGTAACAAACAATGATGAGCATCAATTAGAAACTTGCTGCTGTCCAGTAAGAATCTTATGACGATGCTTGAGGAAATTATAAAACATGAATGAGATGATCTCAAGGTCAAGGTAGGCCTCACTGAACATCTCACCCTATTATACCATATATCCCACCATTGCCCATGTCACTCAGGCCCTTAGAGCATTCTGCCCTAAGTGTGAAGCTGTGTGTCTTTTATCTGTTTTAATCATGTTCGTGTGGATTTGGGGGTGTTCAATATTGTTTAAGCTGTATAGTAGTGAACTTTACTTTCTCAGTTTGGTCATCTCATCGAGATTTTAGACAGTTGTAGATTTTGTGACAACTTCTTGTATCGTGGGGTATGATTATTGGCGCATACTTCCCAGTTAATTTGTGACACACTGAAAAGATACTAAATAATACTCACTCTGAAGTCACACTCACACTTCTGAAGAAGGGTCCAGACCCAAAACATCAGCTTTCCAGCTCCTCTGATGCTGCCTGGCCTGCTGTGTTCATCCAGCTCCACACCTTGTTATCTCAGACTCCAGCATCAGCAGTTCCTACTGTTTCTAAATAATACTCACTATTCTGTTGTGCATAACTTGAAAAGTCATGTTTCTTATAGGCAATGAGAAATAGTTAACAAAATATCAAGAGAGCAAATATCAGAATTTGACAGAAAAGATTTGAAACACCAATGGTATTTGACATTTGAGCTGTCTGACAGTTCAGATATTTCATGATTCACTGTGATGTAAACATATGTGCTATGTCACTTTGTTTGTAAGAACGGAATTTCACCTTTTTCTAAAGCTTGACCATGATTGGTGGAGGGTGCATAAGGGAAATAAGAAGGTGAGAGCTGACATTGAGTCCACGCTGGGCTGTTGCATCTACCCAGGATTGACTCATCATCACTCAACAACTGCCCCTTAACCTCCTGCTCACATATGTACACACACTTACTCATGTACGTTCAGACTCACACAAAGCTTCATTTTCACCTTTGCACACATTCACATTTTCACACTTATTCACTCACTCATGCACCAGCTCAGTCACCTTCATTCTCTTATGCTCACTCAGTACTCTCTCTCACAATCACCACATCTTTTGCTGCACTCTGTCAATCTGAAAGTTACCCCTTTACACAGAGGGAAGGGTAATTCTAACTTGACCCCAGAAGGAGAGATGATTATGCTCCATTTAATGTTCTCTTTCTATCTAGGTCTCTGATCTCACTCACCAGCTTCATTCCACTATCTCCTTGCTCTTTTTATATATGAGACTCCATAACCAGACCCTATGCTTATGAGCAGCCCTAGCTGTCTAGAGTCAGCAGTCCTAAAGTAAGTGCCATTCCTAGAATTGTTGCCTACGGTTCAGCCAGGACATCAAGGCTGGTGACTGAATCCTTGTAATACACCTTTCTTTGTCAGAGACAAATAATGTAATTTTTAAATTTTAAGAGCATTATCCCTATTGAATTCATAATAATGAACCAGCAAAAAAATGAACTAATTCACCTTGGAGAGTGCTTGGCGCTCTAATGCATATTTGATGCCAGCAGACACCCTTTCACTGGTTCTGCTCAGGCCCCCTCTCGCCCTGCTCCCTGACTGGACTGGGAGACACTGTATATCAACAAACACTGGCTGCTGAATGGATGGAATATGGCACAGGTTAGGGTTAGGCAGCAGAGTTATGGATAAACACAATTACTATGATCTCAGCACCTTCTAATGAGGGATGCAGAGTGTAGTGGTCTATAGGTGTCTGCTGTAAGATTCCTCCACCACCCTGTCCTTATAGGCCCACATAGAATCAAACTGAATTGTATTGAATTAGCTTTATTGTCACATGTACTCAAATGATTACAGTGAAAAGTTTGTAAGCTGTCACTCATGCCACTATCTTAAGTATAAAGGTACCTAGGTACTGCTTCTTCAATTACAAGATTAGTTACAGTGTAACAATGTCACTAACACATGGCACAATCTTAGGCACAGAATATCTAAGTACCTTAGTTACAGAATGGAGAAATAAAGAAAAAAAAGTTACACTACAGCTATACACATTATAATCGTAAGTCAGAAAAACAAGAAGCAAAGTTAAAAAGACAAACATCACAGTCTCTCTCCAAGGGCTGTCTGCAGCAAACCAGCGCAGTGGACCTCCACATGGTCTAACCACTGGCTGCCACCATGCTCTGCACTGGGCTGCTACCCCCCACATGGTGCTTGCAGCTTCCTGTTCTTTGCTTTTATCCTCCCTGTTCTTTGTTTCTGACCCACTATCCTTTGATGAAGGTTCTTAAAGAGTGATGAAGCCTCCTGGAACTATCCAATGGCTTTCAGTATTTATGTTCTTCTTCTGGGACACTCCTTTAATAGACTCCATGCTTTACTTTTAGAGTGCCTTACCAATCCTAACAGCCAGTCAGCTTTTTAAATTGCCCCAAATCTCACTTAACTATGATAACTATAGTTTATTTTGGGTGTTTTGGTGTTGTGGCTTATGGAATGTAAAGAGGTGAATAGGTAAATCTACAATGAAGTTGTTCTTTGGCTGCTTCATTACATAATAACTGTACTGTATCCAAACTCCCCAAGCCCACCCTGAATGAATTTGTGTTTTTTTCTAAATTGGTTAAAATTGGTGAAAAATAATTCTCATTGAATGTAGTGTGCTAAATCAAATTAATCCTCTAGATGGCGCAGCAGATTAATACAATCTCCTTTTCACTTGGCATTGAGACCATGAAACATGCTCTTTCTTTTGGCTGTAAAGTTTCTTTTTACCATAAATTTAAAGGCTGAATCCAGTTTCCGATATCCATAGATATATAATATAGAGCCAGCATAATGGATACTAAATCTCACCTGGATAGGTTCTGAAGAACGACTGGTGGGTGTACTTCAGTACGAATTGGACTGATTTTAATTGCTTGGGTTGATTAATTTTTAACTTATTCATTTTGTGGGATGTGGGTGTCGCTGGCTGGCCAGCATTTATTGCCCATCCCTAGTTGCCCTTGAGAAGGTGGTGGTGAGCTGCCTTCTTGAACCGCTGCAGTCCACCTGCTGTGGGTTGACCCACGATGATACTAGGGAGGGAATTCCAGGATTTTGACCCAGTGACAGTGAAGGAATGGCAATATATTTCCAAGTCAGTGTGATGGGTGGCTTGGAGGGGAACTTGAATGTGGTGGTGTTCTCATATATCTGCTGCCATTGTCCTTCTAGATGGAAGTGGTTGTGGGTTTGGAAGATGCTGTCTGAGGATCTTTGGTGAATTTCTACAGTGCATCTTGTAGATAGTACACACTGCTGCTACTGTGCATCGTGGTGGAGGGAGTGAATGCTTGTGGATGTAGTTCCAATCAAGCGGGCTGCTTTGACCTGGATGGCGTCAAGCTTCTTGAGTGTTGTTGGGGCTGCACTCATCCAGGCAAGTGGGGACTATTCCATCACGCTCCTGACTTGTGCCTTTCAGGAGTTAGTTTTCCTAGCCTCTGACCTGCTCTTGTAGCCATTATGTTTATGTGGTGAGTTCAGTTGAGTTTCTGGTCAATGATAACTCCCAGGATGTTAATAGTGAGAGATTCAGTGATAGTAGCACCATTGAATGTCAAGGGGCAGTGGTTAGATTGTCTCTTATTGGTAATAGTCATAGACTAGCATTTGTGTGGCGCAAATATCACTTGCCACTTGTCAACCCAAGCCTGAATATTGACCAGATCTTGTTGCATTTGAACATGGACTGCTTCAGTATCTGAGGAGTCGCGAATGGTGCTGAACATTGTGCAATCATTGGCGAACATCCCCACTTCTGACCTTATGAGGGAGGGAAGGTCATTGATGAAGCAGTTGAAGATGTTTGGGCTGAGGGCACTATCCTGAGGAACTCCTGCAGAGATGTCCTGGAGCAGACTTCATTGGCGTCCAACAACCACAACCATTTTCCTATGTGTCAGGTATGTCTCCAACCACTGGAGAGTTTGCCCCCGATACCCATTGATTCCAGTTCTGCTCAGGCTCCTTGATGCCACACTTGGTCGAATGTGGCCTTGACGTCAAGGGCTGTCAATCTCACCTCCCCTCTGGAGGAGCTGTTACACTTAATTTGAATCTGGGAAAATTTAACGCTGACATCCAGTATCACTTCATTCTGACCTGTTGCACATTGTCGATAATAGCCCTTTTTTTACACTCTACTCAAAATCCTTTTCCATTTTCTTTCTTTTACTACCTCAGATGAGTGACAAATGGGCTGTTGATTCACTAACATTTGCATTATCCCAGTAGCCAGCGTAAATATATACCCTGAAGTATCACACAAATGTCTATTCTTCAGAACAAACATCTCACTCACTGTGAACAGAAATACTTACCAAAATATGTTTAAATAGCAGAAAAATTGTTCACTCAGTGATTGGGAATATTGTAATCTGTGATTTAATACGATGATTATGATTAAAACAGATTTTCATCTGAACAATATGAATTAGCTGGAGGTTCTACAATCTCAAAGATATTAAACTTCAATTGGTAATACCATTTTCATTCCTACATTTTGAGAGAAGATGGTGGTATGTCATCATGTCACTGGTAACCTAGACACCCACATTAATTCTCTAGAGCTGTGTGTTCAAACCCTACCATGGTAGCTGGTGGAATTTAAAGTTTCAGTTAACAATATCCAGAATTGGAAAGCTAATTTTGGTAGTGATGACTATGAAACTATCACCATTTGTTGTTTAAAAAAGCTCTTCAGGTTCATTGTTTCCTTTTTTAGGGAAGGAAATTTGCCATTCTATTGTGATTCTAGATCCACATCAATGTGGATGAGTCTTACCTGCCCTCTGACATTGTTTGGCAAGCCAGTTTATTCAAGTATGATTACTGTTGGACAACAAATACTGGACTTGCCAGCAATGCTCAGATCCCATTAAAAAATTAAGGAAATTAAATCTTAATAAAATATTCTTGCATCTTTGCCAGGTCAGCCACATTTGGGAACACAAGAGATGTGGAGGCTCTGTTGCACGTCAAATAATTGAGTCCTCACAGCTTTGAGTGTTTCCTTTTTACTTATCAGCAGCCTTTTGATCCTGGGCCAGCTACTATAATGTCTTTTACTTTTCCAATTAGTACCCCCTGTGTTGCTTTGCTTAAGCACTTGCATAAAGAAATTGTTCAACAGATGTCAACGTAAATAGGCAGTTATTGATTACTAGAAATCAAAGGTATTTTTCACATAAGATAGGTTGAAGAGCATGAGAAAACAGTAAAAAGACAGAGATTGTGAAAATCTAAAACATAATCAGGAAGTGCTAGCAAAACTCAGCAGATCTAGTAGCATCTGTGAAGTGAATAACTCTGTTTTTGTCTCCACAGATGCTGCCAGACCTGCTGAGTTTCTCCAGCATTTTCTGTTTTTTTGTGTAAGAAAACTATAATCTGGCCTTACCCATCTTTCCAAATCCAAGTCTAATTTGGTCTTATCATGGGCTCCACGCAATCCACTTCATCTCCATGAGTCTACCATGAGTAAAGTGTCAAGAAAGTCTAGTGCTGTATAAAATTTATGTATTTTCACTCCTGACTGAGCCCGTTAAAGGTGTTCAGTGACTTTAACTGAATCTACTCTTCATATGCACTGTTCTGTGGGAATATTATTTTCTTTTTTTTGTGGTTCTGATTGAAGCTAATTTTGAATAAGAATTGCTAGTTCTATGCCTAAGGCCAAATAACTTGCTTACATCTACATTATCTCTGCATCTAAACAGTTAAAGGAACGTGGGATAAGAGTGAATTCATTGTTTACCAAATTGAATGCCAGATGACTCGAGAGTGTAAGATCATATCTGTCCAGTCAGAGATAGATATTTTCAGATAGATTGTAATACTGTTGGTGTAGAAGAAAGATGGCAGGCAAGTAGTTAAAATTCACTGGGTAACTTAGACACCAGTGTCCCCTCACAATCCCACCATTTCCAGTTTTAAGCTGCATTTTCAGATGAATGGGGATGTTATCCACACAAAGTTGATGGGATTGAATTTTAACTAATTATTCTGATCAAGGTCTGATGACACCTTTGGTCCTGACTGAAATTTTAACTCATTTGTATTTTTTATCTCATTGTATTTTCCCATTAAGTGGAAATCCATCAGAAGAAGATCATTACAGAAGAAGCTATTCAAAGATAGATTCTTCCTTTCTTTTGCAGCTCTTCAGTAATGTCTGCAATGAAGAAATAACATTCCTATTGTTGTCGCAAATGACAATCAGTCACTGCTGTTGATTTGTTGCACATTCTCGGAGTCTGACCTAATCCTTTTGTATTAGGTATGATGTTATCTGAATGTTTTTCTTTCCAGGTCTGTGCCCATGAAGCTTGATGAGCTGCCTTTTCCTCTGCCTTTGTCCAATGTGACAAAATAGGATTTTTCATCTTAGTCTGAGGTTAAGCCAGCCTGTTTGCAACCTGGATGTCATATTTGCCCTTGGGCTGAGCTTCCAACCTCAGAATTGTGCCATCTCTAAGACTGCCTTTTTCCAACTCCATAACAATACACGTGGTACATCTGTCTCTGCTGAAAAACCATTGAAACCCTCATCAGTACCTCCTTATCTCTAGACTGGAAGATTCCATTGCTGTCCTGGCTGATCTCCCACATCCTCTGTAAATTTAAGATAATTCAAAACTCTGCTACTCAGGTCTTAAGTCGCGGCAAATCCCACTGTTGGCTTTCACTGGCTGCTGGTCAAGCGTTGTAGAATTCTCGTCCTTGTTTACAAATCTGTCCATGGTTTTATCCCTCCCTATCTCTATAATTTTCTCAATCATATTCTAAATCTAATCTGTTGTGCATTCCTTATCAAAATTGCTCTACCGTTGGTGGTTGTGCTTTTAATTGCTTCGGTCTCAAGCTCTGGAATTTCTTTCCTATTTCTTTCTGCCTCTTTACCTCACTCTCCCCCTTTTTAAATAAAAACTGATGCTTTGACCAGGTCTTTGGCCATCTGACGTAATAATCCACTACGTGGCTGAGTTTCATAATTTTATTTTGTATTGCTCCTGTAAAGTGACTTGCATTAAAGACACTTTGCAAATATAAAATGTTGTTGTTGGTCAGTGTATAAGTTGCATAAAATGGAACTTAGTAGAAATATCTTTTCTACTTGTATTTCTTAAATCTTAATCTTTAACAAAGAGGGAGAAATTGTAATTCTTAGCACTTACCTTTTAGATTCCAAGTGACATCATGGTTCTCAAAAATGGCATCCGAAATGTATATTTCATCATCGTGAAAGATTCAGCATATTTGCATTAATGCCAGCAAACGTGCAGAGCAGACAGATTATGCTGTTAATCAGTATTCAAAGCTGATTTGATGCCATCTCTGCTATTTTCGAAAGCTTTTCTTCAGCCTATATCTTATAAATGTCTTGCACAACAGAATACAATGTTAAATAGCTCCCCTATGAACAAGTTATTATTTCATCGCCATTGTTTCTTTTGCCCTCTGGTTTTCAATCCTTTGACCAATGGGAGGTCTTAATGCGGAACTGGACATGTCCATTGAGGTCGAACCAGTATTTGAATACTTATAGATTCATTGATGAGGTATTCCCTCCAGCTGTAACAATTGTGCAAGTTCTTGAAGCTTTCCAATGGCTTTCCAAAGTTTTGCACATCGATTGAGAGTGGTCTGGTTGGTGCTGAAGTCCTTCTTTAAAAAGCTTGGGTTGAAAGGAGTTGCTTCTAGCCTTAATTGAAATTAACTGTGGATTTAAAGATGGGAGAATGAGGAGAGGCCATACAAGGCAAGGCAACAGAGCTCGAAGAGGGCAGAGGAGGAGAAAAGCTTTGAGCAGCAGGCCATATCCATTGGGTGCCTTTAGGACAGTGAAAGGATGCAGGGTAGGCCATTTAGGATGAGATGAGGAGATACTTCATTCACCTTAGACAGTGGTGAACCTGTGGAATTCTCCAGCACAGAAAGCGGTTGAAGTCAAAACTTTGAAAGAGTATAGTGAGAAAGTGGGAGCAGGTTATTGAGTTGGATGATCACCTGTGATTGGTGGAATAGGCTCAAAAGGCTGAATGGCCTGCTCCTGCTCCTGTTTTCTAGGTTTACAGGGCCGATTTTCCTCATTTCCATTTCACTGAGGACTGAGGTTTGAGATACATTCACTTCATTAAAGAGGCTGCCATTGAAAATCTACCACCACCCTGCAATCCCAAAGCAGGTTAAGGACAGCATTGCTTGTGGCTGAATTGGTGATTTGGCTTTGAACACTTTTACTTCTTTCTTTGTCGAGGTCTGTGCTGCTGCTGGAGGTCTAAGCAAAACCATTCAGTTTGGTGATAAGGCTAATCACTGAAACTCTCCATATACAAAATGATAGTAGAATCTCATTCCTACTTGACAGAGATGGGTATTGATTGCAGGCTTCCCCATGAGGACAGGGTCCCAATGGCTGCATGCGGGTTAATGTGAACTTGGCCATGATCATGAACCATTAGAAATTTTACTCTTCAGTGGGCAGCTGGTGTGTGATGTATTGATTGACTATGACTCAGTTTACTGGGTCGCAAAACACTCACATCCATGGCATGTCTTTCCAGACATGGTAGGCCTCAAATGAGAGTCACACTGTCTCAAGAAATACACCAATGGTGTTAAAAGCCATATTTCTGCTAGCTGGATTACTCTGCAGGAGTCCTGTTGTTCTCACTAAGCTGGTTTTATGATTAGTGTACAATCTGGTCATTGTAAGAGAACTACCCGTATCACCACTTAGCAAGTGAGATGGATAAAAATGGGACAGAAAGTGGAGGAACAGAAAGCAGAAGGAAGCTGCAATGTAAACAGCCCCTTTACTCCCATGGAATCTATCTGTGAAACAGGGAATGACTATCAGTAACCTCAAATACACTCCCTCATTTACCAATACCCCACTGCTCAAGTTTCCTCAATTACTGATGGTCATGTCATCCTCTTTCCAACAGTACAAACACGAACATCACGGGAAAATCATAAAACCAGCTTAGTGCAAACAACAGGACTCCTGCAGAGTAGTCCAACTAGCAGAAACTGGGCAATGCCAAGACACAGGGGACTCAGGCACGCAGAGAATGTACAA
>NC_063332.1:126515931-126519328 GCF_021869965.1 Rhincodon typus | reverse complement strand
GAATGTACAAGGATGTATTTTTGGCTGATTGAATTATGACTAAACATTTACATTTGGAGTCATAGTTCAATCAACCAAAAATACATCCTTGTACATTCCCTGCGTGCCTGAGCCCCCTGTGTCTTGGCATTGCCCAGTGATTCTATGAGGTGCCACTTGTGATGTGGGAGGACAATTGCCCTTATGCTGCTTGAACAGCTGATTCCTACTCCATGGAGACTTTGGCATTTTCCAGAGGTGGCACCGTGACAATCCCACTGATTTGTTGGAGAAACAGTTTGAAGGACTTCAGTGAGTCCCTGGAAAGCATTGGCAACAATGGTGTCCAAACCCACAATGATAATAGCCTGAGCATTCCTCTGTGACAATCAGACCTTTATGACGTCTGCAATGCAGATTTGCAATACACAACGCTGATTCATTGCAGTGCAATGGAAGCTGTGATTTTGACTATCGAATACTGCACCAGATTCTGCATCACACTGGCTTCCACAGTGAGATGACCACCAATTTCATGCTGGAAAGGATGGGCTCCGAGCTGTATGTAAAAGCACTGAGTTAGGTTGTTGCTGGACACCTTGTTACACCTAGTCGTTGTGGTGAGGTTTTCTGGCAGGCTTTCAGTGTACCCAGCACTATCAGCTTTCTTCTGTTTGATCAAATCCTTATCTGACTCCTCTGCAGCGGTGTTGGTGCACAAACTTGCCCTCTGAGAACTGCCAACCGTACCTTCCTTCCCTGCAAATAACCTCAGCATCAATCACTCGATCCTTACTCATGGCTGTGATCACAGCATTAACTCTTGCCTTGCTTCTCCACTGTTTCTTCCATTAAAAATAACAGGCTCTGTACAGCTTCCTATCCCTCTCCAGATCTTTTTTGCTGCTTCCTTTAATCTGCCAACTTCTCCTGCAAGACAGGGGCATGTGTGAAAATGAGTATCCTGTTTGGGTAATGTACCTGATGTGGTGAAATGAATGGTGCAGTTTGTAGGATATACCATTTGAAGATGGACTTATTCACCCTGGCAACTAGTGTCAGGTCATTGAACATCTTCTGGCACTGCACCTATGTTGTTGGAGTATTGTCCTTGATCTCCAATGGCACTTATTCTCATTGTATTTGAACATATTGGTGGAGGCAATGGCCTAGTGTATTATCACTAGACTATTAATCCAGAAAGTTAGCTAACATTCTGGGGACCTGGGTTCAAATCCCATCACAGCAGAAAGTGGAATTTGAATTAAATTTAAAAAAATCTAGAATTAAGAATCTACTGATCACTGATTTATTGTCACGGGTACCAAAATACAGTGAAGAGCTTTGTTTATGAGCTGTACAGGCAGATCATAGCAAGCAAAGATGTACAGATCGAAAAGACTTAGAGGCATACAGGTTACATTGCAAATTACATTACTTGAGGCAGGAGTCTATTCAAAAGTCTGATAACGGCTGGAAAGAAGCTGTTGCTGAACCTGCTTGTGCATGTGTACAGGCTTCTGCATCTTCTGCCTGACGGAAGAGGTTGTAGGAGATCATTACCGGGATGCGATGGGTCTTTGATGATGTTGGCGGCCTTTCCATGGCAATGGGCTGTGTAAATAGAGTCCGTGGTTGGGAGGTTGGCTTCCATGATGGTCTGGGCTGTGCACACCACCTTCTGTAGTTTTTTTACGATCCTGGGCAGAGCAGTTGCCATGCCAGGCCATTATGCATCCAGACAGTATGCTTTCAATGGTGCATCTGTAGAAGTTGGTGAGGGACCTTTTGGCCATGCCAAATTTCCTGAGCTGCCAGAGGAAGAAGAGGTATTGTTGTGCCTCCTTGACTGTCGCATTTACTTGGGAAGTCTAGGACAGGTCGTCAGATATCGTCACTCCGAGGAACTTGATGCTCTTCACTCTCTTAACTTCAGTTCCGTTGATCTAGATGGGGGCGTGTTCTCCTCCTTTCTTTCTGAAGTCAATGATCAGTTCTTTAGTTTTGCCAACGTTGAGAGATAGGTTGTTTTTATGGCACCACATCACCAAACCCTCTATTTCCCTTCTGTATTTTGATTTGTCATTGTTGGATATCCGTCCCACTATGATGGTGTTGTCAGTAAACTTGTAGATGGCGTTCATTCGGAATTTGGCAACACAGTCATAGGTGTACGGGGGTACAGTAGGGGTCTGAGGACACATCCTTGCACGGTTCCAGTGTTGAGTGTCATTGTAGAGGAGGTGCAGTTACCTATCTTCACTGATTGCAGTCTGTGGGTCAGAAAGCTGAGGGTCCCACTGCAGAGGGTGGAGCCAAGACCAAGGTCACACAGTTTTGAGATCAGTCTGGAGGGGATAATGGTGTTGAAGGCGGTACTACAGACAATGAGCAGGAGTCTGACGTAGGTGCCTTTGTTGTCCAGATGTTCAAGGGCTGAGTGCAGGGCTAGGGATATGGCATCTGTTGTGGACTTATTATGTCAGTAAGCACATTGTAGAGGATCGAGGCAGGCTGGGAGACTGGAGTTGACGTGGGCCATGACCAGCCTCTCAAAGCACTTCATGATTATTGAGGTCAGAGACACTGGGCAGTCGTCATTAAGGCACGTTGCATGTGTTTTCTTCGATACGGGGATGATGGTGGTCTTCTTGAAGCAGGTGGGGACCTTGGTTTGTAGGAGGGAGAGGTTGAAGATGTCGGTGAATAACTCCACTAGTTGGTCTTCACAGGATCCGAGTGCTCGGCCAGGGACACTATCCAGGCCCATCACGTTCCTTGGGTTGACTCCTTTTGGGTTAATTTTCAGTCATTGGTCAATGTATTAGACTATAGATTCAGTTTTCAAATGACCATGAAGCCATTGCTGACTTTCAGGAAAAGCTCATCTGGTTCACTACTGCCCTTCGAGGAAGGAAATCTGACATCCTTACCTGGTCTCACCTACATATGATTCCAGACCCACAGCAATGTGGTTGACTCTGAACTGCACTCTGAGATGGCCTAGCAAGCCAAGGACAGCTAGTGACAGGCAATAAATGCAAGGCAATCAATGATGCTGATGTACATGAATGAATAAAGAAAACAAAAAGAAAGTGTCTAAAGTGTCTTCTATTAGCTTACTGATAAAACATGTCTCTTCGTCTTTCCTCTCCAGTGTTGTAGCTAAATCCTTCGTGTTCATTCTTCTATGTGTTTAGTCATTGGTCAATATATTATAGTACAGATTCAGTTTTCAAATGACTCCCTTGCTTCCTATAGTCTTAATATCTCCATGTAAGATATACAGCTGACTTACAGTTGTGTTGGTCACTCAGGATATCCAATGAAAAACACGGGGAGTACTCACTGTGTGCGGCAAGCATGGTAAAGTGGGAGGCACTGAGTTTAACATGCTTCTTGCAAAGCACTGCATAGG
>NC_063332.1:126485807-126515431 GCF_021869965.1 Rhincodon typus | reverse complement strand
CCTCTTCGACCTGTTTGTTTCCTCTCCACCTATCCTCTCCTCTATCCCTCTTCTATCCGCCTCCCACTCTCTCCCTATTTATTTCAAAACCCCCTTCCCCTCCCCCTTTTCTGATGAAGGGTCTAGGCCCGAAACGTCAGCCTCTCTGCTCCTATGATGCTGCTTGGCCTGCTGTGTTCATCCAGCCCTGCACCTTGTTGTCTCGCCAGGCATTGCATTCTGGATGCAAATCAATTGGTCAAACTATCAGATCTGAAGCAAAACACATTTTATTCATACAGTATTGTTAAAATGTAACAAAACAAAGAAGAAATTGAAAAAGTTAACTTTATTGGAAAATTTAACCTAATAATAGACTATTTAACTACTAAACAGTAAGTGTTCCAATACAGTATCACATAAGTACACCGTTGGCAAAGGCAAATTCAGTAAAATAGATTGTCTCAAAGGCAAGTCTCCAATCCAGGAGGAAAAATATCAAGAAAAAACTCACAGAGAGAGAGAGAGAGAGACAGAGACAGAGAGAGAGAGAGAGAGAAGGAGAGGAGCAGGGAGAGATGTATTGTAGCTTTCAAACCCAGCTTCAAGACCCCAGCAGCCGCTGCTACTAAAAAAACTAAAACTAAAAGTCCTGGTTCTGGGGAGTTTGACCCAACCCATTCAGGCTGCTTCTATTGGTCCAACTTAGAAAAAAGACCCCCAAGGCCTCACAAGCTGTTTACTTTTCTGGATTTAAACCACTTGTCAAAGAGTAATCAGGACAAAATACATCTCTTAAAGCTCTCTCCAAGAGCTGTAGAAAATGACAGAAGGTCTGTGGTTGTGGGGTAGCCATACATTTAACCAATTACATCTTGTTGAACAGCTTGGGACATTTCATTGTTACAGGTGCTATATAAATGCAAGTTATTGGTTGACAGATACTGCTGAGGTATCATCAGTTTCAATTTTTTTAGACTATTCTGTCATCACCAATGCCCTGAGAGATAGACTACTGTATTTAAACCAAACCAATGTTTGTTGAGTCTTTTCCTGGAACCAGTTTAATCCTATAATCATTTTATTTTCGATTCATGTTTCCCCAGTCTTTCCTCTGTGCCTTAAATCAAATCTTATGAAACAAGGTAAGTTCATTTTCTTACACATTGTGAAAGATCATGTCAGAAGGTTAAACCTAATGTTTAATCAAAATAAGATTAAGAGCTTCACTATGTCTCCATATTCCAATTCCAACTGAGGATCAGTGTCATATCAAACATGAACCATTTCCTCCTGCTTGTTTCCTTTGTGAACACTGCCTTTTATGATGTGACTCACAGGGATGCAAAATCATGGCTAATTTTAATTAATTAAACTTCACAAGGGATTTGTCTATTATTCACTCAAAAATTCAATATAGTCTGCTGTGTGCTAATAAAAAACTTTTGTTTCCGTCATGCAACCAAACACATCCATCCCTTTAACAAATATATTGTTTTATCTACTGGTCATTCCTTTCTCTTTACAGACAACGCACATCCTTCCCTTAATGGAAGAACAGAATGCTCTGCATTGAGGATTTATCCATTATTGCCTTCAGTGACACACCATAATCACCACAGAGAAGCATCAAGAATAATGAATAAGGTAATGTTCTGACTTTCTTCCACTCTTTGGTGGATTATCTCACTTTCAATCAATATTCTGATCCAGATTTTCTTCTGTGTTCACTCCCAAATGGAGCTGTACTTGATTGTTTGGCTCAGAAGCCAAGATGGAGTCAGGATTATTACTGGTTACACACACTGGGCCAATGAATCAGTACGCCTGAAATTCAGACTTTCGTTCCAGGTACAGGATGAAAATGGGAGTCCTGTAGCTGCTCCCGGAAAGAATTCTCTGACCGCTAGCTACAAGTGACTTGTGTGCTTGGCCGCATATACCTCTGTGACAATCTTCAATTCCTGGCTTCTTATCATTTAAGTTTAGTACTTTAGGTTGGGTTTGACTGAAGTAAAACTGGATTCCACTTGGATGCCACCCAAAATAGCAATTAGTATTTTATCATGGGTTCCTGATTTGACCATTAAAATGGGCTACTGCCTGAACCAGACAAGTGCCCTGACCACCTATGAAAGATCTTTTCGGGATGGTACCAACTGTCTCAGAAACAGGAGCTAACAAGTGCTTCTGAATGAATTTTAAGTGACTGACCACCTCATTTCCACGCAATGGAACAGTGGAAATTTTCCTCCACACACTGTCATTGAACAGTAATGAACAGCATAATTTTAATTCCCTTTCTCAACCCAGGTCTATTCAGACTTATTACAGTGGTCACACTGCAACCTATTCAACACAGTGATTGACCGAGATCCCTCTAGTTTATATGAATCAATGCCTGTTCCACTGAACTATTATGGTCCTTCTCTTTCGTTCAACTTACTGGAAGTCACATACGCAGCTAGGACATGGCAGTATAACAGTGTAACAACAATATATGTTATACTTACAGCATTCAGACCACAGAGCTGGTAGCAGGCCATAACGACAATGACTGTGATGACTTGCCAGCGTATAGACTGCTTGCGCAGCAACTCTAACACTGATACCAAGTGACCGTGCTTTTGGGCTTTCCTTTCTGCCTGGACTTCCTCCAGTTCCTTTGTGACATCTTCTTTCCCATGAAAGATTTGAAATGCTGAAGAAAAAACAGAATTTATCATTTTTCAGATGTCAGAGAGAGTCATCATATCACTCTGCATTGTTGAATTGGTGGGGTCATTTCAAAAGCAAAGTATTGCAGATTTTGGAAAGTTGAAATAAGAACAAGATGTTCTGGAAAATCTCCACACACCAGGCAGAGAAAATGATAATGGAATTTGTGATTTTTCCTTTGTCTGAGAGACTATTTCACATGTAATGAAACATTTGCTTTTGGGGTTTTTGTTTAGATATTGCAGTACTTTGTCCTGAACTGGATAATGCCTAATTGCTGGTTGCTTTGTAATGAATGAAACTGGATAATCAAATCTTGCCATAGAAGTGACCCAGCTATCATTTTAATTACAACCACTTCTACAAAAATCAATCTTCTCTTTGCTCAGGTATAGAACGATGGAAAACACACCAATCTCAAAAGTTATTAATCAAGGTTGGAAAGCCTTCAAACTCTATTCTAGCCCTCAAATCAATTACAATGCTCCATTTATTTCCTTGTATGGGTTTTAGACATCAAGTCAACTTCTGACTCAGAACCAAGTCTAGCCATATTTATATCACACAAGAAATACATTCAAAAACAAATAATTCAGACAGAAACATGACATTTATTCGTAAAAGTTGATCACTAAATCTTTGAAATGCCTAAAAGAACCTGCTTCTGCACATATCTCTCGCTGGAATTCTGGGCATAGATTCTGCTGCCGTTCCTGCCTGTCACTGATGCATCCTCAGCTTCCTTAATAACAACCCTCATTGGACGTACGGACATTTTGCCAGGAAAGTGGGAAGCTCGGATTGGGAAATTTTCCAATTTGGCAGACCCATCTCCCTAAAAGTGGCCCCTGCCTGCTGTATCTCTGTTGTGGGAAGGGGAGGCAGGACGAAATTGGGCCAACTGGCAGCAGAGGCTTCTCAGTGGTGCCTATGGAGGCAAGTGAGTAGCATGAAAAGCTTTTCAGCTTGCTTCATCGTCTGAGACTTTAGCTTAGACATATAAAAGGCTGTGAGACTCTCTTGCCCTCTAAACCGCCCACTCTTCAGCCACCCCCATGTCTCCATACCCCAATGCAAGCTCCATGTCCCCTCAAACCCCACTGTGTACCTTCATGGTTCTGACACTCCCAAGCTCCCTCATGTAGTCCATGGCTCTTCCATAGACATTCACCCAGTATTCACTAGGGACAGACTTGAGGAGCCATGTGGAGATGAAAAAGAATAAGGTCTAAATTTTCATAACATCAGAGAACCGCTGATTATCTCACCACTTTTGTGGTTGTCTTGGAGATGGGGAAATGGGGATTGTTTGCAAACAACACATTGATAGTTCACAACGGCAGCTGTCTTCAGTCATATCTGATTTTCATTAGCCAGGAATGGGAAATAAGGTGTGTACCAATTAGGTCTGGCAGCAGTAGATCTGCACTTGGCAGAGTTTCTTGGAAAGGTAAGGTACCCACTTACATATGTCCCCAAGATATCTTTTGGAAAGATTTGATGACCTTTGGGTGAGGTACACTATGTTTTGAGTAAGGCAAGGTGCACTATGGGAGAGGTAGGGTGACATTTTGGTTTGTTGAAAGTAGAAACAAATGTACACAAAAACTATATAAACTCATTGGAACTGTCAAGCTGAAAAGTAACTGTCAAAATAACTTGTCTAAAGGAATTTACAAAGCATTTAAAACTCCTGCCCTTTAAATATTTGAAAAGAATGTCTGGATTTTTAAAAATATTGTTTACTATTGCACTACATCTGTTGACAAAAGCCTGAGAGCAACCATTACTAGATTAGTGCTGCATGTCTTATTTCATAGCCTTCCATGATTACAATGGGTTGCATGCCTTTCCATAGTTTAATTGATAATTCCAAGTTATTTTAAACAGTTGGAGGATGGATTATTAAACAAAATTCAAATGTATTGTTCTCTTGTAAATCAATTAATTTACCTTAATTTTGAACAATGTAAGGAAGCTTTCCGTGACAAAGACTGACAAATTCCTGGGACATGATCAAGTGTTCCCCAGAACTTTGTGGGAAGCTAAGGAAGAGATTGGAGGGCCATTTGCTGAGATTTTTGTATCATCAACAACAAGGGTGAGGTGTTGGAAAACTGGAGGTTGGGTAATGTGGTTCCATTATTTAAAGGAAGGTGGGAAGGAAAAGCCAGGGATCTACAGACCAGTGAACCTGATGACAGTGGTGGATAAGTTGTTGGAGGAGATTCTGAGGGTCAGGATTTACAAGCATTTAGCAAGGGAAGGACTGCTTAGGGACGGTCAACATGGCTTTGTGCATGGAAAATCATGTCTCGCTAACTTGATTGAGTTTTTTGAAGAGGCGACAAAGAAGATTGATGAAGGCAGAGTGGCAGATATTGTCTACATGGACTTCAGCAAAACATTTGACAACATTCCACATGGTAAACTGGTTAGTAAAGTTAGATCACATGGGATCCAGGGGGAACTAGCCAGTGAATACAAAAGTGGCTTGAAGGTAGGAGACAAAGGGTGATGGTGGAAGGTTGCTTTTCAGACTGGAGGCCTGTGACCAGCTGCGTACCACAAGGATCAGTGCTGGGTCCATTGCTTTTAGTCATTATTGTAAATGATTTGGATGTGAATATAGGAGGCATGGTTTGCAAGTTAGCAGATGACCCACCAAAATAGGTGGCATAATGGACAGCGAAGAAGATTATTTCGGAGTACAATGGGACCTTGACCAGATGGGTCAATTGCTGAAGAGTGGCAGATGGAGTTTAATTTAGATAAATGTGAGGTGTTGTATTTTGGTAAGGTAAATTACAGCAGGACTTATACAGCTAATGGTAGGTCCCTGGAGAATGTTGCCGAATAAAGAGACCTAGGGGTGGAGGTGCAAAGATCCTTGAAAGTGAAGTGGCAGGTATATAGGGTGGTGGAGAAGGTGTTTGCTATGCTTGTCTTCATTGGTCGGAACAGTGAGTACAAGAGTTGGGGCATCATGTTGCGGCTGTACAGGACATTGGTGAGGCCACTTTTGGAATACTGTGTGCAATTCTGGTCATCCTTTTATAGGGAAAGATGTTAAACTTGAGAGGGTGCAGAAAAGATTTACAAGGATGTTGCTAAGACTGGAGGGTTTGAGCTATAGGGAGAGCCGGAATAGTTCTCAGTTCTGAGGAAGGATCACTCGACCCAAAACGTTAACTCTGATTTCTCTCCACAGATGCTGCCAGACTTGCTGATCTTTTCCAGCAATTTCTATTTTTGTTTCTGAATAGGCTGGAGCTTTCTTCCCTGGAACATCGGAGGCTGAGGGGTGACCTTACAGTGGTTTAGAAAATCATGAGGGGCTTGGATAGGGTAGGGGAGTTCAAAACTCAACAGCACATATTTAATGTGCGAGTGGAAAGATTTAAAAAGGACCTGAGTGGTAACATATTCACACAGGGGGTGGTACATGTATGGAACGAGCTGCCAGAGGAAGTGGTGGAGGCAGATACAATTACAACATTTAAAACTTCTGGATGGGTATATGAATAGGAAGCATTTAGAGGGATATGGACCAAATGCTGGCAAATGGGACTAGGTGAGATTGGGATGTCTGGTTGATGTGGATGAGTTGGACCGAAGGAACTATTTCCATGCTTTATGAATCTATGACACATACTTGATATATTCCTACTGTCTTTCATGAAACCTCTTTAAAAATAATTAAATCCCTTCTTTGTGGTCAATTTGTTTTTAAAGTAAACACATTTTTATTCACTAACCACATCAAAGATAGGTAATCCTTTAACATCTTCTCAAAACAGCTAATAAAAAACAAACTCTTCCCCCTGCTTAGAGAATCTGTTTAGGGCCCTTTGAAAATCATCCAAACATTCATAAAGGGCTCAACCATTATAACAGCCCTTGGGAAATGCAAACTGAGAAATCTATTGAAACTGCAGGAACAGATGATAATGTTTTTTTCTAAGCTACACTGTCAAACAATGCATTCCAACTATGATTGTCTGTCTTTTTTATTCTTAACTGAAAGCTAATACATGTTTATTTCATCTTTAAAGGGCTTGAGATTTAAATCACTTCAGATCATGACACTTGAACAGTCCTTATCCATGCTTCATGAGCATTTATACCTCCCCCAAAAATTCATGGCTCCGAAACCCTGCAATAGCAAAAGCAGGTCCTTTTGAACTCAACTAGCCCTGCCAAGATCTCATTTTCCATCTGTATGTTTGATTACCTGCTTACATCCATCTGCTGGGAAAAATGGGATCTGAAGGGAATAGGGCAGGCCTTCTGCATCTGGATCCTGTCCACTGTGTTTACCAGGTGTCTGGAGTCAGCCCAACTTTGCCAGAAACCTTACTGCTAAGAATATGCAAATGTCACCTTCCATCTTGGTTTAATATGCCTTCTGACTCTATCGAAGCAATCACTTTTTACTCAGTCTGCTAAGAGTTATGTGCATAGGATTACATGTCTTTGGGTGGTTGAGGCTTACGTGGGAGAAACACCAGCACAGACCAGTTTACTGTGCCGTATATTCTGCACATCTCTTGTAATACTGGGCAGGGAGACTTTGGCTTGTGAACAAGAAGTCAAGGCACACTATGAATGCTCAATGTCTGTGTTAATAATAGCTGGGATTTTGCTGTCAGTGGCCATGAAGAAAACTAGCAGTGCAAATCTAACTACCTCTTTCAAAAAGACTTCACCTTAAGCAGAGAAAGCAGTCAATCAACTGCCCTCACAGACAACAACCTAATACGTTAAAAACACTGAATCCCTTCAATTTAATTTTATATTTCAGTTATTTTCAGAATGATCATCACTGGATCAAGATAGTGCTGAATATCATAAACAAACTTTTAAAAGCTGCACTTTTTTGTCACAACGAAGGAATTTGGCAATCCTCAAATTTAAAGGACAAAGAACAAGAACAAAGAAGGACAAAGAACAATACTGCACACGAACATGTACCCTGGCCCTCCAAACCTGTGCAGACACATTTTGCTCTTCCATACTAGAACAATCTTCATTTACAGGATCTGTATCCCTGTATTCCCTTCCTATTCATATATTCATCCAGGTGCTTCTTAAATGCTGCTATTGTGTCTGCTTCCACCATCTCCTCTGGCAGCGCATTCCAGGCGCTCACCACCCTTCGTGTGAAAAACATGCCTCGCACATCTCTTTTAAACTTCCCCCCTCGCACCTTAAACCTGTGTCCCCTTGTAATTGACCCCTCCACCCTGGGGAAAAAGCCTCATACTTTCCACTCTATCCATGCCATTCATAATCTTATAAATTTCCATCAGGGCGCCCCTTAACCTCCTGCCTTCCATGAAAACAAACCCAGCCTATCCAACCTTACTTCATAGTTAAAATCCCCCATACCAGGCAACATCCTGGTAAACCTTTTCTGTACCCTCTCCAAAGCATCCACATCCTTTTGGTAGTGTGGTGACCAGAATTGTATGCAATATTCCAAGTGTGGCCTAACTAAAGTTCTATAAAGCTGCAGCATAACTTGTCTATCCTTGTACTCAATGCCCCTTCCAATGAAGGTAAGCATGCCATTGGCCTTTTTTACTACCTTATCTACCTACACTGCCACCTTCAGTGATCTGTGGACCTGCACACTCAGATCTCTCTACATATCAATACTCCTGAGGTTTCTGCCATTCAATGTTTAATTTTCACTTGTACTTGACCTTCCAAAATGCATCACCTCACACTTGTCCAGATTACACTCCATCTGCCATTTTTATACCCATGCCTCCAACTGATCTATATCATGCTGTATCCTCAGCAACTCCACCAATCTTGTACTCTCTGCAAATTACTAATTAGGCCAGCTACATTTTCCCCCAAATCATTTATATAGACAAGGAACAGCAGAGGTCCTAGCACTGATCCTTATGGATCACCATTAGTCACAACCCTCCATTCTGAAAAGCATCCTTCCACTGTTATCCTCTGTCTTCCATGACTAAGCCAGTTCTGTACCCATCTTGCCAGCTCACCCCGATACTTCACCTTTTGTACCAGTCTGCCATGGGGCACCTTGTCAAAGGCTTTACTGAAGTCCACATAGACAATATCAACTGCTTTCCCCTCATCAAACATCTTCACCACCTCCTCAAAAAATTTGATCAAGTTACTGAGGCATGACCTCCCTCGCACAAAACTATTTAAAAAGTTTCTCAGAGTTAGTGAGTGTGTTCAGCAGCAATTATGAAATTAATATCCTGTTTAAAATTCCAGTTGCACCTCTGTCAAAAATGTTTAATTTTTTCAAGAGTTATTATGACGCAATTAATGACACAGTGGAAGAGATTGTTGTCCATTCACTGTTTGCTTAGGTATTGCACTCTGGAAGACCTCAACAGTACGCCCTCTGGAGGAGAATAGAATCATTGCCAGCAATAGCTGAATTTCCACATTATTCTGAGGAAGTGCAGACTCGCAATTTTTACCATCATCTTCAGTGAAATAATGAGGAATACTGAAAGCCTCAGCATCCTTACTGTTGCAAAGTACAGGCCAACAATTCAGTCATTTTAAAGCCACAGGTTGAGGTAAAACTGGTCAGTAGTAGCAGCAGCGAATTAGCAGGGATTTTATACTGAGCTCAGTTTACCTTTTCAGTTTTCAGTTACGTTTTTGTAACTGAAAAATACAGAGAAACTAAAATCCCATCTCCCAGTATACAGACATCTGATTCGAAGTCACATTCGGGGTGAAAATTTCTCTTAAGTGACTGTCATCATGATGTGCCATGCTGCTGTCTCCAATACACTTCGATTTCTCCACATTCTATAGCTTTTATTTTAAGACTTCCCTCTCTGTTTCTATTTTCCAAATCTCATTGCTTCTGCATTAGGTGCAGCACATTATAATAACAATCAAGACTAGATCATGAGTGAGTCACAGCACAAAGCAAAGTTAATACTTTTAATATTTACATATAGAGTCATGTAGGGAGGTTTTCTAGTTGGTTGATGTTTATTCATATTACCTGCAGATTGTGGTGGAAGGGCAAACAGTTATTCATTTCTAAAATCAGGAAATATTAGTGGCACAGCTTTATTTTTATGACTGGAATTGTTGAAAAGAGTGGATCTGTTTTTGTAGGTATAAAGGAGTTGCAGGATAAATTTATTTATTAATGTAACTGGAGCAGTAAGAGACATGGATTTATTTATTTAAGAACCCTGAAAAATTTATCGCTGCCCTGGTAGCTGCCATAATGTCTCATTGTCCAGCAGTCAAAAAAGTCACAGTTTTTCATTTCACCTCCGAAACTTCATAGATCCACCCCAGGGGACAAGGGATATCCTTTGAAGAAAAGGTATCTCATTGCCTTGTGTTACTCAAGAAAGAGACACAAGCAAAACCATCGCTCACCAGAATCACCATCGAACAGTCCATTGGGTTTCTGAACTTGTGTTTCTGATGCCTGAATTTGTCAGCTGCATTCTCCATCAAATAGTCTTTCAAGCAGGTCCAAATCTTAAAGAATGAACCCTGGGAATGATAGAGATCATCAGAGCAAGAAGAAGGGTGGGAGACTGAAGAGAATGAGAAAAGGGAGAAAGAAAAGATTAAGATGCAGCACAGAGAGGTAGCCTGGCTGTGCAGTAAGGTGGTCAGGGCCAGCATAGGTCTGAACGGACTCATCAGGATACCATCAATGTCAGAGATCAGCTGACTCAGGTGTGTTTGAGTTGAGCCCTTCTAACCCAGAAGGACTGTGTGCTCTGGGTCTCATTCTGAGTTGCCTGTGAGAGCACTTCCATTGAAAACCCCAATGGGCGTAATAAAGTAATGCAATCTAATAGCACTTTACCCCCTTCAGAGCTACAAAGGGAAGGTGACGTACAGGAGTATAGGCACATTCGGGATCAAGGAGATATTCATTAATATTGGATGGTTGTGAGCAGTGTTTGTAACGTAAAATATCGCAAGTAACATCTTTCATGTCTGTTGCGTGATTGGGAAGAAAGCAATAAGAATATTTTGAGTCAGTCAGGCATGCATCCTGATACTGGAAAATCCAACTGATCAAACTAGTCACAAATGAAACTGAAGCAATCTTTAGCCTTAGTTACTGGAAGACTTTCATTCTTCTCTAGGCTGAGAGGAGCTGATAACTGACATGGGTAACTTTACTGAAGTGTATTTGTGATTTTAGTACATGGGCTTTTCAAATTCTAAAACCTTGGTTATCTGTCCAGCTCAGCTGATAGTACAGATCCTACTCTGGCCCTAAATCAAAGCCAGTAGGACACAACCTCAGCTGCTATTTCAAAACAGTACTGAAGTAGTACTGCATCAGTTGAGGAATCTCCTATCTGGCAAGATGTTATGTGGTTGAATCTGGTGGTTCAGATCCAAGAGGAGAATTTCGCTGAGAGGTTCCCCAATCTGACATTGCAAGTTGTTGGATGATTACCAGAAACCCCAAAGGAATGCCATCAATGGCCATTTGTGCTGATTCTCTGGTAGCTCTGCCAAAATTACAGAAGAGACAAAAAATTTGGCAGGAAAACCTAAATTACTTATGCATTGACCCCTTTATGTTAATTTCCATTCGAAACGCATCGTATTTCAAAATCTTCTATCTCTGGAAAACCTTGCTCAGTTTCTTATTACTTTTACTACTTACATCACAGCAAATCAGGGAGCCAATGGCCTAGTGATACTTTTGCTAGATTGTTAATGACCAGGTAACGTGCTGGGGATCCGGGTTCAAATCCCACCACGGGAGATGGTGAAATTTGAATTCAATAAAAATCTGGAATTAAGAGCCTAATGACGACCGTGAATCCATTGTCAATTGTCAGAAAAGCTTATCTGTTCACTAATGTCCTTTAGGGAGGGAAACTGCCATCCTTACCTGGTCTGGCATACATGTGACTCCAGACCACAGCAATATGGTCGGCTCTTAACTGCCCTCTGGGCAATTAGGGATGGGGAAATAAATGTTGGCCCAGCCAGTAACACCCTCATCCAATGAATGAATTTTAAAAATTCTCTAATTAAGCTTGTTGCAAATTTCTACCTCATGGTTTATATGTTTTTGAATATAACATTTACCTTTACAACTAAATTCTGTACTTTAAAGAAATAAAGTTTTAACATATAGAAATACAACATAACTGAGTGGGAGGATGTTGGATTTAAAAGGTCCGAATAGTAGACATTATGCCAAAAAAAATGGTGTGGAGAAACTTAAACAATTCATGACACAAATGAAGACAGAAACTAAAATGGAAACAGAAACATAAGGATAGGGTGGAAGCTGCCCCTTCTGGTCTCTAAGTTGGAAAAAAAACTAAACCTGAGATTTGGAAAACAAAATCTCTGGGCACATGGAAACTGATTGAGGCTATATAAAGGGACACACAGCTATCCAAGCTCAGCAGCTGCAACTTAAAACAATGCATTCAGTTTGCAGTTCACTGACAGAAGAAAGTCAAAGTAAATGACAGTTGAAGAGCCCTACACTATAAGCAGAGTAAAAAAAAACTAATCTCATCAGTGTGTGGAATATAGGTGAGGCTTTATTTCAGTTTGAATGTTGTGAAGCAATGAAGTTAAAGATTGCCTTGCTTAGAACTAGTGAAAGAATGCACAATGGTCCTTACTGAGTCTTGCAGCAAAGAAAGGAACTAATAGATTACCTTGGAAGGATCGAAAAAGCAACAAAAACAAGGGACTGATATATCTGCAATCAACAGATGGTAAACAAAATTTTGCCTCTGACAATAGTTGCAGACAGGGAAAATTAAAAATAGTCTCCAAAGTATTGAGGTTATCCTATAGTTGTTCCCTATAGAAAGAAATACCTTTAAGATATCAGAACATTCAAGAGAATTCTTGGGAGAATCAAGAAGTAAACGTAAGGGACAGGCATATCTGAGTATGAGCTATCGTGATAAATTAATTGTATTTGTTTTATTTAATTTGTTCAGTATACATTAAAGTTCGTGGTTTATTTTTTTTAAAAGTGAAAAGTGAAATCTTTGCTGCATATCCCTTACCAGACGAGAATGTCGCGGTGTCAGTCTTGAAAATTTCCACTGATTCAGAATTCATAGCATTTTGGGTAGATGTGCCAAATTTCCAGTGCCCACTGAGGATGATTTCACTTCTAAACGGCCTGACACAAATTTTAAGATTATGTCGTATTTGTCTGGATTAACGCACCAGAGAAAATGGTTCAGCTGTATTGACACTTTCAAATGTCTTAATTATGTTAAACACTCCTCAATATTCTGGACACAAGAGAGTATAAGTCTAAAGAATGCGACCCAACTTCATAATTTAACTTCTAAGCTCCGTATCTATCTGTTCAATTTTTACTGTTCTCCTTCCAAGGCCAACAGATCCTGACTGAGGTTGGGTGCCCAAATACAAAAGCAGGGTTTCAAATGAGTTCTGATGGAGGCACTATCCTTCTGAAATATTGGTGCTTCATTCTAAATTCCAATTCCCTTGGGATAAAGGCCAAAGTTTTATTTGCTCTTTGGATTACTTTTTGTATATGTGGGTAGAATCTTGAACATTTTTGCCCTAAATCCAGAATCCAAACAGCATTTCTTTTTTATTCAATCATGAGATGTGATTGTTACTGGCTGGGCCTGCGTTTATTGCCATATCCCAAGATCGAGAAGCAACTGGGGAACGGGTGAATTTTGTGGGGACACATTTCACAGGATGGGGTGCTGCCCAGGAGAGGCACCCTGGGCACCATGAAGGTTGTAAGGAAATGGGGCCATGGGGGTCAGAAGTCAAGGCAAGCGAATGGCTGCCATTAATTTACCACTGAAGGTCCCAACCCTTCCACTTCAATGGCCACATAAGATGCTGTTCATAGATTTCCCCTTATCCACTCCCAATTCCGCTTATAAAACTGAGCAGCAAATCTGAACTGGAGGATCATATGGGTGCCCAAACCTACATTTTAGCCGTCTTGTCAATCTTCTACCAAGCATACAGGTGATGTTTGCCAAAATAGTTGAATTCAGCCCCATTATTTGGCCAGTGTTAGGATTTATCATGGTAGCCACACCTCAGCTTGAAGCATAACCATTAACATTTACACTATTATAGAAGTGGGAATCTGTGCATGTTTGAAATTTAGAATAAAAATGGGAAGAACTGAAAAAACTCAACAGGTCAGCAGCAGCTGTGCAGAGAGACAGAATTAAAGTTTTGGGCCTGTGACCTTTCATCAGAACATTACCTACCTTCCTACCCATTTACTCATCTACCTGGCTATCCACCCACACACACACACACCAAACTATCTGTAAAATACTTTATTTCCCTCCTTTCCGATAAAGTATCTGTCTGTAATGACAGAAATGGATACTTGGCCTGTAATTTACCAGCACAGTTGTTTTGTACCCATCACATGTCAACTATAATTGGCTCCCACCCCTCTGCAGCCACCTCACATTGATACTCCACTAGCTATTTCTGGACAGAAGCAGTACAAAGTGTTGTATAAATTATACAGTCAGACAATAATTCACAAAGATACACAGGGCTCTTCACCACCGGGAAGCTCACAAGTTCATTTCAGGCTTCGCTTGTGTCCCAAAAATAAACAACATTTAAATAAAAAAGAAAAATGACCTTTATATAATTAGTGGTTCTTTCAGAAATAAAGGATTGTTGCTAAGTATTCCTCATGCAAATATCTTCATGAATGGTTATGTTCCTTGTCTGCATTCTAAATTAATAATTTGCCTCTGATTGAACTGCATCACATAATAATTTCAAGCAATTTAAGATGGATTAACTGCTTGAACGTGTCAAGTTTCAATGATTAGATAAAATTCATTTACCCTTGGCCTATTTTTGCGTTATTTGATAAAGAGATAATCATGACTGAAGTTTAGAAACAATAATATTGATAATGTTGCCTTATAGGAGAAAATACCCAATATTTGAGACAAGTGCTGTGTTGGAGGGTAGGGATGGGGGTGTACTGTGGGATGAGCAAATCAGCTGGCTGCCGACAGGACTTGAACACAATACCTTCCCTGTGGCTCATTCAAACGCCAAGCTAACAGCCAGCCAAACTCCAAAGGATGAATGGTGATGTGCACAAAGAAATATGACTTTTCTAACTCCCCAAAATGGACACTGCCCACCCACAATTCTAAGCTTAGCAGAACATTCGACTCTGGAAAGAATGGAACAAGAATTACAATCAAGTCTCGCAGACATAAACTGTGATGTTGCCAGCAGCAGTTCATACATAGAGAACCAAAGTGAGAAACTCAAACTAGATTTGACTCTCCTTCCATGTGATGTAATGCACATCTATTCACCTTCCCCACACCGGTACCTGGGACCAAGCAGTAGGTGAGGACACTGTTTTACAGGTAGATCCTGCTGGAAAGGTGAAGCAGTGGCGTGTAGAAAACTGCATCCTTTTTAGCCTTTCCAGAGACGGAAAGTGGAAATTTTGCGGAACTACTTCCCACATTCCCAAGATTCCTGAATGTCATATTTGCCATGGACAATATTCAGTTAATCTTTAAAAAAGCCTTAACCTTTTTTGTGTGCTTACTAGAATATCTCCATTCTCTACATCCAAATCCATGTTGCCAGCGGCCAACCGTTAGAATTTCCTTTCCCATTGCTGCTCTGCTGTTTCTGTCCATGGTCTCTTACCCCATCCAAGCAAAGCCCAATGCAATGTTCAAAAAAAAAACACACCTTTCTCACTGGCCCCTTGTAGTACTGTTCTCTGAAGAATGGCTTTAGTAACTTTAAATTTCAGCTATATCTTTCAGTATTAGTACAACAGACATTGTTGCTAATGTGGAGGTGGCTTTGTTGGTGTTCAGGAAGAACGTGGCCAGATGAGTTGGCTTTTTGGATATGGATCAATTTTTGTCGGAACAAGACCCTGGTGGGCGAGGGTGCTGTACTTTAACAATTCTCTCTTTTTGCAGCTTATTGGTCCATTGTACTTTGCCAGTATTCATTATTCCATTCTCAAACTTGTTTACATTTTAAACCCGATTTCAAAGATTTTTATAGTTCCATGGAACGACAAAGAATTTGGAGCAGGGATTCAGGCCATTCTGCCCAACAGAAAAAGGTAGTATTCCACACAAGCCTGTTCGCGCCTTACTTTGTGGCAATCTTTTTTAACATTTTCCTGGTATTCCATTTGTGAGCATTTCCCTTCAGCATCTTGATTCTTGAGGTATTTAGTTGTCTTTTGCTTCCTAAAATACTTAATATTTCTTCAATGATTATGTCTCGTACTTCACTGAAACAATGTGTAATATTCTTCCATTTGCACCTCCGTAAGTTTGCACATTTCTTCCTTTTTAAATCTTCCTCTGATCTGAAAGAATTTCCTCCTCTACTTCTTCTTTCTCAATTCTGATGATGAATTTGAGCTTGGAACATCAACCAGATGCTTCCCAGATGTCAGCTTTCCCCACAAATGTTGATTGATCTACTGTGAGTCCAGCTATTCCTGATCTTGTCCTTAAATCACTTTGCTGTTGACAGACAGTGAAGCGAGTCATGTCATTGCCATGAGCAGACAGGCAGAAAGCTGTTAAATCAACAGAGGAAAGGACATGGGCCCAGCATTTTATTCTTCATTAGCAGACAGGGCATCAAGCTTAAGACTGCAGCAAAACTCCTGAGAGAGGGCTGACTTTACCAGACAACTTGCTTTGCTACTTCCAATGCTCAGCAGGTAATCCAGATGAATCATATCTTTGACTCCATCCATTATGAGTCTATGATGAATAAGTATGACATTAACTGAAAAAATACAGACCAAATGCTCTTTGATAATAGACCAATGCAGTGAGATGCCAAACACTGAATTTAGCCTCAAAAGATGGAAAATGTGTGATAATATATTGTAATATAGTGTAATCAACAATGGAAATATATTTTTCCTTTCAACAGAGAAATCCTTCCAAGGCATCCAGAAATGAACGCTGCATGAGAATGCAAGAGATCAGAAATGAAGGGGTAAAAGCTTGTTTAAGATCTTTAAATATGGAAAGAAAAATAGCAAAAGATGTACTGGGAGAGAATCCCGGGGAGCAGAACCAGTGAAAGCTCCACAACAAGGCATGAAGCAACAATGATTTAAAGGCCAGTAGTAGAGACCTGAAGAATTCGAGATGGACAATAGGGCATGAATTCCCTAGGATGAGGGATTTTAAGACTAGGGGGCACATTTTAAAGTGAGAGGAGAGAGATTTTAAAAAGTCATGAGGGGCAAATGCTTTACACAGAGGGTGTTTCATGTGTGAAATGAACTTTCTGAGGTAATGGTGGATGTGGGTACAATTACAATGTTTAAAAGACATTTGGATAAGTACTTGAATAGGAAATGTTTGGAGGGATATGGGTCAGGAGCAGGCAGATTGGACTAGTTTAGGTTGGGATTATGGCCAGCATGGGCTGGTTGGACTGAAGGGTCTGTTTTCATTATATGACTATGATTCTGTGAGGGAGGGGTGGGATACAGCATGGAACAAATTTAAATTTAGTTCTTGATAAGTAGGGAGCCAACAAAGGTCAACAAAAATGAGTGTGATGGATGAATTAGACTCAAATCAAGAATGGATGTGGGCTGCAAGATTTAGGAAAAACTGAAAGTTATGAGGAGTGAAAAATGGGAAGCAAGAAAGGAGAGCATTGAATCAATCATGTTTACAAGCCAGAAAAGTACCTTTTCACATTTTACTAGCTGAGGGGCTGGCATAGATATCGAGATGTTGTAAGGACTGTATATACGGGGTTCCCTGATTTACAAACGTCTGATTTAGGAACGCTCAAATCTACAAACACAATCCCATACAAGGGTGTAATTTTAAGATCTGACAAATGAACATTTTCTGTACTTACCAATGGCTATTTTATAATGCCCTGCACTGTATTCCAACTTGTGTACAAATTAACTTACGAACGGACTCAAGAATGGTTGCAGAAAATGAACTAGCTGTTTTTGTTCAACTCAAAGGATAAGAAAAACCATGTAGTGTTCACTCATTGATTCCATAAAATCATGTGGCTCTTACAGAAGCTCTTTATGTTTCTCTCTCTGTGTGAGTGAAAAAGAAATGATATTCAAAGTTTCTGAAAAGGAGAACTTTTAGTGCAAACAAAAACTCGGGTCCAACTGACTGTCTACAGATTTGAGAATCACCACGGACAATAATAACCTAATATCATCAACAGAAACCAAAAGAACTGTCAGGAAGTCACCTCTATCCACTCTTATGGTTTGGACTCCTGGACCACAGAATTGGTTCCTTATTAACTATGTTTTCTAGCCATGGTATTTTTGCAGTGCTGTCTGTCTTGACTGTACTAATTGTGAATGAGTGAGTGTGTGTGCGTGTGTGTATGTATGCATGTGCATATGCATGCATGTGTGTGTGTATGCGTGTGTGCCTGAGTGTGTCTGTGTGTTGGGTTATAAAGCGGGTATGGGCTAAATCTGCATATTAACAATTAATACAATTTTTGCCATTTATTAAAGGATAAGTTTATTTATAATAAATGAGTCTTATACTCTTGTTTATTGCTGCAACTGGGTGTCAGTTTCTGTTATCTTAGACAACAATCAAAGTCAGGCAAATGAACTATCTCAGTGATTAAATTGGTCACTTATACATTTGTGACTGCCTGAAGAATAGCAGGGCTTGAATTCCAATGCATTTTTCTCAAAGTGGCATTGGAAGTAGCAAATCTTCATGAATTTGGCACTTATCCTTCACCTCAGAATCAAGGACTACTCCAAGACGAAGGATAGAATGGTCCATTTTGAGCTAATGGGAAATGTGAAGAATGGAATCAATGTCCAAATGGCAGTGTCTTTGTAGGACCATCAATGAATTTGATTTTTCTAATATTGAGCTGGAGGAATTCATTCAAGACTCATTCTTCTAGTTTCTACAGTCAACAGCAAAGAGATAATTCTTGCTGTTAGCAACAAAAAAAGCTCAAAACTGGCTCAAAACTGACAACGTCCCTCATCCAGATGTGATTTCAAATGTTTTGGGGATCTATGGAATCCAAACGACAGTAGAGTTATCAAGCAGGATACTCAGACAATCAGAATACGCAGATGCAGCAGTTCAGGAAGTAAAATGCATGGATCATAGCTCACTTTTAAATCAGTTGTGAGGATAGGAAAATCAAAATTCTGGTCCTTGAGGAGATGCTGAGAAGATCGATCAGATTGTTTAAGGCAGGTTAGAATGGCTGGGCTTGTTTTCATGAAGCAGAGGATATTTGAGGGGAGATTTGGTAAAGGTGCGTGAGATTATGACAGGTTTAGGGAAGTTGGGCAAGTAAAAGATTTTCTGACTGGTTGATGGTACAAAGACAACGGGACATGGTTTATGATTTTGAGCAAGAGTTGGAGGAGGGTTGTGAGAAAGAATGTTTTATGCGATGAGCAGCAATGATCTAAAACTCACCACCACAAGGTTGATGAAACAGAGATGATTGATAATTTCAAAAGGAAATTGGACAGGTACATGAACTAAGTTGCAGAACTAAGGGGATTGAGTAAGGGAGTGGGAGTGACTGGATTTTGCTGTGGACAGCTGGCACAGACTCAATGAGCTAAATGGTCTCCTCCTGTGCCATAATGAATTAGATTTTCACTGCTACAGTGAATAGCTAGAGAGGGGAAACTGCACCACTCACTAAACCTGCATTGGTTATAAAGTAACCCAATTCAGATCTTTTTACTCAGGATGGGGGACGGAGCTGGGTGCAGGCTGGTGATAGGCTTCCTAACCCTGGAAGCAAAGAGTATGTAACCATTCAGGCAGACGACTGCCTAGGTGGGCTTGTTAGAAGGACTGCCTTGGTTTTCTGAGACTTCGACCCCAGTTGTTTCAGAAACTACTAGGCCTCACCCCTCACAGCCCCTCCCAACCTCAACAGCCCCTCATACTATCCCGCCAACTCAGATCATGGCCCCCAAACATCCACCTTCCTCCATGGTCATTCACAAATCTCATGCCATCTCCATAGCCACTCACCAAAATCCAACACAAGCAGACTCTAGAAGTGATGCGGAGATGAATGTACTGTTTCAATAATCTGATATAGTTCTCAATCATACACAGTTAATAGTGAGAAAAACCTCCCATTCATAAAACATATTCAAAGCTTTCAATCTCAAGAGGTTGGTTTCTTAACAATCAAAATTTGAGTCACTTTGCTAGGAAGAATAGGGGCATAGACTATTTTCTCAATGGGGAAAAGCTTTGCAAATCTGAAATACAAAGGGACTTGTGAATTCTATTCAGGATTCTCTTCAGGTTAACATGCAGGTTCAGCTGGCAATTAGGAAAGCAAATGCAAAGTTAACATTCATTTCAAGAGGACCAGATGCAAGATGTATCACTGAGGCTGTGTAAAGCTCTGAACAGGCCACATTTGGAATACTGTGAGCAGTTTTGGGCCCCATACCTCAGAAAGGATGTGCTAGCATTGGAGGGTGTCTTGAGGAGGTTTACAAAAGTTTTCCCAGGGATGAAGGGCTTGTCATATGAGGTACTGTTGAGGACTCTGAGTCTGTACTCGATGACCTTTAGAAGGATGAGGGGGATATGATTGAAATTTCCAGAATACTGACAGGCTGGGATAGAATAGACTTGGAGAAGATGTTACCACTAGTAGGAGAGACTAGGACCTATGGGCACAGCCTTAGAGTGAAGGGATGACCCTTTAGAATGGAGATGAGGAGGGATTTCTTCAGCTAGAGGGTGGTGAATCTGTGGAACATATTGTCTCAGAAGGCTGTGGAGGCCATATCATTGAATGTGTTTAAGACAGAGATAGATAGATCCTTGATTAGTAAGGAGATCAGTGAAGGCAGGAGAATGGGGCTGAGAAACCGATCAGCTGTGATCGAATAGTGGAGCAGACTCGATGCTCCGAATGGCCTAATTCTGCTTCTGTATCTTATGGTCTTAATGGTCAAACCCTTCATCAAATATATTGATCCTTTAATAGCCTCTTTAAATGACCAATCAAACTGAATTCTGAATTAAGAGTGCCAATTTAAGACTGAGATGAAGAGGAATTTCATCTGTCAGATGGTTGAGAGTCTTTGGAACTCCTTTCCATAGACAGCTGCGGAGGCTGAGTTCTTGGGTATATTTAAAGCTTTGATAGATAGACTCTTGATCAGTAGGGTTATGGGGAAAAGACAGAATGATGGATATGAGGAGTGTCAAATCAGCCATGATCCCATTGAATTATGGAGCAGGCTTAAGAGGCTGTACAGCCTAGTCTTGTTCCTATTTCTTGTTATCTTATGGTTTTATGAATATAGAACACCGTGCTGAGATAATTATAACTTCTGAAACTCAGCCAAGTATTCACAATGACATAATGATGGCTTTTGGGCAAATGTCAATGAAGAACTCAATTGAAACTTTCAAATGGTACCTTTTATCCTAAAACTGCAGCAGATGGCCTGTCTATCAAAGCAATCTAGCAAAGTATCTTTCTTTAACTCCCAGTGACAGCTGTGTAGCCTTTTTATTTAAGTTTGGAGAACAGGAAATTGAAAACTTCAGATCATGACAGTTATACAGACTTAATCCACCCTTTAAACCTGCTTATGTGCATTCTATCAACTCGTAACACTTGCAATGTGGGTTAATAACTTTGCAACATCTAAATTGGGGTCTGTTTGGATTCTGAGTTCAAATAGCCTTGTTGAGTGTAGGTTTCCTATCCCCTTTCCCCTGATAGAGAGGATTAGATCTGTCAGAAACGATGGTGGGGCTTCTGCATTGGAGTTTCACTCATCATTGGTAATGGCCTGTGGTGTTTTCTTCATTCCAAGAAAATCTAGCCCCGGACTTACGATGGGATAATACACTGATTATAGATATAGCACATCTCAGAGAATAACACCTCCTCGATATCTCGATGACATAAAGACAGCATTTGTGGTTGGTTTGGATATACCAGAATTCAAGCCCTGTGCATGCCTGAAGAACTGACTGACCTAGGAGATGGCAAATCTACTCTTAGCTACTAAACACCCCTTCCACCTGGCTGATGCCAATAAAGTGGCCATGCCTTTAATAACTTCAGACAAACTATTTACTGTGGGAGAGTAGGAAAGTTTAAATTCTGAATAAAATAACAACTTTTCAGAGGCTACCATCAATGTAATGGAAAGGAAAAAACAAATGTCAAAATTCTAGGTCTGATAACGCATTGCAAAATGTTCAGTAGTGCAGCTTCTGAAATATTTTTGGTGCCTGTGCTGCTGCATGAGTATGCTGTGCCCCAACCTTTAATTATGAGCAGCATTTCCTGATACAGAATTCAGCAGAAATTCCATGATGTGGAGTTTCTCCCACAAGAGGAATTATGGTGTATCCATCTATGTACACCATGTCAGAAGTCACACGACACCAGGTTATAGTCCAACAGGTTTATTTGAAATCACAAGCTTTTGGAGTGCTGTCCCGTCATCGGGTGAAATATAACCTGGTGTTGTGTAACTTCTGACTTCGTCCACCCCAGTCCAACACTGGCACCTCCACATCATGCATACAATGTTGGCACAGGAATACAATGCTGTCAATATCAAGGGCCACTTGACCCAGTTGATGTATAATAATGATTAAGTGGATCTTAATGTTTAAAGCTAAACTGTTAAAAAATATGGAGGGGAGGTGATGGCCTAGTGGTATTAATTTAGAGACCCAGGTAATGTTCTGGGGACCCAGGTTCGAATCCTGCCACAGCAGATGGTGGAATTTGAATTCAATAAATATCTGGAGTTAGGAATCTAATGATGACCATCATTCCATTGTCAATTGTCGGAAAACCCCATCTGGTTCACGAATGCCCTTTAGGGAAGGAAACTGCCATCCTTACCTGGTCTGGCCTACATGTGACTCCAGACCCACAGCAAAGCGGTTGACTCTTAACTGCCTTCTGGGCAATTAGGGATGGGCAATGAATGCTGCCTAGCCAGTGACACCCTCATCCCATGAATAAATAAAGAAGAAAAAAAAATGTTTGATGTACAATTGGTACTTTGATGAATAATATTCATTATCAATGGGTGGGTAATCAGAAAACAAAAAGATGCCAATTACCTGTTACCATTTCTGATGCTAATTAACAATCTAACAGAATCATCTTTTCCATACGGATTGGAAAAAAAAGGTGGCCAACTGTTTTCAATAGACAATTTGCAGCAATCAAGGGCTCATTTGTACATTAAGACTATCCAAACTAAAAAAGGTCTGGGTTGACATAGGATTCAGTTTCCACAGCTTTAAGTCTGCTAATAAATGTACAGAGTTAAATATGAGACTAGGATGCCTCTTCCAACAAACAGTAGACACCATAAAAATGTAAACTAACAATAAATATGTCAAGTTCAACACTGTATGCTTCTTTTTATTGATGGTCACCCTACTACGCAAGTGTGATACAATTAAATATAAACTGGGCATGAAGAACCAGTAACATGTTCCATGGTGTGTTGAAAACATCACAATATTATTATCCTCTTTCAGATTTGTGAGGCACTGTATGAGAAACCAGTGGGCTTCAAACGTGGCCACAGAGAAATGAATTGTCTGCTAGATGACCTGAATGACCATTTACTTTCTGCAATAGCTTTCCAGTAGAACCCAGAGGCAGTTTACAAGATAAAACTGAACAAAATTGGCTACATTTTCATCTTCGCTGCCTGGTTATTAATCTGGCAGTGCTGGTCGTCCATCCAAATTAGAATCATTTGATATTTATTCTGTTGTGTTTAATGAAATGAAAATAGGTCAACTTCTAAGATAGAATGGCAATCTGCCCTGCTAAATTAGCACCCAGGCAGTTAAAGGTGAAATTTGACCAATGGGGCTACATTTTTGTGGAATTATGCTGATACTAGAGGGGCTGCCTCCATATGCAGCAACAAGACTATCATTTGCCAGCGAGGGGGTGAGGGGAGAGAAGGATGTGAATTACACAGGCAGGAAAACCAGACTCTCCAGGACCATTTCAAGTCGGTACTGAGATCAAATAGGTCCCACTTTCACTGTTCCAAGTGCCTTGTCCTGTAGTATGGACATACATATTGATGGCAAAGAAGTTCTGTTAAGCATCATTATCTTAAGTTATTAAAACCTCAGTACTTTAAACCTGAGAAATATCCTTCAACATTCAATTAGAATTAAAGAAACAAACACTCCTACAGCTGGAGTTCTTCTATGGACAGACGATCTAATGTAGCTTAGATAAAAAAAAGAACATCAGTTTCAACAGATGTCATTGTTGACATTTCCCAAGGGCTGTTCTTACAACTGAGCCTGTTATGAATGCTCAGCTGAATTCCAAAAGCACAAAACCATTTATCTCACTGGGGATTGTGAGTTCACATTGACTGACAGTGTTAAGATATCAGTGCAGGGATTAGCTGTCTATGATGTAACATCCAAACAGAAATCTTTTTTTCATAATAGGTTCATCAGTTGAAGCAGTTACAAATGTTTGAATGGGTTTCGTGAACAGGAGCTTTATTATCTACATCAAGTGCGTAAAGTGAGAACTCTCTTGAATTGTTGGAAGGTAGTGATTTTCCCAATCCACAAGATTCTAGATATCTGCCCATTGTCGATACTGGGCATGTGACCAAGGAGGTGGCACGGGGGCATAAGGTGACATGAGAGTATGAAGTGGCATGGAGGTGACATGAGCAGTGTAAAGGGTTAAAGAAGGCATTAGAGGAAATATGAGAGTATAGAATCCCTACAGTATGAAAGCAGTCCATTCAGCCTATCGAGTCCACACAGACCCTCCAAAAGGCATCCCAACCATACACATCCTCCTACCCTATCGCTGTAACTCTACATTTCCCCATGGCTAATTCACCTAGCCTGCACATCCCTGGGCACAATGGACAATTTAGCATGGCCAATCCACCTAACCTGCACATCTTTGGACTGTGGGAAGAAACCAGAGCACCTTGTGGAAACCACGCAGTCACGGGGAGAAGGTGCAAACTCCACACAGAGTCACCTGAGGGTGGAATCGAACCTGGCTTCCTGAGGCAGCAGTGCTAACCACTGAGCCATCATGCTCAGGGGAGGGAATGAGGGACAGACTAACTTTTAGGAACTAAGGCAGCCCTTCTAACCAGATCATGCCTGCACCCAGCAGAGTGAAGATGTTGCATACAGGGCTTAATTCCATGAAGACAGGTCCATGGAGTCAGAAGAGTTCCTAACATTGTACATCCATGGTGAAAAGCCAGCTTGTTATATCAGAGTCCCTTCTCTTTGTAGGTATCGAGAGTGTAAAGAGCCAACAGGAGGGTTCAAGATGGCTAGAGTCGGCAAACAGGACACCAGTCAAAATCTTGGCACACTCGGTCTGGCTGACAAGGACAGCTATCATAACAAGGTCATGATTATATTCTAACTTATCCTGACCTCATTGAAAACAGCAAGCCCAAACTATAAGAAAAATCAGAGATTGTGTTGCCGTGAGCTCACAAGACTTTATGAGTCTTGGCAGCTGCCTGCCTTTGGCTGCAGCCTCTGAGAAAACATTGGAGATCTCCATATGGTTTCCAAAGGTTTGTGCTACTGGGTGAGAATTCATGTCCACATTTAAGTAAAATCCTTCATTTCCATCACAACTGCTCAAATTACTGCATGAAAAGATTTATTGCAAGTCAGTTTGAACACCGAATATTTTCCAAATAAATCACAGGAAGTGACAACGATGACAATTTTTGGATATTACTGTTGTCGCTTAAGGGAAAACGAATGGGTCAGTTTTGATATGCCTTAATGGGAAAACAAGTGTAAATGTCAGGCTAGTCTGCAGTCATGAGGTTGAGAAAGCATTCAACGATGTGAGAACTGTCAGAATGACTATATCTAAAGTGAATGCCAAAGCTGAATCATATCTGTGCTAATCAGGGTCCACAAATAACTCAGAGTTGTGAATTAGTGCAGTGTGTGGGCACCAGGAGATTTTCGGATGGGAAACCTGAAAGTATGGGTTCCATCAATGCAACTCAAGTTAACTGCATATTTGGGGTTCCTTGATGACAGTTCGTGGATTGACCTGCAGGCCATCAGTCAGGCAGGAATAAACATCAGTTCCATCTGACATCAGTGGAGTGGGGTGGATGGTTCATTGAGTCACACATTAGGGATGGCAGACATTGTAGAACTCAGACAGTCACAGGGGAAGCAGGATAATAGTAGGGAGAGTTGGACAACTGCAAATAGAACTGATGGACTTGGGGCAAGTCAGATGATCAAAGGGAGAATTATATGACTGTGGGGTAAATGGGATTATTGTGCAGGGATTCAGATACCTCAAAAGGTAACAGGCATTGTAGGAGAGTCACATGTGGAGAGAGAGTCGGCTGCTGCAGGGGACAGTGGGATATCGGAGAGAGAGTAGGACAATATGCGGGTGAAAGTCAGACATTGCTAGGCCAGAATAAACCCGGAACAAAACATCTCTTCATGGATCTCACGTTGATTTAATTTCCTTTTTGTCATTAATGTGGTGGTTAGTTACTGAAACTGATTCATACGAATCTGCAGGTGTTCTTTAACAATAGAATACAAAAGTTTACTACACAAAAGAAAAGTGTTATAGATAATAGGAGCCTGTTTAAAAAAATTTAGAGTCAGAATTGCACAAGGAAACAGACCCTTTGGTCCAACTCGTCCAAGCCAGCCAGATGTCCTAAACTGATCTAGTCCCATTTGCCAGCATTTGGCTCATATCCTTCCTATTCATGCACCTATCTACATGCCTTTTAAATGCTGTAATTTTACCAGCCTCCACCACTTCCTCTGGCAGCCCATTCGATACACGCACCACCCTCTGTGTGAAAACGTTGTCCCTTCGGTCCCTTTTATATCTTTTCCCTCTTACTTTAAACCTATGCTCTTTAGTTGTGGACTCCTCCACTCTGGGGAAAAGACCTTGGCTATTCACCCTATTCATGGCCCTCATGATATTTTTAAACCTCTGTAAGGTCACCCCTCAGCCTCCGACATTTTGGGGAAAATAGCCTGAGCCTATTCAGTCTAAATCTATAGCTCAAACCCTCCAACCCTGGCAACATCCTTGTAAATCTTTTCTGTACACTTTCAAGTTTAACAACATCTTTCCCGATAAAAGGATGACTAGAACTGTACACAGTATTCCAAAAGTGGCCTCACCAATGTCCTGTACAGCTGCAACATGGCGTCCTAACTCTGTTACTCAATGCACTGACCAATAAAGGCAAGCGTATTAAGCGCCTTCTTCACTACCCTGTCTACCTATGACTCCACCTTCAAGGAACCACGCACCTGCACCTTTGTTCAGCAACTCTGCCCAGGGCTGTACCATTAACTGTATAAGTCCTGCCATGATTTGCTTTACCAAAACACAACACCTCACATTAACCTACATTGAACTCCATCTGCCACTCCGGGGCAGCATGGTGGCACAGTGCTTAGCACTGCCGCCTCACAGCACCAGGGACCCGGGTTTGATTCCAGCCTCGGGTGACCGTCTGTGTGGAGTTTGCACATTCTCCCCGTGTCTGCGTGGGTTTCCTCCGGGTGCTCCGGTTTCCTCCCACACTCCAAAGATGTGCAGGTTAGGTGGATTGGCCATGCTAAATTGCCCGTAATGTTCAGGGAGGTGTAGATTAGGTGGGTTATAGGGGGATGGGTCTGGGTGGGACGCTGTGAGGTTCGGTGTGGACTTGTTGGGCCGAAGGGCCTGTTTCCACAATGTAGGGATTCTATGATTCTATGATCCTCAGCCCACCGGCCTATCTGATCAAGGTCCCATTGTACTCTCAGAACTCTACTCTACTCTATTTGAACACAAATAGCAAAACATTTGTCATAAACCCACCAGTATAAAATGTTTTTCCATTAACATCGCAGGCTAGGCAGTTGGTTGAAGTAATATGCCTTCTTGAACTTCTAGATGCATTTAGGTTACTGTTCCAAAGTGACTTTCCCACCAAAAGAAAAACCATCACACAGCCAACCAAAATCCATCTGCCTCCATTTTAAAATTCAAATCCACAAGTATAATAAGAATGTTATGCACTTTGCCTGGGGGGAAAGAGTTGGACATCACAGGGGAGAGTCAGATCTCGTTCAAGGGGGTATCACATGTCACGGAAGACTTTTTGTTTTTCTTTACACAGGATGAGGGTGTCACTGGCTAGGCCAGCATTTGTTGCCTATTCCAAATTGCTCAGAAGGTAGTTATGAGTCAACCACATTGGAGTCACATGTAGGCCAGACCAGGTAAGGATGGTAGTTTCCTTCCCTAAAGGACATTAGTGAACCAGATGAGTTTTTCTGACAATCGACAATGGATTCATGGTCATCATTAGACTCTTAATTAGAGATATTTATTGAAAACAAATTCCACCATCTGCAGTGGCAGGATTCAAACCCAGGTCCCCAGAATGTTACCTGGGTCTCTGGATCAACAGTCCAGCGATAAGACCACTAGGCCATTGCCTCCCTTATGGGGATAAGAAGCTTAAACACAGTACAGTGAAACAGTATGAAGATCACGGTCTAATTTCAACATAACTGGGAGACAATCAAACATTGCTGGGGAGAGTCAGATATCATAAGGATAGTTGCCAACTTTTGGTGGCAGATTGGACATTTCAATTGGCATGGAGCACTGCACGGACATGCGTGGACATATTTGCCACCTCTAGCAGTATGTGATACTGGGTAGGGGTTGTTTCAGATAGTTGACTACCACAACCCTCCTAACATCTTTGTGTTGCCTTGGCCTATCCAGTGACTGACTGTACAAGTTACACTACCATACAGTATCCACACAAGTATGTGAGCACTTATACATCATGCAGGGAGGGACGAATATTGTGGAATCTGTCAGACATTGTGAAGAAGTCAAACATTGCGGAGAGAGTCAGACAATTAAACAGTGAGCTGGACGATTGTGTGAGTGCAATACAGGATGTTTAAAAGATTATCTTGGCATCCAGAATTAGCATTCCTGCCATTCATGGTCCATCAATATCACAATAAAGCCATTTAGCTCACGTTACTGTGCTACAATGGGATTCATGTAAATGATGATGATGTAACTGATTACAAGACTCTGTTAGCAGTAAAAGTGATGACACCAGTCTTGAATGATCATGTGAAGAGAGAGGTCTTAGACACTACACTAGGGAGCTGTATTTGAAAAAGTACTATGTACAGATGTAAATAAAGGAGTGTTATAGTACATCAGGAGTTGAAGAGCTTTGCTTTGTAATAAAGGAACAAACAGCTTCAGGGCAGTACAGGTGCAGACACCCACAGCCCAGGCTATAGCAGTGACTGAAAGCACAGGCCAAAGTATGGTGGCAGCTGAGGAAGAAAACCTCTCCAGCCAGGAGCTAAAGTTAAACCAGAGTTCAGTAAACACAGCTGAAAAATGAAGACCACAAAAGCACAGCAGAAATAAAGGTGACACGTCTGAAGGCAGGCCGAGACTTTGGAAAACTTTGGTAATAAGATTACAGAGTGGGAGGAATTCAAACAGTAGGGAAAGTATTTCAAACATAGCCATCAACCAGAAATACTCATGAACAGAGAGGCAAAAACAGCAGACAAAATTGAAGTTACTGATTTTGTTCCTGTTAAGAGTGAAGGGTAAGGCTGGTAAGATTAAGGAACAAGAGATGAATAAAGATATTGAGATTCTAGTCAAGAATAGAAAAGAATTTTGTTCAGACATAAACTACTTGGTTCAATTGAAAACCAAAAGAACTGCGGATGCTGTAAATCAGGAACAAAAACAAAGTTGCTGCAAAAGCTCAGCAGGTCTGGCAGCATCTGTGGAGGAGAAAACAGAGT
>NC_063332.1:126427742-126485307 GCF_021869965.1 Rhincodon typus | reverse complement strand
CATGGGATAATCCCATACCCCTGCTTGTTGAGAGAGGTTAAGCAATTTCTCAACCAGATGTTCTTGTACAACAATATTGAAACTGAAATGGCAATCCAGTCAAGATAAATGACAACCGAATTACTGAACCTACTGCTGGTTCCCCTTATTTACTGCTTTCTCAGCCTGTTTCTGAAATCATTGCTAGAACTCACTTTTTAAAGATTGCACACTGACTTCCATGCTGCCCAGCATATTGCTATCATTCTATATGGATTTTACACCAACACCACCTTGACAAAATTGCAAATGAGCTAACCCACAATGTTCTGGTGTAATTAGGTTTCCACACCATTGGTGAGCAATCTATTTTTCATCTCCGTGTTCAGGGACATGTAAAACAGAATCAATAGCCAAAGCATCTGTTTTCATATTGTATGACTCTATGACTTTAAATGGAGTTAGTACATAGTGTAATACCACTATTGATTTGTCTACTATCACTGGAAGAGACAGAGAATGTGAGGTGCTTAAAGTGCTGTGACTTTTTAAAGGGACACATGTTTTGATGGTGCAATGGAACAGTGAGTGAGAAAGGAGCATCCTTTTTGAGGCTGAGAGAAGGAGGAACACACAGTGGACATATAGAATCATAGAATCATAGAATCATAGAGCTGTACAGCACGGAAACAGATCCTTTGGTCCAACTCAACCATGCCGACTAGATATCCTAAATAAATCTAGTCCCATTTGCCAGAATTTGGTCCATATCCCTCTAAACCCTTCCTATTCATACACCCATTCAGATACCTTTTAAATGTTGTAATTATACCAGACTCCACTACTTCCTCTCGCAAGTCATTCCATACATGCACCAACCTCTGCGTGAAAAAGTTGCCACTTAAACCCCTTTTAAATCTTTCCCCTCTCATCTTAAACCTCTAGTTTTGGACTCCCATACCCCAGGGAAAAGACCTGGTGTATTTACCCTATTCATGCCCCTCATGATTTTATAAATGTCTATAAGGTCACCCCTCAGCCTTTGATGCTCCAGTGAAAACAGCCCCAGCCTATTCATCCTTTTCCTACAGCTCAAATCTTCCAACCCTGGCAACACTCTTGTAAATCTTTTCTGAACCATTTCAAGTTTCACAACATCCTTCCTATAGCAGGGAGACCAGAGCTGCTCACAGTCTTCCAATTGTGGCCTAACCAATGTTCTGTACAGCCACAACATGACCTCCCAACTGCTATACTCAATGAACTGACCAATAAAGGCACACGTACCAAATGCCTTCTTCACTATCCTGTTGACATATGATTCTATGAACCTGCTCTCCAAGGTCTGTTTGTTCACCAACACTCCCCAGGACCTTACCATTAAGTGTTTAAGTCCTGCCCTGATTTGCCTTTCCAAAATGCTGCAGTCCAAATTCTGTCTCTACTTCTGTTTTATTACCTGGCCCTTTGCTGCCCTTCCATTCACTCCATTCTTGCTATTTCGATTCATCCAGGTAAAAGCATGTCCTGCAGTTCACTTCTTGCAGGGAAGTAATAACCTATTTTCTGAATACAGGAAGTGTTACAGTGCAGAAAAAGGCCATCCAGCCCATAGTGCCACCACAGGCTCTTCAAACAAGCATCAATATCTCGGACGAATCTTCTGTTCTTTTCCTAATACCCTTGCACATTATTTTTATCCAAATAATCATTGTCCTTTTAAATGCCTCAATTGAACCTGCCTTCATCACACTTCCAGGCAGTGCATTCCAGACCCTAACTACTCAAGGATGGAAAATGTCTTTTTTTATATTATCCTTGCTTCGTTTGCAAATAACGTTAGGTTGATGCTCTCTTGTTCTTGTTCCTTTTAGGGTGGGAAAAGGATCTCACAATCTAGCCCTCTCATATTTTTGAAAACCTCTATCAGAGCTCTACTCAGGATTCTTCTCTCCAAGGACAACTTCTTCAATCTATCCTCATAACTGAAGTTTCTTGTTCCCAGAACTATTCCTGTAAATTGCTTCTGCACTCTCTCTAATGCATTCATATCTCAATAAAGCTGAGGATACTGTATACTTTACCTACTTCTCTCTCTATCTGTTCTGCTGCCTTCAGTGATCTGTGCACATGCGCACTCAAGTCCCCTGATCCTTCACCTCCTTTAGAATTGTACCCCATAATTTATACTGTCTTTCAATGTTCTTCCTACCAAATGTATCACTTCACACTTCATTGAATTGAAACTGAACTGCCACTTATCCACCCACTCCAACAATTTGTCAGCGTCCTTTTGGAGTTTACACTGTCCTCCTCACAGTTTACAATTCTTCCAAGTTTCTTGTCATCTTTAAACTTTGAAATTGTCCCCTGCAAACCAATGTCTAGGTCATTAATATGCATCAGGAAATACAAGGGTTCTGATATGGACCTCTAAGGATCCCCACTATAAACCTTCTTCCAGTTAAAAAAAAGACAATTGACCATCACAGTGTGGAGCTGGAGGAACACAACAGGCCAGGCAGCATCAGAGGAGCAGAAAAGTTGACATTTTGGGTTGGGACCCTTCTGCAGAAATAGGGAGGGGGAAGGGATCTGGGAAATAAATAGAGAGAGGAGGGGGGGGGCTGGGGAAGATAGGAGGGATGATGATAGGTGAGTGCAGGTAGGGAGTGGTGGGGATTGGTCATTCTCCGCCACTTCTGTCATCTACAATCCGACCCCACAACCAAGGAGATATTTCCCTCCCCACCTCTATCTGCCTTCCAGAGGGACCACTTTCTCCGTGACTCCCACGTCTGCTCCACACTCCCACTAATGCCACCACCCCCGACACCTTTCCCTGCAACCGCAGGAAGTGCTACACCTGCTCCTACACCTCTCCCCATCACCTCCATTCAAGGCACAAAACAAACCTTCTACATTAGACATGGGTTCACCTACACTTCCGTCAACTTGGTCTACTGTATCCGCTGCTCCCGATGTGGCCTCCTCTACATCAGTGACATCAAGCGTTGACTTGGAGACTGTTTCATAGAGCATTTGCGCTCTGTACACGACAAAAGACAACACCTTCCAGTTGCGAACCATTTTAACTCCCCCTCCCATTCCCTGGGTGACATGTCCATCCTGGGCCTCCTCCAGTGTCACAATGACACAACCTGCAAACTGGAGGAGCAGCATCTCATATTCCGCCTCGGGAGCCTAGAGTCTGATGGGCTAAACATAGAATTCACCAGTTTTAAAATCTCCCCACTCCCGGCCTCATCCTACGTCCAACTCTCCCTCTCATCCCTGTCTCCTTGACCTGACATAACCTGTCCATCTTCTCTCCCACCTATCCGCCCCTCCCATCTCACTGACCAATCCCCAATACTCCTACTTGCACTCACCTATTGCCATCCCACGTACCTTCCCCAGGTCCACCCCTCCTCTCTCTATTTACTTCCCAGCTCCCTTCCCCCTCCCCATTTCTGAAGAAGGGTCCTGACCCAAAATGTCAACTTTCCTGCTCCTCTGGTGCTGCCTGGCCCACTGCGCTCCTCCAGCTCCACACTGTGTTATCTCTGACTCCAGTATCTGCAGTTCTTGCTGTCTCCAATTGACCATTACGCTGTATTTCCTATCACTCAGCCAACTTTATATCTATGTTGCTATTGACTCGTTGATACCATTATCTATGATTTACTCAAGTCTGTTGTGAGGCTCTATATCAAATGCTTTTTGGAAATCTATGTAACAAAGTCCACAGCAGTAACCTTCTAGAGCCTTTCTGTCACCTCTACAAAACTTCAGCAAGTTAGTCAAACACAATTTTCCCATTAGAAATCCATGCTGACTCTTCCCAATCAAATACTTTTTTCCATGTGACTACTGATTCTGTCCCAAATAATTGTCCGTAGAAACTGAAACTGACCAGTCTGTAATTGCTGGGATTATCCTTACAATCTTTCTGGGATAAATCTGTAATGGTTGCAATTTTCCAGTCTTTTCCAATCACCTTCCCTGAGTCTAGGGAAGACTGAAAGAGTATAGAATCATAGTCATACAGCGCAGGAAGAGACCCTTTGGTCCAACCACTCCATGCCGACCATCATCCCAAACAAAATTAGTCCCATCTACTTGCACTTGTCCCATATCCCTCCAAAACATATCTTATTCATGTACTTATCTAAATGTCTTTTAAATGTTGTAACTGTACCCACATCCACAACGTCCCCTGGATGTTCATTCCACATATGAGCCACTCTCTGTGCAAAAAATTGCCCCCGTGTCTGTTTTAAATCATTCTCCTTTCACCTTAAAAATATGTCCCCTGGTGTTGAAATCCCCCTCCCTAGGGGGATTTCACCTTATTTATATCCTTCATTATTTTATAAACCTCTGTAAGATTATCCCTCAACCTCCTTTGCTCCAGTGAAAGAAGTCCCAGCCTATCCAGACTCTCCTTATAACTCAAACCCTCCATTCCCAGTGACGTCCTAGTAAATCTGTTCTGATCCCTCTCTAGCTTAATAATATCCGTTCTATAGCAGGGTGACCAGAACTGCACACAGTACTTCAGAAGAGGCCTCACCAACATCCTGTATAACCTCAACATGATGTCCAAACTCCTAAGGTCTGAGCAATGAAGGTAAACATATTAAGCACCTTCGTAACCATCCTGTCTATATGTGACATAAATGCCAAAAAATTATGTACCTGCAACTTCCACTGTCACCTCTTTTAAAATCCTTGGATGCATCATGGAACTATAGTGGCCAAGAAGGCAACTCACCACACCTTCTCAAGGGCAATGAGGATGGACAATAAATGCTGGGCCAGTCAGCAACTCACACATCCCATGAGCATCCCAGATAGGCAGCACCAGTACAACCTGTATGCCCATTCACAAATAAAACAAGTCAGCATAGTGTTTTACTGATAGAAATAAATTGCAAAGGTACCTTATGTTGTAAGTATTTGTAAGGATGCAAGGTAAAAAACTTGAACTATGTCAGTCCCCACATCCCTGGTTATGGTTTTCTCTCCGTATGAATTGCTCCCCAAGATGAAAGTGTTTCGATTCAATGGCAAAATGAGATTCAAGGTAACAAAACCCATTTCCTTCCAACACAACTTGTCTCAGATAGATCCAAAATAGCTTGCTAGTTTATATGTATGTGATATACTAAATCCTTGGAAATTCTGCTGGTTATATACAGGAAAATTATTTAATAATCATGCCAGGATAAATGCCCATACGCAATGTTAGGTAGCTGTGGTCAACAGTAATTCATCATTCATTTAATAGCAATGATAGAAGCAGTTTAAAAAATGAAGAGTGTTATTATATTGATTTTTTAACAGGATTGGGAATGCTTCTTTATGATCGGAAGTTACAAAGATATTAGCTTCAGAAGGAAAGTTCTTCCAACCACTGGGTAAGGCATTTGCCTTGCTAATGCCTCTTCTTTTGGGATGTGACTATTTATTCTATCCCAAGTAATTGTCTCTCAAAGCTTCCCCAGAACTGAAGTTAAACTGACTAGTGTGTAAATTATCGTTACAATCTTTCTAGAATAAGTCTGTAATGATTGCAATTTTCCAGTCTTCTGGCACCCAAGAATATAACCCACGGCATTGTGGGCGCTGGTGTGTGCTCTGTGCCGGTGTTCCATCCATGGCACCACTCACTGCCCTCCGGGCTATTCTGTGCATGTGTCTGTGGGTTTTGCGGTATGATAATAACTGGAAGAATCAATGTGTTGGCAGAGTCCTTGTGTACATTGAAAGCTGAGATGCGTAGATTCCTGATCAGAAGGGGAAACACGGGGAATGTGGATTTGAGGAATGTCTGATCAGGCATGGTGCTATTGAATAGCAAAGCAGGCTCGAGGGGCTGATCGGTTTTAAACACCTTTTGCCACTGCAGGATATGCTTTTTGCAACCAATTAAATACTTCTGAATTTTTTAAATTTGAAAAATATACTTTATTCATAAAAAAACTGTAAGTATATAAAAAGGTCTGTACAGTCTTTGCAGAGAGAATACACTTTGGAATTTGACCTACCTCAGAGCTTGTCTACAGTTGCAAAACAAAGGCATTTTCTACTCATGGCAGAAAACTATTTACATACATTTTGAGGCAACGAGAAGATCTGATAACTGAACAGTTTAATTTGGATAAACACGAGGTATTACGTTCTGATAAAACAAACAAAGACAAGACTTATACAATAAAAAGTAGGGCATTTGGTGTGTTGTAGAACAGAGAGACCTAGGGGTTCAGGTACATAATTCTTTGAAGTTTGCATTACATATAGAAAAAGTGGTTAAGAAAGCATTTAACATGCTTGCCTTCATTGCTCATACCTTTGAATATTGGAGTTGGGACATTACGTTGCAGTTGTACAGGATGTTGGTGAGGCCCCTTTTGGAGTGATGTGTGCAGTTCTGGTCACCCTGCGATTGGTAGGATATTATTAAGGTGGAGATGATTCAGAGGAGATTTACCGGGATATTGTCGGGAATGGAGAGTTTGAGTTATAAGGAGAGATTGAATAGGCTGGTACTTCTTTCACTGGAGAGTAATAGGTTGAGAGGTGACTTTACAGAGGTTTATAAAATGATGAGGGGTACGGATACAGTGAATGGCAGATGTCTTTTCCCTAGGGTGGGGGATTTCAAGACTGGAGGCACATTTTTGGGGTGAGAGGAGAAGGATTTGGGGGAGACGTGATAGGCAATGTTTTTGTACAGAGAGTGATTCATCTGTGGAATGAATTTCCAGAGGAAATGGTGGATGTGGGTACCGTTACAATGTTTAAAAAACATTTAGATAAGTACATTAATAAGATATGTTTGACAATACAAAGGTGGGTCACGTTGTGGACTGTGCGGAGTGCTGTTCTAGGTTACAAAGGGACATTGATAGAATGCAGAGCTGGGCTGAGAAGTGGCAGATGGAGTTTAACCCTGAAAAGTGTGAGGTGATTCATTTTGGAAGGACAAACTTGAAAGCAGAATACAGGGTTAACGGAAAGATTCTTGGCAGTGTGGAGGAGCAGAGGGATCTTGGGGTTCATGTTCACAGTTCCCTGAAAGCTGCCACCCAGGTGGATAGAGTTGTTAAGAAGGCTAATGGTGTGTTAGCTTTCATTAATAGAGGGATTGAGTTCAAGAGCCATGAAGTTATGCTCTAGCTATACAAAAGCCTGGTTGGGCCACATCTGGAGTATTGTGTCCAGTTCTGGTCACCTCATTACAGGAACGATGTGGAAGCGTTAGAAAAGGTGTGGAGGAGATTTACCAGGATGTTGCCTGGAATGGAGGGAAGGTCTTATGAGGAAAGGTTGAGAGAGCTAGGGCTTTTCTCTTTAGAACAATGAAGGATGAGAGGTGACTTGATAGAGGTGTACAAAATGATCAGAGGTATAGATAGAGTTGACAGCCAGAGACTTTTTCCTAGGGTGGAGGTAGCTTTTAAGAGGGGACATAGTTTTAAAGTGAAATGAGGTAGATATCGGGAAGACGTCAGAGGTAGGTACTTTACTCAGAGAGTGGTAGGGGCATGGAATGCATTGCCGGAGAGGGTAGTGGAGTCAGCCTCATTAGGGGCATTTAAGCGGCTATTAGATAGGCATATGGATGATAGTATAAGGTAGCGGTGGAAGTTAGATAGACCTTAGGTTTAGGGTAAAAGTTCGGCACAACATCGTGGGCCGAAGGGCCTGTACTGTGCTGTACTGTTCTATGTTCTATGTTCTATGTTCTATGATATGGGCCTAGTGCAGGCAGGTGGGATTAGTTTAGTTTGGGATTATGGTTGGTATGGACTGGTTGGACCAAAGGATCTGTTTCTGTGTTGTATTAGTCTATGTGCAACACTTGTGGGTGCCCATCACTCCAGCTGCCACATTGATGCGGATGGAACCATATGCACAGGAAGTGTGCAAAGCAGGAAGATTGTTATATGCTGATCTGATATTGCCTGCACCATTTTGGAATTCAAAACTCTAGTCAACGTCCTGTGTTAACCTCACATAGCTGAATATGTTTTCAGCAGCAGGAAGGGCACTCCAGTCTCCTCTCCAGTGCTATTTAAATAGACTATCAACTGCTTGCATGTTCATTGCTGGTCATTTTCTTTTGACTGTTTCTATGATTCTACAATTGTTTAGTGATTTCAGCAGTTGACTTGAGTTGCAAAGGCCTACATACAGTATTGACTCTGGCGCTGAAGGACTTGTTGCTTGATGCTAAGGTTATGAATCAGACCAGATCCCCTCAAAATATTTTAAGAAGGCAGCTTAGACCCTAATATTTTTCGTATTTTAAAGGAAAATGTGAAGTGTCACATTCCAGATGCAATGTCAAACTACTTGACGTTAAGTAAAACACAATTTACTTAAACAGTATACTTAAAATACAACCAAAGAGAGAAGAATTTAGAATAACTTAGCTCTGGTGAAAATGTAACCGAATAATAGAGTAACTATTACTAGCTAACTGTTCCAATATAGTAACATCACATAAACATATGCCCCAGCAAAAAAGGAAAATTGAAAAAAATAGATTTGTCTTACGGGTAACTCAGTAGCAGAAAGAAATGCCAGCTTGTAGCTGTAACCAACAGAGGAAAAAGATAGCTTCTGCTTCTTCAAGCTCACAACAGCAATTGCTCAAAACTAAACCTAAAGACTAAAACAAAACTAGAAAGCATGGTCTGGCCACACCCATCCAGGCTGCTTTCATTGTTCCAACTTTAAAAAAAAATACCCAAGGCCTCTCAAGCTATTTACTTTCTTACAGAGAGCTTGATGCCTCTTGTTCAATCTTTCTTTAAAAAGACCAGGACAAAATAACCTCTGAAAGGCACAGTATTGTCACAATGGGTGTAATCCAGACACAACTACATTTCATGTCCTAGACAACAAGGTGCAAGGCTGGATGAACACAGCAGGCCAAGCAGCATCATAGGAGCAGAGAGGCTGACGTTTCGGGCCTAGACCCTTCATCAGAAAAGGGGGAGGGGAAGGGGGTTTTGAAATAAATAGGGAGAGAGTGGGAGGCGGATAGAAGAGGGATGGAGGAGAGGATAGGTGGAGAAGAAACAAACAGGTCGAAGAGGCGGGGATGGGGCCAGGAAAGGTGAGTGTAGGTAGGGAGTTAGGAAGGGGATAGGTCAGTCCAGGGAGGACGGACAGGTCAAGGGGGCGGGATGAGGTTGGTCGGTAGGAGATGGAGGTGCGGCTTGAGGTGGGAGGAGGGGATAGGTGGGAGGAAGAACAGGTTAGGGAGGCAGGGACGAGCTGGACTGGTTTTGGGATGCGGTGGGGGGAGGGGAGATTTTGAAACTTGTGAAATCCACATTGATACCATTGGGCTGCAGGGTTCCCAAGCGGAATATGAGTTGCTGTTCCTGCAACCTTCGGGTAGCATCGTTGTGGCACTGCAGGAGGCCCAGGATGGACATGTCGTCTGAGGAATGGGAGGGGGAGTTGAAATGGTTCGCGACTGGGAGGTGCAGTTGTTTGTTGCGAACCAAGCGTAGGTGTTCTGCAAAGCGGTCCCCGAGTCTCCGCTTGGTTTCCCCGATGTAGAGGAAGCCACACCGGGTACAGCGGATGCAGTATACCACATTGGCAGATGTGCAGGTGAACATCTGCTTGATGTGGAAAGTCTTCTTGGGGCCTGGGATGGGGGTGAGGGAGGAGGTATGGGGGCAGGTGTAGCACTTCCTGCGGTTGCAGGGAAAAGTGCCGGGTGTGGTGGAGCTGGAGGGGAGTGTGGAGCGGACAAGGGAGTCACGGAGAGAGTTGTCCCTCCGGAAAGCAGATAAGGGTGGGGAGGGAAAGATGTCTTTGGTGGTGGGGTCGGATTGCAGATGGCGGAAGTGTCGGAGGATGATGCGTTGGATCCGGAGGTTGGTGGGGTGGTACGTGAGGACGAGGGGGATTCTTTTTTGGTTTTTATTGCGTGGACGGGGTGTGAGGGATGAGGTGCGGGAGATGTGGGAGACACGGTTGAGGGCGTTCTCGACCACTGAGGAGGGGAAGTTACAGTCCTTGAAAAACGAGGACAACTGAGATGTACGGGAGTGGAATGCCTCATCCTGGGAGCAGATGCGGCGGAGGCGAAGGAATTGGGAATAGGGGATAGCATTTTTGCAGGAAGGTGGGTGGGAGGAGGAGTATTCTAGGTAGCTGTGGGAGTCGGTGGGCTTGAAATGAATATCGGTTTCTAGGTGGTTGCCCGATATGGAGACAGAGAGGTCCAGGAAGGGGAGAGAGGTGTTAGAGATGGTCCAGGTAAACTTAAGGTTGGGGTGGAAGGTGTTAGTGAAGTGTATGAACTGTTCGAGCTCCTCGTGGGAGCACGAGGCGGCGCCGATACAGTCATCAATGTAACGGAGGAAGAGGTGGGGTTTAGGGCCGGTGTAGGTACGGAAGAGGGATTGTTCCACGTAACCTACAAAGAGGCAGGCGTAGCTTGGGCCCATGCGGGTACCCATGGCTACCCCCTTTGTCTGTAGGAAGTGGGAGGAATTGAAAGAGAAGTTGTTGAGTGTGAGGACGAGTTCGGCTAAGCGGATGAGGGTGTCAGTGGAGGGGGACTGGTTGGGCCTGCGGGACAGGAAGAAGCGGAGGGCCTTAAGGCCATCTGCATGGGGAATGCAGGTGTAGAGGGACTGGACGTCCATGGTAAAGATGAGGTGTTGGGGACCGGGGAATTGGAAGTTCTGGAGGAGGTGGAGGGCGTGGGTGGTGTCACGGACATAGGTAGGGAGTTCCTGGACCAAGGGGGAGAAAATGGAGTCGAGATAGTTGGAGATCAGTTCGGTGGGGCAGGAGCAGGCGGAGACAATGGGTCGACCAGGGCATTCAGGTTTGTGGATTTTGGGAAGGAGATAGAAGCGGGCAGTGCGAGGTTGGGGAACGATGTCCTGTTTGCTACTTTTGTTCCTAACTTCCCAAAGTCTGCCTGCACAATCTCAGCTCACTTTCCGCCTATGTCGTTGTTACCAATAACAACCACGACCTTGGGCTGTTCTCCGTTCACTGTTGTTGTTCAGTGACAGTCTTGATCCTGACACCATCCAGGAAACAGACACTCCTCAATTCACATCTGTGGCTTCAGAACTGTTTGTTCCCCTAACTATTGGAACCCTGAGCACTATTGCTTGCCCAGTTTTCCTCCTGTCCCACTATATAGCCGAGCTGGCCTTGTGTCTGGTTGCATTCCTCACAGGTACTATCAGTATTCAAACCAGAAAACCAGTTCGAGCAGAGATGCCCTTGGGGAACTGTAGTACTATTTGTCTGATCCACCTTGAGTGCCTATGAGGAGAATATATCCAGAATTTCACCAGCCAAAAAGCTGTCAGCCTCATGGATGTCCTGCAGTGTTGCCAGGGGCTGTACTAGATCTGAAATGTCAACCAGGAGTTGTTCAAGTCAACAACACTGCCTGCAACACTCACCAGAAGACAAGACGTTTTCTGGAGTTCACATGGCACTCCCTGCAACTGAGATACCCTGCCATGTCTCTATTTATCTTAGAAAAACTAAAAATAACACAATAGAAAAATACAAACATATGAACAAGGAACACCAGCCCTTTGAGCCTGCTCTGCCATTCAATACGATCATGGCTGATCTGATTTTAACCTCAACTTTACATTCCTGCATATCCTGAAAAACATTCATCCTCTTGGTAATCAGGAATCTATCTACCTCTGTCTTAAAAATACTCAAAGATTCTGCATCCACAGACTTTTGAGGAAGGGAATTCCAAATACACTCAACCCTCTGACAGAAAGAATATTTCCTCAATTCTGTCTTAATTTTTTTAGGATGTGACCCTTAGTTCTTGATTGTCCCACAAGAAGAACCATTCCTTTCACATCCATCCAGTTAGGACCCCTTAGGATTTTGTATGTTTTAATGAAGTCACCTTTGACACTTATAAATTCAAGAGGATATAATCCTGTCATCATGATACAATCCACTCATTACAGGTATTAGATTAGTAAGTCTTCTGTGAATTGCTTCCAATGCATTAACATCATTTTGTATAAAGCCATGTGGTAATGGGAATCCTGTAGATGTAGTGTTTCTGGGCTTCCAGAAAGCATTGACAAGGTGCTGCACAAAAGTTTAATATACAAAGTAAGATGACATGGGGTTATAGGGGTACCTTACAGGCTTGGATAGAGGATTGGGTAACCTAGAGTAAGCAGAGAGTCAGGATAAATGGGTCTTTTCTTTGGTTGGGAATCTATGACTATTGGGGAGACACAGGGTTCAGTCCTAGGGCCCCAAATATTTACAATCTATGTTAATGACTCGAATGTAGGGATAGAAAGTTCTAAAGCCAAATTTGCAGATGACACTAAAATAGATGGGAAAGTTATGCAATAATGAATAAGAAACTTGTAAATGGATATGGGTTGGCAGATGATGTTTAACATAAATAAGTACGCGGTTATCCATTTTGTTCAGAGGAATAGAAAGGCAACTTATTATCTCAGTTGGGAGAAACAACGTCTGCAACCCTTTATACTAAACTATGAACTCTTGCTCTAGATTACCTCGTGAGGAAGCATCCTTTCTATGCCTACTTTGTCAATCCTCTTAAGCATCATATATGAGTGGTGTTAGTCGCCACAATCTTACGAGACCATAGGGGTATGTGCCTCAATTAAGTCTTCTCTCATTCTTCTAAACTCCAGAGAGTGCAGGCTTAAACTGCTCAATCTCTCTTCATAAGACAAACCTCATTTCTGGAATCAATCTAGTGAATTGCATCTAATTGTACTCATTCCTCCTAAAATCATATTATATGCAATACTCCAGGTACAGTCTCACTAATGCCTTGTACTGTTGTGCAATGCTTCCCTATGTTTATATTCTATTCTTTAAACAATAAATGCCAAAACTCAATTTTCCTTCCTTATTACCTTCTGTACCTGCATACTAGTTTCCTGTGATTCATGCACAAAGACATTTGGATCTCTATGTATCTCAGAGTTCTGCAACACCTGACCATTTAGATAATATGCACTCTTTTGACTCTTTCTGCCAAAAAGGACAATTTAACACTTTCCCACATTGTACTCCATTTGCCAGATCTTTGCCCACTCAAATAACCTATCTTTATCTCTTTGTAAGGTCCTTACGTCTTCCTTGCAACTCCCTTTCCTTACTATCTTTGTAACATCAGCAAATTTAGCTACTACACCTTTGGTCCCTCCATCCAAATCATTTGTATAAATTGAAAAGAGTTGAGGCCCCCATGCTGACCCCTGTTGCATATACCTCTCATGACATCCTGCCAGCCTGAAAAAGACCCATTTCTTTCCTACTCTCTGCTTCCTGTTCATCAGTCAATCTTCTATCCATGTCAATAGGTTATCCCTTACGCTATGAGCATTAAATTTCCTCAAAGACCTGATCAAGTGCTTTACATAATACTTTAAGAAATAAAGTCTAACCAGTTTCTGACCAATCAGCTGCTTCCCTTGCATTGTTCCTGTGCCAACAAGGGCAAAGATTACTGCCACAGGCTCCCCCACATTCATGAGAATGGCCAATAAACCTTGGACTTGGTCACACGATGACTATGCAGTTCCTTTCATTAATCATTGTAGACACTCACTCAAAGTGGTTGGACATGCATAGCGTCCATTTGTCAGACACGGGATGATGATAGGAAAACTGTGTGCATCTTTTTCAACACACAGAGTCCTAGAAGTGTTGGTTGCAGATAATGGGCCATCATTAACCAGCAGGGAATTTGGGTATCTCCTAAAGTCAGGACATAATATAACAACGGCTCCATATTATCCATCATCCAATGGCCTGGATGAAAAAGCAGTCGGAACTTTGAAGGCTGGCTTGAAGAAACAGCTTGCAGCTTCACTAGATACCAAGATGTCACAGTTTTTATTTGATTATAGGGCCACCCCTCATATAACTTTAGGGATAACCCTGGCAGGGTTGCTGGTGTGTAGAAGACTTTGCACAAGATTATGTCTCGTTTCCCAAACCTTGGGGGAGGGGGGTGCGGAGGGTAAATCTGTATCAGGAATGCCAATGCCTGACACAAGACTCCACCAAAGGAGAGAGATAGTTTGATACAGGGGACTAAGTTTGGTGTAAGAATCACAGAAATGGCCTTGCATGGGTAACAGGCATGAGGACCTGAGGTCAGGACCAGTGATGTATAAGGTTCAGGTAGGTCATAAACAAGAATGTGGATCATGTGAAAGCTGCGAATTTGCAAACGATATGGGACCAAAACATACCCAGACCCCCGGCACAGTTGGAAAGGCTGTCAGAACCCGTGGGTTTACCCTCTTCATCAAGCGTTGCCAAGTCCTCCAGTTCAGAGAGTAAAGTTCTACTGAGGCACTTTTGGCGCAAGAGGCAAACTCCCATGCATTACACACCACCTTGAATTGGACGCTGAGTCAGAGGATCCTGACCCAATGCTAAAACGCCCCAGGAAACTCCCCAAGTAAAAGGACTAGCCGATGTCCTCGGACTCGAAGAGGAAGGAATGTGGTGATTATAATGAGGTCAGCCAGTTGGACCTCATACTGTAAGAATTCCCCGACTGGGGCTGTTAATCTGGTCCAATCAGGGAGGCCTGGCTGACAGATAAAAAGGGGAGTGTCAGAGATGCCGATACTCTGGTACCTGACTCTGAATGAGGAAGTAATAAAGTCAAGAGCTGTTCATGTGTAAACAAAGGGTGACTTAGTGGTGGATACCGGGCTCTGTGTAGTTATTTCATATGCTGATTATCCTTTCCTTGAGAAATATCAAACGTTGTTTAGGGGTCATAATAATATTTTGTCGTGCAAACTAAAACCCACTGACAGGGGGAGGCGATGGCCTAGTGGTATTATCGCTAGATTGTTAATCCAGAGACCCAGATAACATTCCGGGGATCCGGGTTCAAATCCCGCCATGGCAGATGGTGGAATTTGAATTCAATAAAAATATCTGGAATTAAGAATCTAATGATGACTGTGAATCCATTGTCCATTGTCCATTGTCCATTGTTGGGAAAAACCCATCTGGTTCACTAATGCCCTTTAGGGAAGGAAACTGCCATCCTTACCAGGTCTGGCCTACATGTGACTCCAGACCCACAGCAATGTGGTTGACTCTCAGCTGCCCTCTAGGCAATTAGGGATGGGCAATAAATGCTGCCTAGCCAGTGATGCCCTCATCCTGTTAACTAATAAATAAAAAGAATTCTAGATAATGATGTTATCTTGTTCCATGTCAAGTTTCATTTCTGTCTTCTTGAAACAGGTTTACACATAAATTCATGTACCTCATGAGAGATGACATTACTACTTCCAAAGTGGTTTTCTCCTACAATTTTAAATGAAATTACAACTCTTTGCTAGGTTCAATGTATTGTCAGCACTAAATCTCCAGCAATTAGTATTTTTATGTTCCTTAAACTTCTGTTGATCCTCACTAATTAATGTATGAAAGCAATGTTTTAGCCAATCTGACCCACATACGCTTCAAGTGTAATCTATATCATCCAGCTGATGATACTGCTGGACAAGATCCCAGAGTGAACCTGGCTTCATAGATCGTATCTATTTGTTACTTTTTTTCTTAGTTAGTTAGCATGGTGGTTAGTCATTGAGACATATTCACACAAAGCTGCAGATTTTCTTTAAGAACATAACTGACATTTATTATGCAAAAGGAGAAATAAAATGAACAAACCAAGTTATCTAAATATAGAAGACAATTAGAAATATCTCAATTCACAGTAAAATAAAATTCTTGCCTGTATCTCAACTATATCTTCTACTGAAACTCAAGTCTATAAGCTTACAGCTCTATCACAAAACTGATAAGATTCTACTTAACTGACAGTTTCTTTGTAGTGGACTGTAGCAATAAGCCCTTTCCAAGTCCGTTGACATGACCTTTTGTCAAATCTGAGAACCTAAACTTTCGTAGTTCTAATAACCTGCAGATTTCTAACAAAAATCCCCTGGTTTCGAAGTTATATTAACTGAACACTTTTGCTGAGTGACTTATCCCCCAAAATGCCCTTCCAAAGATGAGAAAGTAAACTTGCTCCTAAATGCAACATTGATGTCTTCTGAATTGAACTTCTTTTAAGAAATTCTGTAGGTGATGGCCTAGTGGTATTATGGCTAGACAATTAATACAGAGACCCAGGTAATGTTCTGGGGTCCTGGGTTCGAATCTTGCTATGGCAGATGGTGGAGTTTGAATTCAATAATGATCTGGAAATAAGAGTTTAATGATGACTATGAATCCATTGTCAATTGTCAGGAAAAACCCATCTGGCTCACTAATGTCCTTTAGGGGAGTAAATCTGCCATCCTTACCTGGTCTGGCCTACATATGACCCCCAGACCCACAGCAATGTGTTTGACTCTTAACTGCCTTCTGGGTAATTAGGGTTGGGCTTAGATGCTGGTTTAGCCAGTGGCATCCACATGAATAAATTTAAAAAATAATTGCTGGGTTCTGCTGAAATTAAAATAAGTCTATTTGCCTTACCTGTTTGCTGTACCTGTCAGAAGCCCCATGGTATAAATATCTTTCTTGCAGGGATCCACAATGACTTGCTTTCTGACAAAACATTAGATATAAACAACTGTTCCAGAAGAGCTCTCTGATCTTGTTTATTTTTTTAAAGAAAACTCTGCACAGAATTAACCAACATCCACCTGCACCTAATATGAAATCCAAATTCCAAAAATGATAACATTTATAAATTGTATGCCTCTCATCACAAAATACAATATAGTACTCAACAGTCAAAGGAGTGGGCAGCTCATACATTCATCACAGGACAAAAAAAAAACTGCTTGTGATCTGAATAATTTGTTTTGATTCTTTGTTATCTTCATGCTTTTCCTTAGAATTCTCTTTGCCATTTATCATTTTGAGGATTTAGACTTCCTGTTTGAGCAGTTCACCATATAATGATACTTTGTTTCACACAAGAAATACCAGCTAACTTTTCCTTGGAATTCTTAGCATTCATTTCCTAATTGTTGTTCTGATTTTTAGCCAAGCTATTAAAGGTGTTTTCATCCTCACTCTGCCTGTATTTAATTCTTCTACCATATTGATGGCTGAATCCAGTACTGGGACCATTTGAAATTTGTCAACCATTGAGTCTTCCATCAATTTGTCACCATGGAACACCCTATTTGTTTCCGTAGGCTGAGGGCTATGGCTGTTTCTCAAGGATATTTCTCTGACACAGTAAGTATGTGATCTAACCTCTCCTTCTCAGAGAAGAGAACAACAGTTAGAAATGTGACCAGTCTGTATAACAAAGTAAAATTACAACTCAACAATGTAATGCTGATCTAGAGTTACCCCAAATTGCATATTGTCAATCTTTTTTTGCAATCTGATATATTCTTCTGTTCGATGACCTTCTGTTCTCTAAAATCTATCAAAATCTGACTATGTCTCACAGGTATTTTGTCTTTCTTCAAGATTTCATCCAATAATTCAAATGGAAGGTTCAAGCCTTCATAATTATCTAACTGGCAGGCATCCATCTCACAGAACGCTCTACTTCTGATTTTATATCTTGGAGGAAGTAAGAACACAAAGGCCTTATTTCTTCTTTTTGGTAGTGTATATCCATGTACCCATCTCTGTATATCCACTTCATCTTTCTGCTGGTTAAAGGGTTCAGACTCTGAGAATGTTTTGTCCAGGATTTTGATCCAAGAGTCACAGATTGCCCAAGAAATGGGGAGGAAAACCTGCATTGCTACAATGCTAGAGATCTGATCCAATTGCTGGCATGTTTTTACAGCCCACAGCCTTTGCAGGATCCAATACCTCCAAATGTTTCTGGATATCACATGGTGTCAATCGAATTGACTGAAGAATGGCATCTGATGCTGTGGATCTCTGGAGGAGGCTGAGATAGAACATTGGACATAGTAGTGATGTGTACCATCTGCAAGATGAACCCTCTGATCCTACAACCACTACCATCTAGAAGGACAAGGGTAGCAAATGCATGGGAACGCCACCACATGGAAGTTTGCCTCCAAGACATTCACCATCCTGACTTTGAAATAAATTGCCGTTCCGTCACTGTTGCTGGGTCCAAATCCTGAAATTCCCTCCCAAAGGGAAATATGGGTCAATCCACAGCACATAAACTGCAACTGCTCAAGATGGTAGCTCATCATCACCTTCTCAAGGGCAACTAGAGATGGGTCATAAATGCTAGCCAGCCAATGACGCTCATACCGCATGAATGAACTTAAAAAATCAAAACATTGGGGGGATCAGCTAAGAGCCGGCATCCCAGCCCATACATTTGCCACTGAATCCACCCTCCCCCACAAACCCCAGTCAAGGAAATCCCCTCCCAGTATAAATTACCCTTGGCCTGGATAGATCCCTGATCCTGGGTCTCTAGTGTCTGCCACTTCTTATGGGCTTTATTATTCTGCCAGGAACAATTCATGACTTTGACATAACTGGAATTTCATGTCTTCTGAGTTGGACTCATTGTGATTTCTCTGCGGTAAATCAAGTCTTTGATTTTTCATCACAGACAAACCAAATCTTGACTCAATCCAAACAACTTGATTTAATTCCCAAAAGACTAACACCCGAAAACAATTACAGTATTAATGACTAAAGACTAGACCCTCAAGTATTCTTACATGGAGGATACAGGAAAAATCTTTTGCTATAATGACAGGACCAGCTGAGTGACAAGATATGCCAGTGAGAGTTAATGACTATAAGCAGAAATAATCTAGCCAGCCATAAAGAGCTTCCTTGCTGCGTGAAGTGTTTATTGAATTGTATTTGAACATTACATCCATGAATGAGTCAGAAAACTGGCAAAGAATCCTTATAAATGGAGTTGAGAAACAATAACAGAAACCTGATCTGAGAGTAGTTTGATTTGAAAAAACTAAAAGCAGCAATGATGAAATACACGCCTTATTTAGTAAACCAATTGGAAACAGTTTAAGTCAGTTAAAAATAATTAATTAACTAAACATAAAGTAACTCTCATTTTAACTTAACTGAACAGGAATGCTTCTGGTTGGATATTGGAGTTATTTCCTTAATTAATTAAATAAACATAAAGTAGCTCTAATTTTAACTTAACTGAACAGGAATGCTTCTGGTTGAATATTGAGTTATTTCCTTCCCAATCTCATACCTGTAGTAGCTCCCACTTGCCAAACCAGGATTGTACCATTACATACTACACAGTATACTTGGTCAAAACTAACTGATCCATTCCTTATGAACTAATCTAAAACAAAATCTGACAAATTTGTGGTGACAGATTCTATTGGAAAGGCTTACCCTGTCCCTGTGGGAAAGCTAATGCATATGGACTGGGTAAAATGAGTGCAGTGATCAGAAGGATCTCTGACTGTCTTGATTGTCTCATCTTCTAGTTGTACTAATTTATGATGCTCATGATCTGTGAAGGCTTGCAGCATTCTAGATTTTTGACACATATGGATTCTATCATGTAAAACTTAATAAGGTATATCTTGCTGGGAAAATAATGACATTTCAAGAATGCATGATATTATTAATGTGCAAATTGGCAAATTTAAGAACTTGCTGATTGCCATGTGAATTGCCCTATAAACCCATCCCACAAAATTAGCATTTTGTATATACGAGTTAAAATATGATTTTAATAATGTGATAATTGTTAATGAAATGCCAATTCATCTCCTTTTCTCAGAAAGAGCACAATTTAAATTGTTGAGTATTGTTTTAAATTTGTTTTTTTTTCTTACAATTTTATTCTATTTTCTTCTTTTTCTAAAGTAAAGTTTAATCCCATTCTTTTCCTCCTTGTGTCTCTGAGTTGACTCAGGGAGTGTTATTGTGTGTTGTGGTGCATTGTTAGTGCCCCTACCTCTACGTTCAAGTCCCATGCTAGGTCTTGTTGGCCATTGATTGTGCATTTGTAATGCAGACAAACAACTTGGTTTTGCTTTGTTCAAGTAAGTATGTTAAAAGTCAGCTTGTAAATCCTTCCAAAATGCCTGACAAGTTTCCTGGTCAGCCAACCTGAAGAAAACACTGGCAAACCACTGAAATGCTTTGTCCTTAAGCAAGGAGGAATCCAATGGAAATCTTTTGACAAACCTTGGGGAATGAGGAAGGGAGAAAAGACAGACCTGGGTTGGCTATGCTTCACTTGTATAATTCACCTACCTTCTTCCTTCTTCCTTCGTTCCTCATTTACACAATCTGTAAATCACTTTGTAGTGATTGTAACAAGGTCAGCGAGCTGGACCTCATAGAATATGAGTTCCCTGATTGGGGATGTTAATCTGGTCCAATCAGGGAGCCCTGGCTGACAGATAAAAAGAAGAGTGTCAGAGATACTGACACTCTGGTGCATCACTCTTTTTGAGGCAGTATTATAGAAAAGGAATGTTCATATGTAAATAAAGAATGACTTGGTGACAGGATACTGGCTTCTCTGGAGTTATTTCATACTTTGGTTAAAGAAATAGGTCATTATTCCAATAATTATATTTTTATCCCTCCTAATTCTCATCTACATGCTGCTTCAGGACAACGTCATTGCAAAACATGAGTGGTTTCATATGTGGGCTGATAATACCCAGCTGGACCTTGTCTCTAATTTGTCAGGTTGATATCACACATTACCACCAGCTGAATATTAAGGAGACTGAAGACATTGACTACAGTCTTTACCACAAGCTAGTTTCTCTAGCCACCATTACCATTTGTCTCCCTGAACACCCAAGCCTGAACCAGACATTCACAACTTCAATGCCATACTTGAACTGGAGATCTTCCACCTTCAAGTCCATGGAATTAGTGAGGCTCCTGACTTACACCAGGCAACAGCTCCGGATGGTTTTCATTTTTGCATGCCTCAAGACAATGATAGACTGGATATTGGTAGGAAAAGAGCTACAACAGTATTCCCACCTGGCACTTTATATGATGACAGTCAGGTCCAATGACAGCATGGGAGCTTGTTCTACATATTTGGAGAAAGACCCTGATAAAGGTGATGGCTGTTCCTCTCAACTGCTCAAAATAGCAGGTTCAAATCAGAACCAGCATGAATGGTGTGGAAAGGCAGTGGGTCAGCTACTCAGTAATTCCAAATGCCCATTCACCTAATTTTTGCTCAATGGACCTGTTTTAAACTGTCTAGCCAGAGATTTAATTCATTTCTGTTTGAAAACATTGTGAATGTCAAATGTTCAGGAATGAGCAAATTCTCTTTGAAGAAAGCAACAAATTGTACAAAGGAATTGTGATTCTTGTCAACTGAAAAACCTGGACAACAATGTTTCCCTTATTCTAATATTCTTTTCAGCAGAACACTGGGTGGAATCTCCCCAGTCACTGAACAATATAGGCAATGAGAAAAGTGGAAAATTTGCATGAGATGGACAGTGAGGGCCTTCTCAATATTGAGAAAAAGTCCTAATCTCCAACTGAATGCAATGAATGGTGAGAGGATATTCTCACTAGTGAGAGGCAGAAGCCTATTTGCATACATTAGCATGTATTACAATTTCATCGTAGGTTCATTTCATCCCAGTAATGTGCAGTTTTCCATTCTCTTACCTTTCAGTCAGAAACTTGATGGTGACAAACACGATGTGAAAGCCAGTGTGGATCTGGATGGGATGCACTTTGGAGAGTTGGTGCAGACTTGATGGGCCAAATGGCCTCTTCTGCACTGTAGGGATTCTATTCCATGACTAGCCATCCAGTCAACTGAGCCAACTGACCCCCCTCTCCTTATAGGGGGTGGGTGAAGTGATGAAAGCAGGGTACCCCACTACCTGACCTGACTCTATTGTGGGCCATTTTCTCTTCAGTGATACAAGAGGAGGGATTAAGTGAGATGAAACTGTCTGGCACAGCTATTATTATTGGTGGAGAGAGGGGGAAAGGTGATGAGGTGCCCAATTGAGTGAGTAAGTAGCGTAAAATGCTTGGAGGGTTGAAAGTGTGGGAGGTAGGGGATGGGTGAGAGAGAATGATGGAAGATGTTGCTTACAATGATAAGAGTGATAGACTATGAGCCTTAGTAGGAGGTGTGTGCAGTAGCAGAGATAGAGTAAATGTGAATTAACAGAGAGAAGATGGTGATACTTACCCTGGCAGTGTGGAGAAGGTCAATAACCATTTTATAGCGTTGTGGGCAATTTTCCAGACTGTTAAAGCAGCAGTGACCTGGGTGGTAACCTCCAATCCGGCTGACAGAGTCTGGTGTTACGATCTCCTATGCCAGTCGTAGTGGAAGAGAATTGTCTTCCTCAGCACCTTTCCAACCACCAGAATCTCTAAGGTGTCTGTCTGCAAAAGGGGTGGTGGGAGGCATCAATTTTCCTTTGTCTGACATGTCTGGAGCAAATGACACAAATAATACGGGGCTGCTCAGGACTGCCACTGCTTGACCTGATACACATTGTACTTTAAATAGGGGCCAACTTTGGGAATCCTGGGTATCCCAGATGCTGAGTTCTTCTGCGTATGGTGCATGGGAGGATATGGTGAGTGGGGCACCACACGGGCCTGGTGTGTGGTCTTGGGAAGATAGCATGAGAAAATTCACTAGAGCCTTTGGAGAGAAGCCCTCCATGAAACTCACCAAAAATTGACACTTAGCTGTTTTAGAGCAAAATTCAACCCAATATTGTACTGAGTTTAAGTTCTTTGCATTTTTTACCCAAAGGATGAGAGAATGGCAGGCAGCAACAAATCAACTGTCTTTTTATCATACAATGGTAATTTGGAGTGATTGGGCAGAGAATGTTACATGGTGTGGCAACGGTAGGTAGCTCAGTCCATGATCACTCGTTGTGAAGTAGAACCAACACCAAAAAATTGTCACATTTCTCTCTTCCTCATTCCACAGTGACTGAACCTGCAACTCCTGCAAACTTTTGCATTTTTTTTTGTTGTTGGACTAATAAAAGATCTTTGTTGAATAAATCTACTTCGGCACAAAACAAAACAAGATGTCACTGTAATTTGTTTGAGTGCAATTGATTGCCATTAAGTGGAGCTCCAATAAACTTTTGAATTCTTCATGTTGCTGTAGCCCAATCCAGTGCACTCTTGGGCTAAACCAGAAATTTGCTTGCCTGAGCTTAAGGTGAAGGAGATCATTCCTAGCCCAGCAACTGGAAAGCAAGTAAGCAAGTAATCAATTACAACATTACAATGACAATCATTCCTAAACTTTAACAAGTAGACCAACAGTCATAATTCTAATATCAATAGCATGCTTTAAGGAAGTGGGTTTTCACCCAGAAAGCAGAGGAATTGGGTTGGTTTGACGATTTCTTGTTCAAATTTTCCTTCATCTCCTAATGACCACATTGTAAACAGGAAGTAAACAGTTCAGAAATCTGACACCTGTGTGACTATGCTGTGGCTTTAAGAGGCTATTTTGTCCTGATTTCTTTTAAGAGAGAGATTGAGAGGTGTGAGCTGGCCAGTGAAGAGCACTTGAGTAAACAGCTTGGGAGGCCTTGGGTTTTGTTTTTAACAGCCTGAAAGGGTGTGGCCAGCTCTTATAGATCAGAATTTCTGGGTTTTGTTTTCTCAGTAGCATCAGAAGATGTTGGAGTCTCAACAGAGTTGGAAGCTTCAGCGAATGTCTCCTGACTGCTACTCTGTCTGAATTTTCTCTTGATGTTTTATTCTCCTGGATTGGAGAACTGCATATGAGAATCTGCGCCTGAATTTGCCTTTTTGTCTGGAAGTGTGTCTGTTGGAGTCTTATTACATTGGAACAGATAATTAATAATAGTTACTGTATCTATTGGTCTATTAAGTTTTCCAATCGAGTTAAATTATTCTAAATTCCTCTTTCTATGGTTATATTTTAACTATAGTGTTTAAATAAAATGTGTTTTACTTAACGTCAAGTAGTTTGACCAGTCACATTGCATCTCCAACGCAACACTTTACATTTACCTTGAAAATAAGAAAAAGTTAGGGTCAAGGCTACCTTTTTAAAATATCTTGAGGGAGTCTGGTCTGATCCACAACACCTGCAACTAAAGTACAAATTATATGATGTAGAATGCAATTTGAAATGTTGGAATACAATTCATGCCACAACGTTGTAAGGGAGGGAATTTCAGGATTTTGATCCAGTGACACTGAAGGAACACTGCCATACTTCCAAGTTAGAATGGTGAGTGGCTTGGAGGGGAATTAGCAGATGGTGGTGTTCTCATGTATCTGCTGCCCTTGACCTTCTAAATGGAAGTGGCTGTCAGTTTGGAGAGTGCAATCTAAAGAGTCTTGTGAAATTTCTGCAGTGCATCTTGCAGATGGGTACGCACTGAGGCTACTGAGCTTTAGTGGCGGAGAGAATGGATTTTTGTGAATGTGGTGCAAATTAAATGGGCTGCTTTGTCTTGGACATTGTCAGCTTCTTGAGTGTTGTTGGAGCTGCACCCATCCAGGCAAGTGGGGAGTATTCCATCACAGTCCTGACTTGTGCCTTGTAAATGATGGGCATGCCTTGATCAGTCAGGTGGGGAGTTACTTACATCAGGATTCCAAGCTTCTGGCCTGTCATGTAGCTATAGTACTTATATCCCTAGTCCAGTTTGGTTTCTGGTCAATTGTAAACTCAAGGATGTTGACAGTGGGAGATTCAGTAATGGTAATGCCATAGAATGTCAAGGGGTGATAGCTAGATTGATCCTTTTTGAGGATTGTCATTGCCTGGCATTTGTGTGGTGGGAACACCTGTCTGTATAACAACAGATGCCATGACCTTTACCTATGCTAGAGGTAATCTCTAGAGAATTGATCATGTGACAGCAAATTTCATGACATTCAAACAAGTGGTGCTGCTCATGTGATGTTTATTTAATTTAGTTGCTCCCTTTGCAAAGTCACAATTTAGTGAGTGTCTCAGTGTCAACAAGCCCTGAATAAAATATTACACGTCTTGTAGTGTAGTAGGAAGAATTACTGAAATTCCAAAATGGAATGCAATAGAATAGACAGTTTTAAGGATAAATGATGTTTAAATAAACACCCTTCTGTGCTATTTCTGCTGTATTAGAGTCATAGAGTCATACAGCATGGAGACAGACTCTTTGGTCCAACCAGTCCATACTGAACACAATCCCAAACTAAACTAGTCCCACCTGTCTGCTCTGGGCCCATATCCTTCCAAACCTTTCCTATTCATATATGATCCAAATATCTTTTAAACGTTGTAATTGTACCCACATCCACCACTTCATCAGGATGTTCATTCCATATGCAAACCACCTTCTGCGTAAAAAAATTTGCCTCATGTCTTTTTAAAATCTCTCTCCACTTATCTTAAAAATGTGTCTCCTACTCTTGAAGCCCGGATTTTAGGGAAAAGATAACTACCATCAACTCTATTTATACCTCTCATTATTTTATAAACTTCTATCAGGTCATCTCTTAACCTCCTATGCTCCAGTCAAAAAAATCCCAGCCTATCCAGCCTTTCCTTATAACTCAAACCTTTCGTACCTAGAAACATCCTGGTACATCTCTTCTGAACCCTCTCCAGCTTGATAATATCTTTCCTATAACTGGGTGTCCTGAACAGGACACAGTATTCCAGAAGAGGCCTCGCCAATGTCCTGTACAACCTCAACATAACGTCCCAACTCCTATACTCAAAGGACTGAGCAATGAAGGCAAGCGTGCCAAACCATCCTGTCTATATGTAACACAAACTTTTAAGAATTACATACCTGAACCCCTAGGTCCCTCTATTCGACAACACTACTCAACCATTAATTGCATAAGCCCTACCCTTGTTTGTTATACCAAAATGCAATACCTCACATTTATCCAGATTGAACTCCATCTGCCATTTTTCTGCCCATTGATCCATTTTATCAAGATTCCTTTGTATTTTTAGATAACATTCTTCACTGTCCACTATACCACCAATTTTGATGTCATCTGCAAACGTATAACCATGCTTCCCAATTTCTCATCCAAATTATTTATAAACCAGAACCAAATGGAATTTGACACACCAAATCCCACTTCCTGTTGGTGATTTAATTGTCCACCACCATTCATGATTGGATATGTCAGGACTGCAGAACTTGGATTTGATCCTCTGGTTTGTAAGATTGTTTAGCTCTCAGTATCACTTGCTGCTTTTGCTGTTTGGTACATGGCACCTTGTTTTATATCTTCACTAGGTTAACACTTTACTTTTAGGTATGCCTGGTATTTCTTTTGACATGCCTTCTTGCACTCCTCATTGAACCAGGGTTAAACACTGTCATGATGATAATGATAGAGTTGGGGACCTGCTGAGCCATGAGATTACAGACTGTGGTTCAGTACAGTACTACTGCGGATGGCTGACTGTGTCTCATGGACCCCAGTTCTGAATTGCTAGATCTGTTCAAAGTCTATCCCATTTATCTTGGAAGTGATGTCTCAGAATATGATGGATAGTATCCTCAATGTGTTTGTCTCCACAAGGGCTGTTTGATGGTTACATCTAATGATACTGTCTTGGATAAACATCTATAGGAAAGGTAGATTAGTGAGGGAAAGTTCAGACAGATTTTCCCCTCCTGTAGGTTCTCTCACCACCTGCTGCAGATGAAGTCTAGCAGTTATATGCTTTTGCACTTGACTGTCTTATACATTAGTAGCACTAATGGCATCAGACATTAACGTTCCCAACCAGAGTACATTCTGTGTCCTTGCAGGAGCACTGATTCATCAGTTGGAAGATGGTGGTGATGGGTGGTTGGGGACAGTGCGGTTTGGTAATGAGCAAGAAGTTTCCTTGGACATGTTTGAACCAATGCCACAAGATTTCACAGGGTCCAGAGCCAATGTTAAGGAGACCCAGGGCAATTATTTCTTGATTTTATACCAGAGTGATGCCCCCTCTGGTGGGACAAGACATACCAGGGATGGTGGTGTCTGACATGAAGTGTTTGATTCTCTCTGCGTGATTATGTTAAGCTGTTGCTTGACTAGTCTGTAAGACTACTCTCCCAGTTTACCAAAGCCCCAGATGAGGTTAAGGAGGACTTTGTCAAGGCTGTGTTTGCCATTGTCCTTTCTGGGGCTTAGGTCAATGTTGAGTGGTCATGTCTGGTTTCATTCCTTTGTTTAGAGTTTATAGTGGTATGATATAACTAAGTAACTTGCTGGAGCATTCCATTCAGGCAAATAAAGTGACAGCAGGAAGCTGACATTGTTGTGTAAATGGGACTGGGCATGGACCATGCATTTCTGTGATGTTTCAAAACCCAGGGGTGAAGATTCTCCAGCTGATGACATTTGGTTTTCCAGGGCATAGAAATGTCTTGGGTTCCACATGGTGCAGGACATGTACTTACCCTGTCCTGCCATACCCTGACATGCCTCTCTTTATCAGACTGCTCTATTAACCTACTACCTAATTTTACCAGAAATAAACTTGAATTTTGTTTCTGATTTGGATAAAGAAAACCTACTGATTTGCTACTGACTGATCTTTGCCGTCTTCACTTCCAGATTATCAGATTGAGGCTTAGTCTCTGGGATTTGTTATTTATAATGTGGCTTCCACCCTTCTGCTGTGCCCCTGAGCTCTCTGAGGTTTATTCTCCCTTACCTCCTGCCCTTGCTGGTATGTTTAAGATCCAGGTTGGATAAAACAAATATTCACATGTAAACGTATTCCAGCTGCCGCTCTTCGTTCTGCAATATCTGCTGTTCCTTACATTTGATGTAAGTACCCAGTTTCAAGGTGATGTGGTGCTCATTTCCCACGTTCAGTGAAATAGAATTGATGCTGGTCTGTTTAGATTTCCATATTTGTCTCCTGTCATTCTCTGCTGTCTGCTCATGCAAGAACTGTCTGAAAAAGACATTAGGCACCTGAATGCTCATGATATTGTGCAATCTATTCTGAGTCTTTTTTTTTAACAAGAATTAAAGAAAGAATCAGAACTACAATTGAATTGATAACTGAAGAATTCTTGATCTGCAAGTTCTGTCCTTGCACAATGCAATACAAAGCAGGAAGAGGATTCAAAACCAGAGGGCAATAACCAAATACCATAACAGTAAAGGAGACTCAGTGGTAATGAAAACCGAAAGAACTGCGGATGCTGTAAATCAGGAACAAAGACAAAGTTGCTGGAGAAGCTCAGCAGGTCTGGCAGCATCTGTGAAGGAGAAAACAGAGTTAATGTTTCAGATCCAGTTCTGAGGAAGGGTCTCCGGACCCAAAACGTTAACTCTGTTTTTTCCATCACAGATGCTGCCAGACCTGCTGAGCTTCTCCAGCAACTTTGCTTTTGTGTCAGTGATAATGAAGTTTGTTGTCAAAAGACAAATTATTGAAGTTATTTAATCATGAATTCTTGGTTTCCACAGTACGTTCTTCAGCTTGAGCTGCTACTGTTATCACTAGAACAATGCAAAAAATGACATTGGGTGGTTATAATTTATCTGACTGTGTCTCAATCATTTCACTGACGACAACAATGCAATGTTTTATGTTTCAAATATAGTTCTATCTGCATGGGAGTCATGATTTTGCTTATTGTTTCTAGAGTTACCTATTTTTCCTGATCATGTACAGCCGCTGAAGGCTTTATGTCCTATATTTGGGTATTCAGCTGCTCACAGGCCACTCAGTTGGCTGTCAAAACAGAGTGCCAGTTATAGTTGTTTATTGATATTGTTGGGTTTTGCATGGTTTGTAAAGATTTTCCTGGCATATTACAGCACCATTTTTTTTCCTGATGGGCCATTTAATGCAATCCCAATCTACCTACATGTGATTGGTTGATGCAGAAGGTAATGGTGTAATTTTAATGACTTTAAGCTCTCCATGGGAGTGCATGCCTGTGAATATAGAATCATAGAATCCCTACAATGTGGGAGCAGGCTATTCAACCCACAGAGTCAACACCAACCCACTGAAGAGCATCCCACCTAGCCCCACCCCATCCCATCCCTGTAAACCTGCATTTGCCAGGACTAACCTACCTAACCTACACATCCCTGGACCCTGTGGGCAATTTAGCATGGCCAATCCACCTGACCTACACATTTTTGGATTGTGGGAGGAAACTGGAGCACCTGGAGGGGATGGTGCAGACATGGGGAGAATGTGCAAACGCCACACAGACTGTCACCCGAGGGTGAAATTGAACCCAAATCCCTGGTGCTGTGAGGCAGCAGTAATAACTACTGAGCCACCATGCCAAGGAGTGCTGAATGCTGAGTTTAACAAATTTTTCTCTCTATTGATTATTGCAGAAAATAGACATGTTGGTGAAGGTTGTAGTCTTCTTTGGTTTTAGAGTACAACGTGAGACAGCTATCCACATAATTTCTGCAATCGATTCCTTGTGTGCAAACTCAATTGCTAGTGTGTGAATTGGAAGATTTGAGTTATAAGGAGAGGTTGGATAGGCTGGGACTTTTTCACTGGAGCGTAGGAGATGGAGGGGTGACCGTATAGAGATTGATCAAATCATTTGAAGAGGTGATGGCCTAATGGTATTGTTACTGAATCCAGAGACTTAGATAATGTTCTGGGGACCTGGTGGAATTTGAATTCAATTAAAAATCTAGAATTAAGAGTCTAATGATAACTACAAATCAGCTGACAGGAAATCCCCATCTGGTTCACTAATGTTGTTGAGGAAGTCCATGCTGTCTCTTGGATACAGGGAAATCAGGCAGAGAGATTGCTCTGCTCACAAGGAAACCTACCTGATTCTTTGACCATCAATTTTAATGGTCAGGTTATTAAGTGAGTCATAGAGTCATACAGCATGGGAATAGACCCTTTGGTTCATCTTGTCCATGCCAGCCAGCTTTCCCAAACTAAAATAGTGCCATCTGCTTGCATTTGGCTCATATCCCTCTAAACCTTTCCTATTCATGTACCTGTCCAAATGTCTTTTAAATGTTGTAACTGTACCTGCATCTACCACTTCCTCTGGCAGTTCATTGCACATCCGAACCACCCTCTGTGTGAAAAAGTTGCCCCTCAGTTACCTTTTAAATCTCTTTTCTCTCATCTTAAAAATACAGCCTTTAGTTTTGAACTCTGTGCCCTAGGGAAAAGACCTTGACTATTCACCTTATCTATGTCCCTCATGGTTTTATAAACCTCTTGTTTTTCGGTTAGTGAAATTGATCACACGGCTGTACAGAGAGAACATGGATACCTCCTTACTAAACACATCAGTCTTTCTTCAGAGGGGTAAATTTCAAATATTTGTTGCAACAGTCATAGTATCAGGGTTAACTCAGTTGTTTGGAGTGTGGTGATAGTGATGCTAAGGCCATGGTTTCAATCACCATACTCCATTCCACTGGCTTCCAGTCAAAACTTTAATACTTTGCATTTATGTTGGAACCATTTACTTGCAATGATATTTTACATGTTGTACCTGCATGACGTACGAGCTGGTGGACTTCATTTACCGTTCATAGTGACTATGTTTGTAGCAAATGTTGGTTTCTTGAGGAACTCCAGCTCAGAATTGATGAGCTGGAGTCTGATCTTTGAACATTACGACACAAGAGGGAGGAGAGAGTTATCTGGATCCTGTGTTTCAGGAGGCAGTCACATCCCTTAGATTAATTATCTCAAATTTGGTCAGTGGTGAGGGAGAGGAGGATATGACTTTGAGTGAAGGAGTAGAACGTACCAGGAGGTAGTGCTGAAGAGACTCAGCTCTTGAGCTTGTCTAACAGGTTTGGGATTCTTGCTGCCTGTGTAGTTGTGAGTCCCTGTGTAGGGAGGATGAGCAAACTGACTTTAGCATTGAGGGGCCTGGATAGAATGGACGTGGAGAGGATATTTCCACCAGCAGGAAAGACCAGTACCCAAGGGCACAGCCTCAGATTGAAGGGACGACCCTTTAGAACTGAGATGTAGAGGAATTCCTTCAACCAGAGGGTGGTGAATCTCTGGAGCTCATTGCTGCAGAAAGCTGTGGAGTCCAAATCACTGAGTATATTTAAGACAGAGATAGATAGGTTCTTGATTAGTAAGGGGATCAAGAGTTATGGAGAGAAGGCAGGAGCGTGGCTGCAGATGCATATCAACATGATCAAACAGCAGAGTAGACTTGATAGGCCAAATGGCCAAATTCTCCCCCTATATCTTTTGGTCTTATGATCTTAATTTTGGTTCTTCAGACAGGTGAAATGCTGCATTACCCCAAGTAAAGAAGAAAGCAATATCTAAATTGAATTATTTTTCAGAGGGGAGGTACAATGCCTGTTGTGTGAAGAGGAGTAAACAAAAGACTGAAGAAACCTATTTAGAAATTGTTGAGCCCATCTAGATCTTAAATGAGGGTGATTTGATTATGTTTTCTTTGTCCTGAGTAATGCTGAGGAACTTCCTCTGCAGCTTTCCATGAAGAAATGTATAAATATAAATTTGTTTTCATCCTTGATTTTATTTTCTATCTGTATTAGACAAAATTGCCAGTAATTCTACAAAGTTCTATCTACTGTCAATATGAAGAAGTGCTGAATTGATTGTTATAGTGTCCGTATTGCTTCCTAGAACTTTAATGAGATTTTGTGGTTTCCAATAATAAACAGCTCCACATGCTATAAGATAAATTCAGACTTTTATATGTATAGATCGCCTTTCAATGCAGTTGCAAATATATCATGGGTGAATTGTTCTTCATTCTGAACAGACTGGAAAATAGAAACATTTACGGCATTAGAAGTGGGCTTGGCAATTGCTGGGCATTTGTCACCTGTTGATGTGTGACTAATATGAAGATTTGGCAGCAGCAGGTTTTGAATAGGTCCTCATTAGTCTTGTCATGCTGAAGGATGGACCCTGCAGAGCTTTGTCTCAGACAATTTTGGCTGTTTGTTGCAAACTTCAATCTTCTGAAGAAAACATAACCTCATTAAGGACAGAAATAGCTTTCACATTTAAAAATATTTCTGTTACTTAAAATTAATTAAAAGTGCAAAATTGTTTTCTTTTTCAGGAATTTAATATGTTAACGTTTCAAGTCCAGTATGTGTCTTCTTTGGCGTTCTGAAGAAATGTTAACTTTGTTTCTTACTCCACAGATACTGCCAGACGTGCTGAGTTTCCCCAGCACTTTCTGTTTTTATTTCTCATCAATCTTTGAGCAAACCAGAATTTTTTTTTCAGCATATGGTATTAAATTTCTTGGTGACTATCTTACATTATTGGCCTTTACTGTAGCTCTGCCCCACACAATGGCACATAACCTCTGTGCCTACTCTATCAAAAACTTTTATAATATTGAAAATAAAACTTCAGTGATTTTTGAAAACAGGAATTGAGATGGCTTGGTGAAGGAAGTAGACTGTAAGCTGGAGATAACAAGGTGTAGGGCTGGATGAACACAGCAGGCCAAGCAGCGTCAGAGGAGCAGGAAGGCTGATGTTTCGGGCCTAGACCCTTCTTCAATTAAATTAAAAGTGAGGAGCTGCATTTTGGAAAGGCAAGTCAGGGTAGGACTCATACATTAACAGTAAGGTCCTAAAGAGACCCTGGAGTGCAGGTTCATAGTTCCTTGAAAGTGGAGGTAGATAGGATAGTGAAGAATGTGTTTGGTATGCTTGCCTTTATTAGTCAGTGCTTTGAGAATAGGAGTTGGGAGGACTTGTTACAGCTGTGCATGACATTGGTTAGGTCACTTTTGGAATTCTGCATTCAATTCTGGTCTCCCTGCTTTCGGAAAGATGTTGGGAAACTTGAAAGGGTTAATAAAAGATTTACATGCAGAAGGTGGTACATGTATGGAATGACCTGCCAGAGGAATTGGTGGAGACTGGTACAGTCACAACATTTAAAAGGTATCTGCATAGGTATATGAATCGGAAGGGTCTACAGGGATATCTGCCAAATGCTGGGAAATGGGACTAGATTTATTTACGATATATGGTCAGCATGGATGAGTTGGACCGAAGGGTCTGTTTCCATGCTGTACATCTCTATGACTCTTTGAAAAGGGAGACAGATTGAGCTGGATGGGTGAAAGGGAGCTGTGAGAATGTAGAACTATTGTCACCCATTGCATTGGTCAGAATGAAGCATTTCCATATTGGGATAGAGGGAGTGGGTTAGTTTTCTTAAAGAACTAGGGTCGTGGGGAAATAGAGCACAGTGAATGAACAGTGATGAGTAGGACTGGATAGAAAGACCTGGTGGGAAGAGACAGGTAAGTGTATCAACGGTGCTGAAGCGGAGATAGTCGAGAGCTTCAAGTTCCTAGGGGTAAATATCACCAACAATCTGTCCTGGTCCATCCACATTGACAATGCAGTCAAGAAAGCACACCAATACCTCTACTTCCTCAGAAGACTAAGGAAATTTGGCATGTCCACACTGAATCTTACCAATTTCTATACATGCACCACAGATTTCATCCTATCTGATGCATCATAGCTTGGTATGGCAACTGCTCTACTTGAGACCACAAGAACTTACAGAGAGTTGTGAATACAGCCCAGTCCATCATGACTCAGTGTATACTTCCCACTGCCTTGGGAAAACAGCTGATGTAATCAAAGACCCCTCCCATGCCAGTTATACTCTCTTCCACCCTTTTCCATCTGGAAGAAGATAGAAAAACTTGAAAATCTGTACCAACAGTTTCAAGAACAGCTTCTTCCCTGCTGTTATCAGACTTACGAACAGACATCTCATACGTTAGAGTTGATCTTTCTCTGCACCTTTTCTGCTGCTGTAACACAATATTCTGCATTCTGCTGTATTACTCTAATATACTTATGTAAGGTATAATTTGCCTGGTTAGCACACAAATCAATACTTTTCACTGTATCTTGGTACATGTGACAATAATAAATCAAATCAAATCAAAGAGAAATAGAGCTTAGGGCAAAGGTGATGGAAAAATGAGAAATGTGAAGAATTAATAAAGACACATATGTTTTGGCTGACAACAAGTCACTCAGCTGAGTAGGAGCAAACGAGGTTTCAGTTGTTAATGACCTTGGGGACAAGTGCGAGAAATGTTCAGTATCCAGGGCTTGAGAGCTTGATGTGTGGCAGGTGAACTATGTTTGAGCCTTGGAAAGAGTCAGCCATGCAGACAGCATCCAATGGCTTTCTTGGGAAGCTGGATAAAGACTCCTTTTCCTGTTTTCCTTGGAAGACTCTTACCATGTGGAGCTAGCAGCTGCCTCCTCCCTTTCACCATCAGTTTTCCCAACCTCTGGAAATTCTGTGCAGTAACTATTGAATTTAATTCAGATTCCTTAAATATGTTAATAACATTTCTGGCTTTTCACTCAGATGCCGTAAAACTCAGCAAAGTAAAAACTCAAGGGCTTGGACACTGTAGGCTAAGGTTACATTTTAAGTATTTTCATTTTGAAGTCATCAACCATTTGTCCTCCATCATGGGAGGATGAATATTGAGACCAGTAACAGCACAAGCTGTTCCTGCTGCAGTCTGCTTCATTATTCCAGCTAGTGTACTTTTCATGTCCCATGGGAACTGTTGCATGAGGAAATGAAGTCAGAAATTAGCAGATAAACCAGTTCCGAGAATTCAATTCACTTTCTCCAGTTTATGCTTTGTACCTCTGAGCAATAGACTTGCTAATTTTGCTAAAGTTATCATTGCTGTGGTGACTATGAATCTTTATTGAGGGATGGAATAACAAAGGCTGTGATTGTTAAACTGTTTCAACTATTGAGGACAGCTAACATTTTTGCAGCATTGGCAGAATATCACAAATCCTGATAAGTCTAGTATTTCAGTAATTATGCTTTAACTTGATGAAATGAGTTCTAAGGACTGCTGTGAACGTCCTCTGGTGTGGATGGATAGCAATCTAAACTGGAAAAGGACATGGATCAAGTGGAACTCCATTACGTACCACTTTTCTTGCTCAATTCATTAAACTAAATATTGGCTGTTGTGGCTTTCCAGAAATTTACACATACAGATCAGATGGGGTTTATTGCTAACTAACTCTTAATGGCTAAAAAAAGTCTTTATCAGTCCGTACACAGTCCAGCTCCTTTATCTGTCCATACACACTTTTGCTGTAATTTCAAAGGTGTACGTTAGGACTATGAGAAGCAAAGGCTAGAGATGGATGTGCAACATGTGATCTCATACTGTACTTTGTTTAGGAGTCTTACCAGTCCCAAACAATAGCCATCAACGTATGAAAATACCAAGAATTTCCCAATAAATTTGTTTTTATGTGTGTAATGGCCACAAGGTGAAGCAGTACTTTGGTTCAGGGATGGAACCATCTGTGTTACACTCAGTGACTTGCCCCCCACCCCGATCCACCTAATACAAAGGTCCTTACCAATGGGGTGAAATGAAGGAACAAAACCCTGACTGCAGAAAGTTTGGCAAGATCAGTGACAAAGGCCCAGGGTAGGCTCGTCCATCAAATTAGCAGTCATTTGGGATTTCCTCTGGTGTACTTCCAGATTTTTGCTTGGAATGCATGGGAGATTTGTTTACGTGAGCAGTGCCCTTAATTTTTGGCTACATTTATTGTCAGCACCGCTGATAGATGGAACAGTGAGTTTACATGTGCCAGTCCATACTGCTGCAGTGCTCCATAATGTCCAGTGACAGGCTAGAGGCAGCTGCCGTCTGCTTGAAGATAGTGCAGCCAGTATAATTACACTGTGATTATATACGCTGGGCAGACACAAATCCTCACACCGTTCTCAGGCTGTTTGGCTAATCAAAGCCTCCCTTCCTTTTCAGCAGTCACGCTTTTTTCCCATCCTGGGAAAATAAGCGTTTCGATTATTTCAGCACATTCCTTCAAACTGCCACTCCTGCTTTGCAGCCCAATGGAGGGGAATACACTTTGAAGGGAGTTTACAAAGTGCCACTGGGCTTCCAGAAAGTATTCGACAGGTACCTCATAAACTATTAAGTCATAAGAGGCCCATGGTGCTGGAGGTAATATATTGATGTGGGTAGAGAATTAACGAGTCAGGAAATAGCGAGTGGGGGTAAGGGATCCTTTCCCAGGTCGGTGACCTGCAGTCAGTAGGATTCCATATGAATCAGTTCTGGGACCACAACCTTTTACAATATATTAATAAGTTGGAGGAAGGACATGAATGTACTGTAGCCAACTTTGCAGAGGACACAAAAATAGGTGGAAAGGCAGGTTGCAAGAGGGCACAGTCTCAGAATAAAGGAGCACCAATTTAAGACAGAAATGTGGAGAAATTTCTTCTATCAGAGGGTTAAGAGTCTTTGGAACTCCTTGCTGCAGAGAGACAGAGTCCTTGTGTATATTTCAGGTTGAGATAGATTCTTGACCAGTAGGGGAATCAACAGTTATGGGGGAAAGGGCAGGAAAGTGGACGTGAGGAACGTCAGATCAACCATGATTCTATTGAATGGCTGAGCAGGCACGAGGGGCTTATGGTTAGAGAGAATCTAACAATTGCTCATTTACATTCATTGCCATTACCATCACTGAATCCCCCACTATCTAGTCGGCACTGTCGAAGGGCAACTGCATCTGTAGCTTCCAGATCAACACTGAGGCTGTTATGGAGCTAGGTCGCTTGCTATGATCTACCCGCAACAGCCAGACTCCTTTGCCATTAACAGTCAAGATGATTACAATTCAACACTATTACAGGTGGTCAGCAAAGAGCAGTTGTAAGCAGAAAGCATTGTAAACAATGTAAGGGTCTGGAAGAAAGAGTCACACTGGACTTGAAACTTTAACTCTGTTTCTTTCTCAGCTGATACTCCTAGACATGCCTGCATTTCTTCAGCATTTGATATCTTTATTCAAAAGTTTAGAATTTGGTGCAAGAGAAATAAAGTAGTGGTCGGTAATTGTGTTTAATTGGAAATTAATTTAACTTATTGAACTTATGTTTGTAAATGGTCAAAGAAACTGTAAGTTAGTTAATTAAAGCTGTCTACCAGTGGCAGTTAATTAAATCATCTATGTGTGATTGAATGCAGAGAGACTAATCCATATGAGTGGGAGGCTGAGTCAACTGTGTATTCTGGATCCAGAAGGTGTATAAATGTAAACAGTATCTGTTGATTCATAGAATGATCACAGAACAGAATGTATCACAAACAGAATTCAATAGTTAGGACTTTGGTGCGAGTGGGAATTCGATGTAGAGCGTGAAGGGGATGCTGCCTTTCCCCCCGATACCCATGCTGCTTTGTGTTACAAAGTCATGGAGTCATAGAAATATACCGCACAGAAACAACCCTTCAGTCCAACTTGTCCATGCCAATTAGATATCCTAAATTAATCGAGTCCCGTTTTCCAGCAATTGGCCCAAATCCCTCTAAACCCTTCCTATTCATATACCCATCCAAATGCCTTTTAAATGTTGTAATTGTGCAAGCCTCTACCACTTCCTCTGGCAGCTCATTCCATACACGCATGATCCTCTGTGTGAAAAAGTTGCCTCTTAGGTCTCTTTTAAATCTTTCCTCTCTCACCTTAAACCTATGCCCTCTAGTTTTGGACTCCCCTACCTTGGGAAAAAAAGAACCTTGACTATTCACCCTATCTATGCCCCTCATAATTTTATAAACTTTTATAAGTTCACCCCTCAGCCTCCAATGCTCCAGGGAAAAAACCCCAGACTATTCAGCCTCTCCCTATAGCTCAACCCTCCAACCCTGGCAACATCCTTGTAAATCTTTTCTGAACACTTTCAAGTTTAGCAACATCTTTCCTGTAGCAGGGAGACCAGAATTGCACGCAGTATTCCAGATGTGGCCTAACCAATGTCCTGTACAACAGCAAAATGACCTCCTACTGGTAAAGGTTTAACTTAATTATAATTAGATTTATAACTAGACTAACCAATTAATTAAAAGTCTAAAAACTATAAGCTAAGTCAAGTAAATGTATAAATCAATTCATAAAATAAATGAAATGGGACTACATAAGGATGGCAGGGCAAGTGGTGTGCTGTTACTCTAGCATGTGAAAATTTGTGGAGAGCGTTGGACAACAGTGAGGAAGCATCTTGACTCAGAAAAGCAGGATATAGAATCTAAATGGGCGGAGATAATAAATCACAAGGGTTAGAAAAATGTGGTGGGATTAACTCTTAGGGCCCCTAACAGTACTGCTGGGAAGAGTATTCATCAAGAAATAAAAGGAGCTTGTAAATAAAGGCAAGGCAATAATTGCGGAGGCTTTAATTTTCATAAAGTTTGTACAAATCAAATCCGCAAAATTAGTTTAGGAGCTGAGTTAACAGAGAGTAGCTGAGGCATTTCTCTGGAATAAAATGCTTTGGAACCAACCAGTGCAGAGGCTGTTCTAGAACATGATTTGAATAATAAGATAGAGATAATTAGTAGTCTCACAGTAAGAAATCCTCCAGAAAAGAGCAGCAGAACATGACAGAATTTCAAGTTGAGCTTTAAAATGACAGACATAAGACTAAAATTTTCATATTGAAACCGATAACATAAGTATGCAGATCAAGTTGGCCAAGACAAACTGGGAAATAAAATTGAAACATAGTTAAGGTATTAAAAAGTATGCCTGAAGATTAGGGGTAAAAATACATATTTAAAGAGCTAACTCATAATTTAAATGAATCTACATGCCGCTGAGAAATAAATACTCTATGTGAAAATAGATATATCTATGGCTAGCTAAAGCATTAAGCATAGTATTCATTTAAAAGAAGAATCTTGTGATATTGTTAAGGAGAGTGGGAAACCTGAGCATTGGGAGCACATTAGTGAATAATGATGAAAAAATTGAGTGGGAGAGCATGTAATAAGACCATAAACAACAGGAGTAGTACTTGCTATTTGTCCCATCCAGTCTGCTCTGTGATTCAGTGAGCTCATGTCTGATCTGATAATCCTCATTTCCACTTTCCTGACTTTACCATACAGTCCTTGATTCCCTTACTTATTAAAAATCTATCCATGTCAGCCTCGAATGTATTTAATGACCCAGTATTGATAGTTGGTGTTGAATTCCACAGATTCTTACCTTCCAAGGGAAGGAATTCACCCTCATTTGTGTCATAAATGAACAACTCCAAATTCTGAAATTACATGCTATGATCCTAGACTCTCCCACAAGAAAACAACCTTTCTGCATCTACTCTGTCAAGCCCCCTAAGAATCTTGAATGTTATCCATTCATTCTTCTGAAGTCCAGTAAGTATGAGCCCAATCTACTCAACCTCTGATAAGAAAATTACTCCATGCCTGAATCAACTTGCTAAAACTTCTCTGGATTGCTTGTAATGCCAATACAGTGCATCTCTTTCATTGTATAAGGGTACCAAAATCATTCTTCCAGCTGCAGTCTGATAGGGGCCATGTATAGTTCTAGCAAGATGTCCCTACTTTTGTACTTAATTTCCTATAAAATAAAGACCAAAAGTCCATTTGCCTTTCCTATTATGTGAAGAACTTAGATGCTACTTTTTGTGATAAATGCATAATAACCCTCAAATCCTCTGGTGCTATAGCTTTCTGTAGCCTGAACATTTAAATATTCAGCTCCTCTATTCTTCCTGTCAAAATGCACAAGCTCACATTTTCCCACATGATATTCCATCAGCTAAGTTTTTGCCTGTTGGCTTAACCTGTCTATATTTCTCTGCAGACTCACTGAGTCATCAATGCCACTTGCCTTCCCACCTATTTTTGTTATCTGCAAACCTGGTGATAGTACATTCATTTTCCTCATCCAAGTTATTAATATGTATTACAAATAATTGAAATTAAATAAAATCCTTGTTCTAAGGAAGGATATTTGGGAGCAATGAAGTTTCAGACACCTAAGATATAACAGTTGTCCCACAAGAAGTGATTGAGTCTAATTGGCGTACAATTTTCAGAGTTTGGAAGTTGTGAGGTGAGCACATTGAAACAGAAGTTCCTGATAGGGCTTGATATGATACATGCTGAAATACTGTTTTCCCCTGGGTGGAGATTGTAGAACCATGGGATGGACACAGCATGAGGGAATGATGGTTTCAGGTTTAGTTAAAAGAGTTGCAAGTTTTTGACATTGAGGTGAATGAATTTTTGAATTCTCATCAAATTGAGGGATTATGTCGATCATTTGCAAAAGTGCAGGTGCAGTCAAGGAGCAGTCATGAACTTATTAAATGGTGGAGCAGGCACAAGGGACTCAACTTTCCAATCACTTCATTCTGGATGGGACCCCAATTTGAGTATCTTATTCAACCTTTATATTATTCTGCCCTGGATGCCTGAAGGAATTTGAACAGAAAGATTTGAGGAAAATGGGTGCAAGCTGGGAAGTAATGACATACTCAAAGACTTTAGAGGGGAAAAGGATATCAGTATGGTCTCCTCGCTTCTATTATGGTAGAGGCTTGTATTAGACTAACACACAGAGTAACTCCAGTCTCAGCCCTGATGGATACTTTGGGTTTCATGGCTCTTCTCTGATTATTCATCTACATCCTTAATGCTTCTAATGCTACCTATTCCGAATCATTGTGCTATGGCCTTCATCTGGATGCTGTTTCAATCTCTTGTTACCTGCTTCCATTTTGACTTTTAGATCAATGCCACAGGAATTCTGCTAATGATTGAAACCATTTGGGAATTCTCAACTGCTGAGATTCCCTTCAATTACAGAAACACCTGTGTTCTTTGCTTGGCTCTAAAATATATCCGTTTATTCATTGAAGTGATTTTTTTGGTTCCTGGACTCATCTCGTTGGAATGAATCTCAATGTTGTAAAGCAACCTGGATTTTACGTTGCTGCTGCATTGGCTCCTAGGCTTCTGTGTTTACTCCTACATTGAAATCTGTTGCTCTGAAGGTTTTCCATTATGCTTCACGTCTAATGGTTTCTTGGCTGGACTTTGCTGGTTTCTTGGGCTCACTCGAACTCTCTATTTTATCCCTGTATTAATTACTGCCCTGTTTTAACATGCTTTTCCCCTCTAAAGTCTTTGAACGTGTGATTAATTCCCAGCCACGTGCCCATTTCTCCCAAATCTTCCAATTCAAATTCCTCAAGCATCCAGGCTGAATAGTATAAATGTTGAATAAGATATTTGCATTGGGGTCCTATCCTCATTGGAAGTCAAAGGAAATGGTAAAGAGGAAAGATATATAATGGATAGCTTATCCAACAGCACCTGTTTTACACTATCAGCAAAATTCAAAATTATCCTAAGTGTCAGGAAATAAAGGGTTGCAATTGTTCTTTGTGTGAGTAGAAGGAAGAGGAAGGAAGTGATTGCCGGAGTGTGAAAAGGAGTGGAGCTTTATGAGATTGAATGTGGTGGAGCTAATTGGACGTGAAAGAAAGAGAATGGTATTCTTGCCTCACAACTTTGATGATGCTATTGAACTTCTTTCAGCCTTATTGTCATGTGTCAGAGCTAAACTTATGGCAGTGCCTTCCTCTGCCACCTCTTTCCACTTGTAACTTGGGGACCTTTTGCCCTCCTGGGGACTAATAGGGTCTCTTTGTCTTGTTCCCTGCCTGAAGCAGGGCCTCCAATCTGGTATTGAAGAAGCTAACTGTCCAATCTGGAGCTTTCCCATATATCTCCTTGAACCTTGGCAGTAACTGGAGTGCAGCTATGTCAGCAGCCAACCCTAGCCAACGGACATAGCTTCTTGATAGCATCTTTATCTTGGAGACTCCTCAATGACCCTGGTGGAGGTCAGCCAATATCTGGCAGTGACCTTTACTCGGGACAATCACTCTTGCACCCCACAGTAACACGCCGTCCCCTATGGTGATCTGGTCTTGCCAGGTCCGGAAAGGTTTCGATCCTGGTTGCGATAGCCCTTCTGTTTCCCCCATTACCACCAGCCACTTTAGCTTTGCTAGCACAGGATCTTCTTGTGACCACAGTCAGACATTGTTAACAGTGACCGGAAGGGTGTCTAGGAAGTTTAAATCCAGAATGGACTCTTCCAGGGGAGGCACCACCGGTGGAGTATCTGACAGTGGGAGGCGGCTCAAGGCATCTGCATTAGCCACTTTGGACATTGTTCGAACTTGCATGCTGAGAATAAGAGACCAACGCAGAAGTCTACCCGAAACTATGGGCGACACCACTTTGTCTTCCTTCAGTAGCCCTAGCAGGGGTGTGTGATCTGTTACTATGACAAATTCCTGTCTGTAAAGGGACTGGTGAAACTTCCTCACACCAAAGATGACCACGCTATCCTTCTCTATCTGGCCATACCTGCATTTGGCATCTCCCAAAGTCCGGGAAGCATCTGCCATTGAGCATTCCTCTCTGTAGGGCCACCAGTGAGCCAACACTACCCCGATACCATATGGGGAAGCACCACATGTCAGCACCACCTCTCACATCGGATCGTACTGGTTCAACACCTTAGATGATAATAGCTGCTTTTTCACTTCCCTAAAGGCTATTTCCTAGCTATGTGACCATTTCCAAGGCTGACCCTTTTTCAATAGCAGGTGTAAGGGTGCCAAGATGGATGCCAGGTTACATATGAATTTTCCATAATTATTCATTAACCCAAGGAAAGACCTAAGCTCCAGTGCAGGTGTGGGAGCTGGGGCTCCTTTGATTGCCCTCACTTTATCTTCCAACGGGTGTTACTCAGTTTTATTGATTCTATAGCCCAAGTAGATCACTTGGGGCACCTGGAACGCATGTTTTTACTTCTAAGGTGCATGCCTACCTGGGAGAAACATTTAAGCACGATGTCCAAGTTCTCCAAGTGCTCTTTATTGGTTTTCCCTGTTATTAGTACGTCATCCAGATAAATGGCAACCTGGGGTTGTCCTTGTAAAATGTTCTCCATAATCCACTAAAAAAGGGTGCAGGCTGCTGATACTCCAAATGGCAGTCTTGTATTTTGGTACAAACCATTATGGGTATTAATTGTAGAGTACTTCTGGGACTCCTCATCCAGTCACAATTGCAGGTAGGTGTGGCTCATGTAAAGAACAGCATCCCCTGCCAACATTGTGTACAAGTCCTCTATGTGAGGATTGGGTATTTATCCAGCTGTGAGAAATGGTTTACTATTTGCTTAAAATCCCCACAAAGACGACCTGAGCTGTCAGGCTTCACAAATGGTAAGACAGGGGCTGCCCATTTCACAAACTGCACTGGTTTGTTGATTCATTTGCTCTCCAGCCTCCTGATTTCCGCCTCTACTTTTGTCTGCAAGGCAAATGGCACTGCATGGGCCTTACAAAATCTCGGAATTGCTTCCTGATCAACATGCAAAGTGGCTTTGGCCCCTTTGATAGTCCCAAGCCCTTCCTGAAATACTCCTGGCTATTTCACTGGGACTTCCCAGAGACAGCCATTCTCTAATCAAAACATGTTGAGCTAATCCAGATGAATCTTTCTCAACCAGTTCTGCCCCAACAGGTTTGGGCCTGAGGCTTTTAATACTGTCAGTGGTAACTACACCAACTGCTTCTCATAGGAGACCAGAACTGGAGTCATACCCTTAATCTGCAACAGTACACAAGTGTATGTTCTCAGTCTGGCTGAGGTCTTGTGCAAAATTAAGCATTAGAGTCCCAAGCGAAGTTTGTTAAAGGCAGATTCTGCAATCACAGATACAGCTGTGCTGGTACAAACCCCCATGGGAACTGGGTGACCATTTAACCAAATGCTAATTTTAATTGGTTCTGATTTGGATGTCACTAAGTAATTTAGTTGTTCCAACCAACATGTAGGGGGACTTTCCAGGGTTTATACTCTCCTGGGTACTGGCCTACGAGTTTTCTTACTCAAGTCAGGCCTTGTAGGACTCCTTTACTGTCTCAAGTCCACACACTGGCAGCAAACTACAATGGCTTGCCGGCTCAGATCCTGAAGAACATTGTGGCACTTGGCCAAGGCTCGGCTTTGTTGTGGGGTTCTGCCGTGGGCTGGCTTGGGGTCCCTTTGCTCAAGAGAGGCTGTGCGATTGCTTCCACTCATGTGGTATTCCCCAAACTCAGTTGGACAGGTGAGGGTGTCCACTTCCATTGGGATGCCCTGTAGCTCCCATGCTCCACTTGCTGCATTTTCTAATGACAAAGCCAGCTGTAGTGCCTGTTTGAAATCCAGTTGGGCTTCAGCTAGTAGGCACTTCTGCATGGTTACATCTGTAAACCCACATACCAAATGATCCCTCAGGATCTCATTCAGGGTTAACCTGAAATCACCTGCCTCTGCCAGTCATCTCAACCTCATCAAAAATCCCGGTACACATTCCCCTGGTTCTCTAAAAGCCAAATAAAACTGATAGCATCTCAGAATTAGAGGAGATTTGGGGTCATAATAGTCCTTAATCAACTCCATCAACTCTTGGAAGGTTTTGGTATCTGGTGCCTCTGGGAAAGTTAAGCCCCTTATAACCGAAAATGCTGTGGGTCTGCAAGCAGTCAGAAGGATTACTTAGAGATAATAAGAACTACCGATGCTGGAGTCTGAGATAACACAGTGTGGAGCTGGAGGAACACAGCAGGCCAGGCAGCATCAGAGAAGCAGGAAAGCTGACGTTTCAGGTCGGGTCTGCTTTCCTACTCCTCTGATCCTCCAGCTCCACAGAAGGATTACTTGTTGCTTTTCATCTGCCCAAGTGTTATTTACCTGGAAAATAAAATGCATTCTTTCCACATACTGGGCCCAGTCTTTGACAGCAGGATCAAATGAGTCAAGCTTCACAAATAAGGGCATGATGCCAGAAATGCTTACCTCAACTCCAAGATAACTGTTGCAAGCGAATGTTCTTCATGCATGTACTATTGCACTCTTGTCGCCACGAAAATAACTGCACAGAGACCGATATCCTGTCACCAAGTCACCCTTTATTTACTTGTGCACAGTACACTGGCTGTGACCAGCTAACTCAGAGTCAGTCCCCTGAACTGAGGAGATTCTAAATCCCCTGGTTGTGTTGGTCCACCAGAGCTTTCCTGATTGACCCATGTTAACAACACCAGTCAAGGACCTCATAGTCAACAAAGTCTACCTGGTTCCGATCGCAACACAGTTCCATGTATTTTTACTGCTTTCTATTGATTTCTCAAATGAGTTACTCTGTTACTTTAAGGAGATGAATGAACACTCAATGCTGATATAACATAACTGGCTTACTGATTATTTTAACAAATATTGATTTGGCACTTTCAAACTGTCTAACACAATCCGTCTAGTTCTCCAGATTCTCTCTTCAGCTATTGTCCTTCGAACAAAAGAAAAGAAATGAAAAAGAAATGTTGATGTTGCCCTAACAATTTGTGATGAAATCATCTTTGTTTTCTGCAGAAGATTTGTGAAAGAAAAGTCTTTAGCCTGTCTGTGCCTGGGAAAACTTCATTATCATCCTATTGTGGCTAGTGGCTGTTGAAGCTATATCAACAGCAACACTTTTAAAAGAGAATTTGGATAATACTTGAGGAGGACAACCTTTAAAGTGTATAGAAAAGAAATTGCACTCGAGTAACTTGCTGTGGTGTGGAGCTGGCACAGTTATAAAGCCAAATAACTTCTGCTGAGAGCTCCTCTCCAAGAGGGACAGAAATCCAAATCTTTTGTAATTAAGTATGTGCTTGGTGTATTATCATTGCAGGGCAGCCAGATTTTAAGACACATGCTCCTGACTGGCTTTTCCACTGGGGTGAGGGGGGGATGTTCATGATGAATATAGTTCCCTGTACAATTTACATTGTGGATAAAAGAAATGACTATCTAATAAGACACAGAATCCAGATAAATAGATCATTATTAGGTTGACAAACTGTAACTATTGGAGTGCCATAGGACTCGGTGCTGGGGGCCTCGAATATTAACAACCTATATTAGTGAAAAGTCAAAGAGCTGCGGATGCTAGAAATCAGAAACAAAAACAGAAATTGCAGGAAAAGCGCAGCAGGTCTGGTAGCATCTGTGGAGAGAAATCAAGAGTTAATGTTTTGGATCGAGAGAACTTTCCTCGGGTAAACTAGATGAAGACACCAAGTGTATTATAGTCTAATTTGCTGAAGAAACATAGATAAGTAAGAAAGCAACTTTTGAGGAGGATCCAATGAGTCTGCAAAACAATAGAAATAAGTTAAGTGAGTCGGATATAATTGTCAGATGGGGTGTAATGTGAAGTTGTCCTGTTGGCAGGAAGGGTAAAAAAGCAGAATATTATTTACATGAAGAGACGCTATAGAATACTGTGTTACAGAGAGTTTATAAACCTTGTTCTTGTACATGAATCACAAAAGGTTAGCACATAGGTGCAGCAAGTGATTAGGAAGACAAATAAAATGTTTACTGTACTTGGGTGAAATACAAACATGTGGAAGTTTTGCTACAATTGTACAGTGAATTCATATGGCCTTGCCTGGAGTATTTTGTCTCTTTACTTAAAGAGAGACATACTTGTATTGGAAGCAGTTTTATTGGAAGCAGGCTTATTCCTGAGATGAAGGGGTTATCCTATGAGGAAAGGTTGAGCAAGGCAGTCCTTCTTTAGTTGGAATTAAGAATAATGAGAGGTGATCTTATTGAAAAACATAAGATTCTGAAGGACTGGGTCAGGGTAGCTGCTGAGAGGATGTTTCCTCTTGTGAGGGATTCAAGAACTAAGGGGTAGAGACTAAAAATATGGGGCTTCCTATTTAAGAAGATCTTTGGGATTCTCTTCCCCAGTGAGCAGTGGAAATTGAGTCATTGAACACGTTCAAGGCTGAGTTCTGATCAGCAAAAGAGTCAAGAGTTATGCAGGGTTGGAGGTGCAGGGGGAGCAGGCAGAAGAGTGGAGTTAAGACTACAGTCAGATCAGCTATGATCTTATTGAATGGTAGGGTAGGGTTGAGGGGGCGACTGGCCCACTTCTGCTCTCATGTCTTATGAATTTATTCCTCTTCTCCACCTTTTACATTTTTATACTTCTCTTCACCTACTTCCTCTGTCCAAGCTCCCCACTTCTATCCCCTTCCCATCTCTCTTTTCCCTTCCTTTTTGCTTCAATTCCTTTTACCTCTTCTTCTCTCGCTCCACTCATCCTCACTTCCTCTGTTCTTTCCATTCCTACATTGCTCTCCCTTCCTCTGAATATCTGTTTCCCTCCCCTTCCTTCCTCCATTCCTTTTTCTCCTATTTGCTTCTTACTCAACCCTGCAACAGTTAAATTATTGCTTTATTTTCTACATTTGTTTGTGGTTTAAGATTTATTCAATCAATGGGAGGGTCAATCTGGTCATCTGTGTGTCTCCCTTCACTTTGTCTTTATTCAAGCTGGAATTTACTTTCTTCACTTTTTCAGTTTCCCACTTTAATTCTTAAAACTGATTATTGACTTTTCCAACAATTGATTTTATTTTAAATTTTTTGTTTTATTATCACTGATAAGAGTGATGCTGAAACAGTTACATAGGAATGGGATAAAGCAGCTCTGCAAAACTCCCTCCTGCACTGCTTGAAAAGTCACTATTTGGATTACCAAAAATATTTGTAAAAGGTGGATGTGAGGGAGGGAGTGAATTTGCCCACAATTTTGCATAATACCTGTGTTTACAGAAGCCATTAAAATAGATAATTAAATCAGAGGTGAATCTGATCAGTGAAACCAGACAGAGGGCAGAGCAATTAAATAGTTCTCTCTGAATTCTATACTTAGCATTTTGAAGAAAACATTGTCATGTAAACATTACTTCTACCATGCTGGGTGTAGTGATTGTAATGAGGTCATCCACTTGGACATCGTAGAATATGAGTTCACTGACTGGGGCTGTTAACTTAATCCAATCAGGGAGCCCTGGCTGACAGATGAAAAACAGGATTGTCAGACATCCTCACACTCTGAGAACTGGCTCTGAGGGAGCTGGTTCAGTGTCAAGGAATCTTCACATGTAAATAAAGGGCAACTTGGTGAAGGGATACAGGCCTCTGTGCAGTTATTTCACTGGATAATTAGCCACAAATCAATTTACAGTCTGCAATCCCACCTGTCATAATATTGTACACTAATTACAATAAATTATAACATCGAATACAGAGAAATATAGAGCCATCAATACGTTATAAAACCTGTTAAACTTTAATAATTGAAAATTGAGATCATTTTGGTCAAATTTCACATTTCTTCAAGCATTTAAAAATTGTTTCACTACTGAATGAAATGGTGACAACCAAAGTGGTTGTTATCTCTTTGATAACAAGTCATATCAAAGGAATATCACTTATGTGGTGATAATAAAACATGAAGATGCTAACTGTTAACAACTCTTGTTGAGATCCTTTCTCATTCCCCTCCGTAAAAGAACAACTTGTTTTCTTTGCTGCCTTTGCTCCATTGCCCTCAGATGGTGCAGCTCAGGAGCAACTGCAAGTATGGTCCGCATGACTGGGATTGAGTAGTGTACACTAAGGTCTTTCAGAATTAATCAAAACCTTCATGCCCCACTTCCTTCTCAGACATGTACAAACAATCTCGTATTCTTATATAGTATTCCTATATAACTGTTTCATTGTTTTATTAAAGTGCGTGAGAATTTCTCCTGCTGTTTAGCACAGTTAATAGCACTCTGGGTAAATATTCTTTAAATTTAATTTTTGAATATCTTAAACTATCAAGCAAGGCAGATATTGAAGAGCTAATTTCACCAGGTTCACCTAAAATCAAAACATTGTCTGTAAGATATTGTAATTTCTGATAAATGTGAGATTTAGACCAACAGAACTAACAGTGGAGAAAATCTAGTATTGAGGTTAAATTATGTCTTTTTATGATAGATCTGCACTATCCATCACCCACCACCAATAGCAGAATCATAGAATCACTAGTGTGGTAGCAGGCCATTTGGCCCATTGAGTCCAAACTGATCCTCTGAAGAGGATCCTACCCACAGCCACACTCTACCCTATCCTTGTAACCCTGTGTTTCCCATGACTAATCCACCTCGCCTACACATCCCTGGACACTACGGGCAATTTAGCATGGCCAATCCACCTAACCTGTACATCTTTGGACTGTCGGAGGAAACTGGAGCACCTGGAGGAAACTCACACAGACACGGGGAGAACATACAAACTCCACACAGACAGTCAACCAAGGCTGGAATCGAAACTGGGCTCCTGGTTGACCATTGTGCTGCCGTGCCACCCATAAATTTTGTTATAAAGGCAGAAAATCTTGAATTTCCTTAGATTTTATGTGATTGTGCCAGTAAACTTTTGTCAGGAGTGCAATGAAAAGTACATTCTCATATAATTGGTGTTCCCAACACACTTCAAGGGAAGTTACAACACTGCAGAAGCAGAACATTTTGAAGTGGCTAGAGTGCACGTAAATTTGCATCACCATAAATTTGAGATGTTTAGGCAACAATCACAATCTGAACACCCAAGGTTGGTTTCACAATAATCATTACAAATACTTATAAGTGTATTCCCTTTGGGTTTCTCTTGGCTGATGACATAGGAGCTCCCAATTGATCACTTTCCACCCCAAGCTTTGCCTTCCCACTTTTTCCACTGGAACGAACAGCAAAGACCCAGTGAAGTCAGGGCGTAGTTGTTTTCCAACTAGAGTGGTGAAATGTCCAAGGAATATCCATCTCAGATTAGTCAGACTGTATAGCGGACACATTCTGAAGAAGAAACCACTGCTTATGGTTTGATTCAGTCTTTATAGTTTTGTAGATATGTTTGCCTACAACTGTGTGTTGTCCTAATAAATCCCTTATTTTTAGCTGAACATTTGGCAGCATGATAGTTGCCATCTTTTGGTCCAGCCAGGAGACTATGACAGGCATCCCAGTGCCCAGTATTAGAGCTCCCTCAATACTTAGATGAGTTTATTCTCAAGAATGTCTCATGCTTATGACATTTTTGTCCTGACTCAAGCTAATCTTAGTCCTAGCAACATGAGACCACTGTAATAATGACCAGCATCTGCAACCAGGATTAGTCAAGGCGTCTATTCCTGACCGTAATCCAATGATCAGTGTGAACAAACATCAGATGTGGACAGAATCAATGCTGATTGCAGCTACATAGCAATTAATATAAATAAAAAATAAAGTCAGTTTTAACCTTTCTGGTCATTTTTGCTGAATAGAGTGATAATAGACAATCAATATTTTATCAATTAGTTTACAACAGGGCTTGTGGAAACCACTAGAGGATAAAAGAGAACTAGGCCTAGAATCTTGTGCCCTCCCTGTGGTACTTTGCTGGTAGGTAATATTTAATTGGGTGGGAGTATGGTGCATAGGGACCCCACTACCTTCCTGCTTCCACCTAGTTAAGTCTGTGGTGCAAAGGTCTGGAGATGATCTTTCCTTCTTGCTATAAAATTAGGGCCTAAATGAACAATTAATGCCATTCAAGGGACATATCTTGCTGCATATTGTATTAACCTAACAGCAGACAGCAGCTTTGCTACATGGGCATTGTTGCTTGTTGCCACAGCATGCCCCTTGCTCAAAGGTATTCAGTGCCTGATCGAGTGACTTGGCATCAGGAAGGCAGGACCATTTGACAGATAACCTCTGTCCTTGCTGCTAATCTGTCCAATGACCTCCTCCCTGTGGCTCCTATCTCATCACAACTCACCGTGCTTTGGAACCCTCCACCATCTGAGACCTCGGGTGGATGTCATACCGGCACCATCTCCCACTGCCGCTCTTGAGTATGGAAGAGCTGCCAGCCACTAATTGGAAGGTAGCTCTTTGTATGGTGGGGTGTTCTACCTCAAGGTGCTGCATGCTGGGGAGCATCTGTTATTGACCTGGCATGTGCCTGACTAGCACAAGAAGCCATTATCTTCACAAGATTCTGTCTCATAGATCCAAAGTTATCTGTCCTTCAGTTCGTGTCATATTTCAGAATGCTCTGTATACTGTTTATAATGAGTCTGCCAGGTGGACCTAATAGAATATGAGTTCCCTGATTGGGGCTGTTAATCCGGTCCGATCAGGGAGTCCTCGCTGACAGCAATAAACAGGAGTATCAGGTGTTCTGTTCACTCTGAGAGCTAGCTCTGAGCTAGCTGCATCATTCTGATCTAGTATACATGTGTAAATAAAGGGCAACTTGGTGACAAGATACTGGCCTCTGTGCAGTTATTTCAGTTGTGACGAGAGAAAAAAATATGCTCCTGAAGAAAATCACTTGCAACAGTTGTCTTTGAGTTGGGTTAAGCATTTCTGGAATTACACCTTTAGTTGGGAAATTTGACTCATTCGATCCTACTGTTGAAGACTTGGCCCAGTATGTTGAAAGAATGCATTACTTTTTCCGGGCAAATGACATTGGGACAGATGAAAAGCAACGAGTAATTCTCCTGACAGCTTATGGATCCGCAGCTTTTTTGTTTATTAGGAGCCTAACGTTTCCTGAGGCACCAAATACTAAAACCTTACAAGAGTTGATGGATTTAGTTAAGGAATACTATGACCTCAAGCCTCCTCTAATTCTGAGATGCTATTGGTTTTACGCAGAACCGGGGAATCCATATCAGAATTTTTGACTAGGTTAAGACGACTGACAGAGGCATGTGGCGTTGGTTTAACCCTTAATGAGATGTGGAGAGACCATTCGGTATGTGGGATTAATGATGTCAACATGCAAAAGCACCTACTAGCAGAAACCCAACTGGACTTCAACAGGCACTACAACTGGCTTTGTCATTGCAAAATGCAGCAAGTGGAGAATACGAGTTACAGGGTATGCTGATGGAAGTGGATACCCTTGCCAGGCCAACTGAGCTTGGGGGGCACCACTTGAGTAACAGAAATTGCACAGCCTCACTCAGGACATATCCTGAACAGAGAGACTCTAGGTCAACCAACAACAGAACCCCAAAACAAAGCCAAGCCTCATCCAAACAGTTAACATTTTCTTCAGGATCTGGGCCAGCAAGCCATTGTATTTGCTGCTGGTATGTGGACTTGAGACAGTAAAAGAGTCCCACTAGGCCTGAGTTGAAAAAGAAAAATCATAGGCTGGTATCCAGGACAGTACACACCACGGAAAGCCAACCTACATCTGGCTTGGAACAGTTAAATTGCTCAGCAACATCCAAATCAGAACCAATCAAAATAAACGTCTGGTTTACTGGTTAGCCAGTTCTAATGGAGGGTTGATATTGGCGTGGCTGTGTCAGAGATTTCAGAACCAGTCTTTAACAAAATTCAGTCTGGACTTCAACCCTTAAGCTTGCTAAGACTTTGGCTAGACAGAACTTGTACCAGCAACCTTCACAGATTAGTGTTACAACTTTGGTTCCAGTCTCTTATGAGAAACAGCTGGTTCAGTTACCATGGATTGTAGTGAGAGGCTCAGGCCCAAGCCTATTGGGGTGGAATTGATTGAGAAAGATTCACCCTGATTGGCTCAACATTTTTTGATTAGAAAATGGCTGCCTGTGGGAAATCCTCGTGAAATACCTGGAGATTTTTCAGGAAGGTCTAGGGACTATCAAAGGATGTTGACCAGGAAGCAACTCCATTATTCCGCAAAGCCCACCCAGTGTCATTTGCCTTACGGGCAAAAGTAGAGGCAGGAATCAGGAGGTTGGAAATGAAGGAATCATCAAACCAGTCCCGTCTGTGGAATGGGCAGCACCGGTCGTACCGATTGTGAAGCCTAATGGGTCGATTCACCTTTGTGGGGATTTTAAACAAGTGGTAAACCACTTCTTGCAGCTGGATAAATACCCAATCGCTCACATAGAGGACTTATACACAAAGTTGACGGGCCGGGAGAGTTGAGGGGTGCTGTTCTTCATGAAGCTGGACATGAGCCATGTGTATCTGCAATTGCGGTTAGATAAGGATTCCCAGAAGTATGCTACAATTAATGCCCAATTACCAACATACGAGACTGTCACTTGGAGTATTATCAGCCTGTGTCACTTGTCAGCAGACTATGGAGAACATTTTACAAGGTCTACCCCAGGTCACCATTGATTTAGATGAAGTGCTAGTAACAGGAAAGAAAATAAAGAGCACTTAGAGAACTTGAACATAGTCTTTGTATGTTTCTCCAAGGCAGACGTATGTGTTAGAAGGGAAAAATGTGTGTACCAGGCACCCCAAGTGATCTACTTGGGCTACAAAGTCAACAAGACCGGGTTACACCCATTGGAAGATAAAGTGAGGGCATCAAAGATGCCCCAGCTTCCATTTTGGTACCGGAGCTGAGGTCTTTCCTTGGTTTGGTAACTTATTACGGAAAGCTCATATGTAACCTGTCCTCTATCCAGGCACCCTTACATTTGGTATTGAGAAAGGGTCAGTCTTGGAAATGGCCTGTAGCTAAGATATAGCCTTTAGGGAACTGAAGAAGCTGCTATCATCATCTAAGGTGTTGGCCACTGTGATCCCAAGTGAGATCTGATGCTGACATGCGATGCCTTCCTGAAAAATATCAGGCCAGTCGGCTCACAGGTGGCCCAATGGAGAGGAACGTCCAATAACTTATGCTTCCCGGACATTGGCTGATGCAGAGTGCAAATACAGCCAGACAGAGAAGGAAGCTTTGGTGGTCATCTTTGGTGTGAGAAAGTTCCAGTAATACATTTATGGACATAAATTTGAAACAGTAACGGACCACAAACCCCTGCTGGGGCTACTCAAAGAGGACAAGGCCGTACTGCCTATAGCTTCAGGTCGAATTCAGCGGTGGGCTCTCATTCTGAGTGTGTACAATTACAAGTTGGACACTGTCTGGGAGGCAAGTAGCAAATGCGGATGTCTTCTGCCACCTCCCACTGGCAGATACACCATCGGTGGTGCTGCCGCTAGGACAGTCAATAATGGTTTTAAACTATCTGGTCACCCTTCAGATCACCGCTGACAATGTCAGGCTGTGGATGCAAAAAGATCCTGCCCTGGCAAAACTAAAACAGCTGGTAGTGACACAAAGGAGTCATCACAACCAGAATTGAAACCTTTCTGGAACCAGCGGGACCTAATCACCATAGAGAACTGCATTTTGTTTTTGGGAACAAGAGTGATTGTCCCAAGCAAAGGTTGCCACCAAATACTGGCTGAACTGCACCAGAGTCATCCAGGGGTTTCCAAAATGAAGATGTTGGTGAGAAGTTATGTCTGGTGGCCAGGATTGGATGCAGACATAGCCACTTTGGTGTGGCAGTGCCCAGAGTGCCAACAAGGGCAAAAATTACCACCAGCAGATCCCCACGTTCATGGGAATGGCCGGGTAAACCTTGGATTTGGGTATATGTTGACTATGATGGCCCTTTCATGGGCTCAACATTTTTAGTCATTGTGGACGCCCACTCAATGTGCATAGAGTTCATTTGTCAAACACGGTGAGTACAATAGAAAAGCTGTGAGCATCTTTCACAATACATGGGCTCCTGGAGGTGTTGGTCACAGACACAGGGCCATCATTTACCCGCAGGTGATTTGTGTATTTCCTAAAGTCGAATGGCATTCTGCAGACAAGGACAGCTTCATACCATCTATTGTCCAATGGTCTGACGGAAAGTGCAGTCCAAACTTTGGCTTAAAGAAACAGCTTTCAGCTTCACTAGATACCAAACTGTCCCAGTTCCTAGTTGATTATGCAACTACAGGGATAGCTCCAGCAGAGTTGCTAATGGGGAGAAGACTCTGCACCAGGTTAAATCTGATCTTCCTGGACATGGGGGAAATAGTGAAACAGCATCAGGAGTACCAATGACAGACAGAAAACTCCACTAAGTGAAAGATACATTTTATTTCAGGGGACGAAGTTTGGTGCTGAAACCATGGAAATTGCCCTGCAATAGTAAGAGGTATGGACGATGTGAGGTCATGTCCAATGATGTATATAATTTGGTTGGTTGCAAGGGTCCCAAACAAGCACATGGACCATATGAAATCTGCAAACTCACAACCAGTGTGGTAGCAAAATGTGCCCGGCTCCTCAGTTGCCTTTCTGACTGTTCTGGAACCCATGGGTTGTCCCCCTCAGTCTAGCATCAAAGAAAGTTTAGAATCTGAGATGGACACAGCGGATGTCATAGCCTTGACGCTTTTACTGCCTGAAGAAGTGGATGAATTTCTTCTGAGACGCTTTGGTCACAAGAGGCAGGCTATGGTCTGATACACACCACCCATATCCGAGGCTGAACCAAACCCAGTGTGAAAATGCCTAGGACAGTCTACAAGAAAAAGAACAGACCTACATCCCTGGACTTAGAGGGAGAGGGGTATATGATTGTAATGAAATCAGCCAAGTGGACCTCATAGAATATGAGTTCTGTGATTGGTGTGGTCAATCTGGTCCAATCAAGGAGTCCTGTCTGACAGATATAAACAGAAGTGTCAGGGTTCTGCTCACTGGGAGCTGCCTCTGAGGGAGCTGGATCAGTATCAAATACTAAGCACGTGTAAATAAAGGGTGACTTGGTGACAGGATACCAGCTTCTGTGGAGGTATTTCACTCTGTCTCCCAGATTATTGTTTTATTAAATAAATCTATCTGAAGTGCATTTGAAGAAACCAACAATTTCTCCAATATCTTCTGAAGGAATTTGTCCCATGGATTTGCCACTCGCTCAGTGAAATTATTTTTCCCTTAATAAAGTCACCTTCTATTGATTATACTCCAGGACTTAACAATAGAAGAATGGTTGCTTGGAGGGTACATGTTCTCTTGGAATTATAATCAAAAATGGAGTAAGTAATGTGAGGACTGGAGGGAAGAAAACTGATGGTGGAAAGAAATGCCGGTTTTCTTAATTTGTAACATAGTTATTAACATAGTTTTAAAAATTGTTTTTGGTTTTAAATAAAATTCCATCTAATGGATATTTGAAACCTTTGTTGAAAGTAATATTATGATTTCAACCGAAGGTAATATTTGACAAGTCAGATCTCAGAGCAAAACCTGGCTTGGTAGACCACAAGTTTTATTTTTGCAATTTATTTACTATAGTGGTCAATCACTGAACATATTTACAGGGAGATGACAATATGCTTTTAACAAAAAAAATGTTGATCACATCAAAAATAGGAAAAAAGCTATATATGCCTATAGAAGACAATGAGGAAAGATCTCATGACAAAGATAAATTCAATCCTTTTCCCCAGCTATATCTTTTATATACACTCAACCCTAGTGAATTACATTCCTGTCTTCACTCTTTAATTTCTTACTCATCTGATGACATCACAAATGTTTCCTTTTGGTGACTTGCTGCAAATTCACCAAATTTTATTATCTCCTTCTCTGCTCAAGATACATAGGCAGGCTAACTCACTGACTTTTCTCTAACTGTGAGACTGCTAAAACAGCTTAAGATGTATTTCTAGCTCTGGCCTAGAAACTACTCAAACAAAAAAAAGCCCTCTGCTGGCATGAACCTTTCTGAGCTGGACCTACTTCTGAATTCTGGTTTCTATTTCTGTAGATTGTAAAAGCTTAACTTAGTGAACACTACAGCAAATATCTAACTAGGTAGCTTGTATAGTAATATAGTTTATCTCACATGATTTCTTAGAAATTCTGTCTAACTCACTGCTAAGTAAGGAGTTTCTGACCCTTAAAAGAGAATCAACAATCTTCACAGACCTGAAAACCAAAAATCCATTTACTTCTAATTCATAACCAAGTTGCAAACAATGATAATGGCATAATATCATATTAGAAATTAAATGGGGGTTTAACTGGTGATGCAGGCATGTTGGAGCTTGAAAGATTTTTAACATAAAACAATAAGCTGTAGATGTTTAGTTGCACATCATGCCACACCCACAAACCCCACCCCTCCCCGCACCCACCCACCCCCCCAAACATTTGCCACCACCATCCCTTGCCCCAGCACTTGTGGCTATTGTGCAGAGAAACAGATTTTAGATCAAATGTTTCTCCACAGGAAGAAAAGGAACATCATCAGAGGGACAATCACTTCAGGCTGTAAATATGCATCCTTTACCAATTGGCCACAGGCAACCTGACAGAAGAATTTGCATGGAACAGATTGGGCTGTGAATGATACAGGGAGAACAAATGAGAAAAGCATATTGTCATTATTTTGAATTCTATTTTACAGATCCATTATCATCAAGAGGCAGACTTTTCATGCAACATATTTCATATTTGTGGCTTTTTTGCTATATTCAAGGTCATGCCATTGTTTCAGTTCATTAATGAGATTCGGTTCATTTCTTGCTGCCCTGGTACTGATACTAATTTATTTTTCTTTTCAGTACGTTAAAGCCTTTTGCAATGAGTCATGGACCAGACGCTTTGGAACAACCATTGACACCAAATCATTAACTCTTCTCTGGTCAATAATTGTCTCCATCTGTGCCATTGGTGGTCTGATTGGTGCATTTATTGTTACCCCATTTGTGAAACACTTGGGCAGGTATGTAGCTACAAGGAAGAACTACCTAAAACTGATAATTTTTTTATGTTTCAGAGATAGTAGGAACTGCCGATGCTGGAGAATCTGAGATAACAAGGTGTAGAGCTGGATGAACACAGCAGGCCAAGCAGCATCAGAGGAACAGGAAGGCTGATGTTTCGGGCCTAGACCCTTCTAGACCCGAAACATCAGCTTTCCTGCTCCTCTG
>NC_063332.1:126412507-126427342 GCF_021869965.1 Rhincodon typus | reverse complement strand
TCCTCTGATGCTGCTTGGCCTGCTGTGTTCATCCAGCTCTACACCTTGTTATCTTATTTTTTTATGCTTGTTCATTTATTACAAGTCTGTGGGTTCTATTGTAATGGCCTGGAATTTGCAGCCCGAGAATGAAAAAACTGTCAACATTCACTGTCAACATTCATACAACCGATAGTAACTTCAGGAGTCCACAGATGCACAGTTAAACACTAAAATCCAGAAGCTGTTGTCAGTGTAACCATGCTCCTTCAAAGGGTGGGCTGTATACAATTTTTGCAGATTGGATAATTAGAAATCACAGATGTTTTCTGATGTTTACTTAATCATACTGTGTCCTCACTGTAAATAACAATGAAAACATTTATCCACATGGAATAAAAGGGACTAAGTGCTCAACGTTGAATTAAGTCATAATTGCTACTGAACAAGCTCTCTGGTGCTGAAAAACAGATGTAAAAATCATAACCATATTTGTTTGTTTCTTTTTCTAAATATCATGAGAGACATGGATAGGGTGAATAATCAAGGTCTTTTTCCCAGGGTAGGGGAGTCCAAAACTAGAGGGCATAGGTTTAAGGTGAGAGGCAAAAGATATAAAATGGACCTAAGGGCCAACTTTTTCACACAGAGGGTGATCCGTGTATGGAATGAGCTGCCAGAGGAAGTGGTGGAGGCTGGTACAATTACAACATTTAAAAGGCATCTGCATGAGTACATGAATAGGAAGGGTTTGGGGGAATATGGGCCAAATGCTGGCAAATGGGACGAGATTAATTTAAGATTTCTGGTCAGTATAGATGAGTTGGACTGAAGGGTTTGTTTCCATGCTGTACAACTCTATGACTCAATGAATTTATATGGGGGTGAATGCATTAGGGTGTGACGAATGCCGCATGCACATTGGCAAGAGAACTCACCCAATTGCCCACCAAACAGATAATTAAGAGCTGACAGATGACTGAAGGTGAGTATCTCCTCCCACATCACAGGCCTTGACTCTGAATAGCCAGGTTGCCCAAAGCTGTTGGTTAATCAGTCCAGCCCAGGCTGAGACCCCAAGGAATCTATTGGTGAGAAGGCATATTATTTTCATCTTTTGATAATACAAAATTTAAGAATTGCTGACAAAAGATACATTCTGTCACTGCTTTTCATGTTGTACTTAGCAGAATGTTCACACGAATACCAACATAACGGGGAATTACATTTAATACTGTATTAGAAACGAGTGGAGTATAATTTTAAGGTGAGAGGAGAAAGACTTACAAAAGAAATGGGTGTAAATTTTTTATACAGGGAATGGTTCATGTGTGGAATGAACTTCCAAAGGAAGTGGTGGATGCAGGCACAGTTCCAACCTATAAAAGACATTTAGGTAATTACCTGAATAAGACATGTTTGGAGGGATACGGGCCAGATGCAGGCAGGTGGGAATAGTTTAGTTTGGGATTATGGTTGGCATGGACTAATTGGATGGAAGGGTCTGTTTCCATGCTGTATGACTCTCGGAGTGGTAACTTGGTGGTAAGTGGTCACCACTTGGTACAGGCATTGCCATGGAGAATACACCTGTTAATTGATGACTGACAGCTAAGTACCAAGGTTGTTTAAATTTAATCTAAGCAGATTAGTCAAGGCAATAATCTAGAGAATGGCTGATGCTTGTTTTGTGAAATTAGGACAGGCTCAGTTTACATATATGTTCTTTCTGTCTGCAAGTGCACCATGCTACAAACCAAATTCACACTCTGAAATTGGCTGTTAGCATAATGCTTAACACATTCAGGATTACTTAGCAAATGTCCAATCATATCTAATGGTGGAGACTGTGTTTTGCATTCAGCAAGCACAGGCTGGATGGGTACAGCCAGTACCTTACTAAAGCAACACGCTGTTTGATATGATCTGTCAGCCCTAGAGATGTATGGCCTACCTATCCAGCATCACACTGGCATTGAAGCTCATAGATCACTTTACTTATTTGTGTGAGGCGCTGAATTTCTTTCTGGCTTGGCAGCTGCCTACTATTTTAGTGTACACATAAAGAAAGAAGTTGCATTTATACCAAACTGTTCATGAATTAAGGGCATCTCAAGTTCTTTACAACCAATTAAGTATATTTTTCTGAAATTTAGACAATGTTGTAATGTAAGACACAAGGGAGTCAAATAATGTGCTCTGTCTGCCATAGCCCATTAAGGGCTTGCGGCATTGGTTACCCATAGTGCAATCCTAACTTTGCCTGCACCATGAAAATGATGGCAATAGGGAAACCAGGAAAATGATTGGCTATTGCAACTTCACTATTTTGAGCTGAGACAGGAGATGCAAGTAAAGGGAAGCAGGGGTAAAGGTAAGTACAGAGTGTTGAAACATCTGCGTTTATCTAATTGTAAATTGTGAATAAATTTAAAAATGTAAAATCCCTTTTTAACTGCTCCTAAATTTTCAGCATTCTAGTGCGTTTGCCACGATTGGTATTTTCCTTTGTGAAACCTCACTGTGTGGGATATTCTAAGTACACCCACCAAGCACAACTTGGCCACAACCTGGAATATTATTATATTCCCCTAGAATTTAAAACAAAATGATGAAAGCCAGATATTCTTACCAAGAGAAAACATATGCTCACAAAATATAAATTCACAACGCGATTTGAAAAGAAAGTATCCAATTGTTTCTTAAATGGTTCCAGGGCTTTTGCCTTCACTGATCTATCCTACAAATTGCAAAGAGATGTTTCTTGATATCTTCTAAAAGCTGCCTTAATGAAATTGAACCCACACCCCCTTGTTCTACTCCCAATATTTAATAGTTTGTGACATAAGAATGGGAGAAAGAAAAGCAACTATTAGATTATTCACAATGTATTTGAGAGATGTGGTTGATATTTTTCATCCCTTACTGAGCTGAGGACATGAAGACTCAATCATTTAGGGCTAGAATTTAGTTTCTGTCAAACCTTTTTCTATTTTTTGAAGAATATTAATTAACCAATTGGAATTTTGTCATTTGTTTCAGTTTTCAGTAGATCTCTTGTGTTACCCATACATTCCCAGATTTTTAGAAATCAGTTTCCCAACTTGCCATCGGGAGTTATAAACCTGAAACCTCTATGTTTCTGCTCTGTTACCATAATCATGAGGGTGCCTCTAAGCATCTAACATTAGCCTCAGTCACTTGACTACAATTAACCTTCTTCCAAGTTAACTTTCAGGTCCCAAGATATATCTCTATAACTTTATTCAAGTTGTTAGACCAAGATGTTTGCTGTTTGATCCATTAGTTCGGTAAAGATCAAATAGCAATAATTAAAAGAAGAAAAGGAGATTTTCTTGATGTCATAGGTAATATTCTTCCAATACAACCAGATTCAGTGGCCATTCTTAATATTGTAATTTTCTCTGCTCGGAATAGCTGTGACATTTGCCTGTATTGAAACAGTTGTGGGCTTAATACAAAAAAAGGAACTAATTTTACATGAATCACTCTGAGCTTTTCCCAAGGGCTGTGATAAAGTGCAAAGCCAATGCGAGTTCTTTCTTTTATCTGTCATTGCTTTCGATACCCCCTTTTCATAGAACTTTGATATTTCCTCTCATGAGAACTGTGTGATAAACAGCTTCATGGAATCACAGTTCCTATATTGAAAGTTAAAGCGATTCATGGATATTTTATCCCATAAGTTGTACCGAAGTTTAAAACCATGAAATAAAATAGAATATTCTCAAATCAAGTGTATGGTATTCTGAAGTGCACGGACAGCAAACATTTTCTCTTGCCAATGGTGCGTCCAGACAGGATGAACTGTCTGAACATCATTGCCATTTTCTTGCTCTGAACCTTAAGGTAAAAATGAATAGCCACCTTTTGATATATGGTATATGGCAGCTGTAGATTCTATGAAATGCGTCATTTCTCATAGACAGCGTGATTTCAAGCCATTGGACTGGTTAGCTTGTCAGATAGTGCGCAGTTGTTGAGAGGGAATGAAAAACTCTGTGACAGAATAGAAACAGTCTGATTTTGGTTGATTAGATGACTGGAGTTTTCTCGATTGATGCTGGCATGAAATTGCTGTAGGAGAGAGAAAGCAAAAGATTGACGACTCCACTTCTGTCTGTGCATTCGAGATCAAATCTGTTCATCCATTTGTTTCTTTAGGAAGTCAATTAATAAATACTAGGAAACAACTAATAAATCATATAAACACTGCTCCTTACAAAAACAGATGTAAGATATTCTTCTTTCCTATTGATTAAGTTTTTTCAATCAATTACTGATCAGCTCTATCTTTTGTTTTCTTTTACAACTTCTGAATTTCTTCTTGTTAGAGGCATTGTTGAACGAGAAAACGACACACTCCTGTTTCAGGCAATAAGTTCTCAAAAAATGAATGCTTGGACCAGTTAAATACACTATATTTAAAAACATAACCTCATTCTCATTTCTGTTACAATGTACCCTGATCCTCTAGCCAACAACCTTTATTAGAGAGATGGACAAGAGACAGGTCTGTGGGCTGGTTATGATTGAATTATTTTTGCGTTGACTGTGGCAAGATTTGGAATTGGTTTGTAGAATAGATCCTTGGGGAATATAATTGAAATTAATCAAATGTATTTAATAGAGTGACCTTTGGCTTACAGAACAATGATATTGCTACCTTGTACGCACTTGATTGAATTCATGCCTAGAGCTTTAGATAAATAGAATGTTTTCATTCATAGTGGCACTCAGTCCCGTGTATTCAATTGTTTTGAAGTTTTAGAACATTTTAAAAACACCAACTCCAGTCCAATCAGTTTAACCTCAGTGGTGGAGAAAATGTTTGAAATGATAATTCTGTAAAGGATTAACAGTCACTTGGCTAAATATGGGTTAACCAAGGAAAGCCAACAAAGATTTGTTAAAGGAAAATTATATTTACTTCAAGTGAGCATACTGGGAACTTCATACATTGGTATAAAGGGCCCTGTTCTCTGAAGTTAGAAAAAGCTGTACACACAATTCACCTGTTCCATCTCAACAAAATGGTGACAACATTTTCTGGTTCATTCTTTAGGGCAATGCCTTTGATCAATCAGTGTCAGTCTGCCTGGTTGAAATTTAAACAAGCTCAGCAGTTAACCATCAGTCATTATCCAACTGGTTCATTTTTCATGGCAGTGCCTCTACTAAAACCATGTCCACTTGCAAAACAATCAGCACTCTCTCTTGTTGTGTGCAAGATAAAGAGCTTTGACAAAATGTGACTTTTTTCAATAAGAAAAAATGCGGACACGGGGACTCCTGGGTAAGTGAAATATTTGGGCAGTGGCTAAACCCGAAACATTACATGTGTAGTGTCTCCCATCCATCCTCCTCCTCTAACCAAACAAAAGACTGCGTGGAGGGTCGGTAAGGTAAGGCTTTTTTTTATTCTTCTGGAAATCTAGAGTAGAGGGAATGGAAGCTAGGGCAGTTGCATGCTCCTTTTGTAGGATGTGGGAGGTAAGGGTCACTATTTTTGTCCGTTCTGACTTCACCCACGAGAAGTGCACCCAACTCCAGCTCCTCAAAAACTGCGTTAGGGAACTGGAGCTAGAACTGGATGAACTCCGGATCATTCGGGTGGCTGAGGGGTTGATAGAGAGGAATTGTGGGGAGGTAGTCACACCTAAGTTACAGGATAAAGCTGGGTGACTGTCGGGAGAGGGAAAGGGAATAGACAGACAGTGCAGGGATCCTGTGGCCGTTCCTCTCAATAATAAGTATACTGCTTTGGATACTGTTGGGGGTGTTGACCTCCCAGGGGAAAGCCATAGTGGCCAGGTCTCTGGCATTGAGCCTGGCCCTGTGGCTCAGAAGAGAAGGGGAGTGAATAGGAGAGTGATAGTAATAGGAGATTCACTGGTTAGGGGAACAGACAGGAGATTCTGTGGTACCAAGCGAGACTCCCGGATGGTATGTTGCCTCCTGGGTGGCAGGGTCAGGGATGTCTCGGATCAAGTCTGCAGGATTCTTATGGTGGAGGGTGAGCAGTCAGAAGTCGTGGTACACATCTGTACCAATGACCTAACTAGGAAAAGGGATGAGGACCTGAAAAGTGATTATAGGGAGTTAGGATGGAAGCTGAAAGCCAGGACAAGCAGAGTAGTAATCTCAGGATTGCTATGGGTGCCACGGGCTAGTGAGGCCAGAAACAGAGAGCAAGTGCAGCTGAACACGTGGCTATAGAGCTGGTGTAGGAGGGAGGGTTTCAGGTTTGTGGATCATTGGGATATCTTCTGGGGAAGGTGGGACCTGTACAGGAAGGACGGGTTGCACCTGAACTGGAGGGGCACCAATATCCTGGACAGGAGGTTTGCTAGAGCTCTTTGGGAGTGTTTAAGCTAGTTTGGCAGAGGGATGGGAACCGGAGCTACAGATCAGAGGATGGGGTAGCTGGTGTACAGGCAGATACAGCATGCAGAGAGTCTGCGAGGAAGGATAGACAGTTGATAGGTCAAAGTTGCAGTCAGTGTGACGGGTTAAAGTGTGTCTATTTTAATACAAGAAGCGTCAGGAGTAAGGGTGACGAACTTAGAGCATGGATCAGTACTTGGAACTACAATGTTGTGGCCATTACGGAGACTTGGATGACGCAGGGGCAGGAATGGTTGGTGGATGTTCCGGGGTATAGATGTTTCAATAGAAATGATGGGGGTGGGAGGAGGTAAAAGAGTTGGGGGAGTGGCATTGCAAATCAGGAATGGTATCACAGCTGCAGGAAGGGAGGTCGCGGAGGAGAGTTTCTCCACTGAGTCAGTATGGGTGGAAGTCAGAAACAGGAAAGGAGCAGTCACTTTATTGGGAGTTTTCTATAGACCACCCCAGTAACAACTGAGACACTGAGGAACAGATTGGGAGGCGGATTTTGGAAAGGTGCAGAAGTAATAGGGTTGTTGTCATGGGTGACTTCAACTTCCCTAATATAGACTGTAACGTCCTAAATGCAAATAGTTTGGATGGAGCAGGTTTTGTCAGGTATGTCCAGGAAGGATTCCTGACTCAATATGTAGATAGACTAGAGGACAGGCCATATTGGATCTGGTGCTTGGCAACGAACCAAGTCAGGTGTTAGATCTCGGTAGGAGGGCATTTTGGTGATAGCGATCACAATTCCCTGACCTTTACTATAGCCATGGAGAGGGATAGGAGCAGACGGTATGGGGAAAGTATTTAATTGGGGGAGGGGGAAATTACGATGCTATAAGGCGAGAACTACAGAGCACCAGTTGGGATCTGATGTTCTCAGGGAAATGCACAACAGAAATGCGGAGGGAGCACTTGCTGTGAGTGCTGGTTAAGTTGGTCCCACTGAGGCAAGGAAAGGACGGTAAGGTGAAGGAACATTGGATGACAAGACATGTTGAACACCTAGTCAAGAGGAAGAAGGAAGCTTACGTAAGGTTGAGGAAGCAAGGATCGGACAGGGCTCTAGAGGGTTACAAGGTAGCCAGGAAGAAACTGAAGAATGGACTTAGGAGAGCTAGAAGGGGGCATGAAAAAGCCTTGGCGGGTAGGATTAAGGAAAACACCAAGGCGTTCTATACTTATGTGAGGAACAAGAGGATGGCCAGTGTGAGGGTAGGGCCAATCAGGGATAGTGGAGGGAACTTGTGCCTGGAGTTGAAGGAGGTAGGGGAGGTCCTTAATGAATACTTTGCTTCAGTATTCACCAGTGAGAGGGACCTTGTAGTTTGTGAGGACAGCATGAAACAGGCTGAAATGCTTGAACAGGTTGATGTTAGGAAGGAGAATGTACTAGAAATTTGAAAAACATGAGGATAGATAAGTCCCCTGGGCCAGACGGGATATACCCAAGGCTACTACGGGAAGTGAGGGAAGAGATTGCTGCCCCTCAGGAGGTTATCTTTGTGTCCTCACTGTCCACTGGAGTAGTACCAGATGACTGGAGGGTGGCAAATGTTATTCCATTGTTCAAGAAAGGGAATAGGGATAATCCTGGGAATTACAGACCAGTCAGTCTGACTTCTCTGGTGGGAAAATTATTGGAGAGGATTCTGAGAGATAGTATTTATGATTATTTAGAAAAACATAGTTTGATTAGAGACAGTCAGCATGGCTTTGTGAGGGGCAGGTCATGCCTCACAAGCCTTATTGAATTCTTTGAGGATGTGACAAAACACATTGATGAAGGTAGATTAGTGGATGTGGTGTATATGGATTTTAGCAAGGCGTTTGATAAGGTTCCCCATGGTAGGCTCATTCAGAGAGTAAGGAGGCATGGGATTCAGGGAGATTTGGCTGTCTGGATACAGAATTAGCTGTCCAATAGAAGACAGAGGGTGGTAGTAGATGGAGAGTATTCAGCCTGGAGCTCGGTGACCAGTGGTGTGCCGCAGAGATCTGTTCTGGGACCTCTGCTCTTTGTGATCTTTATAAATGACTTGGATGAGGAAGTGGAAGGGTGGGTTAGTGAGTTTGCCAATGACAAAATGGAAAAAACGGTAAATGGAAAAGCCCTGGGGAAAATTGATGCATAGAGAGATCTGGGTGTTCAGGTCCATTGTACCCTGAAGGTGGCAACGCAGGTCGATAGAGTAGTCAAGAAGGCATACGGCATGCTTTCATTCATCACACGGGGTATTGAGTACAAGAGTTGGCAGGTCATGTTACAGTTGTATAGGACTTTGGTTTGACCACATTTGGAATACTACGTACAGTTCTGGTCGCCACATTACCAAAAGGATTTGGATGTTTTGGAGAGGGTGCAGAGGAGGTTCACCAGGATGTTGCCTGGTATGGAGGGCGCTAGCTATGAAGAGAGGTTGAGTAGATTAGGATTATTTACATTAGAAAGACGGAGGTTGAGGGAGGACCTGATTGAGGTCTACAAAATCATGAGAGGTATAGACAAGGTGGATAGCAAGAAGCTTTTTCCTAGAGTGGGGGACTCAATTACTAGGGGTCACAATTTCAAGGTGAGAGGGGAAAAGTTTAAGGGAGATATGCATGGAAAGTTCTTTACGAAGAGGGTGGTAGGTGCCTGGAACACGTTGCCAGCGGAGGTGGTAGAGGCGGGCACGATAGCATCATTTAAGATGTATCTAGACAGATACATGAATGGGCAGGGAGCAGAGGGATACAGATCCTTGGGAAGTAGGCGACAGGTTTAGATAGAGGATCTGGATCGGCGCAGGCTTGGAGGGCCGAAGGGCCTGTTCCTGTGCTGTAATTTTTCTTTGTTCTTTGTTCTTTGACACGAAGACTGGTGGAGTTGTAGACAGTGTGGAGGGCTGTTGTAGGTTGCAACGGGACATTGACAGGATGCAGAGCTGGGCAAAGAAGTGGCAGATGGAATTCAACCTGGAAAAGTGTCAAGTGATTCATGTGAATGCAGAATACAGGGATAATGGCAGGATTCTTGGCAGTGTGGAGGAACAGAGGGATCTTGGGGTCATCGTCCATAAATCCCTCAAAGTTGCTACCCAAGTTGATAGGGTTGTTAAGAAGGCGTATGGTGTGTTGGCTTTCATTGGCAGGGGAATTGAGCTCAAGAGCCGTGAGGTTATGCTGCAGCTATATAAAACCCTGGTTAGACCACACTTGGAATATTGAGTTCGGTTTTCTGGTCGCCTCATTGTTGGAAGCATGTGGAAGCTTTAGAGAGGGTGCAAAGGAGATTTACCAGGATGCTGCCTGGACTGGAGGGCAGGTCTCATGAGAAAAGATTGAGGAACCTAGGGCTTTTCTTATTGGAGCGAAGAAGGATGAGAGGTGACTTGATGGAGGTATACAAGATGATGAGGCATAGATAGAGTGGATAGCCAGAGACTTTTTCCCAGGGCGGAAATGGATATCACAAGGGGGCATAATTTTAAGGTGATTGGAGGAAGGTATGGGGAGATGTCAGAGGTAGGTTCTTTACACAGAGAGTGGTGGGTGCGTGGAATGCACTGCCAGTGGTGGTAGTAGAGTCAGATACATTAGGGACATTTAAGCGACTCTTGAATAGGCACATGGATGATAGTAAAATGAAGGGTATACAGGTTAGTTTGATCTTAAAGTAGGATAATAGGTCAGCACAATATCTTGGGCCGAAGGGCCTATACTGTGCTGTACTGTTCTATGTTAAGATTAACCTGTTTGAGTTTTATGATAAGGCAATAGAAAGGATTGATGATAGTAATGCTGTTAATGTAGTCGACATGGATTTCCAAAAGGCATTTGCTAAACTATTGTAAACTGACCTGTGAGCAAAGTTTGAGCCCTTGGAATACAAGAGAGCACAGCAATATGATACACAAAGGAGAGTAACAGTGAACAGTCAGACTCGAAGAAGGTGTGTAGGGCATTCCCCAGATATACACGTTCAGACTCATAATCATCATGATATTAGCTATTGATTTACAGGGCACAATTGTGGATAGTATGAAACCAAAAAGTACTGTTAACCAGGAGAAGATGGTATAGAACTAAACCAATATATAGGTAGGTTTGTGAAATAGAAGGTGAAATTAAATTCAGAGAAGCATAAAATAATTTATTTCGGTATGTAGAATGTGGAGAGGCAACATACAATAAGGGATACAATTCTGCAGATGTAGTTGGTGTATATGTACACAAGCCATTGACAGTGGCAGATTGAAAGAGAAATGTAATGTAAATAATGGGGCCTCAAGGTTTGTTAGCGATTTCTGAAACTTCTTTTTTTCAGATTAGCGGAAACAGCCATGGTTTGGAGACACAGTTATTTTTATTTTGTTTTGAGTTTTGGACCATCCTGTGATGTCCTTGGGTCAGGACGGCTGTCTAGACCAGTGACCCGGGATGGGAAGGATAAAGTGACCTTAGAGTGTTAGTGCTAGACTAGAAGTGTAACTCTAAAGAGGTTACCTAAAGCTGAGTAACTTAAACTCAGGTGTGTAATAGCTCAGGAAGAAGCTATCTACAGTTCCAAGCAATACATTGAAACTGCAAGTGACTAAAACCTATTGCACCAATAAATATAGAGACTCTGATGTGAATATGATATGAGTGATTTATTGGGTATTGTACCAGGGCCATGTTTTGGGTACTATACAAATCAATTTGTTTTTCCTTTTCAATTTTGTTTTGGGATTAAAAGGATAAAATTCAACAAGTGTATTTAAAAATCTTTGAATTTGTATTATCAGTAGATGAATTAGTTTATTCTATTTTACCATTTCTTTTGTTAATAAGCTTCTGATTTATTGTTAAAGCAAAATCAGTAGCATTGTGTGATTATGTTTTACATTGTTAAAACAAAACAAATCAAAATCTGATCTATTAAACCAGGTTCCTATCTGGGATCTGACTTGTCTAGTAATAATATAAGATGGGGTCATAAATGTAGTTAATGAAGCATATGGCATTAATGTATCAATGTATCAGGATACAAAAGCCTGGAAGTTAAATTAATCCTGTATAAAATACTCGGTCAACCTCAAATGGAGTACTGCATCCAGTTTGTAGTTTTAGGATGGATGCGAAGGCATTAGAGGAGGTGCAAAGATCAGGAAAATAGTTCCAGAAATGAGGAACTTCATTTCTGTAGAAATACTTGGAGAAGTTGTGACAGTTCTCCTTGGACAATAGAAGGATGAAGGGAGATTCAATAAAGACACTAAAAATCGTGAGGTGCTTGGGCAGAGTGTAGAGAGAAACTGTTCTCATCAGTGCAAGGATTGAGAACCAGAAGACACAAATTTAAAATAATGGACAAACAAAGTGATGATGACATGAAGAAAAACTTGTTTGTACAGCAAGTGTTTAGGATTTTAAATACATGCCTGACAGTTAGGTGGGCATAGGATGAACTGAGGACTTTAAAGGGTATTGGGTCATTATCTGAAAAGGAAGAATGTTCAGGGCCATGGGGATAAGACAGGGGAATGGCCCCAGGTGAATTGCTCCCTTCAGAAGGTAACACAGACATGGTGGGGCAAATAGCCTCTTTCTGTGCTGTAACTGATCCATTACTTTATGACTGCTGATGTTAGGTTTAATATCTAGAATTTAATCCAAGCCTTTCACATGACTTCCATCCTGTCACTCCTGATTGTGCCCATTTCTGTCAAAAAGCAAAAAATACAAATTTTCACAATGTCGTCCTTAATAAAAAGTGACACATTTATCTACAGTCTTCGTATCCATGTTAAACTATAAATTCCAGTTCATCTATTGCACAGCTCTCCATCACTGCGGGCAGACCTTTCCACTCCTTTGAGTAACATGTGTCATGGTGAGAAAGTTGGGGATATACAGCAAGAATGTAAAAATCAGATGCTTGACATCAAGAAAAATATTTTTGAATTTGAGATTTAAACAGTCATTCCTAAATTTCACTAATGCAGCCACCATATTTTCATACATATGAATTTTATTGTAACTAATCTCACCCCAATTCTCCCTGGCTTCCTTGGAATGCTGTAGAGTTTCTCCAGCAATTTCTGGTTTTGTTCCAGGGTTTGAATTACTTTCTGTTGATTATATGGAAGCAGGCTCCAAGACTTCAATTAACTTACAGCCCATGAGCTTTTCTGCTGATCATTCAGCCCAAATTGTCCACATCGACCCTCTGAAGAACATCCACCCAGATACACCCCCTACCCTATCCCTATAACCCTCATGGCTAACCCACCTAGCACATCCCTGGATACTGGGCAATTTAGCATGACCAATCCACCTAACCTGCACGTCTTTGGACTGTGGGAGGAAGCCAGAGCATGCCGCAGAAACCCACACAACAGACAAAGTGTAAACTGCACACAGACAGTCAATCCAAGGTTGGAATCGAACCCGGGTCCCTGGGGCTGTGTGGGAGTAGTAGCAACCATCAAGCCATCGCGCTGCCCCTAAATATAAACGAATAAATATTTTCTTATCCATATGATTGTATGTATGATATCTTCAACCAACAGCACCTTAAAGCATCGGGTCTTCCTCATTGGTAGGAGGAAGCAGCAGTCAGTGAGACAGGACTGTAACATTCTATGGTGCTGAGGCTAGGTTTCTGTCAGTATATCATAACCGAGAGCATTGTGCAATCTAGCCCATCATGATGAACAACACGTTAGGAGCAATCCTGAGAAACTTCCTTTTGAAACTTCCAGCATCATTTAGCCTTCAACATTTCAGAGTTTGTGTATACTGATAAACTTCCAATGAGCATTCTGTAGGACAGGATTTAACGCGGAAGGGTTAGCACTTAGTGCAGCTTCTCTCAGCAGGCCGCTGTGCTATGAGGGAGAGTGGAGATGTGAACAACCCATTGTACACCTCCCAGCCTTCAGTGGCATGTGTTCATTTGCAATGCCGCAAGATAGAATGCAACGTTGCAGCTTCAGCGAGCTTCTGCAGACATGATGGGCTAAATGGCCTCCTTCAGCACCACAATGTTCTGTTCATCTCGGGCGGCATTTGGCCAGCAGTCTCCTGCTCAGATGCAGGAATCTCACCTTCCTTTTGGCTTGGACTTCTACAGGCCTCCGGTATCATAGGTGGGAACTGGGGAGAGCTGGGCAACTCGTGTGAGCAAGCTTCTGGGGCTCCTCTGCCTGTTGGCAACACCACACCTCCCTGAAGAGGAAGGGATGTTTGGGGTGAAGTTGAGCTCCCTCGATCCCCTTCACTTTGGATTGTTACTAATCACCAACGAATGTAGCGATGGAATGCAGGTCCATGCACATATCCGGCAGTCACTGAGGGACCTGGCTCTCCAGGCAGTAGTCAACCTGTCGATGGAGACAGGTAGACACACGGATGCAGTTATAAAAGTAAAATACTGCAGGTGCTGGAAATCTGATTAAAGGCAGAGAATTCTGAAGGAACTCAGCAAGTCTGGCAGCGTCTGTGGAGACAGCACATACCACAATTTGGGGCGGCATTGTGGCTCAGTGGTCAGCACAGTGCCAGGATCCAGGTTCAATTCCAGCCTTGGCCAACTGTCTGTATGGAGTTTGCACATTCTCCCTGCGTCCGCATCTGTTTCCTCCCACAGTCCAAACATGTGCAGGTTAGGTGGATTAGCCATGTGGAAATGCAGGGTGACAGGGATAGGGTAAGGGGGCGGGTCCAGGTGGGATGCCCTTTGGAGGCTTAGTGGGGTCTCATTGTGCTTCTACACTGTAGGAACTCTATGAGAAACAGACTTAATGTTTGAGTCCAGTTTGTCTCCTTTAGAACTTTAGTGCTGGTTCAGTTAGTGCCAACCTGCATGTGTAGACATCTACTCCTTGCATTGCCATGCTGTCATGATTGCTCGCACTTGGCACTTCAGCTTTTTAGAATTGTTCTTTCAGGAAACTGGTACAGCATGTCCCATTATAATATAAACCTGTCAACAATTTGTATGCTTCTCCGTATTGAACTTTGGGGAAGTAATCCATTTTGGTTATTTGCAACTAAATGAACACATCAGCACAAAATCATGGCTTCACAAATTCCCTTTTAATGTCTTTCATCTAGCCGACAGCAGAAAGAGCTCATTGCTGCTGAGTCACTACACTAGAGACAATTTGGCTTCATGTGAATTATGACATATGAATACAGTGAGATATGCAGCTTCTTTTAAAAACCTATCAGGATGCAAATAATACTGCAAGACACAATGGGAGCTTTCAAAGTTCATTTCTGTTGAAAAAGGGACTGGTTATGGAAAGATTTTCTACTGTTTTTAAATGGCCACCACAGTTTTGAAATAGTATGATGCAATAATCAGTCTACAGTTAATTAATGGGTTTACATAAAGTTGCTATTTCCTAAGATGTTAATTTAGAGAGCTAATGCTGCAGCAGAATTTCACGCAAACGTTGAACACAACAT
>NC_063332.1:126351692-126412107 GCF_021869965.1 Rhincodon typus | reverse complement strand
ACCTTCCTGCTCCTCTGATGCTGCTTGGCCTGCTGTGTTCATTCAGCTCTACACTTTGTTGTCTCAGATTCTCCAGCATCTGCAGTTCCTACTATCTCTGAAATAATTTTAATGGTACATTTTTATACATGGAGAGAACTGCTTCTCACAGCCCTCCAACACGTGAGATTAGAGCTGCACTCCTCCAGGCAGACCGTGCTATTGACTTGACCATCCACCAATCTTGTTGGGGTCCAAGGCCCCACTGAGATCACGACAATCTGCCTTTCCCAACCCTTATTCTTCTGATGAAATTAAACGATTGAAACTTCAGTCCCAGGTTGACCTCAGCTTATGATATCCCTAAGGCTGAGATAGGCTGGACCCTACGCTTGCATCAAATCTGGAGGTCAGTAGACTTCAATGGGGCAATAACCTGGACATTCTGCTGACCTGGCAGTCATTGTAGAAGACTAGAGTTGTGCAGTAGGACCCTGCGGAATCCCAGACCAGCAGACACTGTGGGAATTGTCCAAGAAATTGAAGATTGCAACTGGCGTCTGAAACCCTTCAAAGAAATGCCTTAATCTCAGACAAGTGGGAGAGTTCAGCTTATGTTGTGCTTGTAGTCACCCAGGAAATGCTAGACAATTGAAAGTTTAGTTTAATTCAAGGGACATCAAAGCTAACCTCCTAACTTAAAACACAGTCCCAACGACATCTCTGCCAACTCTTTACAACTCCCGAGACACTTTATAATGACACCCCCCAACCAGAAAGCCCTAAACCCCATTCCCAGACACAGAGATAGGAATAGGGCAAAGCTGCAGCTCAGGGCTGCTCGCTTGCTCTTTTACTGTTGGCTCACTTCGCACCTACCTGCATGTACACAGCACCCATGTCTTGGCCTTGCCATGCTGTGCCATGCCTGTTAGCGCACTGGCACTTTGGCCAGAGCAAAGACTTTCTGACCTGCCATTTTGAGGTGCTCTTCAACGTAGACTCACAGACTGGCTGTTTATCACATTTGCCAGTATTTGAACTGGCCCATGGGCAATGCCATTTTGCTGAAAGGCACATCAGGATATCAGTCTAACACCTACAGTACATGCCAGTGGCTGTGCGTGGTAAATACACAGCATGCTTATTCAATGCAGGAACTGATGGGGTACCAGTTCTCAGTCCAGGGGGATTGTGTTGTTATTCAGGGGCTGCTGTCACTCAAATTCACAAGCTGCACTGGGCCCAGGGGCTTCGACACAATCAGTCATCCACTTGGGATGTTCACAGTCAGGGGATCTGTCCCAGTACAGTCCAAAATGTGATCATCAGTCAGTCCTATAGAACCAGTATAAGCTGTCAGTGGAATTGTGTCCCATCAGTCCGTCAGAGAGTTACAAAGACAGCAGTCAGCGTTCTGCTCAGTCTAGGGGCTGTACATCTAGATCGGTCAGTGGTCTGGGGGTGAATTTACTCCTGGGAATCCATCTGTCAATCTTTCAGCAGTGTTTAAAGGGGCAGCCTGTAGGGGCAGCAGGGAAATCAATCATAGAAGAACTGGGGTCGAGTCAAGGCTGGGAGGGGAGGATGCAGAGAACATCACCATTGTGGGGAAAAGGGTGGTGATGAAGGGAATCACAAATCTAATGGGCAGATTTCAGAACAACATTGGGGGGCATGGTGTGTTACATGAGGGAAGGGATGTGATTATTATAGAGTCAGAAAAAGACTCTTCAAGTCCAACTCATTCATGCCAACCAAGTTTTCCAAACTAAACTGACTCTGACTGTGATGGGACTGTACCTTTAAGAGAGATTTGTTTTGTGCTGTTTCTTTTGTAGAGAGGCATTGCCACAGTGGTGACAGAATGTCTGCTTCAGAAGAAGCGGGTAAACAGATTTAAGTTCCCTGAGTGTTTTGTTTCACATTGGACAAAAGAAGCATGAGTGGGTGGAGTCAGACTCATACAGACCCAGGGTTTTAGTTGTGCCTTCAGTTGGGAGTTTGGAGTTGGCTGTTGAAACTGATAGATACAGCTGTGTCTCTGTTGCAGCAGAAAAGCTCGAGTGCTCTCTCTGCTGATAGATTGTTTCTTTCAGTATTCCTTTCCGCGGACTGGAAAGGAAGATAGCACATGAGGAAAATCTGTTTTACTGAGTTTGCATTTGACAAGGGTGTGTTTATGGGAAACATTTTGCTTATGGAACAGTTGATGATTAGTAGTTAAATAATATATTGTATTACTAAATATTTCAGTAGAGTTAAAGTTACGCCAATTATTCTGTTTTTGTTTGCATTTTAACTGTGTTGTAAGAATAAAGTGTGTTTTGCTTAAAGCCTAAAATTGAACCAATCAAATCACACCTGGAACACAGCGCCTTCCACTTGCCCTTAAATAAAATAAAATGTCAGGGCCTAGGCTATCTCCTTGATATATTATGAAGGGGTTTGGTCTGGTCCAATGTGGCCTGCACAGGGGGACTGTAAAGGAGCAATGTGAGCTTAATGGAGATGTAATGATGAGGTTCAGGGTGAGAATGAGTCATCAGTAGTAGGTGAGGTGCAATATGGTGGGTCTCTACATGGGCTGGCAGTGTAGTGCAAGGCAACAGAGGGCAAGGAAGATTAGAGGAAGGGGAGTGTACCTGGCCACCAGGCAGGGCCCAGAATTGACAGTGTGCACCATGAGCTGTGTCCCTGCCACCTCTCACCTTCTCTAGATTTGAGGTACTACTCTAAAATGGCTGGGTCAATGCGCAGGGTGGATGGAGCCAATATCAACGATGGGTGAAAGCATGGAATCCATGTTTGCTGGACATTATAATATGGCAGCAACAACAGCATAAAATAACCTTTTGCAAAGTGCAGATATGTTTAATCTGCAACCATTTCATTGACCATTTGCTGGACGTGCAGTGTGAAGGTGTTTAAGGGTCAGAAGCTGATTTGCAATAAGCCATTGGTGATTGTAAATTGAATTTGGGTATCTCAACAAGGTGGAAGTTATCAGCAGTAACAACACTACTGGCTGAAGAGGAACCACTATTTGTCCAAACTTCTAATGGTCCTGTGTGAGCTACACTATATCGATTCCTTGTCTATCATTACAATGATCTGTACTGAATGCAATGAGATGTTGAGTGTTTGATGGGGAGCCACGATGGGTAGTGTTTCAGAGCACTGCCTTCGCAGTGACGTTGGGTGGACTCTCAGCCAGCGCAGCACCTTCACCGAGTTGCTGTACAAGCTAAGCCTGAAGGTGGATGGGATGATGAAGACATATCCGTCATTATTAGGGTGCAGAACATCTCACTGCGTAGGCAAGTGTGCTCAGCCTTCAAATGCAAGGTATGTCATCAATAACTGTTCTGGATTCAAAGAAACTCTTTCGATCCTTTTGTTTCAAATTTGGGTCCCTTTCATTGAGTACGAATGGACCTGCCACATGTTTGTCACTTTGGCTGCCATCCATAAAAATTAAAGATGGATCCAGGAGGCCAGGAACTGACGTCCAGCTCTGAAGGAATGGGAGGCCAGCATAGAGTCACAGAGTGATAGAGACGTACAGCACAGAAACATACTCTTCGATCCAACTTGTCCATGCCAACCAGATATCCTCAATAAATCTAGTCCCATTTGCCAGCATTTGGCTAATATCCCTCTAAACCCTTTCTAATCATCCACCCAGCCAGATACATTTTAAATGTTGTAATAATATCAGCCTCCACCACTTCCTCTGGCAGCTCATTCCATACACGCACCACTCTCTCCATGAAATAGTTGTCCCTTAGGTCCCTTCTAAATCTTTCCCCTCTCACCTTAAACCTCCCCCACCCTGGGGAAAAGACCTTGGCTATTTATCCTATCCATGCCCCTCATAATTTTATAAACCTCTAAGATCACCTCTCAGCCTCCGATGCTCCAGGGAAAATAGCCTTAGCCTATTTAGCCTCTCCCTATAGCTCAAACCCTTCAACCCTGGCAACATCCATGTAAATTTTTTCTGAACCCTTTCAAGTTTCATAACATCCTTCCTCTAGTAGGGAGACCAGAATTGCACACAGTATTCCAGACGTGGCCTAACCAATGTCTTCTACAACTGCAACATGACTTCCCAACTCCTATACTCAATGCACTAACCAAGAAAGGCAAGCATACAAAACGCCTTCTTCACTATCCTATCTACCTATGACTCCACTTTCAAGGAACTATGAACCTGCACTCCAAGGTCCCTGTTCAGCAACACGCACCAGGACCTTACCATTAAGTGTATAAGTCCTGCTTGATTTGCCTTTCCAAAATGCAGCACCTCATATTTATCTAAATTAATCTCCATCTGCCACTCCTCGGCCCATTGGCCCATCTAATCAAGATCCCGTTGTACTCTGAGGTAACCTTCTTCACTGTCCACTGCAGCTCCAATTCTGGTGTCAACTGCAAACTTACTAACCATTCCTCCTATATTCACATTCCAAACCATTTATATAAGAGGAGGAGGAGCACTCAGCTCAGGGAAAGCACATGGTCCCCTCAGTATATGCGGTGTGCACAGGAGGACCAGAGTTTTCCAGCCCTGACTCCATTTGCTGGGGTTGAGGGAAGCGCATTGCCATCACAGACTCTGTTTGTCCTGTGACACCGTGACAGAACGGTGTCGGATACTGGAGTAGAAGCTGAGGGCTGCAGGAGTGGGAAGCCTCCCTCTCCTGGTGGCTGTGAAGAGCACTGTCCACTGAACTTCCATGCTGCTTGATCCTTCTAGGGCGCGATGGATGACCTGTTTGGGATCTCTCTCCAGCATCAGGACAATGACCATTGACATCTGTGCAAGATCACACCAAGGGTCATTTTATTCTCCCCATTTAGGGTTCAGTCGGATTCAGGAACTTGGCTGGGTTCCCCAGGTGCAGGGTGCCATCGATGGCACACACTGAGAGGGCAGTATCACAATGCTGTGGAAGGGGTTCTGTTCCGTTAATGTCCAAATGATCTGTGATTGCCAGTGCCACTTCCTGGAGGTGTGTGCCCACAACCCTGGTAGCTGCCATGACTCCAACATCCTGGAGCACTCTCATGTACCAGGTATATTTGAGGGTTGAGGTACTTTACTGAGCTAGTTACTAGGGACAAGTGTAACCCACTGTGACCATGTTTCAGTCCGCTCAGAGTGTGCTCCATCATCCTGGCAGCTGTGCTGTGTGCTATTACAGCAGGCAATGAGGAGATGTCCTGGATACTGAAGAACCAGGCGAATGGGAGCAATTTCCTGGGGAGGAGGGTGAGGGCATTGGGAAAGAGAAAGCTGTTGTCATCCTTAACAGAGCTCAGCTTGGTTAGGTGCTACAAGCCATACAGGATCTCATTGACAGCCACTTCCAACAGGTGAGAGCTGGGTGCAGCAGGCTGTCCAATATTCCTGTTGCCTTTGTTGGCTTTGTTTGTGTTCCCTCTTTTTGTCTTTGTGTTTGTCTGATTCCTTGCTTCTACGTGACATTCCCCAACTGGACAACGGCAAGCTGTAAGTCTCCAGTGGGCACTAGGGACAGGGAGCACTGACCTAGAAAGAGAATTTTGATGGAACGTAGCTAAGGACAGTGAAGTGTATGGTCTGATGGTTAAAGAACGACCGGTTTGAGGGAATGGAGTTATATGTGTGAGGGAGGCTTTGCCATTACCTTGCCAGTGAGAGCCAACACCACATTGCCAATATTTATTCAGGTGGAGAGAGGCCTTTCAAAGATGGTGCAGGTGCAGGAGATGTCTGTGTTTTGGCAGATATCCATTGGCTGGCAGGTTTCTCTGAGAAGAGCACATGCTAAGATGGGGTGTAACTGGATGTGAGAGACGCTGTGAGGGTGGTGTAAATAATGATTGAGATGTACTCGGTGAGATGGGGTGAGAAATCTTGCGAGGCATCAGGGTGAAAAGCCTTCAAAGACTCAACGTAATTCAGACATAGCCAAAAAAAAAGGCAAGATTCAACCCAAAGTTCTGCAAAAGAAATTGAACAAAGGTTAAGCAAACCACTTCATGCTGCTATGTAGTGGCTATCTAAGTTGTAATTTCCATTGACAGTAGGATGTCAACAATCCAAAAAGACGTTTTGCCGACCACACAATTGAGCAATGCGACATGTAAATTTCGGTGCCTGTGTGATGCAGGTACAAGGGATATGTTATTCAGTTGATCCAATCAAACAATTTGACACTTCAGTTGTTGGTAAAAGGTAGATTATGGAGCACATTAAATCAGTACAAAATTCGAACAAAACATCTGCTGTTAGATGTGATTCTGCATTTTGGCAGCTCTTGCTGACTAATGCTGAGTATGATAATAGCAATACTAACAATCAACTTAATGTAAACAATGAAGTCCATTAATGATTTCTCGAAGTGTTAGCCCTCACTGGGATAACACATTGGAAACGAAACCCCAATATTCCAAGAGATTTTTATCAAAGTATACAGAATTCCCCAATTTTTCTGTCCTTTAGACCCAGAAAGTGTGGTCAAAGTTTTTGAACTTAATTAGAATGACTTTTTATTACAAATAAATTGTTTTGAACTACAGATAAACAATTATGAACCATGACTACCAGATAAAAGTCTAATCCCATTATAAACCCTGCCTACATACTCATATACTCATACATACAGATACAGACAGTAAAAAACGTGGGTGTTATGGGTGGAGGGAAAGACGGAGAAGGCAATTCGGTGGTGCCTCTCCTCTGGGTTTGTTGAGGTGGTCCTTTTCCTGGTCAGAACACTGCTGCTCAGTCTTCCTTCTCCAGTTGCATTTATTTGACTTGCAGGATGACTGGTTCACATTTATAAAGAACTTTGAGGCATCAATTAAAACTTATCGTATACAGCACCTAGAAAGGGGAAATAAACTGGCTGTCTTTTTACTGCCGAGCAAAAACAGTTCATTCTCCTCCAGAAGTCTGATAGTTTCTGCCAAACATTCACACTCCCCAAGCTGTTCAGCTACCTGGGAGCCAACCACATAGTTATTGGCAGGTAGAAGGCCTTTATCATCAATAATTATTGTCCCACAGACCTATCAGCTATTTGTTGTCAGCCAAATATCCATTTGTACACATACCATGGCTCCAGCTCATCTACAAACTAGGTTTGCACTATTGCTTGAACAAGCAGCAGTGTAAACAATACATGCAATTAGTGTCCAGTTACTTGTTTTTAAAAACTGCCTCAATCCTACAATAATCCTCAGCTTTTAAAACAGTTCATTCTCATTTAGGTCCACAATCAAAAGTACAGAGAAATAAAAAGACACAGTCTTTACAGAAGGAACCGTTCCCTACAAACAGAAAGGAACATGTTCAAACCTGGTGCCTTTTTGAATTGCCTTGGAGTTTGGGGAACTAATTGACTCCATGGCAATACACCAATTGCTCAGCATCCTTTTCCCCTGTAGTGTAAGTTGTAGTGGTTATTTTGAAATTTGATTTTTGTGAGTTTGCCTTGATGAGCACAAGATGTAAAGCTTTGGCCACATGTCTCCTTTTCAACAATATTCAAGCTATGAAAGATGAGGGTCATTGGATAAATTTGGTTCTTTTAGCTTATGGATCTCCACAGGGATCGTAATTCCACTATGGGATAGTTCTCAAAATTTCTGTGGTAGAGATGAATCGACAACTCTGGGTCAAGTTAAGAATATCTATTAGCAGCTCTGCAGCTTTTCAGTTTGATTCTAAAAGACTTCATTTGTAAACTTTATTGGTGTCTTGTAGCATTTAATAAGAGTAGTTATTGCCATCCCATACAAAAATAAGGAGAATTTGAGAGTTTTTTTTAAAATTAATTCAGTTAAATGCTCTAACAATGGCTGTTGAATACATGCACTTTGAAATGTTACGTTGCCTCGATACTGAGTAAATAAGGTACATAATTTAAGAATGTCTGTGGAAATGTATCTGTATCATATTCTGAAGGCAATTACTTTGGGTGAAAGCTTTGTGTTTTTGTTTGCTTCCAGGAAAGGCACACTTCTCTTAAATAATGGATTTGCAATTCTTGCTGCTTTATTGATGTCCTTGAGTGAAACTGCTGGCTTCTTCGAAATGCTGATTCTGGGGCGTTTTATTATTGGAGTGAATGGAGGTGGGAATATTTTCATTCCTATTGAGTTAAGCTGTTTAGTTATGTTTTGAGTTGCAAAAGTGTGTTTGTTTATACGGACTCCCCAGGGAAAGAGGGCATTTTCAGGGTCTTTTCTCATCTGCCTGGGACGATTACGGCGGGTGACTAAAGGAAAATTAGATTAACTGAAGTTTACACCTGAAGAGAATGTATGCTGGTTTCCTCTTGAAATAAACATTGCACATGCAAGTGAAAGAACACAAGTGTTTGCATTTCACTCCAAAGCAACGAAACGATAGCTGCAGGAACTTGAAACTATTTCCCAAATATAGGTCATTCCTACTGAATTTGCCTCTGCAAAATTGGATTTTGATAGTAAGATTATTTATTGTTAAGTCAGAAACAAAAATCCTTCAATTTGTACATGGAGCTTTCGAACCAGTTATTAAATTCATCTTCTAACCCTTCTGCAGTTGTGTGCTGATTTCCTTTAAAACGAATAGGGTGTATTCTAACGTATGTATTCTAGGAGTAGTCTAACCAAGCTCCTATACAACTGAAGCAAGACCTCCTTCCTCCTGTATCCAAATCCTCTTATAATAAAAGCTAGCATTCCATTAGCCTTCCTAATAGCTTGCTGTATCTGAATGTTAGCCTTCAGTGACTTATCAACAAGGGCACCCTAGGTCCCTGTGAACATTTATACTTTCCAACAACTTATTTAGGAAATACCCTGTACATCTGTTCTTCCTACCAAAGTGGATAAGTTCACATTTTTACACATTATATTCCATCTGCCATGTTCTTGCCCACTTACAAAGCCTGTCCAAATCCTCCAGAAGCCACTTTATATCTTCCTCACAGCACACATTCTCACTTAGCTTTGTATCGGCTGTAAATTTGGAAATATTACATTTGGTCCCTACCTCCAATCATTGATATATACTGTGAACAACTGGTCCCAAGTACAGATCCTTGCAGTAACCCATTAGTTCCAGCTTGCCAATGTGAGAATGAGTCAGTTATTTCTACTCTCTGTTTACTGTCTGTTAGACAATCATTACTTCATGATTGTACATTACCTTCTATCCCATGTTCTTTAATTATTTTCAACCAATCTCCCATGGAGGACCTTAAACCCCCTCCTGATTTGGTCGCCATGGTGGGTGATGTCTGTGCATGAATCACGGTGACATCAGTGACACATGAACAGACACTTCCTGTGGCCTGTTGTGATCAGCTGACATCATGGCCGGCTTCTTCATCTTGTGTTTTAGACGATGGTTAGAAATGGGTCTAGGGTCTGAAATGGAAGTTTCTCTTGCAAGGTCTCTGTCTTCCAACCAGGTGAGACTGCACCAAGAGTCAAGAATTTTTTTTCAGAGTTCTTTTTGAAAACTTTAATTAAGTCATTTTCTGCATTAGGAATAATCACTCTGTTTCCAATATACACTACATACATGTAAAATCTGATGTCATTGTTTGCAGACTCAATATTATGTCCCTGGGTCCTTTATAATAACCAGATACAGTTTTCATTTAACATGAAGTTATTAACCATTGATACTTTCCTGTGAATGGCATTATTTTATCAAAGACTGGAATGCTTAATATAACATTGACAAGCCCCCATTGAAAAAGCATTCAAGCGGGGTAAAAATCCCGATTGAGACATTGGATAATAGACTCAGAGTTTGAATTTAAGACATAATTACCATCTTGCCCTTTAGATAATGATTATAAACAATCCAACACTTCAACATAAGGTTCTCTTGTAAGGCCTCTCCTGTTTCATATAGATGAGTGACTGTGAAAGTGGTCAAAATACTTATTTTACAGAGGTAACGTTGAAAAATGCCTTGTTTAATTTTGCCAGGCACTACGTTTTGATTTCCAGGGCTGTGTTTTCTTTCCCTTCTCATGTAACTAGTTCAGCACACTCTTTTCCCTTAGCTTCTTGTTTTTTATTTCCTTTTCCCAATTTAAGTATAGTTTCCAATTTTCAATCATAAGCTAGTATCTGACTTAACTCAAAATCCAACAATTTGGCACAATGAAACAGAAAGTTCTGGTCTAAGCTAGACATATTTTTGCCCGCTTGCTGATTCTTCTTCGAATTGAAGTGATTTAAAAAGAAATGATGAATGAGCAGAGCCTGCGATAAATAATGACTGTATAAATGGTTTCAGGGTTCTGTGGCTTTAAAGGAGGATATGCTGCCAGTACTGATATGGGCTTTGAAGTCATTGTGTAATGGCAAAGAAACTGGCTGATAAAGTAGGAAAGTGCCAAAACAATCAACACCACAGAGGAATATTAAAAGACACTTCTGAAGGAATATGGAAAGGAATATTGCTCAGAATTACAAATCTTACAACATACCCAGGTGTCAGCCTTGCATTAGCGGTGTTGTGACTGAATCTGAAGTTAGGGAGTGAAATCCCCATTCCAGGGAATCGGACACAAAAACTCAAGCAACATTCCAGTGCAGAAGACAGGGGATGCTACGCTGTCAGAGATGCCATCTTTTGAATGAAACATTAAACTGACCCCCACTGCTCAGTCATTTACCTGAAACATTGGGCAGAATTTACAGGGGTGAGAGTGACATGGGCTATGGCAAGATGTGTGACAGAATTGAATGAGAAGACAAGTGAGCCCTAGCTTGATTTTCTATCTTTTATGCTTTTCACAAGTGATGTTTTGAGTTTTGCTGGTCAGTGGTGAGTTGCCAATTAAGGGAGATCATAGTTTGTTAAATGCCTCAGCAAAGCCACAATTTACCTCGTTAATATTCAGCTTCCTATCTGACCAAACCAGGCAAGCAAACTCAACATCAGGAGCACTTGCCATTGGAAACCAGGCAAGAACCTGGTAGGTTCAGCTCACTGCTTGCTCCAAAACACTTCCATATTGGACATTGGGCATCAACATTTCAGGGCATGCTCCATGGGCACTGTTTACATGCACCCCATGTCCATGGACATTAGCATTTGATGTTTGCCAGCCTCTAAGAACCCTCATAGCACATCTCTGATCCACTTACAGGACACTACTGTACTTCAATGCTGAACATGTAGATACCATTGTGATGCTGCAGCAATGACACCGTGAGCTCAGGGACGCACACTCAGATAATGGACTGGACCAGCCTGTTTGCTCACTAACATAGCACTCACTCACTTGAATCTACCTGGATGTCCACAGCAATCCTGCCTTGCATTGCCTTGCCTTTGTGTGCTCTCCTACCCCTTCCTCAGCCAGAGCTATCAGGTTCATATTGATCTTGCTTTGCCATTTAGCACAGAGACAAAGCCAGGCAGCTTGTCATGGCCTTGGTGAAGTTGAGGGAAATAGCCTGCTTTCAGGGCTCTGTGCCACGGTAGGTCAAAGGCAGCCTCTGATACTAGTCCGGGGACTTGGGCAGTCAGTGAGCTGCTTGGGGTGGTCAGAATCAGGATGCTTTGTGCATTAGGGTTGAGGAGCTGAATATCAGGAAGCCCACCTCCCATCTTGACTCTTGCTGCCCTGTTGTGGTTTGCAGGTATGAAGGGTAATAAAAATGGATGGCACAGGTGCTACTTTTGGTGTAGGCAGAGAGGTGTCCTGAGCAAGTGAGTGGACAGTGCAGAGGGGGAGCAGGGTCAGTGATGTTGGCTTTGAGGTGGGTAAGGGTGAAGTGAGCAAAGTTTCTGTAGCTATTATTGAGAGTGGTAGAGCATGAGCCAGGCTGGGTGGTTGGTACAGGAGCAGAAGTAGAGTGTGAGGTATCAGAGGGAAGATGGGATAAACAACACTTCTGCTGGAGGAGTGGAGAACATCATTGGCCTTCCTCCTATGTGCACTACTGAAGAAGGTAAAGACTGCACTGCTCCAGGTGGCAAATGCAAACTACGATGGCATGGTCTGGCATTGTGATATCCATTGCTAGTCCTGGGGAAGAGGAAGTCCCGAACTTGCACCACCCTGTTCAGTAGGTCCTTGAGGCCCCTGCTGACAATGGGGGTGGGTGGATGGGGGAAGGAGGCAATACCGTCCTCCCTGTCTGCCACAGCCGGCACTGTGCAAAGCAGCTGTGGACTGATGGTGCTCATCCAGATGCACTATGGGCTTTCAAAGGCAAGAGATGCTGGTCTTTTGGTAGATATCTGGTGAATGACGAGTTGTTCCAGAAATAGCATGTGGGAAGATTGGAATAAAATTGGACATGAGGGGTGCCAAGGGGTGGCATTAGTAGTTAATGGGGTGAGTTTGGAAAGATACAATGGACTTCATGGTGCGAATCTCTTCTAAAAAAACACTCGACACAACTCAGCCAATAAAACATAAGATTCAACCCATTAACTCCATTCCTCCCTCCACAAATGCTGCCTTAGCTGTTTATGGTACTTTCTGTTTTTAATTCCATAGTTCCAGCATTTACAGTATTCAGCTCTTGTTCTAGAAAGATACGTTGATGGGGATTTGATCAGAAGGATGATAAAATGTTTGAGTGGACCATTAATCTGCTGAGCTGAACAGGCTGTATCTGTGCTGTACTAAAACATTCCAGAAAGTCAACCACAGAAGATCCAGTGTCTTTCCATGCAATGTTCTTGCCTATATTTCTAACCATTTTTTGGAACTTAATGTCATTATGCGGCATTGCACAAATATTTGAGATATTCCATTAACAAGAACATGTTTTAAGAGTTGGAGAAACACGATGTAATGAAGCAACCTGCTGAGATAAAACTGTTTGTTGGAAATTGACTTATCTCAGCATGCGTATATTACCAGCAATCCAACATTGTGTTATTGCAGGCAATCAGACAGACCCAAATCTGCACACTGTTTACAGATATTGCTTGTTGCTGTGTTTAACTGTACGCATATTGTTTTCATTTTGACAGTGATGTGGTACACAATATTAGGTATCTGATGTTGAAGTTCTGCCTTCTCTGCAGGCATTGCCCTCAGTGCCCTTCCTATGTACTTGGGTGAAATCTCACAGAAGCACATCCGTGGCTCCCTAGGGCAGGTCACATCTATTTTCATCTGTATTGGTGTCTTTGTTGGTCAGATCTTGGGACTTCCGGAGATACTTGGCAAGGTTTGTGAACTTGACTTCTCGATTATACCGTTGCAACGACTTCTATTAAAATTCCAACACACCACGATTGCTGTGTGCAGTTACGCAGAAGATGCATTTATTGAAAATGTGCTTATGACTTTATTGCATGTAATGACCTGAGCAATTCCTCTTCATTCTATTTATTTGTAACTCAGCCAGGTAGTTACATCCCTGATAAAAAATATACAATATTTACTTTAAGGATATTTAGAAATCAACAAAAAAAGGACAAAATCACCACTCCCTTATCCAATGGATCAAAAATTTCCAGAACTGTTGCAAAAACTCAGCAAGATTGGTATCTCAGCTGATTTCTCCCAAACCCATTGACAAGGTTGGCAATGTTGACAATGAGGGGAAGTGATTTTCAAATGGATTAAACTATTGGGCCAGGATTTTCTGTGCCAGGTGCCAAATGGTATTGGCCTGACTTGGATTAACCCTGCAATGTTCACATTGCAAAGGCTTTGCCCATTAAGTTGCTGGAAGTGTGCATTGAAAATGGCACAGCGATGAATATAGGACACCTGAACAGAACAACCAACAGTCCTTAACTAAACAGATTTATGGACTGAGAACAAACTGACAAAGAAGTTGAACTAAGGAGAGTGAGTTTAACATCGAACAAGACACAGAAAGAAAAATAGAATGAAAGGAAATTGAATTGAGAGAATCAAAAAATTTTTAAATGTTAGAAAAAACATTATCATTTTAATATTTTTATAATCTCTCTGATGAATCTAAATCCTGAAGGAATGAGACTCCATATATGTAATAATTATTAGCTGATACAGAGAGGTTGATTGGCAGTCATTAACATTCTTAAAGGAATACTTAGGCTTGTGATAACAAGAAGCAATTTTCTGGGGGCCCTCTTGTGGTGCAGTGGTAGTGTCCTTACCCCTGGATCAGGAGGTCCAGGTTGAAGTCACACCTGCTCCAGGAGTATGTGGTAACATATCTGAGCAAGTCAATTAGAAAAATAGGTTAAATAAAAAGAAATTAAGAGCTAACAGTCTGCAGCAGTTTTGGTGGATAGTTAATGGCCAAGTACAGCAGATTCTTTCCAAAATGGTGAGGTTCAAAGAATGATGCTGTATCCACAAAGCTAAGAGTGAACAGCATCTTGGGATATTCTTATTTAACCAAGCCCCTGTTCTGAGGCAGCCTTTGACACACACATAGTGGTGGGCAACATTAGCCTTGCTGCTCATTTAACAGTAAATTCTGGCAACCTAATCTATTCTAGAATGAGCAGAAGCAGCTTAATTTCTGAAACTTAAAGTAATGAAAGTTGCCTTATTACCTTTGGATAATTTACTTATATCTTCTGATCTCTTGTTTAAAACATGACATTACCATAGACTGGAGAGTCTTGCGGAATGCTGTTTCATGTGAAGTTAAAATGAACTTTGATGTTTCAGTTTCCTTTAGCTTTTAGCCTGCAGTGTTTCAAGAATCCCTCAGAAACAGACTCTATAATTTACTGACTGTGAATTGATTTGAAAACTCTGCAAGATGTAATGTCTTCAATGTCCTTCTTGAAATTTCTCTGCATTTTCCCTCTATCCAGACTGTGCAATGCTGATCCATTTGTTATTATAGAGTCTTTTACTCCTTACTGCTGAAGTTGCAACTTTGAACAGTTGGTCATCATTCACCCATGGGAATAGTTTATATGTATCTTGGCATGGGTCTTGAAACCACTAGATCTAGTATAAATCAGAATATCTTTATACTTTAATTTTTCAGAAGGTTGGATGTGGATGGTGATTGGTGGAAATCTCTGTAACATGCTGGCCAATGTTCTAACTCAGGATACGATTGGAGCTCTGTGGGTCAAAGTCTCTCTGACCCTTAACCCCCAGCTCCTGGAGGGTGAAGTCTGGGAGACTTTAACTCATTGACTTGCACATCATGACAATAATTCTGAGCTAATGGTGTTGTGAGTGACATCATCACACGTTGCAGGAGGCAAAATAATTAAGGGAAACAGACGGAGGGTCTCAAGGTTGGTACAGAAAACCTTGGCATATAGAAATTGCTGGGTTACAGCAGGAAGATTCATGATCGGGGCCTGAAGAATCCATAACCATTTTTAGAATTGTAAACGCACCCAGTCGTGACTTATTGTTGCAATCAACTTTTACTGTGAGCCAAAATATTCTGATGACCTCATCTGGGCATGACTCTCATATTTAAAAGAGACCTCAGCCTTTGTGGGGTTAGTGACCTTCATGTCCCTGGGAACAGGGAAGTAAAACATAGTGGGCACCTTCCCAGCTGCCATCATCATTCCCTGGAGAGTGATGGGTGGGGGTGGGGGGAGGAGGAATTGACTATATGATTACCGGCTCAAAATGATCCAGTCACAGTTAGACGCTTTCTTCATAATTACAGCAAGGATCCCTAAACTAGAATGTAGACATCAGTGGTCATGCCAGCACTTATTGGCCATCCCTAATTGCCCAGAGCGCATTTAAGAGTCAATCATATTGCTGTGGGTCAGAGTCACAAGTACGCCAGACCAGGTAAAGATGACAGTTTCCTTCCCTGAAATGTTTTATATTCACAGTGTAATGGTTGTGCAGTAGTTTCACACATTCTTATTTTTGTGAACTAAATTAAATTAAATTAAATTGGTGGTTCAACTTTTGCTATTGTTCTGGTTATCTGTCTGCTTAGTCCAAATATAGCCTTGCTATGAAGTGAGTGGTTTGCTACTTGCTCACTCGACCACTTTCTATGGGTCATTGTTCATCAAATTGAACATGTCCTTGACTGTGTCTGGTCTTCTTCCTGTCCAGATCTGAGTTCATTCCACAGTTTGTGTGATAGACCTGTTGGGTTGGTCCTGATACTTGCTCCTCCCACTGTTGAAATCCCCCAACCCAGGGTAAAGACAGCTGTCATTCACCTTATCTATACCCCTCCGTAAAGTCACCCCTCAACCTGTTATGCTTAAGTGCAAAAAAGCCCCAGCCTATCCAATGTCTCCTTATGACTCAAGCCCTGCATTCCTGGCAACATCTATCTCCATCTCCTCATCCATTCATGCTGTCTACTGCCTCCTGAACATCTACAGTCTGCCTATCTCGCCTACTTTTGCAGTCAGCTGTCAGTTTCTTGCACCTACTGTGCCTCAGTCTGTGTCAGTTGTGCTTGTTGATTGTTCTCTTTCCTGGTTTAGTATCTGCACAACTGTCAGTCCATTACCTGCCTCGTTGCCTGCCTGTCTATGCAACATATTCCTTATTTGTTTACACTACAGTCCCATTATCTGGTTAGCTGTCTGTACATTCAGCCTGTTACCAGTTGTCAATTAATTGCCTGAATGCACACTTTGCTGCCTGTATGTACACTCTCTGTGTATGTACTACTGTTCAACTTCACACCCTTCTTCTTGACGGTCTCTTCTGAATTCTAATGACTCCTGATGAACTGCCAAAACTAGCTTCTAAATCACCCGTAAAGTCTGCTGTCATTTCCTTCGACTATGGACTAGGATTAATGCTCCACCCAGTCCTAATTTGGAAGGGGGATGGTTAAATGGCTGGGTTGATAGCATGTGGGGATCCACTGGCTTGCCACTTCCACCTTGATTAAGTCTGTGTAGGGGGGGGTGAGCCTGTGAACCACCATCCAGTTACACCTTCAATTTAGGCCGTTAATACCAAGCTAAGTGCCTCTTGCTGCCACCACCAATGGGTATTGACCCAGCAATGGGCAGGCCTGTGGCCAAGCGAAGCTGTGGGTGCTGCTTTCTGTTTCTGGTGTTGGGGGGAACCTTAGGTCAAAGCGCCTGACTGAGGGACCCAACTTTGAAAAGGGGGAGTGGAGTGGTGGGTCAGTGAGAGCCACTCCTTGCCCCGGTTGCCAGCCCCAAACCCGCAATATGCCACCAGAATACTGGGGGTTGTTCCTCGGCTGTGTTGCTGAGCAAAGGAGCCGCCGGCCTTTAATTGGCCTCCAGTGTCACCCGAACTTTTAATTTTCCACATCAATCCTACACTGACCTCTCTGCACCTTTCTGATGAAACTTCAGGCAAGCTTTACAAACAGTTTGTTGCTTGACAACCTTTCAAAGTTGACCCTGAGTTTGACGATTTCAGTCAAAATTGTTTACTCCCATATGGTCTGGACAGTAGATGCAAACTATTATTCTGCTACTCAGTGAAGTGCTCCTGTCTTCCATCCTTTAAGAAGGCATTCAGAAGTGATTTACCAGGACGTTGCCAGGAATGCAGGGTTTGAGTCATAAAGAGACATTGGATAGGCTGGGGCATTTATTTCTCTTAAGCATAGCAGGTTGAGGGGTGACCTTACGGAGGGGTATAGATAAGATGAATGATAGGTGTCTTTACCCTGGGTTGGGGGATTTCAAGACAAGGGGGCATATTTTTAAGGTGAGAGGAGAAAGATTGAAAAAGATATGAGGGGCAACTTTTGTACATCGAGATTGATTGGTGTGTGGAATGACCTTCCAGAGGAAATGCTGGATGTGGGTACAGTTAGCACATTTAAAAGACATTTAGGTAAGTACCTGAATAAGACATGTTTGGAGGGATATGGGCCAAGTGCAGGCAGGTGGGACTAGTTTAATTTGGGATTATGGTCGGCATGGACTGATTGGATCGAATGGTTTGTTTCTGTGCTATATGACTGTATGACTCTATCCCATTAAAGATCTTTCCTTTATTTCGCTCCTATTTCTCTTCCTGCCATTGTATTTGTTTAAAGCCTGATAATCTGGACATTTTTCAGTTCGAACGAGAGGTCACCAGCCTGAAATATTTATCTTTTCACATCTTCTGGGAGGGATGCTGAGTATTTTCAGCATTTACTGTTGATACTGCATTCATTGTGTGTAGAATGTGTTCTCCTGAGAAGAGAAAGCTTTATCTAGTGATTAAATGATTTATATTATTATTATTCAGTAATGTTTCCATACTACTAATAGATTATCCTGTTTTCTTCAGTAGAGGGCTGCATGCACTTGGAAATCAGAACAACCAATGGTTTCTTTTTCCCTATTATTGATGGTGACAGATGACTCATCTATTGGCCCATTGGCATAATAACAATCATGCAATTTAAAATGGTTTTAAATTAAGCACTGCCAATTGAATCGCTTGTAGGTTTCTGTTTTAATTAGTAGCTGAGTGCAAGACAGGGTGACATTCACAAAACATCATTAAAGTCAATTAAATTACATGCACGTAAAATAGTTTTGATTACAAAGTGATGATTTAGCTATGTAAGAATACAAGAAAGTATAAGAGTTCTTGTGGCGGAGTGGTAATGCCCCTCCCTCTGAGCTAGGGGGTTTGGGTTCAAGTCCCAACTGCCTTGGTGGTGTGCCATAACATGACAGAACTGGTTGATTAACGTAACTATAATACTGGTCCTAAATATACCTGTGAAAATGTTCACTGGGGTGTGGTAGAAGTGCCCCTACTTCTGAACAAGGAGGCCTGGGTTCAAGTACCACCTGTTCCAGAGGCTTGTCATAACAGATTAGATAGGTTGATTCATAATAACTATAGGAAAGTACACAATGGGAAAGAAAGGCTTGAGTTTATAAAATCCTTTCAGAACCACCAGCTATCTCAAAGTCCTTCTGAAGAAGTGTCATATTGGATTCAAAATGTTAACTCTGCCTCCATCTCCACAGAGGCTGCCAGACCTGCTGAGTTTCTCCAGCACTTTCTCTTTTTAACTTCTGATCTCTCCAGCATCTACAGTACTTTGTTTTTATCTCAAAGTGTTCACTGCCAATGGAATACTTTTTGAATTGTTGCAATGTGGGAAACGGCGAGTTAGTATGCACTCAGGAAAACCCTTCAGACATCAATGTGATAATTACCAACTAATCTGCTTTTTGTGATCAAACAAAGAATTGAGGATGCTGGAAACCTGAAAGAAAAACAGAAAGTGCTGGAGAGGCTCAGTAGGTCCGGCAGTATCTGTGGAGAGAAACAGTTAACATTTTGAATCCCCAGTGACCCTACTTCAGAACTTGGCATTCTGAAGAAGGGTCACTGCACTCGAAATGTTAAATCTGGCAGCACTGGTGGAGAGAGAAACAGAGTTAACGTTTCGAGTGCAGTGACCCTTCTTCAGAATGGCAGGTTCTGCTGCTTTTTGTGATGTTGATTGAAGGATAAATACTGGCCAGCTCTTTTATAGAAAAGGTGCCAACAGCTCTTTTACATTGACTTCAGTTTAACTTCTCATCCAAAGTAAAGCTGAACCTGCAACAGTGCATTGCTCCGTCATTACCGCATCAGCCTCTGCTAAACCCAGGAGTGGAACCTAAACCCAGAGTCTTGTAATTTGTAGGCAAGTGCACTACAATTAACATGCTGTTCAAATGTAGGGTTAATTTAGCCATGATCCAAAAATGGATGTAGCAATTGCTGTGCAGAATTAATCCATGCCTGTTTGTTTTATAGGCATCATAGAAAGCGAGTGCTTCCTGCTGTTTAAACTGACTGCTGTGAGCAGCTGACTCAAACTACATTGCTCATTCTCAATATGCATCAGCAGGGGGTCTGATATCAAGATTGCATAATGCTACTTAACAGAGAGGTACATTGTGGCTGTATTAGGTAGTTGGAATCCTTTGTGAAATGAATCTGAGTCATGAAAGAAAAACAAAAACAGAAGTTGCTGGAAAAGCTCAGCAGGTCTGGCAGCACCTGTGAAGAGAAATCAGAGTTAACATTTTGTGTCTTGTGACCCTTCCTCAGGACTGTGTTGTAAAAGATTTGTGTGGAGATGCCAGTGTTGGACTGGAGTGGACAAAGTCAGAAGTCACACGACACCAGGTTATAGTCCAACAGGTTTATTTGGAATCACACAAGCTTTTGGAGCACAGCCCCTTCCTCAGGTACAGTGAGAGAGCAGGGCACACGGGCAGAGAGTTTATAGATTAAAAGATCATACAACTGGTGTGAATGGAGTGTCAGATGATAAATCTCTGCAGGTGACCAAGAGTGTTAAACAGTGAGTAAAGTATTTATAAAGTCAATGTCAGTGCTGTGCTATAATAACAATCAGGCAGAGCCATAGGAATATACGAAAGGTGACCTCTCAGGTGAGACACTGAATTGTGGGTGTGAAGCTTTGTTCAAAATTTGTCTCAGGGTTTTAATCTGAAATCAGGCTGGTTTTATCTCGAAAGCTGAAACTTATAAGATGCCACACTGACTGACAGTGACTATAAATTGTGTTTTTTTTAAACAAAATAGAATGAATCCACAAATAAACAAATATCTTGGATGAAATGATTCACCCCATAAATTTATGTGTGTTTTGTGTGTGTGTGTGTGTGTGAGAGAGAGAGAGACAGTGTAATAAGTAATTCAAATCTTCACAAACTAATTCAGGTGGAGAGATCATAACAATTTATCAAGGTGATGCTGTCAAAACAGGACAGTGAGAAAGATTTTACAGATACAGAACAGTGTGGTGGGGTCATCTATAGAGCGACGTGAACCCAAGATCACGGTTGAGGCCATCTTCATACGTACAATACTTGGCTATCAGCCTGTGCTCAGCGATTCTGCATTGTTGTGTATCTTGGAGTCCGCCTTGGAGGATGCTTACCCGAAGATTGGGGGCTGAATGCCCTTTACTGCTGACGTGTTCCCCCACTGGGATGGAACATCCTCGTTTAGTGATTGTCTCCATTTATCCATCGTCGTAGCGTCTGCGTGGTCTCGCCAGTATACCATGCCTCGCGGCATCCGAGCCTGCATCGTATGTGATAGACAACATTGGCCGAGTCACATGAGTATCTGCCACGTACATGGTGGGTGCTGTTCCCATGTGTGATGGTAGTGTCCATGTCGAAGATCTGACATGTCTTGCAGAGATTTCCATGACAGGGTTGTGTGGTGCTGTGGTCAATGTTGTCCTGAAGGCTGAGTAGTTTGCTGCAAACAATGGTCTGTTTAAGGTTTGGCGGTGGTTTGAAGGTACGAAGTGAAGGTGTGGGGAAGATCTTGGCGAGGTGCTCATTGTCATCGATATGTGTTGAAGGCTGCGAAGAACATGGCGTAGTTTCTCCACTCTAGGAGAGTACTGGACGATGAAGGGTACTCTATCGGTCGTATTCTGTGTCTGTCTTCTAAGGAGGTGGTTGCAGTAAAACTTCTGGTACTCTTTTTAGCTTCTAATCTGTAAGGATAGTACAGAGAACAGGAAAGAAGGGCTACAGGTAAATGGATTTGATATAACCTAATATAAGGTACTCTCCAAGGAATAATTTAAAGAGGTAAACCATGGCAGGAGCATTCAAAATCTAGGTTTGCTCCTCTTGCTCCATGTGGCAGACTAGGGACAGTTCCAGCATCACCCCCGACCTCTAGGTCAGCATGTGTGCAGTAAGTGTCTCCAGCTACCACTTCTGGAAGCTCGAGTTTCAGAGCTGGAGCAGCAGCTGGGGATACTGTGAAGCATCTGCAAGGCAGAGAGCATCATGGATAGCACATACAGAGAAGTGGTCACACTGCAGGCTCAGACTCTGCAGGCGGGAAGGGAATGGGTGACCACCAGACACAGCAAGAGAGATAGGCAGGTAGTGCAGGAATCTCCTGTGGTCATTCCCCTGCAAAGCAGATATACCGTTTTGGATACTGTTGAGGGGAATGACCTCTCAAGGGAAAGCAGCAGGAGCCAAACTCATTGCACCAAGGTTGGTTCTGTTGCAGAGGAGAGGCGTAAAAAGTGCGCTGGGGCAATAGTTATAGAGGACTCGATTGTAAGGGGAATAGACAGGCGTTTCTGTGGCTGCAAATGAGATTCCAGGATGGTATGTTGTCTCCCTGGTGCTAGGTTCAAGGATGCCTCTGAGTGGATACAGGACATTCTGGAGGGGGAGGGTGAACAGCTAGTGGTCGTGGTATGTATTGGTACAAATGAGATAGGTAAAAAAAAGGATGAGGTCCTAAAAGCAGACTGCAGGGAGCTAAGAAGTAAGTTAAGAAATTGGACCTCAAAGGTAGTGATCTCAGGATTACTACTGGTGCCCCATACTAATCAGAGTAGACATGAAAGGATATACCCAGGCAGGACTGGGACTGATGTTCTAGGGGGAGTGTTCACTACAGCGGTTGAAGAGAGTTTAAACTAATACACCAGGGAGATGGGAACCTATATAAACAGTCCGAGAAGGAGGAACCAAGAACAAAACCAAAAAGTAGAAAAGGGCATAAGAAAAGTGGTAGGCAGAGAAACTAAGGACAAAATTCAAACAGGGCTATTGAGAAAACTGAGCAGGAGACAAACACCGTTAAAAGAACAAACTTAAAGGTTTTGTGCCTTAATGCACGGAGCATCTACAATAAAGTAGATGAACTAGTCACGCAGATAGATGTAAACGGGTACGGTATAACTGGGATTATGGAGACATGGCTGTAGGGTGACCAGGGATGGGAACTGAATGTCCCAGGGTATTCAGTATTTGGGAAGGATAGGCAAAAGAGAAAAGGTGGTGGAGTGGCATTGCTGGTTAAAGAGAAAATTAATACAATAGTGAGAAAGGATATTTACTCTGACAGTGTGGAGTCTGTATGGGTAGAGTTAAGAAATACCAAGGGGCAAAAATCATTAGTAGGTGTCATATATAGACACCCAAGTTGCAGTGGTGATGTTGAGAATAGCATTAAACAGGAAATTAGAGATGTATGTGATAAGGAGCTATTGGTGATCATGGGTGATTTTAATCTGCACATAAATTGGGCAAATCAAATTAGCCACAATGCCATACAGGAGGAATTCCTGGAGTATATACGGGATGGTTTTCTTGACCAATATATGGAGGAACCAACGAGACAGGAATCTTACTGGGTGCTGTGTAATAAGAAGGGATTCATTGCCAATTTAACTGTACGAGATCCCTTGGGGAAGAGTGACCACAACACGATAGAATTTTTTATCTAGGTAGAGCGTGAGGTAGTTGATTGGGAGACTAGGGTGCTGAAGCTTAATAAAGAAAACTACGAGGATATGAGGCATGAGTTGGTCTTGATTGGGGAGAGTTACTTAAAGGGATAACAGTGGATAGGCAATGGCAAACATTCAAGGAACACATGGGGGAACTGCAACAACCGTTTATTCCTGTTTGTCGCAAAAGCAAAATGGGTAAGAGGGCCAATCCATGGCTTACAAAGGAAATAAGAGATAGTATCTGATCGAAGGAAGAAGCATACAGATTGGCCAAGAAAAATAATAAATCTGAAGATTGGGAGCAGTTTAGAATTCAGCAAAGAAGGACCAAAAGATTGATTGAGAGGGGAAAATACAGTATTAAGGTAAGCTTGCAGGGAACATAAAGACTGGAACGGTAAGAGTTTCTATAGATATGTGAAGAGAAAGAGATTAGTAAAGACAAATTTAGGCCCTACAGACAGAAATGGGGAATGTATAATAGGGGGCAAAGAAATGGCTGAGCAACTGAACACATACTTTGGCTCTGTCTTCATGAAAGAAGACACAAATCAGATACCAGAATTGTTGGAGGATGCAAGATTTACTGAGAGTGAAGAACTGAGGGAGATCAACATTGGTAGAGAAATGGTGCTGGGAAAATTGTTGGGATTGGAGGCAGATAAATTCCCAGAGCCTGATAATCTACATCCCAGAGTACTTGAGGAAGTAGCTCTAGAAATAGTAGATGCATTGGTGGTCATCTTCCAGGATTCCCTAGACTCTGGAACAGTCCCTGCAGATTGGCTAATGTCACTCTACTTTTCAGACAGGAAGGTAGAGAGAAAACAGGGAATTATAGACTGGTGAGCCTAACGCAGGGAGTGGGGAAAATTCTCAGATCCATTGTCAAGGATTTTATAGCAGAGCATTTAGAAAGCAGTGGCAGGATCGGTCAGAGTACATCTAACACCCTTGGTCACCTGCAGAGACTTATCATCTGACATTCCACTCACCCCAGTTGTATGATCTTTTGATCTCTCTGCCTCCAAATTCTCTGCCTGTGTGCCCTGCTCTCTCACTGCACCTGAGGAAGGGGTTGTGTCCAAAAACTTGTGTGATTCCAAATAAACCTGTTGGACTATAACCTGGTGTTTTGTGGCTTCTGACTTTGTGAAAGATTGCGTAATGGCTGAGCATGTGGGAGACAGAGCACCAAGATTTTACAACAGTGCCCTGGATGCTTTATAAACTTGAAGGACATGCAGAGCAAGGTATCTGTGGTCAATAACACTCTACCAAAGCTTGCAATGCAAGCAAACTCTCATGCTTGCTCTACCTACTTGTCTCCTGCAAGAGAGAATGCAGTGAATTATGAATCTCGAGAGTCTCAGTGATTTCCCTTATGCCACACTCTACTACATACTATCAAACTTTCTAATATCTCCAGGAGCAGTTTAGAACAAAATGGAGCCATGAAAGTTCAGAGCCACAGTCACCATGATAGCCACAGCCATTGCTGTCCCCTCCTACTTTGAGTCTGTAGCTGTGCCTTGAGCAGTTGATATCAGTCTTGGGCATTGGGCATTGGTCCTTGGCAAAGTTCAGGTCTGTTAATTGCTCCTTAATGACTCTTCTTAGATATCATGCCCAGCTGACAATAGTGCTTCTCCTCCCACTTCCAGCAGCTTGCCATGCACTCTCTTCATTCTCTACTGTTGAGTTCCAGCACAAGGTTTTAAATCAATGGTAAGTACCTCAGCAGCAGTTGGATCACCAAAGCTCGGAGATTATTAAAACTTTTATCATACTCAGGAAAGCTCCAACAATGTGTACAATTGCATCAACAGCCAGCAACTGACCTACTGGTAGTTCATGAATTTTTTTATAAAATAATCCCACTGGGGGAGTCCTTCCTGCTAATTGATATTGTGTTTAGCTTGTAAATATATTAATATTAATAGATTAATAAATATTAAATGTTAATAGATCCTGTAGGCTGGAAGGTTTCATTTGAAAATAGTAACACTGGCATCAATGTGGCACACTGATTGACTTCATGCTATGCTTGCTTGGCATACTGCTGCCTGTTGCCAGGTGCACACTGGATGTAGCCCTTTACCAAGATGACGTCCTACACACTTTCTTTCAAGTGCAGATGCCATTTTCGAGCATTTGGAAGCTGCATGGTGCCTAAAATAAGCGAGGGCCAGAGTTCAATTTCTCCCTCGGTATGTCCTTTCTGCTAAGTTCAAGGCTCTTATTCCCATTGGGAACAAATAAAAGAGGTAAAACTTACAAAAAGATGACACTCTGCGACTTCCGAAGTTTTTAGAGTGAAACTCCATGTTATCACTTTAACAATGCAATTGAATTATTCAACCACCAAATGTTGCATTCAATTGTTGACATGGTAATGGTGCCCGAAGAAATGGAACCATGCTGGGTCTGCAGCATGTTTCATCAGCTCTGCTAGTACTTATCCTTTTGATCTTCAATTCAGCTCCCAACTGAATGGTTATATAAGTTTTAATCCACTTAGAATCAACTGCCTTTGATGGCTGCCTTCTCCATGAGTCTATTTCACCACAGGGAAAAATAGCAAGTGTTTTGCCAAGTTGCGTTCTGTTTAAAGTTTGATCGTATTTTCTAGGAAGTGATCTGTGCTTGGTAAGAACATGTGCCTGAATGGCTGGTATCCTGGCTAAAATCTAGTTCTCAATCAATTCAGTGGAAGAGGTTGGCCAGTTATTGTCACAGTGCAGTGTTTTTTCCGACTGGGTGACATACCTCCCACGTGGCAATATAACCACACTTCTAAAGCTCTTGATTGCCTTTAAAGTGCTCAGAGACATGGCTACATTGTGAAAGTTGCTACATAAATGCAAGTTGTTCTTTGTTTTCATGGATGATTGATAATGTTAGTGTCAAGTAATTTGTTGGACCATGTAGCCATCATAGTTTGAGCTTTAGTTGGCTTTAGTTTTAGTGGAAGGCTGCAGTAGGGGATGAAGCTGTTAACGTGGTCACCAGGACCTGGGTAATTACCCAATTCAGGGCAGTCACCATTGGTGCCATTCCCCGTTAAGAAAGGCCACCCAACTCTAACAGTTAGCTCCCAACAGAATACTTCTAAAAATGTTAACGGAATGCCTTTGGCTACGGGTAAGAGGACTGCCAGTAAGAGGACTGCAAGTGCAGCAACCAGGAGCTGTGGTCATACCTGGGGCAGCACCTGGAGGGTGATGCAGCATCGAAGGACATGTGCCCTCACTGCCGAAGATGTGGTAAATGTGACCTAAGGGGCATGGGACCATCGGAAAGATCACAGTGAAGGTGGGCAGAATGAGGGCAGGTCACACTGTTGCCACAGGAGCAATCTTTTCCATCAGGGGACTCCTCCACATACAAAGTTTGCTCAGAAAGGAGTGCCATCTCAGAGGCTAACTGGATTCACTTGGAGGTCTCCCCTGGTAGAGCACCTACAACTGCCAGTGGAGGTGCAAATTCATCTTTAATTGATCACATATGTGGTTGAATTGAGCTCTGGGTGGGAGGGATGTCTGCCACTTTCCACGCCACTTGCAAGCTGGCATGTCAAGAAGAAGATGATGAGTTTCCCTGGCCATTTTATGAGCCCTCCAGCTGCATACCCCCTCCCCAAAGGGCTGGGTAAAATGCAGCAACTGGAGTCTCCAGTGAGGAACACTGGTTAGTGTTTGTGAGTAATAACCTTTCTGATTTTATTGCCCCCAAAGCAATTGTTGCACCATTTTTAGCATGGGTTGTGTGTGATTAGGCTTTTAGAGACAAGGAATTTTACCAGGGAACTCTGTGGTTTCTGTGTCCCAGGAATACATGATGCTTATACTCATTGTTGTCAGGAGAGATGTTGTTAGCATCAGCTCTGTTATAAAGTTCATCACTAATAGTCAGGTTTATTATTAAAATTCACACTAACCCCTATATTACCAGACTGGACAACCAGGTCAGATTGGCTCTGAGTGTGGTGATGGGTGGGCGTTCTGCCATTGACCCTAATTTGTACCCAATCAAAGATATAGATATAGGGCAGGCTGCTTGCTTCTGAGAGTCATCCCTTACTCTTGCTTCTGACACAGCTGCTTTCTCTCTCCCAAACCATAAAGAACACCAAGAATTTGGCCCTCAGGATATTGGATGTTGTCCCATCCATCTGAAAAATGTCGACGTGACATTGGTCGCCTCAATTTCTCTGCCCCCGCTATCGCCCTCTGAGCTGATTGCACTCCAACTGCTTGGATCTAACCCTGACTTCATCATTAAGCCTGCCGATAAGGGTGGTGCTGTTGTCGTCTGGCGTACTGACCTCTACATTGCAGAGGCTGAGCGCCAGCTCTCAGATACCTCCTCCTACCTTACCCGGACTATGACCCCACCATGACACATCAGGCCATTGTATCAACTACGGTAACTGATCTCATTTCATCTGGTGATCTCACCCAAACTGCCTCCAAGCTGATAGTCCCCCAGCCCCGCACAGCTCGCTTCTACCTCCTTCCCCAAAAATCCACCAACAGGGCTGTCCCAGCAGCCCCATTGTTTCAGCCTGCTCCTGCCCCACAGAGCTTATCTCTTCCTACCCTGACTCAGTCTTCTCTCCCTGGTCCAATCCCTGCCCACGTACATCTGTGATTCCATCCCTTACTTACAAAGCTACCCTTTCTCATGCCTATCTTTTTGAGAATCACTTATTTTGTTTTTTTAACTCCTAGCTCAATGCCTCCAAACTGGCTGTAAGATTCTTCCCCTCAATCTCTATTTGTGCTGTTCATGCATTCAGATTTTTTTTTCCCAAATACTACATGCACTTAGAAAAGAACTATTGGTTTGCCTTTTTGACTCTATTTACATTTTTATTATGCTTTTACACCTTGGCCTTTACTACTACTACTCTGGGTGTCATTATCAAAGTAGTTGGCCTACAGTGCAGCCATTTTGTTTGGCTTTATAAGTCTGTGTATGCTCTGTCCTGAACACTCTACCCCTCTAAATAGTCTAAAGCCCTCTCTACAGCCATATTTATTTCATTTGCCAGGACACTGGTCCCAGCATGGTGCCAGTGAAGTCCATCAAACCAGTAAAGCTGCCTTCTACCCCAGTACTGGTGCCAGTGCCTCCTGTCCTTTAACTCAGACCAAGTTTGACTTATCTATTCTAAGGAGTGTGACCTCCTCCTTGAGGGTCAAAGTAACTTCCTCCTCCCTGGTGTGGCACAATGTCTGCAGCTTAGGCTCCAATTACTGAATTCGGTTCCGAAGTTGTTCAAGCTGCAAACACTTGGCACAGATGTGTTCACTGTGGAGCATGTTGGTGTCCAGAAGAGCCCACATGCTGCAGCTGGAACACATCACCCGATCTAACATCTTGATCATATTTTGTTTAAGTCACAAATTAAATCATTCTACTATCCCTGCTCTTTACACTTTACACTTTACTGTAATTGTTTTTTTTTAATGCACCAGTATCAATTACATACATAACAACAAACTACTTGTCTGAAAAAGTGAGAAAAAAGAATACAGACATGATCACAAACTGAAGACCTTGCTTCTAATTTAAAGTGTAAAAGTACTCACCAATCCTACTTCCCAACCAGCTGATTTAGTTAGGCAACAACAACCAAACACCAAGAGCTTAATCTTACGTTTTTTTTTGGCTCAGTACCAATTTTGTTGAGTTTCTGGAAGGTTTCTCTCTGCAAGGCCTGTGAGATCTCTCATTGTATCTTACCAAACCTGCCTCACTAACTACCTACTTCCCCTCTTAAGCAGCCCCTTGTACAATCCTAGCTCCACCCTACCTGGCACTATTCCTGCAACAACTCACCAAACATGGGATATTAGTTGACAGACAGCATCCCTGGCATCTGCGCCATCTTTAAGATGCTGCTGTGCATTCAAATAAGTGTTGGCAATCCAACATTGTCCCTCACCGGCAAAATAATGGCACAATAGCCACGAAGCCCACACGGCTAATGGTACACTGCCAACATGGCTGACACTCTCTCACATATACAATCCAATTCTCCCACCTTGGTTGCTGCCTAACTACCACATCACACAACTTACCTGTCCTTGGCTACATATGGCCTAAACACTCTCTCAAGGTCACTGCCACTCCAAGTCAATGCCCATTATAGACCCACAGCTTGTCACAGCAGCCTGATGGCACAGTGGATAGCACTGCTGTCTCTCAGTGACCTGGGTTCGATTCTAGCCTCAGGTGACTGTCAGTGTGGAGTTTGCACATTCTACCCACATTTGCATGCGCTTCCTCCAGGTGCTCTGGATTCCTCCCACATTCCAAAGATGTGCAGGTTGGGGTCGATCGGCCATGGGAAATGCAGGGTTACAGGGATAGAATAAGGGGGTGGGTCTGGGTGGCATACTCTTTGGGAGGGTGAATTGAAACTAGATGGGCTGAATGGCCTGCTTCCACACTATAGGGATTCTATGATTGTCTAGTACAGGAAATTACATATAGGAAAACAAACGGATAATTCCAAATACGAGCTTTTATTCACAGGTAGAAATAGGGAACTGAACCCAAACCAATAGATGCTGTAGTTCTCCCCTAGAATGCAAATAAAATGCTGGCATGATGACCAACAGCTATTTTACAGTCGATGATGATCTGATGCACTCTGTTCTCATTGACTGGAACCGGGTGTCAGTCTAGTCCTGTCTGCTCTGTAATGCAGCTGAGCTCTGTCATGGACAAGGAGAGCTCCCTCTATTCCAATGTCCACGCCCTCCTGCTCGGAAGACTGCTCCAACTGTCCCAGGTTTTCAGCATCTATCACCTCATTGCCTGCTGTAATAGCGCAGAGCACAGTTGCCTGGATGATGGGGCACACTCTATATGGACTTTACTGGGGAGCCGTCTCTGGACTGGGTCCCAGCAGCAGAACCACATCTTCAGCAGCTCCATCGTGTGCTCCACCACAGCCCTGGCTGAGGCCTGGGCAGCATTAACCCAGCGCTTCTCATCAGGCAGGGCGCTGCGCAATGGTATCATGAACCATAGTCACGGTGGGTAGCCCTTGTCCCCCAGTAACTAGCTTTGAAAGGCACCTGGACCCTCAAATATACCAGGTAGGTGAGAGTGCTCCAGAATGTAGGAGTCATGGCAGCTGCCAGGGTAGTGGGCACACACCTCCAGGAAGTGGTATTGGTGATCACAGATCTTCTGGAATCCCTTCCTGTTGATGAATCCCTTAGCGTTGTGATACCATACTCTCAGTGCCATGAGTGTACCATCAGTGGTACCCTGCCCTGGGGGAAGCCAGCCTAAATCCTACTGCCCAGGCCACAGCACTGACTCCGCAATGGGGCGAGGAAAGGAAGCTTGGTGTGATCTTGTTCAGATGGCATCAGTCATTGCACTGATGTATTTGTAGGTGCACGACTGAGAGATCCCACACAGGTCACCCATCACTCCCTGGAAGGAGCCACTTGTATAGATGTTCAAAGTGACTGTCACCCTCACAGCCTCCCGGAGAGAATGGCCTCCCACTCCTACAGCCCTCAGGTCCCACTCCAGCATCCCACACAGTTCCATCACAGTGTCCCGGGACATACGGAGTCTGTGTCGACACTGCACCTTCCTCAACCCCAGCAAATGGCATTGAGCCATAAAACTTACATCCTCCTGTGGACCCCACTCACTGAGGGGAGAAGGGGACCTGCAGCTGTCAGCTCTGCCTGAGCTGGGTGCTCTTCCTTCTTGCCCTGGGCCCTGGTCCTCCTGCATTTGCCTTCACTTTCGAAGGAAGGCAGCCACGGCAACTAATATCTTACCAATGGTTCGTGCATGACTCTTGCCAGCAGTGATCTGTTGTTGGCAACATAAGGAGCTGAGAACTGTCAGTGGGCTGCACACACCCTTCTATGAGACAGGCAGCAGCCTGCATACCGAGGGCCATGTCTCCATTATTCATTCAGTTTCCATCTCAATATGTGCACCAACTTGGTGAAGGTGGCACCTGGTTGAGAGAGGAACACATTACATCAAAAAGGGAGTGCTAGCTGCGCTGTGACCCCCTCCCAATCCCAGACCCACATCAACCATGAAACTCATCATTGCATTCAGTAGATTCATCATTAACTTATAGTACTGATGATGAAGCAATCATTTCCACCTCCCACAGCGCCCTTGGAAGTTTCACAAGTTATAAGTCACTTCTGGCCAGCATTCTCCACTTTTTAATCAGAATTCTCCACTTTTTAATCATTGCCACAAATGTCTGCATTTTTGAGATGCCAGTGTTCATTTTCCAAAGGTCAGTGGCCTGGTGAAAATCGCCTTTGACCAGCATTTGAGCCCTTAGCATTATTACTCTGCAAGCACTGTAAATGGACAATGAAATGACTGTGAATAAAATGTAGCTAGAGTTAGCAAACACTGCTTCATATATTTGCCCGTTCAATGTCCTGGTGTCCAGCAGATGTGGATATCAGATGTTCACCCATGAAATTCACACTGACTCTGCCCACCCTGGGCATCGTTCTAACTATTCTGGAGTTGCATGTCACAACTAGACAATGACAAGTGATGGGGGGAATGCAACTCCTGGTGGGCAATGTCAGCACTGGGGTCCACTTCTCCCCCAGGGTCTCCATGTCTCCTTTTACCTGGCACTACCCTGAGAGCCCATTTCCACCCAGCTTCCCACATGGAGATCCATCACACTGAGCTTTGTCTCCAATGTTCCTCCCCAGCTCCTGGTCCCCTGGCATTATACCTTAATGATGCCCACCCTTGTCATTTACACACCCCCTTGTGGAGGTCACAGTGCTGGTCACTGACAGTGCAACTCCCCTCCTCGAGCTCTCAAATGCTGTTCTGCCTTATTGTTTTATAGCTTGAGTTTTCTCCCATCCCTGTCTTTGTCCTCACCTCGACATGCTTCTGCTTTTAACTCCCAAGCCTTGACTTCCCCAATCTCTTTCGACAATGAGCCTCACTTTTCCCCTACAGTGCTCCCTTGTACCCTCCTCAATGATCAATGAACTGGCCCCCAGGACTGTATTCACCCCAGATCTCGTACTGACTTCAATGAGTAGCATTACGAGATGACTAAACAGTTCTCTGACAGTTCTGTGCAGTTCTGCATCTGATGATATGTGACTCTCCTTGACTGTTACTGCTGGTCCTACAGGACTGTTGTCCACTCTCTGCATGGCAGTCTAACAGATCCCCTGCCTGTGCCCAACCCAAATGGTTGACTGAGCATTGCCAAGCCCCTGGACTGTGTGTGGACTGTGCCCATGACTGATCCATCATCATTCACGGAGATAATGTCATCATTCATGGAGATGACATTATCACAGGCCTCTATCTAGGACTGCCCAATGAAAACAGGGCATTTGAGCTGTGAGTTTAGTGGCTGCATTTCAATTGAAAAACACGGAGCACAATAAACTAATCTACAGTGTATTCCAGGCCATGCATTGTCTTCTAAACTCCTGAAAAATTATTTTAGATGCTTGCCTCCTTAAGTGATCTTCTCCCATAGCTCACTGGACATAAATAGTTGACGCATTCAGCAGACAGTAGACAGACCGGTTAATCCTGGATTGTCTGGTATAACACTGGCCAGATGCATCTGCAGCCTGCAGATTGGTGAGGATGAGGTCAAGTATGTTTTTCCCTTTGTTCTGAGGAAGGGTCACTCGACCCAAAATGTTAACTCTGATTTCTCTCCACAAATGTTGCCAGACCTGCCGAGCTTTTCCAACAATTTCTGTTTTTGTTTATGTTTTTCCCTTTTGTTGGTTCCCTCCCCACCTGCTGCAAATCCAGTCTAGCAGCTATGTCCTTTAGGACCCAACCAGCTCAAACAGCAGTACTGCTACTGAGCCATTCATGGTGGTGGATATTGAAATCCCTATCCAGAATACATTCTGTGCCCTTGGCATCCTTAATGCTTCCTCCAAATGTCGCTCAACACGGAGGAGCACTGCTTATCAGCCGAGGGAGGGCAGTATGGGAAATTAGCAGGAGGTTTCCCTGACAATGTTTAACCTGAAGCCATAAGACTTCATGGGGTCCAGAGTCAATGTTGAGGACTCCCAGGGCAACTCCCTCCTGACTGTATACCACTGTGCCCCCACCTCTGCTGGGAGGGATTCTGCTGCTGGGACAGGACTTATCCAGGGATGGTGATGGTGGCATCTGGGACATTGTCAGTAAGGTATGCTGCTGTGAGTATGACTATGTCTGACTGTTGTTTGACTAGTCTGTGAGACAGCTGTCAAATTTTGGCAGTAGCCCCCAGATGTTAGCAAGGAGGACTTTTTAGGGTTGACAGAGCTGTTTCTGCCATTGTCTTTTCCGGTGCCAAGGTTGATGACAAGTGAGCCATCTGACTGCCTCACCAACTGTGTTCCTCCAGCTCCACACTGTGTTATCTCCATCTGGTTTCATTCCTTTTTTGAGACTTCATAGCGATTGATATAACTGAGTGACTTGCTAGGCCATTTCAGAGAGCAGTTGAGAGTCAACCACATTGCTGTGGGTCTGGAGTCACATGTAGGCCAGACCAGGCTAGGATTGCAGATTTCCTTTCCCAAAAGAACATTAGTGAGCCAGATGGGTTTTTTAAACAATTGACAATAGTTTCATGGTCATCATTGGAATCTAAATTCCAGATACATATTAAATACAAATTCCACCAACTGCCATGGTGAAATTCAAATCTGGGTCTCCAGAACATCAGAATGCTCTTCCAGTTTTGGCACAGGTCCCAGATGTTAGACACTTTCTGAACTCTCCACCCACTTATCAACATCTCCTTGCAGGGTTTGAGATCTTTGAAACAACATTTCTTTAATTTGCTGCATGTAGTATATTAATTTCCATGTTTTGATACTTTATTGACAAAAAATGACGTCATCTACTAATCTGAAGTGGAGGGTAATAATATGCAAGACAACACACCTATTGTCTTGTATAAGTACAGCTTGACCAGTTTTAAGTGAAACTTATCGATGTGAGTAGCTTTTCAATTGGGAATTTGCATCACCAATATGATGAGTGTAGGGAATAAGTTGAAATTTTGGGACAGCAATGAATTTCTAAGTTGAAGCACAAACTTTCCATTTCATTAACTATGAATAATCTTTGATTAATTTGCATTGTGTGGTTCTTGACAAAGTTAAAAATATTCTGATTCTTGCTTACATGGTTACACATTGATAATTATGCTCTTATAGTTAAACTTATTAATGCTACACCTGAGATTGACAGAAAACGGGGAAAAAATGACAAAATCAAGAATCAGAATTAATTTTATGCAGTTTCTGCTCCTCAGTTAAATTATTCATCGTCCTTTAGTAATCATGGATGCAATTTAACTTAGCTCTGGATTGTAACAAACACTTTAACTGTTAAGTGTTTCAAAATCTTTAACTAAAACAGTAATGAGCTAATGAGAGGTAGAAGCCAGACAGGAGGCATCATGATATATATTTTAAAACAACTTTTGAAACTTCTAAGGGGAAGGAAAATGTACCTTCTATGCTTTTCAAATGTTTATTAATAAATGAAATATTAACATACATATTAGTCATAAACTAGAAAACACATTTTAAATAATTTGCTTTTATAACTGCTTTGGACATTGAAATGAAATATTGTACACATCCTTTCTAAGGGTGTCTAACACTTTAGCGTCAGTCGAAAGCCAATCTAAGGATCATCATTATTGGCTGTTACCACATATATTAGCTTTAATTACTTTTTTTTAAACATATTTTTCTAATCGACCTGTTCAGAGATGTTATTACACATCTCTGGAGCAGGTGGGTCTTGAAGTTGGACCCCCCGGTCCTATGGTAGGGACATTACCACTGTGCATCAAGAGGGCCCTTAGCTGCAATTTCTCACTGCAGCATTAAATAAAACATCTGCATATATAACAGAAGTGGCAATTGGCAGTAGAATTTTATAGCAGTAATAAATATAAATTTATTAGCCAATTTAAATTTTTAAAATCTCAAACAACAATGCTATATACTGATTGTAGGAATCTGACCCAACAGTATGAAATTTTCCCTTTGTGGACTGGCGATATTAAATGGTCTGTCAGGAAAATAAATCTCCTTATTAAAATGGCACCAAAACTAGTAGCAGCCCTATGATGCTGCAATAAATTTAAGTGGCAAAAAGTGCACAAGTGCTTCAATTTTGTGAAATTCATTTGAAGTCTGGGGGCAAGCTGCTATTATTTTGTGAGAAATAGTATAGCAATTCAAACCACCTAGCAACTTCTGGTGATTCACAATTCACAAATGTCTCTTCCTCAGTGCAAGTTATTGGATAATTTATAGATTAATAACAGGGAGCACATTAAACTCAAATTATTCTGACAGCAAAACCTAGGCCATTGTAAAAAATTAAATATACAAATAAATAAAGCTAATTGATCTCAGATAATGGTCAAATTTTTGAGAGGACAAAATGTACCACCCATCAATTTACACTCTGCTTAGAGATTAGTTTGAACATTGTGATGTAAACTGTGAGACTTGCATGTATCATTTTAATGTTATTTGGTCTCAGTTTGGGTTTCTGGTATTTGAGTTAATAATTGATAGGTTTTTCTGTGTGTCTGAAGCTAGTAATTAACTTGTAAGTAACTTTGTAACCATGACAATTTCTTTTAAAAACAGTTTTTAGGTGTAGGCTGAATAGATTTTGTGCATTGATGGTCTTTTGTTCATTTTAGATCATTTATGATACAGCAAGGTAAACAATGGAGCCTCAATAGAAAGTTGTGGAATTTTTTTCTCATGCTTAAGGAAAACACCTGTAGCTGAGAGCAAGAGAGACTTCTAGTTTCACGTTTGACTTTGAGTTGGGCAGATCTGTAAAGTCCTTGGAACGGGGTGGCTGTGTTGAGCTGTGGTCCTGAAAAGGGGATGAAAGATATGTAGTGAATCAGATTAGCATGGAATGACAAGTTAGTGTTAGTCCCTGACCAGAAATGGTACATAATCCCAAACAGGTCACTTAAAGCTGAGAACTTTGGAAGCTCAGGTGTGTAGTGGTCCCAGGAACAAACGATAACAGTTCCAGTCTAAAAGTTGAAATCACTAGTGACCTAAAGCTACTGTGATGTTAGATACAGGGACTCTGGTGTGTATATTGTACAAGTGTTGTTTTGGATACGAAACAACAGCTATTTTGCTTCTTATCAATATGTAAGTTGTATTTTGGGATCAGTGGGATTGCACTTTTACTGTGTATTTAAAAATCTTTGAATTTCTATTATAAGTGGATAGTTTGGATTATTCTATGTTATCATTGTTCCTTTTATAATAGACTCCCTCTTTATTATTAAAGCAAGGTCTGCAGCATTGCATGTTTATGTTCCAGTGAAAGACTACCTTGTTTACACCAAGATAAATAAAAAGTATGATCTATCAAGAGAGATAGTAAGAACTGCCGATGCTGGAGCCAGAGATAACACAGTGTGGAGCTGGAGGAACACAGCAGGCATCAGAGGAGCAGGAAAGCTAACATTTCGGATGAGGACCCTTCTTCAGAAATATGTTCTGATGTATGATCTATCAAGCTATGTTCCTGTGTAGGATCTGACTTGTCCAGTTGTAACATCAGCTGGGATTATAACAATATAAACAATGTTTGGCACTGGGAAATAAATGTTAACAACTAAGAGAACACCATGACTTTTGTAGATCAGTCCAAACTATCCATCTGCTCACTCTACCTTCAATCCATTTCTGTGTAAAGACCATAATATCATAGCTGATCCGATATTCCTCACGTCCATATTCCTGACTTGCCCCGTAACCCTTGATTCCCCTAGTGATCAAGAATCCATCTATCTCAGCTTTAAATCTACACAAGGAGTGTGCCCTGATACCTCTCTGTGGCAAGGCACTCCAAAGATCCATAACCCTCTGAGAGAAAGAATTCCTTCTGATCTCAGTCTTAAATTGGTGCCCTTTATTCTGAAACTAGGCTCTCTGGTCCTAGACTCTCCCATGTGGGAAAACATCCTCCCAGCATTTACCCTGTCAAACCCTTTAAGAGTCCTATATGTTTCAATAAGATCACATCTTATTCTAAATTCCAATGAATAGAGTCCCAATTTGTTTAAGAAAATCCACACCAGAGATCATCCTAGTGAACATTCTCTGAACTGGGCTCCAATGAAATGATATCTTTCCTTAAAAAAGGTGACCAATACTGCTTACAATACTCCACACACCTTGTACAGGTCTCACAAGCACCTTGTACAGTTGCAGAAAGACTTCCCTACTCTGTACGCCAAGCCCCTTAAAATAAGGGCCAACATTCCATTAGCCTTCCCGGTTACCTGCTGCACCTGTGTGCTAGCTTTCTGTGTTTTGTACCCACATACCCGCAAGTCTCTTTGTGATGCAGCTTTCTGCAGTTTTTCTACATTTAAATAATATGCTGCTTTTTCATTCACCCTTCCAAAATGAACAACTTCATATTTTCCCACAATATACCCCATTTGACAACATTTTGCCCATTTACTTAATCTATCAATATCTCTCTGTAAACTGTTTGTATACTCTTCACAACTTGCCTCCTCACCTATTTTTGTGTTGTCTACAAAATTGGCAATAGTACATTTGCTTCCTTCCATCAAGTCATTAACATACATTGTAAACAGTTGTGGTCCCAGCACTGATCCCTGTGGAATCCCATTGGGTACAGGTCACCAACCTGGAAAGAACACCTTATTCCCACTCACTATTTCCTGTCCATTAGCTAATTCTCTACCCATGCTAATATACTACTTCCAACAACTCAAGCTCTTATCTTGGTACCTTGTTGAGCACCTTCTGGAAGTCCATTAACAACACTTCTGCTGGTTTCTCTCTATCTACTATGGATGAGACTGCCTCACAAAACTCTAATAAATTAGTCGACACAATTTCCCTTTCGTGAAGCAATGTCAAAATACATTGTATTTGATTTATATTATCTGCCTTACTGATTTTCATTGATAATATTTTCCAGAAATATTTAATTCTTTGCATCGGAACAGTTCCATGCTTGATTTTCCTTCCACGCATAAACCACTTAATTTTTACCATTTCCCCCTGATGAATGAAGTAGTCACTACCACAAACAATTTGCCTTCATCAAGTTTGCTAATTATCTGCATAACCTTGAAAAGTTAAATTAGTCCATCCTTTCCATAAAAGACGAACACAATTTGCTCAACATTAACTCGACTGTTAAATTCCTAGGATCTGGACTAGCCTTTGTTTCTCGCCTATCCAAGGGTAATAATACTCTTCTTGTGATTAGCTGGATTGAGTGAAAAAGCAGAGTGCTTTGTGAGTAGTGGACTTTGTGAGATAAGCAGTGAGGTGGGAATTTGGTGCAAGTGAGATCTCTCTGATGAGAGTAGTATAGAGCTTGAGTTTGCTGAGAGAAAAATATGCTGTCTTTCATTCATCAGGACACTTGCAACAATACCAAATTTGAAAGGGAACAATAGCTTACCTTGCATGAGAGAAAGGGGGCAGTTAGACACGTTCACTCTGATCGATCAAGGTTTTGCAAATAAACTAGGGACCTCTTAACCCCCAAGCTTTTGTTTGAATTCAAAAAAAGGCAAATTAACTCTGATTTGTTGAAGCATTACTTTTCTGTTTTTCAATGCATAGAGTACTCCAAATGGTGTTTGGCCAATTTCTAATAAGCAAATAAAATGTTTTATAATTTGAACCCTATCTCTTAGCCAAACCAGTTACTTGCAGCTTATTGCTGTACTAAGAGCCTCCTTGGAGTATCCATGCAAATACTTATTTCCTGTTTAACATGGACTAAATTTCTGGTGAGGTTTTTCCCTGTCAGTAGCATTCCTTCTAACAAATTATTGCTATGATCTTAAGCGTGACAAGTAACTTGTAAAAAATAAACTTTGGGCTCTCAGTTATTAACTGAAAAATTTCACCATAAGGTTTTACATTTTAAACAAAGCATTTACTGTACAAGGAGATAGCAAGAACTGCAGATGCTGGAGTCACAGATAATGCAGTGTGGATCTGGAGGAACACAGCAGGCCAGGCAGCATCAGAGAAACAGGAAAGTTGACATTTCGTGTCAGGACCCTTCTTTAGATTTGAACACAGCAAGTACCTCTTACATGATGTCATTTTCCATAAATACTTATTCTTTAAGCCTGGAAATGTTAGCATGACATTTTCCATTCTAACTTCTCTTCCACCCAAGAGTTCCTCTTTACTTTAAAAGATCTTAAATGTTCCTTCGCTTCTCCTAGGAATAAACCAAGTTGTGTCCCAGCATTTAGAAATTCACTTTGATACTCCTCAGTGTACTTGCTTTTGTCAGAGATATGACATTTCTTTGAATCCTTTGACTAACATCCAGCTTGGCAAACCCCCAGCACTCCTTAAGAATCTGATGATGTTGGACACTCCAGTTCAAACATGTGTCTTACTGTGTTCTTGCTCAGGGACTTTAAGATCAGGAACCATCCTTGGTGTCTATTAGCCCTTGCTACTGGTCGACAGCTCCTGGCATATTTCTTTCTCTGCTTGTTTTAATTCATTCTGTGATAAATTGCTCAAATAAACCCAAAACAAAATACTTATCGCCATTAGCCCATAATGTAATGATTGAACAACAATTACTTGTGCAGACCCTCCAAAGAGACTCTTAGAACAACACTCAACTGCAAGTAATTGAGTTACAAAGAGCAAGGGTACAAATTCAAAATGATTTTATGCGCTATTCCTTAGACATTATCTGGAATACTCTATGTACTTAAGGACAATAAAGAAATCTTTCAAGCAATCAGAATTTACACAAAAATAGAAATAGTTGGAGAAACTCAGCAGGTTTGGCAGTGTCAGTGGAGAGAGAAACAGAGTTTACATTTCAAGTCTAATGACTCTTCTTCAGAACATTCCAAAAAGTTATCTCCCAATATCAAACTCTTCCCTTTGTTCAGGGATACTTAACTCCCTATAAAAACAATTCCAGACACATTGTCTGCGTCATGAAATGCAAAATGGCATTTCCCATCATTTAATGTTTTCCCACATCGAACCCTCAGCTTAATTAATAAACCAGAGTCAACCTTTGAATTACATACTATTATACATCTGTTTGCAAATCTCCTAGAGCAGTTGTTTCCATTATCTTGCATTTGAAACTTATTGTATTTAAAACATACGAAACATGAAATTAGATATATTCATAACATTACTTTGATGCAGACCAGTGCAGCTCCCTAATTTTGTTAACTTATCTTAATAGTTTTGCTCTTGTTATACATGTCTGCAATTCATAGGAACATAGGAATATGTCATTCAGCCTGTTAAACCTGTTCCATCATTTAAATTATCTTAGCTTCACCTACTTGCTTTGTTTTACAACCCTAATACTCTTGGCTAACAGAAATCTAGCAATTTCAGTTTTGAACTTTACAAATGATCTCAGTAGCTTTTTGGGGAAATGAAATTTCCAAATATTTCAACCCATACTATTCCATATCAATCTCCTGCTTCTAAGCAGGATGATGCATTTGAAAAACTAACTGTATTAAGGTTCTCCGAAATACACAAAGTGTATCATCTCATACGCTTTACTGAACTGGTGATTGATTAAAGGTGTTTGTTAATTCAGCAGTTCAGTGGTCACTATGTTGAAAGTGGCTTATAATGCCTGCTTATTAGGCAAGAAAACAGAAGGTTAATGGTCCTACAAAATGAAGTGAAATGAATTTAGCATTGGTAGATTTCAGGATTCATGGAATAACTCCTTTCTGACTTTCCTGTCTTTTTTTTTCTGTTGATTCATTTTAATGGTGGAAGATCATTTGATATGCACACAGTTTCTCTTTGCTTTTGAAAATCCACCACCAACTCATTTCATCAAATGAAATGTCAAGTTAAAAGAAGTGCAGGTGAAACTCTACCATCTTCCTACTCACCCATCCGCTTCAGCCTTCCCACTGACTAATCACAATAAACCCCTAGTTGCATCCACCTATCACCATCGCACATACCCTTTCCCCAGCTCTACCCCCTCCATCTATTTACTTCTCTTCTCCCCTCCCCCTCCCCAGACCTGACAAGGGTTAGGGCCCAAAATGTTGACTTTTCTGCTCCTCAGATGCTGTCTGACCTGCTGTGCTTTTCCAGCTTCACATCTATTGCCTCTGGCTTCCAGCATCTGCAGACCTTACTGTCTCCAAGGATTTTAATGAGTTTGAAATAAATGTCAATGTGTAAACTGAAGCTATATTGTAAAAAAATTGGGATATATTAACCTAAGCGCTCCAAGTTTCTTAAAGGGTTAGCAAAGTGAGTATTTGCTGAGACATAAAAAACTGGTGATAAACTATTCTGTCTCTATCTCTTTCACATTTTTAAGAGAAGACATGACATTTTTGTAGTAGCAATGTCAAGATTACATTGCTAAAAAAGTCAAAGCCCTCATGACCGCCTTTCTATAGTCAGAAAAAGGCTGCACATTGAAATGACTGTAAAGAGGAATAACTTTAGCAATTGTCATTCCACTCAAAATTCCATCACTTTCTGAAAGTGTGGTCTAAATAACAGCCTATCATTAATGTCAACATTATAATCAAAAGATATCAGACAACTGAATGAATAAATTCATTTTCAAAAGGAAACAAATGGTAAGAAAACAAACTGGAATATTTTTGAAAAGCAAAGTTTTATTCTGAAGAGCAAATATGAAAATGATTGATTTAATAATCTACTCCCATTGGGCCAAATCTCACTGTTTTGTCGCATCTCAGAGTGCGCATCATTAGTCAGACTTTTATCTGCACTGTTCAGGTTGAAAATCTTTTCTTTGTTATAATTTATTGAAATATTGGGCCGATAACACTACAGTGAGGGCAATAGGACACCTGGCATTAGTGTATCACCTTAACCAATGAGCTTTCAGGATTGAGAAAGAAACAGATCATTGAGGGTGAAATAATGTATATCAAGTCAATAAAATAAAAAAGGGGCACAAAAGAATGAATTAACCTTAAGAGATAGAAGGGAAAAATTCAATGTAAAATATTTTAAAATCTCAACCAACAATTACTAAATGCACGGACATGATTGAATGGTGTATTCCTTTTCTGGACCACAGAGTTTGATTGCTATAGCATTAAGAATTATTGCATGCAATAAAGGTAACTACATTGCTAAGTTTCAGCCTTACTTTCTGCATCAATTTTAAAGGATAATTAATATGCAGATCCAATAACTCTTTAAAACATAATACAGGGGCTAAGGGTGAAATTGCATCTGTGTGAGGCAGACAATTGGAGTGGCATCAAATGACCACAGCATTTTGGAGATTTATGACTCGTGCAACATGTTCTGAACATGCTTGTGGTTTTGTGCATTGAAAACAATATGTATTGTGAGCTCGTGGTTATTTCTCCAGCGAAGTCTGATCCATTGTTTCTTTTCCCTTTCAACTCTTTGCACTCTGGAGATCTGCACTGGTGGATGGACTGTTTCCTGGATGTGGGAAGTATGAAATTACTCAGCTCCAAACGAGATAAGCAGGCACACTGCCTGGCCATAAAGTTACATCAGTGAATCATACCCTCAATCTACTTGATGTAATAAGAGCAAACATTAATTATACAGTTAGAAGTAGGGCCTTGGGGAGTGTTGTAGAACAGAAAGACCTAGAGGTTCAGGTACATAATTCTTTGAAGTTTGTGATACAGGCAGACAGAGTGGCTAAGAAGGTGTTTAGCACACTTCCCTTCATTGCTCAGACCTTTGGGTAAAGGAGTTGGGACATTATGTTGATGTTGTACAGGATGTTAGTGAGGCCTCTTCTGGAGTACTGTGTACAGTTCCTTTTGCCCTATTATAGAAAGAATATTATTATGTTGAGGGGGTTCAGAAAAGATTTGCCAGGACGTTGCCGGGAATGGAGGTTTTGAGTTATAAGGAGAGTCTAGATAGGCTGGGACTTCTTTCACTGGAGTGTAGGAGGTCGAGAGGTGACCTTATAGATGTTTATAAATAACGAAGGGTACAGATAAGGTGAATGACAGGTGTCTTTTCTCTAGGGTAGAGGATTTCAAGACTATGGGCATATTTTTAAGGTGGGAGGAGAAAGATTTTAAAAAGACATGAGGGGCAATTTTTTTTACAGGGAGTGGTTCATGTGTGAAATGAACTTCCAGAGGAAGTTGTGGATGCGGATACAATTACAACATTTAAAGGACATTTAGATAAGTAAATGTGTAAGAAATGTTTGGAGGGACATGGACTAAGTGTGTGCAGGTGGGACTAGTTTAGTTTGGGATTTTGGTCAGCATGGACTGGTTGGACCAAAGGGTCTGTTTCCATGCTGTATGACTCTATGTTTCTAATTCTTCTGCTCTTATTTGCCAAGTGTACTTTTGTATTTCTTGTAATCATTTGTAGTGATTAATGCAACCTTAAATTCTCCTGGTGTACAGCTTATGGAACTCATTCTAGTTTATTTCTATGTGATTGATTCACTTCCATTCACCATAAAGCCAACATTCTGGGCCTCTTAACTCTCAATAGAGAGAAAGATGTTCTTGTCACTTCTGAGCAGTGACATTATCAAGCAGAGTGGCTGGAGTTTCCGCCAGGTATCTCTTTCTCTCAGCATAATTATCCCAAATATGTTGAAACAACACGAAAGATTGAGGAAGTTTGAGAGCAAATTGCATGCGGCACAAATCGAACTTGTCTCATCTTTGGTGTTTGGGTTTAAAGAGCAGTTTGTCAGAGACTAGCCTAGACTGCAAAATATGCCATGTCTCCAGATGACGTTAATGTCCATGGATGCTTCTGTTAGTTGCACCCGTCTTACAGGCCACAGCATCACCATTACCAGATGTTTACCCAGAATTGACATTGACAATCTTTCCTTCATTCTTTTCTTCTCTCTTGATTGGTGTGTAATGATTGGCAGCCCACTTATTTTGCCAGAATGTAATTTGAATTGCTGTTTGTCCTCAGAGAACTTGTGTTTGACCACAAAATGCCAAACAGTGAAAATTAATAATAACTAAAAACACAAATTGGAGAAAATGGTATAATTAAGGGAGAAAACTGATACACGGAAATAAAAAAAAGGAATTGTCTACTTTATTGAGGAGTGCACTTCCTAAATATTACAATGATGATATAATTACGCAAAATTTTTCAACATCTGAACTTTACCCACTTTGATAGATTCAAGTCGAAACAATAATCTACCAATGGGAATAAATAATCAGTCTAAGTCCAGTAACTTGTATTCAAGGTTGGATTCATGTTTCCTTATATTAAAACATTTAACCAATTCTTAACTAATTGTTTCAGAGATAGTGGGAACTGCTGATGCTGGAGAATCTGAGATAACAAGGTGTAGAGCTGGATGAACACAGCAGGCCAAGCAGCATCAGAGGAACAGGAAAGCTGACGTTTCGGGTCTAGACCCTTCTTCAGAAATGGGGGAGGGGAAGGGGGTTCTGAAATAAATAGGGAGAGAGGGGGAGGTGGATAGAACATGGATAAAGGAGAAGATAGGTGGAGAGGAGACAGACAGGTCAAAGAGGCGGGGATGGAGCCAGTAAAGGTGAGTGTAGGTGGGGAGTTAGGGAGGGGATAGGTCGCTCCATGGAGGACGGCAGGTCAAGGAGGCGGGATGAGGCTGGTAGGTAGGAGATGGGGGTATGGCTTGAGGTGGGAGGAGTGGATAGGTGGGAGGAAGGACAGGTTAGGGAGGCGGGGACGAGCCGGGCTGGTTTTGGGATGCAGTCAGGGGAGGGGAGATTTTGAAGCTTGTGAAGTCCACACTGATACCATGTCAACTCCCCCTCCCACTCCTTGGATGACATGTCCATCCTGGGCCACAACAATGCCACCTGAAGGTTACAGGAACAGCACTTCATATTCCGCTTCATATGCAGCCCAATGGTATCAATGTGGACTTCACAAGCTTCAAAATCTCCCCTCCCCTGACCGCATCCCAAAACCAGCCCAGCTCGTCCCCACCTCCCTAACCTGTCCATCCTCCCCCTATCCACTCCTCCCACCTCAAGCCCTACCCCCATCTCCTACCTACTAACTTCATCCCACCTCCTTGTCCTGTCCGTCCTCCCTGGACTGACCTATCCCCTCCCTAACTCCCCACCTACACTCACCTTTACTGGCTCCAGCGCCGCCTCTTTGACCTGTCTGTCTCCTCTCCATCTATCTTCTCCTTCATCCATCTCTATCCACCTCCCCCACTCTCCCTGTTTATTTCAGACTCACCTTCCCCTCCCCCATTTCTGAAGAAGGGTCTAGACCCGAAACATCAGCTTTCCTGCTCCTCTGATGCTGCTTGGCCTGCTGTGTTCATCCAGCTCTACACCTTGTTATCTCTTAACTAATTGTTCCGCTCCTAATTGTTCAGGCACTATATAAATTCAAGTACTAAACTGCCTTTTTCTTTAATGTTAATTACTTAGATCCTGAAATGAATTGTTAGTTTTTGTCATTATCCTGCCAGATCTACAGTACGACCCATGATATCCCAGTAAAACAATGAAGAATCAGTTATCCCTTTTTTCCAGGAGTTTCATCACTGCATTGTAAGGGTAGAGCAACAAAAGCAATGTTATACTGTTGATAGCCAACTGGTGAAGGATGAAATTGGCAATCATTACTCAGTTTACATTTATTCACAGAGTGAAACATTATGAATATATTTACCTTCTTACTTAACACTTCATAGTGTCAGTAAGTGTCTCATTTTATATGCTCAACTCATGTCAAAGTCAATGCCCTGCACCTACATATTGCTAATCACACTTGAGATTTCAATTAACCAAAGGGATTTCCTAAGTAAGGGTTTTCTGCTTTTGAGGCTCTTCAGAGACCCAGAGCTGCAGTGGCACCTGATACATTGATTGAACGAAGCCACATTAACCTCCACAAGTGTATGCTAGGGGCTCATAGGCTGGGTAGAAGATGCATAGAGAATCAACGAATTAAAATACAGCTAAAATAGTGCTCGTACTCATTGCCTATGTATAAAAGGGGAGCTGTAACAACACTGCTGATAACGCTGTTTGCCATAATCAAGATGCATGAAGCTCTACCCTGTGAGTTGCTGTTTGCTGTTATACTTTACTGGAGTGCACTCGTACCTACCTAAAGATCAGTTTCCACTGGGCCTATGTGGAGTTTGAACTGACTATCAGCATCAGCAAGTCCAGAACGGGCCAGGCCATTGTCTTCATCTTTCATCAACATTGACTACCCACTCTGACTACCATTAATATCTTCATATATCTTGGATCGACAACCATTTGGCCTTTGATGCCAAAACCTTCAGCAAGATTGCCGAGGATGCAGCAGTCATGTCAAATGTGGGAAGGCAATCGTGGGCCATCAGCAAACTAATCAAAATTACAAAGCTCCATGTGTACCAGGCCTGTGGTCTGAGGACCTTCCTTGCCAGTAATGAAGCATGAACAACCTACGCAAGCCAAAGAAATAAAAGATGAACAGTTTCCAGCCCCACTGAATCAGACAAATCTGGAAAAGAAAGCCCCAAGGAAGGAAAAGTACATTGTTGGCTTTGAGCCTACATTATTTAGCTGTTTGAGCTGCAGAAGGGATTGTTACACATGAGTCAGCCTCTATAGCCGCAGCAGGTGACGTTCAATGCAGAAGTGACATACACCCTGGAAGCAGTCTCCTGAAATGGGAGGATGCTGGTCTAATAAAGGGGAAGACTCTAAACCCTTCTATTCATGAGTAGATGGATCTAACTATCGCAGGACTGGGATGCCTTCAGACATATTTCCAAAATGACATAGCCACCCACATGGCTCATGAGATTAGCCATAAAGGCACTGCTAGGTATATTTTAAATAGCATTTTCAAGATACTACCTTGAGGAATTTGGCTGCCTGATTATCTATTTGGCAGCAGTGGACAGCTATTATCAGGAGCATGTAATAATTATGACAGCAAAGGCATTCAATGGCAAGCTGCCAGCAGGTATCATACTGCTCTAAATAGAATTAAAATGTGCAAATAATAAAAATTAATGACTCATACATACAAATGATGCTGCAGCTATACAGATAATTGTCAGGATTCCCATAACTGTCAGCTCTACACCAACAGCAATCACAGTCAACAATTTGTCTCTCCATCCATCATTGTATTTTCATTCTTCCAAGGCAGGGCTTTTATGATCTTGGGCCATAAGAAAAAGTTGGTTTGAAATGTTATTTTCCTTCATCCAAAAACAAAGAAAATAAAAGTGTTGTCACCAAGATAACTTCAGTGTTCTCCTCTCGGTGTCCACACTGAACAGCTTCTCTCATTCCTGGTAATTCACTGTCCTCCGAGCTCATCATAATCTCTCTCTCAGTATAGATCCCCAACACATTTTCATGGCTAAGCACCTGACCCTACCTTTTTACTTGGCCTTGTTATTCTCATCACCTCAATCATGGATGAGGCTATTTAAGCCCTTGAGCCCACTGCACCATTCAATAGCATTATGCAGACCTGATTGTGACTTTAACTCTTCTTTCCTGCCTGACCACCCATACCCACGTCCTTCTCCCAGCTACTTTCTACAGTACCCACTCCCTCCCAAATCACTTACATCTGCACTTTAAAAATTCTGAAAATCTAGCTATTCACAATATTTCAAAGTTCACTAATCCTTTTAGCAACACTGTCAATTGTCACAGTTAATTCCCTAGTTCTCACTAGAACAATCTTTGTCTTAACTTAGCCATTCCTCTGGTACAGATCTTATGTCCTAGGCTACAGAGTTCAACGGATATGATGTGAAAATCTACTTAACCATTCAATGCCAAGTTTATTTTTACCACATTCAGTATTTTTGGGTTCTGCCCTCACCTGCTAAAAATGCCCCTAATTCAGGATTATTATGAAATTCAAACACATCTCTTTCACCTATTATAATCTGTGTTCTTAAGCACTTCACTCCTCTTTCCTCCATTCATACCTCTAAAAATGTGAGAAAATTTTGAGGTAGGGTGGTTGCACTTTCACTCAACAGACAGGTATAATAGCTTCACTGTGAGCGAATGGCAACAGCCGTTGGGAATGAAATAACTCCACAGAAGCCAGTATCCTGTCATCAAGCCACCACTTATTCACACGTAGAAAGTCCTTGACACTGATCTAGCTCCCTCAGAGCCAGCTCTCAGAGTGTCAGGATGTCTGACAGTCCTCTTTTTATCTATCAGCCAAGGCTCCCCGATTGGATGGGATTAACAGCCCCATTCAGGGAACTTATTTTCTATGAGGTCTACCTGACTGACCTCGTTACAATCACTACAGGAAATGCTGACAATTCTTGCGTAGTTCTTCACCTGGAAATTTTTTGATGCAGGATTTCAAGTATTATTCTGTGTTTAACCTTAAAATTGTTGCTTTGAAACAAAAATATTCCCATTTCTGGCTCTTTAAATCTGTTCCCATAAAAGACAAGGAAAGTACTACCTAACACTACCGTTTGCTTGGTGTTTTAAAAGGAAAGATAAACTAATGCTGTGGACATGATATTGATAAAAGAGATTATTTCTGGAAGCAATTAACTATTTTCTTCTCCTGTTAATGACTGTTTACAGCATTTTGAGCATTTCCTGCTTTTATTGCCTATCTCTGTAACCCTTCATGTTCCCGCTGCTTCTCCAATTGTCGAATCTTGTACATCCACGCTTTTATTTACCTTACTTTTGTTGGCTAGGCTGTCAGTTGGTCAGGCCTCAAACTCCAGAAACCCCGCCCAGCCTTCCTCCTACTTTAAGGTGCTTCTAAAATCCTGCTCTTCCAACCAAATTTTTTGTTAAGTATTCCAACATTTACTTCTGTAGCTCAACATTAAACTTTATCTAATGACATTGGTGTGAAATGGCCTAGAAAGCTTTACTAAAGGCCTATGTAAATATATGCTGCACTTCTTACTTCTCATCACTTAACATCAAGTTTGCATGCTATGAATTATTTTTAGTTTTTTGTTAATTACATTCATGATTTGGTTGCAGTTTCAGTCATTGCATTTCAAATGAGAAAAGGTTTGATAAATGTTGTTTATTTGAAGACACCATCTTGTTAATACCCTTTGCTAGATTCCATGACAAATTGCTTTTAGATTAAGATGGAACTATTACTGGGAGAAACAATTTTATACGGCAAGTATTTTTGTGACTAGTGTGTGCATTGAATAATATGAATTGTTTCAAAGTGGAATAAATCTACAGAGGTATGTCAAATCATTTCAATTTTCAGGGAAAGTAAATGATTAGCCTGCCTTGGGAAATAGATTGTTTGATGGACTTGTGCTTGTCTGAAGTCAGTTATCCTATTTTTTTCAGTCTTCTGTAGTTTTGGGAGGGGTGCCAGAGGAGTGGAGAAATGTAAACATGCCAATCCCCTTGTTGAAAAGGGGTGTTAGATCAGCTCAGTTTGAGCAGATGAGTCAGTGGTGGGAAAACCTCTAAAAACAATAATTCAGGATTGAATTAATAGTCATATGGACAAATGAGGGTTAAGTAAAGAGAGCCAGCATGGATTTCTTATTGGAAAACCATAGTTACTTAACTTGCTGAACCTTTTCAGTGAGACCTGAGATCAGTGGTGAATCACAATGATCGATTTTGGGTCCACTGCTTTTCATCATTTATATAAATGATTTGGATATGAACATAGGAGGTATGGTTGGTAAGTTTGCAGATGACACCAAGATTGGAGGCATAATGGACAGCGAAGAAGGTTACCTCAGAGTATAATGGGATCTTGATTAGATGGGCTAATGGGCTGAGGAGTGGCAGATGGAGATTAATTTATATAAATGTGATGTGCTGAATTTTGGAAAGGCAAATCAGTGCAGAGCTTCTACACTTAATGGTAAGGTCCTGGGGAGTGTTGCTGAACAAAGAGTCTTTGAAGTGCAGTTCCTTGAAAGTGGAGTCACAGGTAGATAGGATAGTGAAGAAGGCACTTGGTACGCTTGCCTTTATTGGACAGTGCATTGAGTGTGGGAGTTGGGAGGTCATGTTTCGGCTGTGCTGGACATTGGTTAGGCCACTTTTGAAATACTATGTGCAGTTCTGGTCTCCTTGCTATAGGGAGGATGTTGTGAAACTTGAAAGGGTTCAGAAAAGATTTACAAGGATGTTGCCAGGGTTGGAGGGTTTGAGCTATAGGGAGAGGCTGAATAGGCTGGGGCTATTTTCCCTGGTGAGTCAGAGGCTGAGGGATGACCTTATAGAGGTTTATAAAATAATGAGGGGCATGGATAGGGTAAACAGACAAAGTCTTTTCCCTGGAGTGGGGGAATCCGAAACGACAAGGCAGAGGTTTAAGATGAGAGGGAAAGATTTAAAAGGGAGCAAAGGGGCAACTTTTTCATGCAGAGAGTGGTACGTGTATGGAATGAACTGCCAGAGGAAGTGTGGAGGTTGGTAAAATTACAATATTTAAAAGGTGTCTGGATGAGTGTATGAACAGGAAGGGTTTTGAGGGATATGGGTCAAATGCTGGCAAATGGGGCTAGATTTATCTGTGATATCTGGTCAGCATGGACAAGTTGGACCGAAGGGTCTGTTCCTGTGATGTACAGCTCCATGACTGTATGACTTTAAATAACAGAAGCTGTTGTTGAGGGAATGCTATTGATGTGATGTACGTAGACTTCCAAAAGATGTTAGATACAGGACCACAAAACTGTGGTCGAAGTTAGAGCTCGGAGAATAAAAGAAACAGGACCAATGTGGTTACAAAATTGTCTAAGTGACAGGAAACAAAGAAATGGTTAATGGATGTTTTTCAGTCTGGAGGAAGGTTTATAATAGAGTTTGCAATGGGGTTGGGATTAGAATCTTTGGTTTTCCTGATATGTAAATGATCTCTGGCGTGGGGGAACAATTTACAAATTTGTGGATGATACAAAACTTTGTAAACTGTGGGCAGGGCAGTGCAGAACTCCAAAAGATTATTGTCACGTTGGTGGAATGGATAGGCAGGTGGCAGATGAAGTTCACTGTGGAGAAGTGTTAGGTTAAAAATTTTAGGAGAAAGAACATGCAGAGACTTTAGAAAATGAAAGGTACTGTTCTAAAGGGCAAGCAGAAGCACAGAGATCTAGGTGTATATGTACTTAAGTCATTAAACATGACAGGACAGGATAAGTAGTGAATTCAGTTAATAAAGTATGCAGTATCCTATGATTTATTGATAGGGACATAGAGTACAAATGCATGAAAATGATGTTGAACTTGTGTAAGATACTAGTTATACCTCAGCAGGAGTATTGTGTGCAGTTCTGCACATCAGTTCAGTAGCTTTGGATAAAAGTGCAGGATAGGTTTGCGGGAATAGTTGCAAGGATGAGAAAATTTAGTTAAGAGGAAAGATTGAAGAAGTTGGTATTGATTTCCTTGGAGAGGAGAAGGCTAAGAGGAGATTTGATAGAAGTTTTCTAAATAATGAAGAGTTTGGAGAGGCAGATAGGGAGAAACTGTTCCTACTTGTAAAAGCATTGAGAACCAAAGAACTAAAGTTTTCACATAATTTACAACAGAAGCAAACGTGTTGTGAAAGGAAGCTTCTTTCTCAGCAGTTAGTTAGGGTCTGGAATGCATTGCCTGCAAATTTGGAGGAGGCAAGTTCAACAGAGACACGCAAGATGGCATTAGATGATTGTTTGAAAAGAAATCATTTGCAGGGTTGGGGGAGTGCGGGGGAAAGGCATGAGAATGGCATTAAGTCATGATGCTCATTCAGAGTGCCGGTCCAGACATGTTGAGGTGAATGGTCTATTCCTGCACCTTACCAATGCTGGAATTCTGAATTTTACTGTTTATGGTGCTTGAGGTATCTATTTGCAACGTATTTGAATTTGAGTTATTTTCTGGCTAACATGCGAAGAATAAATTGACCAAATTCTGAGGTAATAGTGACGGTGAAATGGTTAACATTGATCATTAATATTTCTCTGGAAATTACAGCACTTCTGGAGTCTTCACATGTGCAGTTCAGCGCAGAAATCAGGAAGTTACTGTCTTTGTTGATGGGTATTGCTGATGTGTCATTGCTGGAGGTCCATCGATTGGTCCTGTAGCCACTGGAAGGTATTTGCCATCCTTAACTATGTGGGAAACACTCATTGACATTGGAATAATGCAGATTTTTGCAGGAATGATCAATAGTAAAAACCTCTTGAGTTGGTGCCAGGTTCAAACCATTCTTGGCAAAGGGGAAATCCATGCCACAAAGGTGGCTAGGTTTTCAAGGGCAACTCACTTTAAGGTCTCCATTGTCTGCTAAATCCAAGTAATTCAGTGTTAAAGCAATCAAACTCACTATTTGTATCTATCCCAATTTTAGCCTGGAAATGAGTTCTGTAATGCATTTGGTTGGGGTAGGTTTAAACTGGAATAGCGGGGAAGGAGCAGGGGGGGAGGAGAACCTAAGAAGGGTGACAAGGGAAAGAGAAACAAAGACAATAAAATGCAAAAATGCAAAAGGTAGTGAAGGATGAGGGGCAAATAGGGCCACTGCACAAGGAAAAGTTAGGATGATTAAAAATGGCAAAAAGGGAAGCCTAAAGGCTTTGTATTTTGATGCGTGCAACATTCAGAATAAGGTGGATGAACTGACAGTGCAAATTAAGGTAAATGGATATGATCTCGTAGCCATTACGGATATATGGTTACAAGGAGATCAGAACTGGAAACTTAATGTTCAGAGATATTTGACCTTTTGGAGAGACAGGAGGGAAGGAAAAGATGGTGGTGTAGCACTGTCAATAAGAGATAGAATGAGAACACTTTTGACAGATGACCTAGGCTTGTATGATGTTGAATCTATTTATGTGGAGGTAAGTAAAAGCAAGGGAAAGGAGACATGGGTAGGAGTACTGTATAGACCTCCAAACTTTAGCCATACTGTAGGAAAGGGTATAAATCAATAAATTATGGGTGCATGTAAAAGAATAAATCAATAATTAGGGTGACATTAATCTTCACCTTGATTGGTTCAATTATGTTGGAAAGGGTAGCTGTAGCAACACATTTACGGAGAGCCACAGGCATAGTTTCCTAGAGCAATATGTCGTGAAGCCAACCAGGAAGCAGGGTAACTCGATTCTAGTAATGGGTAATGAGACAGGTTTAATAAATGACCTCAGATCTCTTAGGAAATAGTGGTCATTATTTGATAGAATTTAATATTCAATTTGAGAGTGAGAAACTTGCATCAGAAACAACTGTGTTTAACCTAAAGGGGATTACAATGAAATGAGGATAGAGTTAGCTAAAGTGGACTGAGTGTATAGAAGAGCAGGAAGGACAATAAGCAAGCAATGGCAGACATTTTAAGAAGTTAAGTCATGACTCTGAGCAGAGATATATCTTAGTGAGGAGAAAAGGTTCTTAGAGAGGGTTAAACCAACCATGGCTAAACAGAGAATTTAAGGAGAGTATATGGCTTATTTAAGGAAAAGATATCATTTCATTGGATGTAGCTGGGAGAAGGATCACCGGGATAATTCCTGGAGTGAGTCTATTTCTTGAAGTTTAGAAGAATGAGAGGTGATCTCATTGAAACATAAAGGATTCTTCAGGGGCTTGACAGGGTAAATGGTGAGAGGATGTTTCCCTTCATGGAAAAGTCTATGACCAAGGGGCATAGTCTCAGAATAAAGGAGTGCCAATTTAAGAATGAGATGAAGAGGATTTTCTCTCTGGGGGTTCTGAGTCTTTGGAATTCCTTGCCAAAAAGAGTTGTGGGGGCAGAGTCCTTGTGTATGTTAAAGCTGAGATAAATAGTTTCTTGATCAGTAGAGGAATCCAGGGTTACAGGGAAAAGACTGGAAAGTGGACATGAGGAGTGTCAGATCAACCATGTTCCTGTTTCATGGTGGAGCAGGCTTGAGGGGTCTGAATGACCTACTCCTGTTCCTATTTCTTATGGTTTTATGATCTTACCAAATAATTACTAACTCAGCTGTAGGTGTATGAAGTTGTGAAACTTTAATCCATCTGAAATAGTTCCAAGCTTTGAAGTTATAAGAATCTATGGCTTGCCTCTTCCAAGGCCTATCTGGTAGTTTTGAAAACATTAATCTTTCTGTTGGTATCTGACTGCTGAATGCGCATTGTTGCCACAACAATATAAATGTCTCTACTTCCTTCGAAATGTTTGCTCATTATACAGACAGTTGAGTTCTATGTCAGCATTTTGTGATTGCTAAGTGTCTGCTATGAAGTTGTTTTGGGATTTTTTGTCTCATACACTTCAGTATAAAACAATCTATGTTCCTATACCTGTACGTCATCCACACTTGTTCAAATGTTGCTGCTGTTCATGCTGCTTCTTCTGAACTTGGTTTGTTGGAAAATATCTGGACCAACCTTTTGAACAAAGTTGTCTGATCCTTGTACACTTCTCGTCTACTTTCTAAGGTACTCAAAATTTTCTTCGCTTCATCTTGGGGGTAGCATGTAGTGGTGTACTGGTGATTGTAGTAGGGTCTGATTCCATCTTGGCAATGAGGATTAAGTCTTTTGTGTCAGCCAGATTCACAGTAGCTCTGGATAGTACATCAGCTGTGCCTTACCTGGGAAGTGGATGGATTGTCAATATATTTCCATTGCATCAGTCTGACAGTATTTCTTTTTTATTTCTTTTGAGCCTAGTGATATGACTGGTTGCTTATGGTCTGTTTCGATCTGGAATCTCAACCTGATGAAATAGTCTGGAATCTGCCTGCATTTCCATCTGACAGCTAGTGCTTCTTTTTCAATTGTAGCATATCTCCTGTTCACTTTCAATACAAAGTATACTGATTTGCTACTTCTATCAATCTGCACCTGAATGAGCATATATCTAGCCTCATGGATGGTGGCTTCACAGTTACTACTTAAAGAAGCCTGAGTTATAGTGAGCTAATACATCCAAGGGGAGGAACTTCTATTTAATCTTCTGAAAATCTGAGGTCTGTTCATGCCTCCAGTACTGCTGTTTGCCTTTCTTAGAAACTGCTGTTTTTGGTTGAGTGAGACCAGCTGGCTTAGGAATGAACTTGATTCACCATTTCTAAGAAGTGCTGTATATCATTTGCACACTTTGGTTGTGGAATTTTATTTATGGCTCTTATCTTTCTGGGATCGACCATAGTTCTTTGCTTCTGTATGATGTGTCTGTATTATGTGTTCCAGAAGTGTAATTTTTGTCTTTGGGAATTGCCATTCCTTGTTCAATATAAGTCACGGAATTTGTAATGCTCTCATGACTTATCTGACCGTGGGGTCACATTCATCTGTGCTAGGATGTCAGTCGTGTGACATGTAATACCTTCCTTTCCACCAACCATTCTTGACACAACGTGCTGAAAGGTTTCTGGTGCTGACAAAATGCCAAGAGTTAAATGACTGAGATAGAATCATCCAAATGGCATGATGAATGTAGTCAACAATCTAGACTTGTAGATAGTCTAGGGCTATCTGCGCAAATCTGGTATTTGCATCCAATTTGGTTAAAAAAATCAGACTTTTCTTTGAACTCATTTATTCAGTTGAGTAAGATCCTCACACAATCTTAGTTTGAGTCATTGAGTTATACAGTACAGAAACAGACCCTTCGGTCCAACTCGTCCCTGCCAACCAGACATCCTAATCTGAACTGGTCACATTTGCCAACATTTAGCCCATATCCCTCTAAACCCTTCCTATTCATGTACTCTTCAAGATGCCTTTTAAATGTTGTAATTGTTCCAGCCTCTACCACTTCCTCATTTCATACACACACCACCTTCTGCGTGAAAAAGTTATGCCTTAAGTCCATTTTATATCATTCCCCTCTCACCTTAAACCTGTGCCCTCTAGTTTTGGACTCCTGAGAAAAAGACCTTTGCTTTTCACACTATCTATGCCCCTAACGATTTTATAAACCTCTATAAGGTCACCCCTCAGCCTCTGCTGCTCCAGGGAAAAAAGCTCAAGCTATTCAGCCTCTCCCTACAGCTCAAATCCTTCAAACCCAGCAACATCCTCGTAAATCTTTTCTACACTCTCTCAAGTTTAACAACAACCTTCTTATAGAAGGGGAACCAGAACTGTATGCAGTATTCTATTTGTTTGAAAACTACTTCAGTCGATTATCGTTCTGTCAGTTTTGTCATCACTGTTATGATACTCCTTTTTAACATACTGTCTAACTGTGTTTTCACTGTTTCTAATAGTGGGTGTGGTTTTTTCCCAGTGTATAGGCAGAAAGGCTGAGCATTTACTTAGAGTAATGTAGTACTCTTTGACCTTGGAAATTCTTGGCAAGATTCTGTTTTGTTTTCCTCTTATTGCACTGAGTTGACCCTCTCTAAGGGATCTGTATATTTCTGCGCAGCAATTTTATGTTCTGCTTCCCCAATATTTATAGAGTCTCACTGATCTCTCAGTTCTAGAGGCTGAGTATAGTCATGAACTGACCACACACCTGAAGATCTGTACCACCTTGGACCCTACAGTTTATGCTCACATGTTGTCAATTTTGCTCTAGCATGTTGTCAGTCACTATTAAATTAGTTGGCCCAGTATCAAGTTTAAATCCTGTATTAAACAATATCAGATGATAAAACCTGAGGAAGGGTCACCGGACCCGAAACGTTATCTCTGATTTTTTTCTTCACAGATGCTGCCAGACCTGCTAAGCTTTTCCAGCAACTTGTTTTTGTTCCTGAATATCAGATGATAGTCTAGTTCACTTTGATCTTACCTAGAAATATTGGCTTAGTTTGTTGATCTTCATCTTTTGTCTCTTGAATCTTTTTTCTTTGATTTCTCTTTGTCAGGACATTTTCTCCTTGGTGGGATTTCTTCTCTATTTTGATGGTGATATGGGGGTGCTAATCAGTGTCCTATTTTTCCACATTGAGCTCTCTCTGCTGGGCAATTGTTGCACCTTGTGATGTTGCCTTGAACCACACAGTGAACATTCTCCTATAGGCAATGATGTTCTTTCATGCTCTTTTTGGTGTTTTGACAGACTCTTGGGAAGATGACAACACCACCTGGGTGTGGGGCTACCAATCTGACTGAATCAGAAGGAGCTTTGGTATTGTCTCTCATAATCACCCAGTGCTGGACCCTGATCTCCACTTGAACAACAGATTCATTCACTTATTCTAACAAGAGTTCCTCTTTCGACTGACAAAAATCAGACAATTTGTCATATCTGATTCCTACTATAATATGATCTTTTATTAACTTGACTTTCTGCACTCCATATCTGTCTCAAACTGCAAATCTATATGAGTTAAGAATGCTACAATCAGTTCCACATGTCACTTGGACTGTTGGTTAAATCTCACACTTTCTGCGACCACCTTCCATTTTCCACTACAGTATGCACATAGTGCCTTATTTAAGGATTTAAACATGGTGGTACTTTTTTCTATGTTTTGCCTCATGAGGATGTTGTTAGACAAAAGCCCAACCGTGCACAGAAATTTACTGACCTGATACCTTTTCTCGTTTGCAACCCTGATGCAGTTCAATATCAGGAAACTGCCACATCAGCATTCCCAATTCTCGTTTCATCCTGAGCTCACAGCATTTTCAAACTTCTGGGGCAATGGCGGTGTGTTGACAGGAGTTGATATCCTGATCAGTTGCTACATCATACTGAGCCACTGAAGTACAGCAATTTTTTCCTTCCATTGCCTAAATTCTTCTCATTAACTCTGGTTGTTCTGTTGTACTGGTTTTGTCTTCAAAGTCTTCCAAGATTCTATTCTGCCCATAAAGGTCTTCCCTTCTTTTCATCTGCCTCTTGGATCTGTGATCTGGGTCTGATTAAATGATTTTGAAACCTTCCTTGCTGCTGTTTTCTCACTTTGGGAGAAATTTGTGGTAACCATGCTTTGGACAGCTACAGCTCAGTCTATGGATTATTCTTCCCCAGCAGACACTTGTTTTCCCTTCATGGCTTCTCCATTTTCTTCCTTCTCTGTGGTGTTGGGTGTCTACACTTGCACTTTTAGAGACTGTACTGTCTTAATGAGGCTACTCCTGCTCAGAGTCCTTACCATCCCTGGTTTGTCCTTATGGTAGAATATGGCTCTCTTACTCTCTTCAGTTCAGTAAATTCTCTTTAAATATGTTTAAATATACACGTTACAGAATGCAGTTACTTGGAGCAGTGTTTCACTCTTGCTCCATTTCATGTCCCTCTCTGCTATCTCATGTTCTACTGAAAGCAGAGTAGCAATATTATTTAAATCATAATTCATACATTCACACTTGCTTATACTACAGTTTGGCACCACATTTTGTTTGCTTTTGCCATATGCTGTACATTGGAATATTATAACTTTAAAGATTCTATTTAATAATCAGTGGCCTACAGGAAAACTGCCCAATCTAATTATTAGAACGTCTTTCAGGCATTTTTAGTGGGTAGAATGTTAATCCCCAAAATTGGGCATAATTTACACCCATTTTATATCCATCAATTTCTACTCTGTCAGTGTTTAGCAGTGGATATTTGGTGAACAGTGATGATTTCCAATAATACAAGAACTAGTTTATGAGAATGAAACTCCCACATAAAATTGAAGCAGACATATATTAAAGGCACAAGACAGTGATTTTTAACCTAGTGTTTAATGTAATTAAAGGGTTCAGCTGAAGGGCGTAAAATGCTCAAGCTTCAAACTCCTGCCTTATAATGTGATGGGAATCATTTGATTACATTACTGCCTTGTAATCAGTTCAGCAGGGATGATTTTATAATTATGTTTGTTTTGCCTGATACCACAAGTAAAATATAAGAAGCACACAGGCAGTGAGTTTCTTTGCCATAGTTACCATGTTGGTGACAAATTACAAAGGCAGGAAGGTTATTACAGTACATCAGTGGGGCAAAATCCATTCCTTCATTTACCTCTATTACGTCTCTTGGTGAGTTCCTACAGGATTTTTGGCATTTTTCACAATCTGCCCACTGAGTCCTATGTGACCTAATTTCAAAATTTGCTCATTTAGTCCAGTAGCACTGCAGCCCTCAGTAGCCTACTATTAAACCTGCAATGCACTCAAGGTAAATTAGACTCAAATTTATGAGATGCTTTTTGACTTTTCAGAGAAGAAAATCAGGTCAACAGATGGGTTCTGGCTGTAAAAAGCATTTGTCTAGTCCCATGCAGTACAGTCCAAACAGCAGAAGAAGAGCGCTGCATTGAGGCACATGTCTTTACTGGCCTGAGTATTAAGCAGGTTTTGGCATTTTAAAGACAGGCGTTCACTTCCTGAACAGATCAGAATGGGATCTGTAGAACACTCCAAATTATATGTTATTAACAGCTATAGTCTCATGATATAGAGTCATAGAGTTTGTACAGAATGGAAACAGACCCTTCAGTTCACCTGATCCATGCCAACAAGATATCCTAAATTAATCTAGTCCCATTTGTCAGTATTTGGCCCATATTCCTCTAAGCCCTTCCTATTCATATACCCATCCAGATGCCTTTTAAATGTTGTAATTGTACCAACCTCCACCGCTTCGTCTGGCAGCTCATTCCATACATGCACCACCCTCTGTGTGAAAAAGGTGCCACATGGGTCCTTTTTAAATCTTTCCCCTCTCATTTTAAACCTATGTCCTCTAGTTTTGTACTCTGCTACTCTGGGGAAAAGACTTTGGCTACTCACCCTATCTATGCCGCTCGTGATTTTCTAAACTTCTTTAAGGTTACCTCTCAGCTTCTGATGCTCCAAGAAAGTGGTCCCAGCCTATTCAACCTCTCCCTATAGCTCAAACCCTCCAACCCTGGCAACATCCTTGTAAATCTTTTCTGAACCCTTTCAAGTTTCACAACATCCTTCCTATAGCAGTGAGACCAGAATTGAATGCAGTATTCCAAAAGTGGCCGAATCAATGTCCTGTGACCTTACAACTTCTTCTTTGGCACTGCATAAGAGCAAGCCTGGTTTGTGACAAAGTGCACTCCAAATATCGCTCAGTAACATAGCAAATAGCACTAGAACCTATCTTATCACTGAAGTCTTTTCTTCTTGACCATATTTTGACCTTCTCTCCTTCCTTTTAACACAGGGACATTCCCTCTATCCATTACACATCCTATAACATGACAACACAAGATTGACTTTAAGAGGACAAAAACTGGTGGAATGGATAGACAACAAGGT
>NC_063332.1:126326910-126346692 GCF_021869965.1 Rhincodon typus | reverse complement strand
CTCCATCCCCGCCTCTTTGACCTGTCTGTCTCCTCTCCACCTATCTTCTCCTCTATCCATCTTCTAGCCACCTCCCCCTCTCTCCCTATTTATTTCAGAACCCCCTTCCTCTCCCCAATTTCTGAAGAAGGGTCTAGGCCCGAAATGTCAGCCTTCCTGCTCCTCTGATGCTGCTTGCGCTGCTGTGTTCATCCAGCTCTACACCTTGTTATCCAAGATTCAGGTGAATTGGCTAGTTCACAATATCAATTGCACATTTAATTTGAATAGCCAGCAGTTCCAGGCTGCTGATTTTGGAGCTTGTCCACTGACCACATGATGGGGCCAAGTCAGGGTGGGTGGGACGAGATGAGTACCTCTTATATATTAGGTGTCCCTGCAGCTCCCTAAGTCCAAGACCCACCCAGAGGTAACTGTAAACTCCAGTGCACTGTCACTGCAATAAGGTAAAATGTCCATGCTCGTAGTAACTCATAAGTCATATCTTGCATCACCAACAAATAATCATGAACTGATATGATATAAATGTAAAATTATTACAATAACAAGTGAAAATATAGAACTTGAATAAGCAATCTTATTCTGTAACCTGGAGCTCAATTACTTTGTTCCTCGCAGCATGAATTTGTTTGCAATCGCAAATATGCGACAATTGAGTTGTTGGATTTGAGGAATGTCAGCAGCAATGAGTTTGTCTTTCCTTATTACCTGTCTGCTGTAATGACTGTAAATGTGCTGAAATGTTCAATATCTCACTCTTTGAATGAATAAATGAGAAATATTTCTTGTTACCAAATAGATAGTGCACCTGAGCTTCACGATGAAAAAGCACTTCTCCCTGACACATTCTCAGAAAGAACAGAATGCTGATACCAGAAGTACTTTGAAATGGTCCTTGGAAAGGAAATGAATATCCACCGGTACTTAAACTGAATCAAACAACCTGTTCGAACATTGTGACACATCAGGGCCCACATCAATACAATATACAGAGCTTGAAATCCCAAAGATGTTCCACCTGACTCCCACTGTGACTCCAGCAGGAGATCAAGAGATCTTGCTGGAAAATGATCGGGATCTGGTTGTGCTAAGTCCTACTGATTTTAGGATTTTCCTGTCAACATTGCGAGGAGCAGAAGGTCATTTGCACCAGCAATTAGGTGGAAGCTGAGAGGGAGCAGCCACAGGGTGAAGCTAGAGACTGGGCACTTCTTTCCAAGGCTTGTGGAGACCCACCGTACCCACTGAGTGAGCTGCCCAGATAGCCATATGTGAGCCACACTGGGTGGGGTGTTTGGTCAGAAATCCTGTAGAAGATGTCCTAGAAGGGAAAAAAAAAGTTAAAACAGAAAACAGTAATGCTTGGAAATGAACAAACTGGTCATGCTGGAGCTCCGATTTGAAGTACACAAATCGAGTCAACCAGTATGTGTCATTTTGTAAGTTTAATGAATTTTCCTTCTTGGGGAAGCTGATTTTAAGAAAAAGGTTGACTCGTGCCAGGAGCTGATGATATGCCCTCTTTGTTATCGGGACAGGAACGAAGCCAAGTCCTGATCAATGATCTTTCCAGCTCCATGCAACAGGCTGGGAGGGAGTTTGTGTCTATAATTGCTCAAACAGCCACTGGCTCTGTGGATATTAGGTCCCCTTCCATTGACCCTGCCAAATCTGGAAATAGCAGCACTGAAGGGTGCAAGCTGGTGATTAATGTATTGTACTTTATTTTAATTTCATTCCAATAGCTTTGCCTTTACAAAATGTGCTTGTTAATTTTTTTCTTGCTTGGGGACCAGGAAAAACAAGGCCAGCTGAGCCTTATATCATTTTTATTGATGTTGACAGCATGTGTGTGTGCGTGAAGGATGGGATGTGATGGTCTTCTCATGTGGTTGTATTATGATTGCAAATATTTGTGGACCATTGGAAAAGTAAGTGGTCCATAAATGTATTTATAACAATATGAGTAGCCATTCAGCCCTTCGAATCTTTTCCAGCTGTCAGTGAGATTGCTGTTGAACTGTCCCTCACTCCATCAACTTTAACTTTATGTCCTTTAACACTAAAAATCTATCAATCTCACACTCAAAATGATAAATGATCAAATATCTACTGCTGTTTGTGGGCAACAGGACCTCGACCCTTACCATGATGAGATCCTTCTAAATTTCTTTCCTAAATGGCTCTGATTTTCAAAGTTATGTTCCCTGGTCATATATATGACCCACAACACAAGTTTCTCTCTGTTTACCTTTGTGAATTCATTTCAATTAAGACAATCCTAAGCCACTGTATTCGGTGGAGTAGTTTATATAATTCCCTAACTGAGAGACGCAAAATGGCTGACAGCTAAGCTGTCCCTCTAGTCATGCAGAAAATGCTTGACTGTAGTTGAACAGAATTAAAAGCTTGCTCCAGCATTTAAGTGAAATACAACGGTACCTTTGAGAAGGGGTTATCTCAAAGTGATGGAATTTTGAACAAACAGCAGCTGCAAAAAGTCAGAGACAGTTTGATAAGAAATGTCTAAGAACAGACAGTTTGGAACTTGTAATAAACACGAAAGAGAAAATTAAGATCCCACAATAAGAAACACTGATGAATTAATGGGATTACGGCTCATAAAAATCTATGGGATCAAACAAGTTCATCAAGCTTTGAGAGTGATTGAGTTCCCTCTTATCAATGAGAAAGATGTTGTTTCATTAGGTGAAGAGTTAGTCACGATAGAGACAGTATATCTCATCCCAGAAGAGAATGTGATCAGCATGGGTCATAGTGCAGCTGTGAAAACAACAGATAAAGACATTTCACAGCAATTAGTTTTTTCTTGAAACTATTCACAAGATTAAGTGTAGGTTCTGGTTTAATATTCTTTAGATAATACAGAGACAGATTTTAATATTTTTAGATACACATATATATATAAAATACAAAATCATGAAAAGCATTAGAGATAAAGATTCAAATGAAAATATGAAAGTTAACCAGTCTCAGATAGTAAAGCAGCACCCTTCTCATTAAAGGGAAGACATGAACTAAAGGCACAGAAGACTAGCAGACAGTGGGATGTGGTCTGAGACAAATGAGGATAAAGATAGGATTGCCTGGTACATACAGTGAGAAACAAATTGCTCACAACTCATTAGCTAAAGACTGCTAACAGTAGGGGTGAGCATAAAATTTTGCTTATAACTAACTTTATAGTAGAACTAATACTATGAATTTTATAGCAGTTGGTAAATACTAACTTCCTTTGTTTCCCTTGTAAATACGGACAGTGGGAAATATGAGTAATGGAATCTATTAGTGATAGCAATGAATACAATGAATAACAGAGTTCGAGCAGTTTTTAGAGATAAGCAAGTTTATAGCCATTAACTTTGGAATGTGAATTAATGGGATGCATTGTAAGATCCCAAGGCCTAGTGATTACATTAAAAACCAAAAGAACTGAGTTCTGAGGAAGGGTCACCGGACCCGAAACGTTAACTCTGTTTTCTCCTTCACAGATGCTGCCAGACCTGCTGAGCTTTTCCAGCAATTTTGTTTTTGTTGCTAGCGATTACATTGTCGGGTAAACATCATGAGATTATGAGGAACCTAGGGCTGTCCATAGAGGTGTCCATCATTGATTAGATTTTTCACAGGATTGGATGTATAGGATAAGGGGGAAAGAACAGTGACCACGTTGTATGTGGTTATTGTAACACAAAATGTATATAATATGTATCCCACTGGGAAAATCAGAGTGTCATTGACCTCGCTTCTGCTCTGAGCCAAAGATTAAGAGAATAATTGAGTCCTCACGTCGAGGCCAGACATGGGGCTGGTTTCTGGCCTCTCCTGCACGATCCGTGAATTCTGCTTGAATAACACATGCCCGAATTCTGCTGCTCCTGAGTTTTTGTCCCTGGTTGGGGGTTCACTTCTATAGGAACCCTGGTAACAATCTGGTCAGTCTGCACTGTGCTCCTTCCAAGGGAAGGACTTTCTTAGATACAGTGCCCAAACGTCTAGTCATGATCTAAACAGGACATTGTTCAGCTGTAACAAAATTGTCTCCCTTTATATTCTAGTCCTAAGAGTTAATGTTGTATTTATTATTTTGATTCTTTTTTCCTCCTGATATTTTCCTATCAACTTCAGCAGCTTCATTAGCTGACTTTGGGACTGCTGATCTTTCACTGGTGGAGAATCTCTTATTAATCTAGCTGCCTTGCAAAACTGCCCTTTGTCCTTAATTGGACAAGGATCTTGGAGGGGACCACCAAATCGATCACCTTCTCAAAAATGCCCTCAACTCCTGGCGTTGTGTTGTCTGTGTTCCCCCAACCTGTGTTTCCTTGTGATGATGGGATTGGGGCTTGGCAATCAAAGACCCCTCTCACCCTGGTTATACTCTCTTCTACCCTCTTCCAACAGGCAAAAGATACAAAAATTTGAAAACACGTACCAACAGATTCAAGAACAGCTTCTTCCCCACTGTTCTCAGCCTTATGAATGGACCTCTATATATTAGAGTTGATCTCTCTCTGCACCTTCTCTGTAGCTGTGACACAATATTTTGCATTCTGTTAGCCTGATGTAGTTACATAAAGTATGATTTGTCTTGTTAGCATGCAAAATAATACTTTTCACTGTTTCCCAGTATATGTGACAATAATAAATCAAGTCAAAGTTCAACCTGTTAACCCTTTCTTGGTGAAAGTTACCAGATCTGCTGTGTATTTCTCGTATTTTCAATTTTTATTATTACTATTTAATGTTCTTTGGAGTGTATTGCCAGTTATATTTTCTATCTTTTCAAGGAGTCCAGTTGGCCATTAATGTTTGGGCTAAATGCAGTTCCAGCTGTTATCCAGCTTGCTGTTCTACCCTTCCTTCCAGAAAGCCCTCGGTACTTGCTGTTTGAAAAGAATGATGTTTCTCAAGCCAAGAAAGGTAAATCCAGCACATTTGATTCTGAGAAGTGTGTTTACAAAAATCTGATATGAAGAGCCATGATATGCCCTTGTCAACTGTCAACTGTCAATTTAGTAGAGAAAAAAAACTTTCTGGTACATCTTAATGATTCATCATGACATATCTGACCAATTATATACAATACGTTTAACTTACAAAGGTACTTTCCATGGGTTGACAGATATCAGGGACACAATGTACGGAGTCTTGATTATTATATTAGCTTCTAGCACATAAAAACATTGCACAGAATCTCAAATTGATGATTTCAATTTCTTATTTTGGGGAAGGGGAAACAGGAGCACAAATTTGTCAGAATTTTAGAACTCTATGTTCCACAGAATAAAAGTGAGGTGAATTAATTTGAGTAGGCTGACAGACTTGAAATGGAATAAAATACCTAAGTGTATCACTGCAATATGACACAAGGTTTGATGCAAATGTAATATCTGTATGGAAACAAATATTACACAATAGATACAATGGCCTAAATTTCTTCCTAAATTTGTGCCGAATTGAATGAGTAAGTATAAATTTATACAATTTGTGATGGAAATACAAAAAAGAATGCATGTTTATACAAGCATCAACTAAAAGTGGAAGAGTTGACATTTAAGGAGTGAAAAATTGAGAGTTAAAGCAGGAGAGATATAAAAACAAATGGGGATAAATGGAGTCTTTGTCCTTTGGGGCCAGAAACCTTGGAGAGGGACCTGGGCATACGGATGGATGTTTCAGCCTTGTCTTGATGCCTTGATGCATGTGACTAGGAGGCAGCCATGACACCTTTTGTCTTCAGAAATTCCAGATGGTGCACTATTTAAGCTGAGCAATGTATCAGGATGGCTGATAGGAGACTATGGCAATCCATTTCATGGTTACCTTCCAACACCTGGAAACAGAAGTGGAAAACAGAATCAATGAAGCACTGACTGCTACAGGAATAATGTTGGAACAAAACCTTGGTGTTATTCTGTTACCTGTGGAGGTTAGGAAAACCTGATGCTGGTACATTTCAACAAGAGAATTATAATGGCTTGCTGCATACTCTATAACCTTATTATTGCAACTTTATTTTCAATAGGATTGTGTCTTTCAATTATTAAAGTTGGAAAGGAGGAAGATGATGATATTCAATCTTATGATCATGTCAGAGACCATGAGAGGTAAACGGGTTGAAAAGAGACAACTTTCAGCCAGTATTATGCTCTGTGAGACACAGTAAAATGTAAGAAGGAGGAACAGCATGAGGCCATGTGGCTGCTTGAACCCACTCCATCATTATTAACAGCTGAAAGGGGCTTTGAATCCACTTTCCTACCTGCAGCCCCTCAACCGCCATAACTCTTGTCTCCCTGGAAAATCAAAAGGGAGGTGGTGGTCTGGCAGCAATGTCGCTTGATGAGCAATTCAGAAACCCAGACTAATTCTCTGCTGTGGAGATATGGGTTCAGTTCCCAGCATGGCAGCTGGTGGAGTTGAATTTGGTTCACAAACGAAATCTGGAATTGAAAGCTAGTCTCAGTGATGGCGACCATCAAGCTATCAATGATTGTCAGCAAGACTCACTTTGTTCACTTATGTCCTTTAGGAAAGAGAATCCGAGATCTTTACTGCTCAGGCCTACATGTGCCTTCAGACCCCCAATAATGTGATTGACTCTTAACTGCCCTCTGAAATGGCCTAATAAACCACTCAGTTCAAGGGCAATTAGGAATGGGCAACATATGCTGGATTAAAAATAATCTGTCTAACTCAAGCTTGAAGATGTTGTGATCATTCTTCCACTTCTCACTGGTGAAGTAAGTTCCAAATTTGAATGAACCTCTGAGAGTAGAAATTTCTTTTTATCACAGTACCAAATGTGAGCCCCTTATTTTGAAACTCTGTCCCCACAAATGGAAACATATTCTCAGCATCTACCCTGGCAAGCTTGCTGAGAGTCTTCTATGCTTCAGTAAGGTCACCAAGAGGATAGATGAAGGCAGAATGGTAGATGTTGTTGATATGAACTTCTTAGCAAGGCCTTCAACAAGGTTTAACATGGTAGACTAGTTAGTAAGGTTGGATAACATGGGATCCAGGGAGAATTAGCCAATTGGATACAAAATTGGGTTGATGCTAGGAGTCAGAGGGTGGTGATAAAGGGTTGTTCTTCAGACTGGAGACTGTGACCAGTGGTGCGCTGCAAGGATCAGTACTGGGTCCACTGCTGCTCATCATTTATGTAAAGAATTTGAAGGAGAATATAGGAAGTATAGTTAGTAAGTTTGCGGATGACACCAAAATTGCTGCTATACTAGAGAGAGAAGAACGTTATCTAAGAGTACAATGGGATCTTGATCAACTGGGCCAATGGGCCAAGGAATTACAGATGGAGTTTAATTTAGATAAATGCAAGGTGTTGGATTTTGGTAAGATAAGCCAGAGCAGGATTTACACAGTTAATGGTAGGGCCCTGGGGAGTGTTGTTGAACAGAGACCTAGGGGTGCAGGTACATAGCTCCTTGAAATTGTCATCACAGGTAGACAGGGTGGTAAAGAAGGTGTTTAGCACGTGTGCCATCATTGAGTACTGGAACTGGGACATCATGTTACGCCTGTACAAGGCATTGGTAAGGTACATTTGGAGTATTGTGTACAATTCTGGTTACCCTTCTACAGGAAGGATATTATTAAACTAGAAAGGGTGCAAAAAGATTTATAAGGATGTTACTGAGACCGGAGGGTTTGGGGAAAGATATGAAAGGGACCTAAGGGACAACTTTTTCACGCAGAGGGTGGTGATGTGTATGGAATGAGCTGCTAGAGGAAGTGGTGGAGGCTGGTACAATTACAACATTTAAAAGGCATCTGGATGGGTACATGAATAGGAAGGATTTGGAGGGATATGGGTCAAATGCTGGAAAATAGGACTAGATTACTTTAGGATGTCTGGTCGGCATGGACAATTTCGACTGAAGAGTCTGTTTCTGTGCTGTATGACTCTGAGATGCTGGTAGGCAGGGAATTTTTGCCCTGAAGCATGGGAGGCTGATGGGTAACTTTATATATGTTTATAAAGTCATGAGGGGCATGAATCAGGTGAATAGCCAAGGTCTTTTCCGTAGTGTAGGGGAGTCCAAAACTAGAGGACATAGGTTTAAGGTGAGAGGGGAAAGATTTAAAAGGGACCCGAGGGGCAACTTTTTCACACAGAGGGTGGTACATGTATGGAATGAGCTGCCAGAGGAGGTGGTAGAGGTGTGTATAATTACAACGTTTAAAAGACATTTGGACAGATACATGGATAAGAAAGGTTTAGAGGGATAGGGGCCAAAAGCAGGCAAATGGGACTAATTCAGTTTAGGAAACTTCGTCGGCATGGATGGTTTGGGCCGAAGAATCTGTTTCCATGCTGTATGACTATGACTCTATGACTGTCATCGGTGTAAGCTTGAATGGATATAAATGTGTCTTCCCACCGACTGTACAAAATACAAAAAGCTGATGCTTGTCCATTGCCTCATTGCCAAGTAACTATTTTTCATCTCTGAGATAGTTTTAGCATCGTTTCAGACAAATAAAAGTCGAGACAGCTTACAAGGAAAAATACAGGAATCCTTCATCTAAAAGTCCATAACCATTGATTTAGCAAATGTTTACGTATTTTCCATGTTGTCTCTTAGTTCTACCTTATTATGACTTTGCAGTTGTATCTTAAGTGCTTTTCACACATGGAGCCAGCCTAGTTAGAGCTGCATAAATGTCAGGGAGCTTTGAGTTTGGTTGCTCAAACTGCGCTATCATTTCAGTGCTATTGGTGGTTTGAGTGATATGCTTCCAGTATCATGTGTTGTGTAGGACTCAGTAAAGCTCTTTTTTGTGTTGGCAGTGGCTGTGTTGATACAGGCATAACTTTCTGACCTGAGAAATGGTGACTTTGTGACCATTCCTTTCAGCTCACTGGTGTTAGAGACAGGCTTAGTTTTGGTGATTTACATGACAATGAAATGAATAAACCAAGTTTTGAAAGCTTTGATAATGTTCAGCATGTTCATCCATAGTCTTTTCTGCCACTCGGGAGGTGAAATATTTCCTTAGTATCATTTCCTGATAGTTTGATGTTGCCAAGATCCCCGAATCTACCCCACATCACTTGCTGTTTTATAAGTCATGTCATGGTTACTGTGTGCTGCCTGTAATACACAAGAGAGACTTTTTCCATTGCCTGTATGTGAGATGTATGCTCCCAAGAGTGTTTTAAGATGTTAGTCTTTAGTCAAGTGCAGCTACTCCTGCTTTCTACAAGGAACAACAGCTATTTTCTCATTATTCTCTTCTGGCCCCCACTGTTGCTTTGTGATTTAATCTGTGATATATATTGTCATTTTTCAGAAAGCATTTACTGAGATCGTGCATGATTACACCAGGACAGAATGAATGGTACTATGGAGCTGCCAGACTGTGTGCCAGGGCTTTCTTTTTCTAAAGGCTGTAGTCCAACTGGCAGCTCTCTCGCTATAGAGAAACTGCTTTGTGATAGTTTAACCTGAGGGTCACCACATCTCAGGCAATGGGAGAGCTTGAGATAGAGAGCCCTTCGTGGTAACCTCAGCTGGTGCAGGAATTGAACCCGTGCTTTTGGTATCAGTCTGCAGTGCAAACAAGCTATCCAGCCAACTGAGCTAAGCAACACCCTTTTACATTTGGGTTAGTGATCACTCAAATTACTGTGGAAACTCCCTCTTATTGCAAACTGAACTTATCTGCTTTCTTCTGAACCTGTCTTCTCTATCTCCTGAGAATGTACTGATCTCTCCTCGTAAAAGAGTTAGAAATATTTGGAATTACCTGCAGTATTTGGAATTAACTTAGGAAAGTCAATTGGTCACACAGATGAAAATCCTGCAACACTACTTGATTCCCAATATGGATAATCCTGTGAGCCCAAGTTCTCACTTGGGAGTCTCACTTGCTCAGAAATGGCCCTTAAGGGTTGTAAAAGTATGACCAGTCTTTATCCTGATGCATGTATCTGGTGGGTAAAGCTCCATGTCAGGAGCATGGGTTAGTAAAGTTCTTCCTAATAATAGTTAGCACTGAGTGAAATTGCATGCCAGGAGTACAGTTTGAATAATTTATCCCTCATAGGTGATCAGATATAATTAATTGCAAATGAGAGCTCATTGAGTATGTCAGAGTCCCAAGTATATTGCGTTGTTAATTTTTGAAATTTTGTGTGTGATAACAATCTCTCATAAATATTTCAGTCCTGTTTTCATTTTAGTTTATGACACCCACAAATGTGTCAATAACAACATATGAATCTCTTTCTTACAATCCCAGTGCACTTAAGTGAAGAACGCCCTTCAGCAACTCCATTAGGACCTCACCTGATCAATTTTAAGCAAGTTATTGCTTTGCTGGAATAGCAGAAAAAAAATTCATAAGAATATTATGCATTTAGATGCTGTTATCCAAAGATGTAATTTGAAGATATTCTTTACTGTGATTTAGAAGACTCTTTTCTCTCTCTCCCCATCTAACTGTTTGTTGTCTCATAATACAGTAAAATAGATTTGACCTTAAAGTCCGCAGACTATTTTGACAATTTAAATGATGTCAGTTTGAATCACTGCGAAATGATTATGCAGTAACACATTTTTTCCCTTATCAAATTGGGGTGAATATATTGGAAACTTAACGTAGCACTGACAAAAGTGTGGCCAGCACTTAAGCTAGTTTGAAATGTAGTTGACCCAGGAAAGTTGAGCATTTTGAACTTGAAAACCTCTGACAGTCCTGTGCTTATGTTGTGGATTTGCCTGCAGGAACCTTGCTGTAGAGAACATACTCTGTCTAGTTCCTTGAAGGCCCAAAGCCTGTACAGAAAAATGTCTTTCATCATTAACAGCTAAGTGTGACAAGGTCTGTAAGTGTGGTTGATGATGTAAAGATGAGTGTATCCAGAGTTGTATAGGTTCCTCATCACCAACCTATGCCTCTTTTCATCCTGTAGCACCTTGTTCACTCTCTCATGGGAATGTGAATGGCAAAGTCAGCAATTTTCTCAAAATTGCCCTTGAGAAACTGTGAAATACACCATATGGAGGTTACACACACTAATCCCTGACATTAACTTCATCTCAACTTTCCAAAGCGAGAGACTGCAGTTTAATCTAAATGCCTTGAGGTGTCATCAGCACCTGTGAAAGATTCTGTTGGAAATTCTCTTTCTGTTTTCATATTTCTTGCTCTGCTGAATCACTTGAAACAATTCACCAAAAATCTATTTTCCAGTGATTCAGCAGACAATGCCTCCAACAATTTTAAAAGGACATGCCAGTCTGTCTTTTCTCCTGCCCCCGTTTCTATGGGTTGGGTAAAGGGCTTCAATTGAAGTGGCCCATATGGTGGTTTGCCCTTGCTTTTGTCAGGGTGACTGACCAAGTGACTCTCCCATTGTCACTGTCTACCCCATCAGGCATGTTGGAAAGATTTGCAATCTGTTAATCAATCTATTAGGCCATATTATAAATACACCTTGTATGGCCATCATATTCTGGAGTGGGATTTAAATGGAGCTTCTTGCCCAGACGTAAACACCCTTTCACTGCACCAATTAACTTCCCAACAAAAATCCATGTATTAAGGATTGTCCCTCACAATATGTGTGTATCTGTGCGTGTATGTGTCTGTTATTCGTATTAAAAAATCCATAATAAAGACACAGTAACACATAGAATACTTGGGAACTAAGTCATTGCTGGATTTCAGAATTTTCTGGATAAAAAAATGTCAGAATGCCCCAAGCAAAAGTGTGTGAACTGGAAAACACCTTAAATATAAATAGTTACCTGAAACATAAAACAATCATTAAACATTTGCAAAAAGGTTTACCAGACTGATCCCGGGGACGGCGGGTCTGACATATTAGGAGAGGTTGCCTAGGTTGGGATTGTTTTCGCTAGAGTTCAGACAAATGAGGGGGGATCTCATAGAGACTTATAAAATTGTACAGGATACATGCAGGGAGGATGTTCCCAATGGTGGGTGTGTCCAGCACCAGGGCTCACAGTATGAGGATTTGGGGTAGACGATTTAAGACAGAGATGAGGAGATATTTCTTCACCCAAAGCGTGGTAAGCCTGTGGAATTCACAGGAAGTAGTTGATGCCAAAACATTGAATGTATTCAAGAGGTGACCAGATATAGCACGTGGGGTGAATGGGATCAAAGGTTATGGGGAGAAAGCAGGATTAGGCTATTGAGTTGGACAATCAGCCATGATCGTGAAGATTGGCAAAGCAGGCTCAAAAAGGCTGAATGGTCTCCTCCTGTTCCTGTCTTCTATGTTTCTATGTTAAAAGCATGTAGCATTTGCATATATTAATATTGTTTTGGAACTTCGATTTAAATTAGAAGCAGATGGATATTGGATACTTCTGTGAAAGGTTTACTTGTTTAAAAAAGCCAAGGTTAAAGAGCATTTATGAACAATGATAAAATCTAGTACTTGTCATAAAGTAGGTGACTGTGCTGTCATGTTGATGGAAAGTTATTTATCCTATCAGGTTTACGGCAGGTATTATAAATATGTAAGAGTTCAAAAGAATCAAGGAATGAGCAAGTTTTTTGAAGTTCCTTTCAGAAACATGTTTTTTTTCAGTTCTGTTCAGAAGATACCAAGGTTCAGATTAGAAGCAAGTTTAGTTTCTCTCCTAGAATGAGTTTGGGGCAGTTCAGGGATAAGCTGTCTCAGTGAAAAGGTTTAGTTTGTGAAAATTTCAAACCAGGAGAATTTGTTTAGACATCTTCAGGTTATTAACACTGAGAAAATTTATGCTTTCAGCTTTATGAAAACCTCATATTAGCAAATTTGGAATGGGCTCAATGAGTTATTTCCACAGTCCACTGGAAGGAACTGGTGTGGAATCAGATAAACTAGAATAGCTAGGCATGAGTTCAGAAACAAGCTTAGGTTCTCTCTATGGAGGAGTTCAGGTCAGCTCAGAGAATAAGTTAAGCTTGGCAGAAGGTTATAGCCTATCAAACTTTCAAACAAAGAAAATTTGATTAGAAATCTGCAGATGGGTAGAACTGAGACGGTTTTTAAATTCTCAGATTCGTGAAGAGTTCATATCAGCAAACTTGAAGAGGACTCATTGAACTGTCTCCATGGTGCATTGCAAAGAAATGTAAAAAGCCACTTAAGTAAAAACCTGGAGTTGAGAGAAGATTGTAATTTCTCTCGACTTGAGTTTTTATAAAAGACAGAGTTGGTAAACTGGTTAATACTTTGTTTTACTATGTGTTTCAAGTTCTTTTCTAACTCTTCTTCATTTAGATATCTTGGTTTATTTTTCTTTCTCTGTTATAATAAGCTACTGTTCTGTTATTTAAGAAAATCTGCACTCTCATTCAAATACATTTCAATGACTACTGTCAATGAACTAAACAAATAAAACAAAATATCAAGCCAGGTTTCATCATGGAATTTTGTGGTCCTGTGGTAACATCAGTTGGATCATAACATTTTATTTTCATATCCCCTGTTCTGAACTCCTCAGTCACTGTAAATATTCAGTTCTGTCTAATCTGTCCCATTCTTCATCATTTTGAATACCTTCATCCTATAATTGCCTCTGTTTTCAGTCATTTGGGTTATACCTTTAATACCACAAGCCTGATTTATTCTTTCTCATCATGCGGTATTCCCCCATTAAGTCTAATCATTACTTTTATCCTGTTTTATCAAAATAAATCATGTCATGTTTACAGAATGTGAATTCCATTTGCTACCTTTTGCTAATTTCATAATTTTATCAATATCTGCTTACAGCTTTCTTTGGTCCTCAGAATTCTTTTGAATGTCTCCTTTTTAGTATTAGCTGCAAATCTGGCCACTGTTTTCTTTAACTCTATATCCTGTTTGATGGGCGGGGAATAATCAAAGTTGGGACAGTGATCTTGGTGGGGGCTAAGTCTGATGGACCCATGGATCCAGCGAAACTGACCAGCTTCCTGAATGGTCATTCTTAGGCTCCAGTCAAAGGGTCCAAGAGTGGGCATTGTCTGAGCAATCCATACCTCAACTCACTGCTATATGAGCTATCAGGTAAATTTGCTGTAACCGTGCTTTTTCCTGGTAGTGATCTGGGCTGGGGTGGGGCGGGGGGGGTGGTGGGGATGGTGGTAGGGGGCGGCTTCTTAGTCTGGTGTGGTAAAGGAAAACCACTTGGTATCTAACAAAGAGAGGCTATTATCTTAAACAAGATATGGTTCTTGCACTTTAGCAACAATGTGTAAGTTAGACTGATGTGATAGAGATCTAAAATGGGGGAACAGGACTTGGTGTGAGTGCGGACACTGGAGGTAGTGGTTTTGGACGGCCGCTGGCTTACAGTGAGTTGACAATGGAAGGCTGGCCTCACATGTCATAAAACTACAGAGATGATGAAGAAGACCCATGGGTAGCTCTTACTCCTTTGAGATTTGAATTTGTTCTGCCTACAAATCCATGTGACATTAACGTTGTAGGTCACTCCTCAGCATTAACCCTTCAGACACTACAGAGAGAATAGGGGTGTGCAGATAGGTGCTGGGAACAGTGCACTTAATCTTTATGTTTCCCTGCCACCTTCACTCCTGCCAATGAGGAAGTTTAGTATCCAGCCTGTTGTATCAAAAGCTAGTTCTCCTTTTAAGGAATCCTGACACAGAAGGTCAGGAAATTGTTCCATTTAAATATTTTTAAATGCCTTTGGGGGCTTTAATGCAGCTATGGCACAAAAAGTATCTTTTAGAATTTCAGAATGCAGAACTTCAAACAAGAGAGGCACACGTTTGTAATTCAGGCACAGAGATTAGAACTATATGTGGCTTGTGAAGCAGGCTATGTAGTTCCATGTCTGTGTTGTGGATAATGTGTTCCTGTCAATTCGAATTTTAAAAGGGAGTGTTAAATCATAACATTTATCTCTCAACTGTTGTAAGAGTTCTCATATTTAAACGCAGTTCATTAGAACGTCATAACTACAACAAATGACTTGTATTGATATAGCACCTTTCAATGTGTTAACAAGTTTCATGGGATGGAAATAAAGCATAGTTTGACACTGAACAACAGTGAGATATCAGTGAAGGGATCAAGAAGGTATCAGTATTGATAACAAAAGTTTGGTCAAAGGGATAGGGTTTAAGGTGGGTCTTGAAAGAGAAAAGAGACGTCATAGAGTCATAGAATCATAGAGTTGTACAACACAGAAACAAACCCTTCCGTCCAACTCAGCCACGCTGACCAGATATTCTAAATAAATCTAGTCCCATTTGCCAGCATTTGGCCCGCATCCTTCTAAACCCTTCCTATTCATCCAGATGCCTTTTAAATGTTATAATTGTACCAGTGTCCACCACTTCCTCTGGCAGCTCATTCCATACATGTATCACCCTCAGTGTGAAAAAGTTGCCCCTCAGGTCCCTTTTAAATCCTTCCCATCTCCCCTTAAACCTATGCCCTCTAGTTTTGGACTCCCTCACCCCAGGGAAAAGACCTTGTCTATTTACCCTATCCATGGCCCTCATGATTTTATAAACCTCTATAAGTTCACGCTCAGCTTCCGATGCTCCAGGAAAAATAGCCTCAGCCTATTCAGCCTCTCCCTATAGCTCAAGCCCTCTAACATTGGCAACATCCTTGTGAATTTTTTCTAAACCCTTTCAAGTTTCACAACATCCTTCCTATAGCAGGGAGACCAGAATTGAACAAAATGCGGAGATTTAGTGGCCAGGAATAAAGGAGTGAATATATCCTACAGGGCTTTGCGCTGAAGGAAGTTACAAAGATACATAGCTATTACAAAGGAGTGGGATTTGCAAATGGGGATGAGAAGATTAAATAAAGTTAGTGTTAGTCAATGAATATGGGGTGACGGGGGCACAGGACTTGGTGTGAGTGAGGACACTGGAGGTAGTGTTTTTGGATGGCCGCTGGTTTATAGTGAGTTAACAGTGGAAGGCTGGCCTCACATGCAGTGGAATTGTCAACCTGTGAGGAAACAAGGACTTGACTGAGGCTTTCAGCATCTGAGGAGCATGATGTCATGGGCGTGGAATTATTGAATTGGACGAAATTTCTGCTCAACCAACACTGGACATTGGAGAAGTAGTCTGATCAATTTTGGACAGTGGAGGACTTGAGGTGGTGGAAAGTAGAGCTAGGTATTGGCCGTGTACATGTGAAAATGAACCTTTTTTGGCATTATGTAAATATGCAATGTTGGAGTGACGTGTAAGGAAAGATCCATGAGTCAAACACAAAATGTATCTACTCTCAGTTTGTGAGATAGTTTTTGAAGAAGGGTCTAGGCTCGAAATGTCAGCCTTCCTGCTCCTCTGATGCTGCTTGGCCTGCTGTGTTCATCCAGCTCTACACCTTGTACTCTCAGTTTGTGCTGCCCTTTCCCTTGTCCTATACATGTCTGTGCAAGGATATGATTTAGGAGCAGGAGTAGGCCACTTGGCCCCTTGAGCCCACTCCACCATTCAGTAAGATCGTGGCTGATCTGATTACCCCACGTTCCCGTCTACTCTTGATAACCTTTGTTTCTCAGGAATTTTTCACTGCCTTAAAAATATTCAAAGACTCTGCTTTCACTACCTTTTGGGGAGAAGCGTTCCAAATTCTGATTATCCTCTGAGAAAAAATTTGACCTCACCACTGGCTTAAAATGGTGACCCCTTATTTTTAAACATGATCGCTAGCTCTAGAACCTAAATTCTTTATGTCCAACCACTGCAGTTGATCATGAAATCTACTGTTATATGATGGTACAACGTGACAAATGTTGACATTGAATCTGAAATCTTAACAGTCAGTTAAAGCATTCTCTATTTTCTTCATTGAGATTGCTTCTCTTGACAGCATGTTTGCAATGTACCTCTGCCTTCCTTGATGGATGTCATGACCAGATGTTATCGAGGTAATTGGAGTAATATTCATTGTAGTTGCTTTGGAACAGATAAGAGCAACTTGAGGAAAATACCCAGAAGTAGCTTGTGGTTGGACTTGACACATACATTGTCTCTTCCAGGTAAATACTGAGGAAAATGTTCACAAGAAAGGCAATGGCTCTCTCTCTTGATTTGTGTATTTGCTACACTAGGGTTGATCCAGGGCTTGTCTTTCACTTACATAATAATATTTCAGCACTGAAATTATCAGCACTTGTTGATTTTAGAATGCTGCTGCTTTTTCTAAGCCCTGATACCTCTATATGTCCTTGGCCATGAGTTTGTGTAATGGTTCGCACTCTGAAAACTAATTGGGCAAGAATTTTGCCAAATAGTTGATGAATCCAACATATTTGCAATAATTTGCCAACTGTTGGTAGCTGCATCACTGCTACACCTCACACCTTTGCAGTATCCAGGTGAAGAACATTTTCTGTCAGCACAACGTCTAAGTATTTGACTTCGGGCTTCTTTAATTGCAACTTTTTCTTGTTCAAATTTAGGTTCATTTGGCAAGCTCTGTTTAGCAGTCTCATCAAATTCTAATCATGGTCAGCAGTGGGTTTTTTTTTTGCCATTGTATCTCCATATCCATAAACTAGCAGATGATTTATTATAGCTTCTGCTCCGGGAAGATCACACTCCAAGATGATGATTATCTCAACACGTCTGCATTGATATTCTTCAGGAACGTGAAAATTCCAACAGCATGCTCAACCATCAGCATCTCTGGAAGGATAGCTAGAACTTGGTTTTAAAAAAAACTACTGCTTTTATCAGTTTCACTATTCTTTTCACCTAGGATAGTGAAGACTTTTGCTTTTGGAAGTTATGGCAAAATTGCTTAGTAACCTAGTATCCAAGGCTGACCAATCCTAGTTGTACTTATTGTAACAAACCTCATGTCATCTAATGACAGTGCTTCTTGTGTGGATACGTTGTTGTAGCGCAACATACCACCAGTCACTAGATAGGCCAAGGCAACAGGGTTGGTGGCAGTCAACTATCTGAAACGACCCTTACCCGGTGCCACATACTGCTAGAGGTGGCAAATACCACAAGGTACCAGGAGTGGGCTTGTGGGAAAATGGCACACTGAGTGTGCATTATTCGATAGTGGTGCTCTGTAACGGAATACAGTTAACTCCCAATCAAGGTTCTTATAGAGTCATAGAGTCGTACAGCACGGAAACAGACCCTACGGTCCAACCAGTCCATACCGAACATAATCCCAAACTAAACTAGTCCCACCTGCCTGCTCCTGGCCCGTATCCCTCCAAACCTTTCCTATTCATATATCCATCCAAATGTCTTTTAAATGTTGTAATTGCACTTGGGTCCACCACTTCCTCAGGATTTTCATTCCACACGCAAACCACCCTCTGTGTAAAGAATCTGCCTCTTATGGCTTTTTTAAATCTCTCTCCTCTCACCTTAAAAATGGTCCCCCTTGTCTTGAAATTCCCCATCTTAGGGAAAAGACAACTACCATCAACTCTATCTATACCTCTTGTTATTTTATAAACTTCTTTCAGGTCACTGCTCAACCTCCTACACTTAAGTGAAAAAAGTCCCAGCCTTTCCTTATAACTCAAACCTTTCATACCCAGCAACATCCTGGTAACATCCCTTCTGAACCCTCTCCAGCTTGATAATATCTTTCCTATAAATGGGCAACCAGAACTGGAAACAGTACTGCAGAAGAGGCATCATCAATGCCCTGAGCAACCTCAACATAACATCCCAACTCCTACACTCAAAGGACTGAGCATTGAAGGCAAGTGTGCCGAATGCCTTTTTAACTATCCTGTTGATATGTGATGCAAGCTTTAAAGAATTGTGTGCGTTTAAAGAATTAGGTCCCTCTGTTCAACAGCAGTAGCCAAGGCCCTACCATTAACTGTATCAGCCCTACCCTTGTTTGTTGTACCAAAATGCAATATCTCGCATTTATCCAGATTGAACTCCATCTGCCATTTTTCAGCCCATTGATCCATTTGATCAAGATCCTTTTGTAATCTTAGAAAATCTTCTTCACTGTCTACAATGCCACCAGTTTTGGTGTCATCTGCAAACTACCAACCATGCCTTCTATATTCTCATCCAAATTATTTATATAAATGACAAACGACAGAGGACCAGAACCACGCCCTGTGGAAAACCGCTGGTCACAGGTCTCCAATGTGAAAAACAACCCTCCACCGTTACTCTCTGTCTCCTGCCATTAAGCCAATTATGTATCCAATTGGCAAGCTCACCCTGAATCCCATGTGATCTAACTTTACTAATTAGTCTACCATGTAGAACATTGTCAAAGGCTTTACTAAAATCCAAATAAACAACCATCACCAACCTTTTTGGTAACTTCCTCAAAAAACTCAGTCAAGTTTGTGAGGTACAATTTTCCTCACACAAAACCGTGCTGACTATCCCTAAGATAACAAGGTGAAGAGCTGGATGAACACAGCAGGCCAAGCAGCATCAGAGGAGCAGGAAGGCTAACGTTTCAGGCCTAGACCCTTCTTCAGACCCTTTTTCTGCTGCAGTATTTCTGCAAAGGGTCTCGTAATTTCCTCTCTTATTTCCCACAGTGTTCTGGGATACATTAGATCAAGTCCCGGAGATTTATCCATTTTTATATTCTCTAAGACCTCCCAAACGTCCTCTTCTGTAATGTGAACTGTTTTTAAAATGCAAAGTTTATTTCTCTGCATTCTCTAGACTCCATTTCTTTCTCCAGAGTAAAAACTGATGCGAAATATTCATTTAATATCTCTCCCATCTCCTGGGGTTCAACACAAAGACGACCTTATTGTCCTTTAA
>NC_063332.1:126258933-126281910 GCF_021869965.1 Rhincodon typus | reverse complement strand
CGCTTGGGAACCCTGCAGCCCAATGGTATCAATGTGGATTTCACAAGTTTCAAAATCTCCCCTCCCCCTACCGCATCCCAAAACCAGTCCAGCTCGTCCCTGCCTCCCTAACCTGTTCTTCCTCCCACCTGTCCCCTCCTCCCACCTCAAACCGCACCTCCATCTCCTACCGACCAACCTCATCCCGCCCCCTTGACCTGTCCGTCCTCCCTGGACTGACCTGTCCCCTTCCTAACTCCCTACCTACACTCACCTTTACTGGCTCCATCCCCGTCTCTTCGACCTGTTTGTTTCCTCTCCACCTATCCTCTCCTCTATCCCTCTTCTATCCGCCTCCCACTCTCTCCCTATTTATTTCAAAACCCCCTTCCCCTCCCCCTTTTCTGATGAAGGGTCTAGGCCCGAAACGTCAGCCTCTCTGCTCCTATGATGCTGCTTGGCCTGTTGTGTTCATCCAGCCCTGCACCTTGTTGTCTCGGATTCTCCAGCATCTGCAGTTCCTACTATCTCTGATGCAATGCCTGGCGCTTGCCTTTAAAATAAGAAAAAGTTTGGGTCTAGGTTGTTTTCTTAATATATTTTGTGGGTTTAGTCTGGCCCATAACAAGAGACAGTGCAGATCTAAGGATACCTGTTTCCTGACCACATCGTAAGTAAATCCTGAGCAGGTTAGTGGTATGAAACAAGCCCCTTGCTTCTTTCACACAGTAAGTTGGATGTTCTTAAGATTTACAAAGCTAACATATTGCTCACTCTGCAAGGTTCTGGTGTCCATAATGTTATATAATATTGTATATTGCAACATGCAATAATACAATATTGCATTGGAGAGGCTGCAACGAAAGGATTCTTAAGGATGATGTATAAGAATGTATATTTATCAGGAAAACTGCCCAGACTGGAGTTCTTTTCTCTGGAAAGGATGGGCAAACTGATAGAAGGCTTTATAATATATAAATGCTTGGAACGGTCTGGTCAAAGGTGAGAAAGCTGGGAAACTATGATGTAAGTCAAGAAATCAGGACCCGAGATGATTCTTTTCCAATTTTCTACTTAAGTTCTTGTCATTTCCAATCATTTGCACCTCCTTTAATAGTCCAGCTCACCTCACTTCAATGCCATTTCCAATTCTCATGACCTTTCCAGAGAAACTGGTTGGACCAAATCCCTGACATGTACATCAGAATGAGTATCTGATGTCTACAGCTAGCCGTCTGTCATCCATCTCCATTTTCACTGTAATGCCCCTGCCTGCACTATGGACATTATCCTCCCTGACTGTTCGACCACAGAAGTTGGCATAGGCAAACTACCAGCCTTACCATCATCATTGCCACTTCAGCACTTCAGCACACTTCTTCAGGAACACCTACAACTTGCAAGTTCTGCCAAGTTGCTTTTCAAGCAGGAATACCCATGCATCTATGCCAAATGCACCTTGTGGATTTTAGCTTGCTTTCATCACTCTCAGTCACTTTGGAATTAATTAGAGCCTCTGTATCTCGCATTGGTTTTTCTTACAAAGGGAAAGGTTGTCAGCTTGTCAAGGTGAAGGGCACTAAACAATCATAGGGGTGGACGTGTCACAGTACAGCACTGGGCTCTGTCAGTATCACGTCACCGCATGCACTATAGCTTATGTGGCAAAAACATTGCATGTGCTTCTAGCAAGCAGCCACGTCTGAAAGTCAAAGGGGAACAGCCTTCAAGAACGGGGTCGAGAACGACTACAGTCAGTCATAAAGCTTGTGTGGTTTCATTCCAGTGAATTGGCCACAGTCAGTCAAGCACTAAGTCCTACTAGAGTCCTGCGGAAAGTGGGCAACTCAACTTTGAGGAAGGGCATCATTGATCACAGAGGCAATAGTGACCAGTGAAAAGGGGACAATTTGAGATAGCAGGGTGGGATCTCATAGAACACAGACAAGGGCACAGATCTCCAGGACTATCACACTGGCCTCTACATGAGGAGAGTGTCAGGCCAACAGGGTATGGCAATTCAGAAAGTCACAGCCTGTTGGAGTAAATTGGGGGCATTGATAGTTACCTAAAAGTGGTGATGGGAGTGGGGAGGGTTGATGGAAACAGGAGGACGCCAAAAGCTTATGGAGTCACTGGGCCAGTGAAGATGCAGTTGGATTCATCATACAGCCACTGCTCCCTGTTTTGCCATCCATCTAACTTTAAATTGCACTCCATGGCGGCTCGGACATTGTCCAAGAATGCATGTTAAGAGTTATGTCCTTGAGCAATCATGACCGTGACGTTGTGCAAACCTTGTGCCTCAGTAACTGTAATTAGGTAAACTATGTTAAAAGTGTCACCAAACTTGGCATCTCACAAACACATTCCATAGCTATCACCAGAAGCCAACATGTCATCGTCACCACATTCACACACTGAACTGTAAGTATGCCAAGAGCATGATCTGTGATGAGGAAAGTGTGAAGCCAAAAATGATGGTTTCCCACCAGAATTCAAATTCCTCAATGGAACATGAACATTTTGGTCGAACAATGTATATTTAGGTTCAGTTGTACGCGTTAGGGTTCCCTTTAGAGGCATGACATTGATCTATTTGGGAAGCCTCCTTGACTCACAATGCTATGATATATCATGAGACTCCATTAGGTTGGATTTGAGGGCTCAGGAACTCCTTTAATGAAGCTGTGTTCTCTTGCTGACATTCCTCACAGATTATCTGCTTATACATTTCACATGTATATGGCCTGTGATGGTTCAATGCCTTCTTCCTCAGAGAAGAAGAGCTGAGGGCTTGTAGCATTGGCCCTTTCTGGCCTGAGTGCTGCCACAGCCTGAATATGACATCAGTAACTATTAGTTATCTAAGAAGGATAAAATATTGTCCAGTTTAAGAAGGACTTTGTGTTGGTAGTAGTGGGAGAGCAGTTCAGCACAGCACAGTGAAGCACATTGGGTTAGTTACTGAGATCTCCCCATTCCCAATGAGTGGCTGTGTTTGTCTCTGGCCAATTCGAAAATGTCTACTGTGTTGTGATGAGTCTGCCATGTGGCACAACCCCATCAGGCTTGTCTCCAGCACAGGACTATTTTTCCTGCATTGAAACAATGAGAGGGATTGAATCCGATGGATTTAATCCAGAGACCCAGCCAATGTTCTAGGGAGCTGGACTCAAATCCCGCCATGGCAGATGGTGGAATTTAAATTGAAAAAGTTTCTGGAATTAAGAGCATACCAATGACCATGCGTCCATTGTTGATTGTTGGAAAAAACCCATCTGGTTCACTAATGACCTTTAGGGAAGGAAATTGCCATCTTTACCTGGTTTGGTCTACATGTGACTCCAGACTCAGCAATGTGGTTGACTCGTAACTGCCGTCTGGGCAAGTAGGGATGGGGAATAAATTCTGGCCTAGCTAGTGACGCCCTCATCCCATGAATGAATAATTAAAAAAACAGCAGTTAGCGGTGATGCAGAAACGAGGTGTTGCCAGTGAGTGAGTGGGAAGCACAGAAGGCAGGAAAGGTTCATTGTTTGAAAGGATGTGGTGAGTGTGAGCCTTTGAATGCACATGATGCATGCAGTAGTGGGGGTTGCAGTGTTCCGGTGGGGTGTGTGCAGTAGCACAGTTAGACTGAGTGGTGGCGCTGTGAGTGAGAAGTAGCAGAGAGAAGATGGTAGAACTTACGCTTGTGGAACACAGATCATTAACCTTTCTCCTGTACTGCTGTGCATTTAATTTAGCCCGGAAAACCGAACTGACACAGGCCACGATGTGTATCCAGGTTGGCACACTTGGGTAGTGTGGTCTCCTTTGACAGCCCACAGAAAGAATGACTATCCTCCTCTCCACAACCTTGTCCACCAGTGTCTCTGGGTCCACGGTCAGCAAAGCGGGGAGCTAGCCTGCCTTTCTCGGCCATAATCCCAGCGATGATGTTCAAGCACCGCAGAGAGAGGGGCAGCTCCTTATTCGCGTTGTCTGAAGTGATACACAGCCAGGGTTTAAAAATGACAGTGTTGGCACGCACGCTGGAAGGTTTTGGCAGCGCCAAGCACCTCTGCCTCTCCGGCTGTGTGATTCCTCGAGAAAGATACCAAGGCGTCAGCATCGGCAGTTTTTGCTATCGCCAAGGAGTCTGGTTGCCTGTGAACGAGGTGAACAGCAGATGATTGTGTGTGGAAAGTTGCTCCATGACAGGAAGGACCAGGCGCCATGAACCTCCTTAACGTTTTGACTGAAATAGGGAAATTCCACCCCAAGAGACTGGGTGTCTAAAGCTAGAGGTCATAAATATAAAATAGTACTAAATCCAGAGCTGACCAGGGGTCAAGACTCATCTGCTCATGTCCAAACAAGTTTGTTAAAATAGCAGCAGATCGATGTTCTTTTATTCCTTGGCTTGGAGGGGATCTTGCAGATGATACTGCTCACATGTATCTGTTGCTGAATAACACACACTGCTGCCACTGTGATAAACACAGCAAATGCTGATGATGGAAGGGGTATCAGTCAAGTGGGTTGCTATAACCTGGATGGTATCAAGCATTTTGTGTATGCTTGGAATTGGACGAAGACAAGTGGAGTAAATACTATCAGACTGCGGACTTGTGCTTTGTTGATGGTGGACAGATTGAAGGTCAGAAGGTGATTTATCACTGCAGAATTCCCAGCCTCTGACCTACCCTTGTAAACACAGTATTTAAATAGCTGTCCAGTTTCTTTACAGGTCAAGACTGAAGCCAAAGATACTGGGGATTCAGTGATAATAATGGCATAAAATGTTAACGGAAATGGTTAGTTTCTGTCTTGTTAGAGATGATTATTACCTGGTACTTGTGTGGCATGAATGTCACTTGCTACTTGACAGCCAAAGATTGAGTGTTGCTCAGGTCTTTACATCTGCAGACATGGACTGCTGCAGCATCTGGGGAGTTGTCAAAGCTGCAGAACATTGTAAAATCATCAGCGAATATCCACAAACCTGACTTTCTGGAGGGATGCTCATTCCTAAAGCAAGCATAGGACACTACCCTGAGTGTGTGATGGGGTCAGGTTACATACTGCGTATTTAATTTTTTACCACTTCCTCAATTCTCACTCACCCATGATGAGACTAATATCAAGGTCAAAGTAATTTGATCAACTAACCTGGAATCTTCTGGTCAGTACAGTTCATGTTACACAAGATAGTGTATAGTTTTGGAGAAACTACAAAGAATACACTTCTTTACCTCTTTGAATCCATGGGCTGAGCTGTTACATCTATTGTGGTAACATTAGTTCTTTTATAATTTATAGATCTGGTTCTACACAAGCAGCATCTTCAAAGAGTCTGGCATCAGTGACGATCATATCCCATACATCACTCTGAGCACCGGTGCCATTGAGATCACTGCTGCAATTATTTCTGTAAGTAAAATTTATACTGTTCAATCTACAAAGCTTTGACCAAAAATTGTCAGGATTAGCTACTGTCTTTAAAAAGGCAATGTTTATCTGCCTGTCTTATTTTGTCAAGGGTAGTTTGAATTTGTGCCATGAGTGGAATGCAGTCAGCAGCAGATTTTAAAACTAGCTCTTCAATTAATTTGTCAGGTCCTTATAAACACAGTAGAGCAGAATGAGCTGCACCTCCTTTTAAAAGAAAGATCAGACTTTCCAAGGAGTGGCCATCTCAGGGATTCTGGCCATTTTTTAAAAAACTAACAAAGGGAGCACTGTATTTCTGAGAGGAGATCCCATTCAGTTTTCCCTCAGAATCACGGAGCTGTACTTCCATTCTGTTCCATCCAGAGGAAGGCAAACTGTAGAATCCCTACAGTGTGGAAAGAGACCATTCAGTCCAGCGGGTCTGCACTGATCCTCCAAAGCGCATCCCCAGACCCCCTTCTCATCAGCTGCCCTATTCTGATAGGGAGAAACAGAGATGGTTGTTGGAGGGTAAAGTGGGAGGGTCACAAGCAGAGCAAGAGTAGAGGGGCCAGGTCATAGAATCATAGAATCCCTACAATGTGGAAGTAGGCCACTCAGCCAATCGAATCCATACTGACCCTCCAAAGACCACCCTACCCAGACCCACCCCCCCGACCCTATCCCTGTAACCCTGCTTTTCCCATGGGGTAATTCATGGGAGGAATCAAACCTGGATCCCTGGTGCTGAGAGGCAGCAGTGCTAACCACTGAGCCACCATGCCACCCTTGGCAGGTCCGTGGAAGGAGGGGATGGAGATGGGCATGAAGAGGCTGTCAGGTGCAGAGCTGAGAAAGGTTGTCGGGTGGGGTGGGGGGTGCGGGTGTTTCATATCCTGGTGTTTGATTCAAGGGTCCCATATGGAGCAGCAGAAGGGACTCAGTGTCAGGACTGGAGCAGGAGAAGAACAGTGATGGATCCAATGGGGTCTCAGCTCCAAGGCTGTTACAGCCCTAGGATATCAGGTCAGGGTCTGGGGAAGGTACAGACTGGGAGGAGGGATGTGAGGTAACTAGGGGGTCTTTTCAATAACTACTGAAGGATTAGGGCAGATATTTAATAGTCGAACTGCTGCTGAATAGCTATTTATGTAATTTACTTGGAGCCCATCAAATCCTCCAAATTAAATGGACACTTCTGGAGGATTCTGGGTGTAAGGAATTACCAGTGAAATCTTCAATTTCCCAGGTTATTCTTTATTTAAATGGGGAAAAACTGCAGAAAACTGCAACACAAAGGGAAACACAGTAAGCTAGCACACAAGGCCAGTGGGTAAACAGGAAGGCTAATGGAGTGTTGACCCTTATTTCAAGCGGCTTTGAGAATAAGAGTAGGGAAGTATCACTGCAATTGAATAAGGTGCTGGTGAGACTGAATCTGGAATACTGTGAGCAATTTTGGTCCCCTGATTTAAGGAAAGATATTACAAGAGTAATTGATCAATTGGCACACTCTTGATGCCATATGTGCCGGTTAATAAAAGGTTTGTTGGATTTCATTGGAAATAGTTCAGAGAAGGTTCACAATGGTGATCCGTGGTATGGAGGGATTGCCTTAGAAGCAAAGGTTAAACAACTCGGGACTCTACTTACTGGAATTTAGAAAAATGAGAGGCGATCTCATTGAAACATGTAATATTCTTAAGGGGCTTGACAGGGTAAATGCTGAGAGGATGTTTTCCCTCATGAGAGAATGTAGGACCAAAAGGCCTAATCTCAGAATAAAGAGGTGCTAATTTAAGGAGGAATTTCTTCAAGCAGAGGGTTGAGAAGCTTTGGAATCCCTAGCCACAGAGAGCTGTAGGGGGAGAGTCCATGTGTTTATTTAGGGCTGAGATAGATAGATTCTTTGATCAGTCAGGAATCCAGGGTTACAGGGAAAGCGGATGTGAAGAATGTTGGATCAGTCATGATCCTACTGAGTACCAGAGCAGGCTTAAGTGGCCAAACGGTCTTACTGCTGTTTCTATTCATTGTGGTCTGATGGTAACTCTCTTATTGAGCTACAGTAACAAGTGACTGTCAGCAAATTCGATCTGAAGCTTCGTTGAGTTGCTGCTGCAGAGCAAACCTTGTTACATTTCCTTTTTCTTACACTTTGCAAGCGAGGTCTATTGTTCATTAACTTTCTGAATGGTGTTCAGTCAAACGCAGCTTTCATCAATCTGATCAAAATCTAGAAATCTCCAGAGTGTAACAGTCTCTGGCTGTGCTTTTGGAAGAATTGCTTTATTCTGGACCATGAGACTCCGAGTATAAACCCTTGTATAACAGTTACCAACTGCAGATGTTGACTGCACAGTAATTCATATAAGTAGAAAACTAAGAATGTGTGGGGAATAATTGATCTCATTCCATATCAGGCTCAAGGCCATTGTTGCAATGACCTATGCAAAGCAACATATTATTACTTGCCATTTCTTATGGTGGCCAGGTTGATTTTTTTTTTGTTCATGGCTATAATTAAGGACTGTAAGTGAAGTAGGACCTGGTTCTTGAACTTTAGGACATAGCCAGCCCAGAACAAAGCTAAATTTGTATTTTTCAGCTGTGGGTACAAGTCTCAGAACGTGGCAGAACTTGCAAGATGTACGTGGGCGTGGGATAGGAGGAAAGTATCCAGCAAGGGACAGTTCTGAAAAGGATATATTTCAAAAGGCTCAGCATGCTGTTCTACTTACTCTTGTGTCAGGTTGTCTGTACTGTGAATGTTTGTTGGGTTAGGACACATGCTGTTATTCTGCAGTAGGAAATACAAACAACATGATCAGTAGGACACAAACAGTATCGTGGTTAAGATTAATACTGACAACGACATACTGTATAATGTGTGACATGGAAAGCATTAACTTGTTATCTAGTCTAGTGATAAAATAACATGATGCAGATAATGATTTTCTTTTTATTTAGCATGCCTTGAACAAATAAATAATAGCTTGCACAAAACAGCAAAATATTTCTTGTTAAAAGCTAATATTTCTCCTTCAGACACTTGTTCGTTTAATGATTTTGAAAGTCCTCATTTCCATCAGAAAGGAATTTGCTTTTAACTTTAACAACAGAGTTCTCAGGATTGGGAGCCTCCATAAAGCTTGGTTCGGTCATACTCGAGCCCTTGCTAGTTTGTAAATTGGAGAGGCTCAAAGAATATATGTCTGTCAAATTATACAGTGGAGGGTAATAATGGAGAAAAGCTTTCCCTGGTGAAACATAATGGTTGAGCAGTCATACGGAACCTTTGACTAAAGCTGATTTCTGACCTGACAAATTCAGTTGTGCACATACATAACATGTTGTACAGGATCTGAGGAATTTAGTTGTGAATAAATAGTTGCAGAATTGTGGTCACATTGATTCTGCTCATGTGTCCAAGCTTTAAGTCACATTAATTTTCCCCAGTTGGAGGAATTAATGCGAGACTATTAATCCAGAAACCCAACTAATGTTCTGAGGACCTGGGTTTGAATACCACCACGGCAGATGGTGAAATTTGAATTCAATAATTAGGAAAAAAAGTCTGGAATTAAAAATCTACTGATCACCATGAAATCCTTGCCGATTGTCGGAAAACCCATCTGGTTCACTAATGTCCTTCAGGGAAGAAAATCTGCCACCCTCAGCTGGTCTGGCCTACATGTGACTCCAGACCCACAGCAATGAGGTTGACTCTCAATTGCCCTCTGAAATGGCCTAGCAAGCCACTCACTTGTACAAATCACTACAAAGTCTCAAAGAAATGAAACCAGACAGATCACCTGGCATTGACCTAGGCACCGGAAAAGACAACAGCAGAAACTGCCCTGTCAACCCTGCAATGTCCTCCTCACTAACATCTGGGAATTAGTGCCAAAATTGGGAGAGCTGTCTCACAGACTAGTTAAGCAACAGCCTGACATAGTCATACTCACAGACTCATACCTTACAGACAATGTCCCAGACATCACCATCCCTGGATATGTCCTGTTCCACCAGCAGAACAGACCCAGCAGAGGGGGTGGCACAGTGGTATACAGTTGGGAAGGAGTTGCTGTAGGAGTCCTCAACATTGACTCCGGACCCCATGAAGTCTCATGGCTTCAAGTTAAACATGGGCAAAGAAACCTCCTGCTGATCACCACATACTGTCCTCCCTCAGCTGATGAGTCAGTACTTCTCAATGTTGAACAACACTTAGAGGAAGCACTGAGGATGGCAAGGGCACAAATTGTACTCTGGTTGGGGGATCTCAATGTCCACCACCAAGAGTGGCTCGGCAGCAGTACTACTGATTGAGCTGGTCGGGTCCTAAAGGACATAGTTGCTAGACTGGGTCTGTGGCAGGTGGTGAGGGAACCAACAAGAGGGAAAAGCATACTTGACTCATCCTTACTAATCTGCAAGCTGCAATTGCATCTGTCCACGACAGTATCGGTAAGAGTGACCATCGCACAGACCTTGTGGAGACAAAGTGCCGCCTTCACATTGAGAATAATCTCCATCATGTTGTGTGGCACTGTCACTGTGCTAAATGGGACAGACTTCGCACAGATTTAGCAACTCAAGACTGGGCATCCATGAGGCACTGTGGGCCATCAACAGCAGCAGAATTATATTCCAGCACAATCTGTAACCTCATGGACCAGTATATCCCCTAGTCAACCATTACCATTAAGCCAGGGGCTCAACCCTAGTTCAATGGAGAGTGCAGGAGGGCATGCCAGGAGCAGCACCAGGCATACCTGAGGATGAGGTATCAACCTGGCGAAGCCATCAAACAGGACTCCTTGCATGCAAAGCAGCAAGTTATAGACAGAGCTAAGCAATCCCACAACCAACAGATCAGATCTAAACTCTGCAGTCCTGCCATATCCAGTCGTGAATGGTGGTGGACAATTAAACAACTCTGGAGGAGGTGGTTCCACAAATATCCCCATCCCCAATGATGGAAGAGCCCAGCAAATCAGTGCAAAAGATAAGGCTGAAGCATTCGCAGCAATCTTCAGCCAGAAGTGCAAATAGATGATCCAGCTTGGCCTCCTCCAGTGGTCCCCAACATTATAGATACCAGTCTTCAACCAATTCGATTCACTCCACGTGATATTAAGAAACAGTTGGAGACACCGGATACTGCAAAAGCAACGGGCCCTGACAATATTCTGGCTGAGGACTTGTGCTCCAGAACTTGCTGCCCCCCCTAGCCAAGCTGTTCCAGTACAGTTAAAACACTGTTATCTACCCGACAATGTGGAAAATTGCCCAAGTATATCCTGTACACAAAAAGCAGGACAAATCCAACCCGGCCAATTACCGCCCCATCAGTCGACTCTTGACCATCAGTAAAGTGATGGAAGTTGTCATCAACAGAGCTATCAAGCAGCACCTGCTCAGAAATAACCTGCTCAGTGATGCCCAGTTTGGGTTCCGCCAGGGACACTCAGCTCCTAACCTCATTTACAGCCTTCAAACATCAACAGAAGAGCTGAATTCCAGAGGTGAGGTGAGAGTGACAGCCCTTGATATCAATGCTGCATTCGACCGAGTGTGGCATCAAGGAGCCCTAGCAAAACTGGAATCAATGGGTATCAGGGGGCAAACTTTCCAATGGTTGGAGTCATAGCTGACACATAGGAAGATGGTTGTGGTTGTTTGAGATCAATCATCTCAGCTCTAGGACATCTCTGCAGGAGGTCCTCAGGGTAGTGTCCTAGGCCCAAGCATCTTGAGCTGCTTCATCAAGGACCTTCCCTCCATCATAAAGTCAGAAGTGGGGATGTTCGCTGATGATTGCACAATGTTCAGCACCATTCACGACTCCTCAGCTACTGAAGCAGTCCATGTTCAAATGCAACAAGATCTGGACAATATCCAGGCTTGGGCTGACAAGTGGCAAATAACATTCGCGCCACACAAATGCCAGGCTGTGACCATCACCAATAAGAGACAATCTAACCATTGCCCCTTGACGTTCAATGGTGTTACCATCACTGACGGTCCCACTATCAACATCCTGGGGGTCACTATTGACATGAAACTCAACTGGACTCACCACCTTAACACAGTGCCTACAAGAGCAGGCCAGAAGCTGGGAATACTGCAGCGAGTAACTCACCTCCTGATTCCCCAAAGCCTGTCCACCATCTACAAGGCACAAGCCAGGATTGTAATGGAATACTTCCCACTTGCCTGGATGAGTGCAGCCCCAACAACACTCAAGAAGCTTGACACCCACTTGATTGGCACTACATCCACAAGCATTCACTCCCTCCACCATCGACGCTCAGTAGCAGCAGTGTGTACTATCTACAAGATGCACTGCAGCAATTCACCAAAGATCCTCTGACAGCATCTTCCAAACCCACAACCACTTCCATCTAGAAGGACAAAGGCAGAAGACATATGGGAACACCACCACCTCCAAGTTCCCCTCCAAGCCACTCATCATCCTGAGTTGGAAATATATCGCCATTCCTTCAGCGTCACTGGGTCAAAATCCTGGAATTCCCTTTCTAATAGCATCATGGGTTAACCCACAGCAAGAGGACTGCAGCGGTTCAAGAAGGCAGTTCACCACCACCTTCTCAAGGGCAACAAGGGATGGACAAGAAATGCTGGCCATCCAGTGACGCCCACGTCCCACAAATGAATAGAAAAAAAATTAATGCTCATGTCACATTGAGCTCCACTCAAATTGATGATGCCCCGCAGTCTTTGGTGGAGGCAGTAGAGTATCTTAAGGGAGCAGCTGAATCCTTAATGGTTCCTGAGGGTCCTCAGTAATTATGCTGAGCAAGTTGGTGAGCTCTAGAGGTCAGGGCAGGCCTCTAGAGGTCTACAAAGGTAGCCAGGAAGGAACTGAAGAATGGACTTAGGAGAGCTAGAAGTGGGTATGATCAAACCTTGGCAGTTAGGATCAAGGAAAACCCGAAGGCATTCTATGCTAATGTGAGGGACAAGAGGATGGCCAGAGTGAGGGTAGGGCCAATCAGGGGTAGTGGAGGGAACTTGTGTGCGGAGTCAGAGGAGGTAGAAGAGGTCCTTAATGAATACTTTGCTACAGTATTCACCAGTGAGAACGACCTTGATGTTTGAAACAGGCTGATATAGTCGAACAGGTTGATGTTAGGAAGGAAGATGTGCTAGAAATTTTGAAAAACGTGAGGATAGATAAGTCCCCTGGGCCAGATGGGATATACCCAAGGTTACTACGGGAAGCGAGGGAAGAGATTACTGCCCTTTGGTGATGTTCTTTGCGTCCTCACTGTCCACTGGAGTAGTATCAGATGATTGGAGGGTGGCAAATGTCATTCCCTTGTTCAAGAAAGGGAATAGGGATAATCCTGGGAGTTACAGACCGTTCAGTCTTACTTCTGTGGTGGGAAAATGGGAAGGATTCTGAGAGATAGTATTTATGATTATTTGAAAAAGTACAGTTTGATTAGAAATAGTCAGCATGGCTTTGTGAGGGGCAGGCCATGCCTCACAGCCTTATTGAATTATTTGAGGATGTGAGAAAACACATTGATGAAGGTAGATTAGTGGATGTGGTGTATATGGATTTTAGCAAGGCATTTGATAAGGCTTCAGATGGTAGGCTCATTCAGAAAGTAAGGAGACATGGGATTCAGGGAGATTTGGCTGTCTGGATACAAAACTGGCTGCCCAATGGAAGACAGAGGGTGGTAGTAGATGGAAAGTATTCAGCCTGGAGCTCGGTGACCAGTGGTGTTCCGCAAGGATCTGTTCTGGGACCTCTGCTGTTTGTGATCTTTATAAATGACTTGGATGAGGAAGTGGAAGGGTGGGTTAGTGAGTTTGCCGATGACACGAAGGTTGGTGGAGTTGTGGACAGCGTGGAGGGCTGTTGTAGGTTGCAATGGGACATTGACAGAATGCAGAGCAGGGCAAAGAAGTAGCAGATGGAATTGAACCCAGAAAAGTGTGAAGTGATTCATTTTGGAAGGTCAAATTTGAATGCAGAATACAGGGTTAATGGCAGGATTCTCGGCAGTGTGGAGGAACAGAGGGATCTTGGGGTCCACTCCATAAATCCCTCAAAGTTGCTATCCAAGTTGATAGGGTTATAAAGAAGGCTTATGGTGGGTTGGCTTTCATTGGCAGGGGAATTGAGTTTAAGAGTCATGAGGTTACACTGCAGCTGTATAAAACCCTGGTTAGACCACACTTGGAATATTGTGTTCAATTCTGGCCGCCTCATTATGAGAAGGATGTGGAAGCTTTAGAGAGGGTGAAGAGGAGATTTACCAGGATGCTGCCTGGACTGGAGGGCAGGTCTTATGAGGAAAGTTTTAGGGAGCTAGGACTTTTTTCATTGGAGCGAAGAAGGATGAGAGGTGACTTAATAGAGGTGTACAAGATGATGAGAGGCATAGATAGAGTGGATAGTCAGAGACTTTTTCCCAGAGCGGAAATGACTATTAATGAGGGGGCATAATTTTAAAGTGATTGGAGGAAGGTATAGGGGAGATGTCAGAGGTAGGTTCTTTACAAAGAGAGTGGTGGGCGTGTGGAATGTGCTGCCGGCAGTGGTAGTGGAGTCAGATACTTTAGAGACTTTTAAGTGACTCTTGGATAGGCACATGGAGGATAGTAAACTGTAGGGTATGCAGAGTAGATTGATCTTAGTAGGATAATAGGTTGGCACAACATCGTGGGCTGAAGGGCCTGTACTGTGCTTTTATGTTCTGTGTTCTATGTTCAAATCTAGTTCACCACAGAGGCAGACTCGAGACAATTTGCGTACTCAACAAGTTAAGGGAGATGAACTACATTCAAGTTCATAGAAACCAGACCAAAGTCCATGGATTGAGGATACAGTCAAAACAAAGAGGGCACCCTGTTGAACATCCAGGATGCTGCAGAAAAGGACTGTACCTTTCCCAATTAAGAATATATTGCCTCGTCCTGAAATACACTGTAAAGAAAAAGGTAGTTGTTTCATTAGAGCAGCTGTGTACCATGATGAATATTCATGAGTTTGAGGGTTTCCTAGATGACATTACGGGGCAACAACGTGAGTTGGCAGTGACTGCTTTTCCCTGCAAAAGGCATTCAGAAGATTAAAATTCCTGCAAATAAAGTAATGCATCAATGACCCAGTCCAACAGCAGCAACAGCCTCCACAAAGAATATTGAAGAGATAATCTATCCTCCAGTGGAGAAATGATCCACGGATTGGAATCAAGTCAACAGCCTTCAGGCAGAAGGTCTGTCATCTTCCAAGTCCAAAAATGTGAACATTTTGGGAAAATTGTGAAAATTCACACCACTTGTACTTGTGAAATCTGAAACGTGGGGAGGGAGGGTGTAGAGGCAAATGTAATAGAATAATATACATCAATGTATGAATAAACAGTGGGGAATAACGAAATAGCTCTAAAAGAGTTAATATTCATGTTAGACAAATCTCCTCCCAATCTGATGATGCCACGTGGGTGGAGATGGTAAAGTTCTGCAGAAGCATCTGAAAGAGTTAATGTTGGTGACTGCATTAAGCTCCATCTAATTGTACAGGCTTGGGTGGGGATAAGGCAGAATATCAGAAGATCTCCAACTGTGACAACCTATGTCCATAATTTCTCATAGCCTTAGTAACAATCGCTGGGATGTTCTAAGGAGTGGCATTCACAGTCAGATTGTCTGGCTGCTCCTTTTTGTTCTGTTCGTACTGAGCTCTGCGTTAATAATTGGGAATTCCAATCCTGGCTCCTTCAGGAATGTGGAATGTGTTTTGAAATCAACACACATCCCCACAGTGCAGGATAGATCTAACCATAGCCCCTTTTGCAGCAGTGTGCCGCATTCTGAGACTTCACTATCCAAGGACACAGCCAGACACTTTGACAGCTGCAGTGAAAGGATAAATTTGTAAAGTAAGTGTGGGATTAGAGTGGCATTTGTTTAACGGTGCAAGGTGGATTGGTTGGAGATTTTAATATCCTTAAGGAAGAATAATTTCACAGAGTTTTTCTTGAGTAGCTTCTGTATCAAATACCCATCACCGCTGGTCAAAAGCAAACTGAGGGACAGAATATTTAAATCCTGAAAAGTAACTTCCCCTAATTCTGCTGGAAACATGCTGACATTTGATGCAGATATTTCTAAACTGTTCGAAGTGCAAATTCAAGAAAGCCTTTTACAGATTTTCCCTTTAAAATTGGTTTGAAAGTAACAATTTATCCACTCTAATCCTTTCATTTCGTCTCTGTATTCAAATCACAGCAAGAGCTCTCAGTTTGTTAAGCCCAGATCCTGGGCAAGTTTCTCCAACTCGTTATGGTTTCAGACGCCACACCCTGAAACTGTATAGCTCCCAGATGATGAGGAATGAGTTTGATTCCCTTTTTTATTCACCCAGCCCTTTAGTTGATTGCACCAAGGTTAGTTTAAAAAGGATCTGTTTCATCATACGCCAGACAGCATCAGAGGAGCAGGAAAGTTGACGTTTCAGGTCGGGACCCTTCCAGCATCGGCAGTTCTTACTATCTCTGTTTCATTGTTCATAGCTTTCTCCACACCCAAATGAACATGTTTCTTTTAAAGGGAGTAGATGTAACCAGGCTTATTGAGCTAAGAAAAGGAGTGAGTTTCTTATGATTTTATTAGTTGCTAAATCTGAGAAGAGTCAGGAATTTAACACACTCATTGGTTAGAAATAAAGAGGTGATCCAAAAAGATAACATTTTTAAAAGTTATATGGTTCAGATTCTGATGTGTACATGAGGATCAGATGGTTGAATGTTGTGCCCATTGCAGTGGAGGTTTGTTGGAAGCATTGACATTAATAATGAAACAGTCAATTTCTGACATTTTTGGGTTTATGGGCTGATTGACATTACTTTGTGCTGATTCATTTTTAGACTACACTCTGAGTGAAAAAGGATCTCCTTTTTGTTGCCCTGCTATACGGGGGTAACTAGGGGATAGTCCTTCAATTGGTGACCATCACAGTATGCTAATGCTTGAATACAGGTTGGTTACCACATGAGCTTTCAGCCCAATTAGTTCACTAGAAAAAGCACAAAACATGTCTGCACTTTGGGACATAATCTGCGGGGTGTGACTCACTATTGAGCAAGGGGCCGTTAGCCCCTTGTTGTCTTTGTAGTCACAAAAGGTCACAATCCAGTGTGTTAGATGTTGCTTGACAACTTTAGATGCTACATCTCACTTGTCCTACACATTTTATTTTATACCTGCAGTTCTTATATCTGTGGCATTCCTCTTATTTTAAAACAAATACATACTTTGGAATTAAGCATTAAAATTATCATCAGTACTTTGGGTTCCACACTCATGGTCATGACAAAATGCACTGTGGTTCACGATGTCTGATGTTGGAAAAGTAAAGCATCGATGCTTGGTGTAAGCACATTTTCAAATCTCAGCTCATTACTCACAATAATTCTGGATATGAATATATTTATGTATATATGTCCTATAGCCCCATCTTATGTCAGAATAGGTCATGGCACTGTCACCTGTTTGTGATGCATTTAGTGTGGATTATTTATACCTTTACACTATGTTTGTAAACAAATGAGAAAAGGTACCAACCAAGTACTTTCTGTTGATCAGTGCATCCCTTCAAATATCTTCTACAGAAAAAAATAATGTGAGAAAGTGAGAAGCTGCAAATAATCTTCACTGAACCAATTTTAACTAAATTTATGATCTGTCAGTACGCTCGAGACAGTGCCCGTCAATCTCTCTCTTGTACTTTAATAGAACCAAAAGGCCATTGGTTTTATGGCTTAGATCAGTGTGGGAGACATTTATTGGCTGTGTAATACAAACAAATAAACAGAAGTTACATAATTAACTCATTTCCTTCAGTTTACTAAGCCAGTTATTGTAATATTGCTGGTATGTGAAAGAAAAACTGACCGAGAGTAAGTATTTAGTGAGTTGGCTTGTCAGTTGGTCCCAAATTCTGTGTGTAATTAATAAAGATTTACCGAAAAGGAGATCAAAAATAGCGTTTGCTTTTTAATTGATGATGGCAGCAATGTTGTCAAACTGTGCCCCTTTAACTTTGGAATTTGGACATGTGCAGTTAAGATAGTGGAGAAGGTAAGGAATAGGGGATGAGAAGGGCTGTCAGCAGAAGGGCATGTTGTTCCAGGAAACAATTCTCCACCTGATCCTCAGAGAGAACGATGTGTACCTGATGCCACCGTTTCACTAAGGACAGCATCACTAAAATAGTGCAGCACTCTGGCTCAGTGGTTAGCACTGCTGCCTCACAGTGCCAGGGACCCAGGTTCAATTCCACCCTTGGGTGACTGTGTGTGGAGTTTTCATATTCTCCCTGTGTCTGCGTGGGTTTTCTCTGTGTGCTCTTGTTTCCTCCCATAGCCCAAAGATGTGCAGGTTAGGTGGACTGGCCATACTAAATTGCATATAGTGTCCAGGGATGTGCAAGCTAGGTGGATTAGTAATGGGAAATGCAGGGTTGCAGGGACAGGGGCTGGGGTGTGGGTGGGATGCTCTTCAGAGGGTTGGTGTGGACTTGTTGGGCCTGCTTCCACACTGTATGGTTTCTAAACCTGTACCCTGCTCCAGCTGCAACTGTAGCCTTAGAGCAGTGACCTCATTTTAGGTGAATGTGAACAGATCGTGCATTTTTTTTTTCAATGCTCGTTCCTGAGTAGAGCAGGAAATACTTGTTACATCTGCAGATTTGGCATCCATAATGTTGCGGCTCTGTATTCTGATAGAGCTCAATGCATTTCATTCTGTCTTGTTCAAAAGGAACAAACGGCAGACTCCTTAACTTTGCGAAGTGTGCCCATGGAGCATTAGACATTGACTGCATACTCACCACTTTGCAAGTGTGACATGTCAACTTACACAACCAATCATGTCAGTTGATGCCTAGTATCTGGGCAGCAGCCATGATGCCCTTCATTCTTCCATCCACAGTGCCATCTGCATTTGAGCTACCTTGAAAAGCCAAAGGATGGCCATTGGGAGCCAAGGCAACATGGCTCAGGACCCCTATGCACATGGACTGCATGCATTCAACAATCGTGCACTGCCAGCAAAGTTTCATAGAGCTGATCAACAGCATGTTGGCCCACAGTCTGATTGCTCTGCCACCCTACAGCACTAAGCAGAGCAGGGGCAAGATTGATGACAATGTTGCAAATGTTATCTTCATGACAACTGTATGGTGATCAGCTGAGGAACAGGGTGAGGAAGAGAGGAGGCAACCAACATAACCCCTTTCTGACTGGGCTGTCTTTTATTGTCTCATACAATGGTGATACCAGTAGCAGTACCCTAAGTGCCCACTGTTGAATAGTCCTATAGCCCCATCTTCATCGGTAGCCTCTCCCCTGCTCTTTCACCTCTTGTTCTTCTATTACTGCAATTGTGCCTGCAAGGGCGAAGGCACAAGTGTAATATTGTAGTGAAGGAAGGGAGTAAAATAAAGCAGTGTATGGCTACACCATCTGCAGTTTGCAAATCAGATATAGGATGAAGAGGAGGTTGGATGTTTGAAGTTTGATTAGGCACAAGGATATTGTCCCTTTCTATGGTTTCAACTTCACCGCAGCCACAGCCTCAGCCATTCCTGTTCCAGTGACAGCCAGCAACATTTCCTCTATTAGTGGATTTGCAAGGACCTGTCCTAAAATGGTTAGGCCCTCCTGCTTCCAACTCGAACCCTCCATGTCCTGCAAGAGAGAGTGAAGTGTTAAATGAATTATGGTGCTTCTGGCTGCAAGATGTGGTCATCATAAATAAATAGCTGGCAACATGTGCAAATTGCAAGATGTGTGTGAGACTTGGATCAGTGCTGTATGCATGAGGATGAAGTGAAGTATCGAATGACGAGGTGAGACCTAAGTGATAGATATTGATGATAAGTGAGTGATAGGAATGTGGTGCATTGATCAGTTTATCAGCTAATGATGTGGTTGGCAGAATAGGATGTTCAAAGATATATTCTGGCTCTAACTATTCATATGAGGTCATTGAACTTGTTAAAATACCATATTCTGGTCCTCATACGTTAACTACAATGATTAGCTTGTTCAACTGCCTTTCTCAAAAATTGTCCAGAAAGGTATCTGGTATCATGTGATTTCCCCTCCTCTCCATGCCTTGCACCAAGGGCTATAATGCTGTGCCCCAGGTCAAAAGCACTTTGAGAATAACTTCCAGCTCATTGCATTTCCCCTTTTAAGAGGTGGATGATAATTTTAAGTATAAAGCTGGCCAGTGTCAGCTGCTCAGGTGTGCAGCCACTCAACAATGTACCTTACGTTGGCTATATCTTGCCTTCATTTAAATTAACAGACAGCAGGATACTTGCATGCTGCCTGCATCAGAATAAATGGCCATGATGGTATTTTATACGTGTGAATATTGTTTAATTTCTTTCCTTATTCCTGTTTTACGATATCCAGCTTATAAACACTCGTACTTACAAACGCGATCCAATACAGGGGTAATTTTAAATATCTGACATATAAAATTTCTTGTACTTACGAACAGCTGATTTACATTGTCCTGCATTGTGTTGGGACTAACATACAAATTGACTTGTGAGTCGACTCAAGAATGGAAGCTGTTCGCACCCCTGGGACTGTCTGTATACAAATATAGGAATTAGAGACAGGACTCCGAGAGAAGATGATAAAATGATCCCAGATGGTGGTATTATGGAACAAAAATGAAATCTGGCTTGATGAGACATTTTTTTGCAAACTAACCCGGTGGCCAGACACTGAAGCATAGCTACATGGGGCTACAGGATTTCTTTAGCAACTGAATGAAAGTTCATTACACAAAACAGATAAATAAAAACCACGCTATCTAAATATAGAACACACTTGGAAAGATTTAAAATGTACAGCAATGTTATTTTCAACACCATTAATTTGCAGAAATTTAAGTCAGAGAAACTGCCTCTCTATATCAAATCTTTAAGTTCTATTTAACTGATGGTTAATCCAGTTTTTTTTTCCAATGAACTGTAGGGTCATCTTACATGAGTAATCACAAAATGAGAGCTTAGACTTTCTCAGCTTGTAATAACCTGCAAAGTACTACCCAAAGCAGAAGCCGAGAAGTCATGCACTAAATATCATGCACTGGAAGTCACACGGAAGTCGTGTACTAAATATCAGGGGAGGCGATGGCCTAGTGGTATTATCGCTGGACTGTTAATCCAGAGACCTAGATAACGTTCCGGGAACCCGGGTTCGAATCTCACCATGGCAGATGGTGGAATTTGAGTTCAATAAGTATCTGGAATTAAGAATCTAATGATGACCATTGTCGATTGTTAGGAAAAACCAATGTGGTTCACTAATGTCCCTTAGGGAGGGAAACTACCATCCTTACCTGGTCTGGCCTACGTGTGACTCCAGAGCCACAGCAATGTGGTTGACTCTCTTGACAATTAAGGATGGGCAATAAATGCTGCCCAGCCAGTGATGCCCTCATCCCACTAATGAATAAGGAAAAAAAATCAGATTTGACTCATAACTTTATTTCTGTCTGTATGGACACTGCCAGACCTGCTGGTTTTCTCCAGCACTTTCTGTTTTTATTTCAGACCTGGTCTGGACTGCATGTGACTCCGCAGCAATGTGGTTGACTCTTAAGTGCCCTCTGGGGATGGGCAATAAATGCTGCCTAGCCAGTGATGCCCTCATCCCGTGAATGAATAAAGGATCTGTTGAGGCAACTTATTTGCTGAAATACTCTGAAAACATGTTTCTATATTAGTCTCCGACCCCAGTCAGGGCTGCTATAAGCTGCTGGGGTATCTAAATGAAAATCAATGCTTTTTCTTTACTGAAATCAAGGTAATGATGATCATTGTTCACTCCCCTGTCGTAAATCAACACAATTTTTCATTAACATACCATGGTGTTTGGAGTGGGTGGGTGCCTAGGTTCCAATCACTCGCTTTCTGAACAATGTCTAAATTATACACCATTCATCGCAATTAAAATTGAGGCCTGTCCAACATTCAAACTCACTGGCAAACTTTTATCAAGGGGCTGGTATCCACAGAGCAGCAACCAAGATATTTCTCCTGCCCCAATCATTGACACTATTTCTTAGACTGTAGAGATTGAAAGTTGGCCTTGCCGGGCATTAGAGAGTTGGTCGGAGAAACTCTTGCTTTCTTGTTGGTTTTCTGTGCTGGCTTCAAAAATACCACAAATTACATTTATTTGAACTGCCTCAGGGTCGTTGAGATCTTTTGTCATAGCTATGACATTTTCTATATATCCCATAAATATATATATATATGTAATGCTATAGTGTCTTGGTGACGGTACTACAATCCCGGGTGTCCTGGAGAAGATGGTTTCTGACAGTGATTTTTCATACTGTCTCAGATAACTTTTAACTAGAGATTTTCTGCTGCAGGAATTCTCATTTCAGGCTCAGTGTCACTTGGCAGAGTCAATGCACATTAAATCAATTCCACACACCAATGTGGCTTCGCTGTTGGTAAAAGAAGAAAATATCAGAGCAAAAGAAATCCAAAATACAAAAAGAAAGATAATATACCAACCTCTTCGTTAAAACAGATGAAATACTAATGATATTTATGGGGTAGAGGAAATGTGGCACAGCACAGGTAAGGCTCAGTGTGGCCAGGCCCAGAGGGGTTTTGTCAGATTCAATATTATAATCTTTTTCTTCCATTTCCCTCTGAAATTGATAAATTGGAAGCCGGCAAGCAAAGGCACAGCTATTGCAAGCAGATATATGGTGATCAGCTGAGGAAGAGGAAGGGGAGGACCTACTAGATTATAGCTGAGTGAAAAGAGGTCATCACAAGAGTGAGGGAGCGAGAGATCGGGAATGGGTGGGAGAGTGGTTGGGAACATTAGTTGGGGGAAGAGAGGTCTCCAATCGGGAGAGGTAAGACTCCAGCCATCATTGAAAGTTTGAGCTATCTGCATTTGACCTGGCCCAGAAATACCCAGCAGTTTTTACTGCTGTCCTTACCAAGCCTTGCAAAATATGCAAGACAGCTGTTAAATTTAAATCATTTCCTATTCAAACTGACCAAACTGGATTTAAATATGTTAATGCAAGCATAGAAGCCAAATTCTGCTGGCCTGAATATTAACAATGGGCACCTAACTAACATAAGTCACTAGATGACAGCATCAGCATGGTAGGAAATGTTAGGGCTCTTGAGCCCACATGCTCCAAGCTGGCCACATCCTTATCTCTCTCCTTTTCCGTCATTTTCTTTCTCTTTTCTTTCATCTTCTGATATCATGGGGAAGCTGGAGTGGTGTTGGAGCGTCATTGGCAGCAAAGGTGGTAGGATCGAAGATTCCTGGTTTTGATAGGCACGGAACCTGGACTCAGGAACTCGGTGGTCTGTCGGCTGCAGTGAAGCTTGGTGCCCAGAACGGGGCTGCATTAGAGCCCAGCAGGCACTCGATAGGTCGTGGAGCCATCATCTAGGGGCGAGGCCCGGCGCGGACCGCAGGAGAGGCCCGGAGCGGTGTAGAGGAGAGGCCCGAAAAGGCC
>NC_063332.1:126206424-126258923 GCF_021869965.1 Rhincodon typus | reverse complement strand
GAGCGGACCGGAGGAGAGGCCCAGAGCGGTGTGGAGGAGAGGCCCGGAGCGGACCGGAGGAGAGGCCCGGAGCGGACCGGACGAGAGGCCCGGAGCAGTGTGGAGGAGAGGCCCGGAGTGGACCGGAGGAGAGGCCTGGCGCCATGTGGCACAGTCTGCTTGAGGGACTGTAATGCTGAGTTCTTATTTCTTTATTTTTCGAATTCATTCCTAAGATCCTGTACCTACATACCTTTGTACCTAAGATGGCTGGCATCTTGATAAACTTTTCCCTAAACGGTGACCAATGGTGTTACACAGGGATCTGTTCTGGGACCTCTGCTCTTTGTGATCTTTATAAGTGAGTGGATGAGGAAGTGGAAGGGTGGGTTAGTAAGTTTGCTGATGACACGAAGGTTGGTGGAGTTGTGGACAGCGTGCAGGGCTGTTTTAGGTTGCAACGGGACATTGACAGGATGCAGAACTGGGCAAAAAAGTGGCAGACGGAATTCAACCCAGAAAAGTGTGAAGTGATTCATTTTGGAAGGTCAAATTTGAATGCAGAATACAGGGTTAATGGCAGGATTCTCGGCAGTGTGGAGGAACAGAGGGATCTTGGGGTCCACTCCATAGATCCCTCAAAGTTGCTACCCAAGTTGATAGGGTTGTAAAGAAGGCATATGGTGTGCTGGCTTTCATTGGCGGGGGAATTGAGTTTAAGAGCTGTGAGGTTATGCGGCAGCTCTATAAAACCCTGGTTAGACCACACTTGGACTTTTGTGTTCAGTTCTGGTCACCTCATTATAGGAAAGATGTGGAAGCTTTAGAGAGGGTGAAGAGGAGATTTACCAGGATGCTGCCTGGACTGGAGGACAGTTCTTATGAGGAAAGGTTGAGGGAGCGAGGGGTATTTTCATTGGAGCGAAGAAGGATGAGAGGTGACTTAATAGAGGTGTACAAGATGATGAGAGGCATAGATAGAGTGGATAGTCAGAGACTTTTTCCCAGAGCGGAAATGACTATTAAGAGGGGGCATAATTTTAAAGTGATTAGAGGAAGGTATAAGGGAGATGTCAGAGGTAGGTTCTTTACACAGAGAGTGGTGGGCGTGTGGAATGTGCTGCCGGCAGTGGTAGTGGAGTCAGATACTTTAGAGACTTTTAAGTGACTCTTGGATAAGCACATGGAGGATAGTAAACTGTAGGGTATGCAGAGTAGATTGCTCTTGGTAGGATAATAGGTTGGCACAACATCGTGGGCCGAAGGGCCTGTACTGTGCTGTACTCTTCTATGTTCTATGTAAACGCAACCTATGCTATTTTACTTTTCATGCCAATTTAGTGCCAGTTTGTATGAACATTTGACATCCCTAACCGTGATCCTTTGACCTTGCATCTTCCATGCCAATTCATTCAGTATCCACCATGGGAAGACCTCAGGATCCACTCTGTGATAATGTAAAATTCTAAGCATCTATTACAGACTTTACAATGTTAAAAAAGTATTAATGAAAGATATTTTTATAGATTTAATTTGCTTTAAGTACTTAATCCTTTATAAAGACAGACATTTGTACTCATATCACCATGTATGGCATTCATATACAGTTAATCCTATTATAACCACTTGGAACTAATAATCAAGCTTTGAATCTACGAACCTCACACTGTGATAATGTTAAGTTGTAGAAACAGTCAAATCACACAAATCGCATAACGATTGTCCTCTGGATAACATAAATGTTTATTGAACTTGCAGAGACAAAATCTTTCTCGATTGAGAGTTACAGCATACTGTTTGTTTTCATAATTTAAAGGTGGAGAGTTTAAATGAACTGAAAATGTAACAGATTCATGAAGTTTATTCACCCTTTCAAGCAGATTAATGTCGATAGTAAACTATCCTGTAATGATACCTGGAATTCTCCAAAAGGGTATTTGGCATCTCCAAAGAATTCTGGTAGGTTTAGACCTTTTCCTTCAACACCTTGAAAAGGTTTCTGACTCAAGACAGCTGCTGTGTTAAACATGTTGCATCTTTGTGAATCAGGACGGTATGAAATACATCCTGTCTTCCCCCTGGCTGAAAACGCTGAGATCTAGTTCAGGAGCAGGATGTCAAGAATTGAGTCTCCAGCATCATTTTGGCTCAGGATTAATCCCCTTCCAATGTGGCAAAAACCTGGGCCAAATGCTCAATATAAAAGTTTCTCTCGCTGATTATAAAGAATATATTTACGTTTTTCATGTAGACCGGTTTATCGTTTTGGCCATGGCTATGTACAGAGGAGTTTTCTTTGCTCAAAGCCCCTATCCAATTAGTAGCCCACATTAGAGACTGGAATTGAATAAGGGAGAGTTTGGCGCTATAGGGAGGATGGTAAGGGGTTAGAGAGGTGTGTTTTAAAGTGAGGAGAGGAAGGAAGGGGGGATGCTAGCTTTTGGCCATGATCTCTAATGCACAAAAAATACCCTCTAAGATTTTTATGTTTTTCAAAGGCTCCTCTTGAGATTTGCTCAAGGACTACTTTTTAAAATTTGGATACAGAACTGGCTCAAAGGTAAAAGACAGAGTGTGGTGGAGGGTTGCTTTCCAGACTGGAGGCCTATGACCAGCAGTGTGCCACAAGGATCGGTGCTGGGTCCACTGCTTTTCGTCATTTATATAAATGGTTTGGATGTGAACATTGGAGGTACGGTTAGTAAGTTTGCAGTTGACACCAGGATTGGAGGTTTGGTGAACAGTGAAGAAGGCTACCTCAGAGTACAACGGGATCTTGATCAGATGGCTTAATGTGCTGAGGAGTGGCAGATGAAGTTTAATTTGGATAAATATGAGGTGCTGCATTTTGGAAAGGCAGATCAGAGCAGGATTTATACACTTAATAGTAAAGTCCTGGGGAGTGTTGCTGAACAAAGAAACCTTGGAGTGCCAGGTTCATAGTTCCTTGAAAGTGGATTTGCATGTAAATAAGATAGTGAAGAAGGTGTTTGGTATGCTGCCTTTATTGGTCAGTGCATTGAGTATAGGAGTTGGGAGGTCATGTTGTGGCTGTACAAGGCATTGGTTAGGCCACTATTGGAATTCTGTGCAAATCTGGTCTTCCTGCTCTTGGAAGGATGTTGTGAAACTAGGGTTTCAGAAAAGATTCACAAGGATGTTGCCAGGGTTGGAGGGTTTGAATTATAGGGAGAAGCTGAGTAGGTTGGGGCTTTTTCCCTGAAGCATCAGAGGCTGAAGGGAGACCTTACAGAAGTTTATAAGATCATAAGGGCATGGATAGGGTAAATAGACAAGGTCTTTTCCCTGGGGTGGGGGAGTTCAAAACTAGAAGGCATAGGTTTAAGATGAGAGGGGAGAGATTAAAAAGGGACGAAGGGTCTTTTTCACACAGAGGGAGGTGCATGTATGGAATGAGCTGCCAGACGAAGTGGTGGAGGCTGATACAATTATAACATTTAAAAGGCATCCGATGGCTATTTGAACAGGAAGGGTTTAGGGGATGTGGGCCAAATGCTTCATTTAGGATACCTGGTCAGTATGGATGAGTTGGACCGAAGGGTCTGTTTCCATACTGTAGAGCTCTATGACTCTAATTTCAGTGACTATCTTTCAGTTTTTAGGAGCTACCTTTGGGGAGCTGACTACTGACTAACCTATTTGTTAGATGGTGCCATCACATGTAACAATAATTGGGTCAATATATGGGGTATACAGACTTACTCAGGAGCTGAATGAGAATAATGCATCAAAATCCTCAATAATTACCAACAGGCCAATACATTTAAAGCCTTGAGTAATGTAGTGAAATGCATCAGGAAGACTTTTGTTCTGTCACAGTGCTATTCATTCTCTTCACAATTTGCCAGATGTCAGAAGTGAGAACCTGATAGCCAGAACCATTTGATGAAAATAGTGAAGGTGCTCACTTATGTGATGTTAATAGCAATATCAGGGTATTCGCATACAGACTTCCCAGCCAGCCTTCATTGCAAGTCACTATAAATTATCGTTACTGGGAATAGGGGTGAGAACCTTGGATTCATTAATGTATGAGAGTTTTAAAGCTGCTTTGTCACATTTGGGGTGGAGAAATGCAACCCATGATGTATGCCATTGGGGTTCAGAATTAAAGCAGTTGTGCTCAGAGAGGTATGTTACTAGTTGGTAGAAAAGATCATTCTTGGTGGCTTTGCAAGATCTAACAGCAGTGCAGACACTTTGATGAAATTCACTGGGAACAGACAAATTGCATCGTTATTAATAATTTAATAAGTGACAGGTATACAATATATTAAGATGAGCCACCAGCTCGATGCTTTATTGAAGCTCACATAATTTTCTAGTCTAAGCTCCACTTCTGTGCTGGAATTGTTGCCATGTTGTGGAGTTTATACTATCTGTTCATGATAGCATTTGATTAAAAGGGCAGTTTCACACAACACAAGATGCCTGGCCACCTTTTACAGCATGCACAAAGACAGAAGTTGCTGGAAAAGCTCTGGCAGCATCTGTGAAGAAAAAATCAGAGTTAACGTTTTGGGTCCGGTGACTCTTCCTCAGAACTGATGGTAGCTGGGAAAACATCAGTTTATATGCAGAAAATAGGGAGGGGGATGGGGTAGGGAGTAAATGATAGGATAGAGCCCAAAGAGAGAGAAGATGCAGTTGGATAGAATTAGGAGTTGATAACTTTCTGGCTAGGACAGTGAACTTTTGTTTAATTGGGACTGTTAGTGACTGACAATAGGCAGTGTGTAATGGCAGGCTATGTGATAACAAGACAAAAAGTTTTCCCCTTCACAGATGCTGCCAGACCTGCTGAGCTTCTCCAGCAACTTTGTTTTTGTTTTTGTTCCGCAGTTCTTTCGGTTTCTATTATGTGATAACAAGGCCTGGTGTGTGGTGTGGGGGGCTGGGACATGGGAGAGTTTAGGCTTTAAAATTATTGAACTCAATATTGAGTCTGGAGGGCTGCAGGGTCCCTAAGCAAAAAATGAGGTGTTGTTCTTCCAGCTTGCACTGAGCTTCACTGGAACACAGCAGCAAGCCAGAGACAGAGATGTTGGCCAGGGAACAGGATGGTGCGTTAAAGTGGCAGGCAGCAGGTAGCTCAGGGGTCCTTTTTTGTGAGCAGAATGTAGATGTTCTGCAAAGCAGTCACCCAGTCTACGCTTCATTTCCCTAATGTAGAGGAGACCACATTGTGAGCAGCAAATGCAGTAGACTAGATTCTGGGAAGTTCAGGTGAAGTATTGTTAGTGAAGTTGAAGTGAAGGAGATGCTATGATTAAGGTGGTTTATACATAAGACTACTTGGCCTTAGTAAACAGAGCAGAAAAAAAAAACATGAGAAACCATCAAGGACTAAGTTCTGATTAAAGATCGAACATTAGAAATGTTAGCTCATCTGTTCACTCCACAGGTACTTACACACCTGCCGAGTGTTTCTATTGTTCCTGCCTTTCATTCAGCATCCATTCATTTGTTTCCTCTCTTCTTTGAAAGACATCTTCTCAAATGCAATGCACAAGGAATCTTTTTTAGTAACAGCTAAAAGAGAACACAGCTGTCCATTCCCACAGAATCGCTGAATACACAGTGCCCTGAGGATAAATGTCAATGTGCAATACGCTTCACCATTCACTTCAAGGCTAACTGGTTTTCTGGATTCAAATTCCCCGTTTAGCTTCATTCAGTAAATGTCATTAATAACTCTGAAAAAAAATTAATATAGAGAGCAAATTGTTACGATTACTGAATTGAATATTTACAAGAAGTAGTTGGCACAATGAATTTATCAAACTGGCTTTCCAGCTGTGAAAATTAACTATGAACGTAGTGAGACTGACTGATGAAAATCTCCCCCTTCCTGACAGCTGTAAAGATCACAAATGAAATGAATGTGGGCACTTTATCGTGAGACTTTCCTGGAGCAGACCCAAAGCACAAATCTGCCCATAATTCAGAGACTGATAAATAAGGTACAAATCCTTTTTCACATGTAGCTTCAGATCAAAAAAAAATGCCAGGACAAATTTTAGGTTTGGATCTGATCTAAAAATAGCTGGTTGTGAAATTCTGTAGAACCTAATAATGGGTGCCCTTTGCTTCCGATGTTAGCAGCTCATGAACCTTGTGCAGTCACATTTAAATTATTGTATTACCATGCTGGCAGTATGGAGTGGCTGCAAATTTGTGCAGGAGGTGCAAAATCATGAGCTATTCATCCCTTCAGATTTAAGAGAGAGATGCATTTTGGCTGCAGCAGCCATTAGAACATACAAGCATATGAATAAGTTTCAAGAATAGGCCATTCAGCCTGTCGAATCTGTGCCATCATTTAATAAGGTCATGGCTGATATGATTTTAACTTCAACTCTACGTTTCTGCATGTCCCCAATAATCTCTCATCCTATTGGCAATTAAGAATATTTTCACCTCTGTCTCAAAAATATTTTAAGATTCTGCATGTACTGCCTTTTGAGGAAGGGAATTTCAAAGATTCACAACCCTCTGAAAGAATTGTTTTTCCTCATTTGTGTCTGAAATGGGTGGCCCCTTATTTTTAAACAATGACCCCTAATGTTACATTCTCACACAAGAGGAAACATCCTTTCAGCATCCATCTGGTCAAGACCACTCAGGATCTTATGTTTCTGCGTCACCTTTGGCTCTTCTAAATTCCAGAAGATAGAGGCCTAGCCTGTCTAGACCTTACTCCATAAGGCAATCCACTCATTCAAAGTTTTAGTCTGGTAAACCTTCTCTGAATAGCTATTAATATCTTTCCATAAGTCTGGTGGCCAGTACTGTACACGGAATCCAGATGCAGTCTCACCAATGCCCTGTATAACTGAAGCATAATTCCCCTACTCTTCCATTCAATTTCCCTCACAAAAAAACTTAAAATTCTATTTGCTTTCCTGATTACTTGCTGTACCCGCATATGAACCTTTGTGAATCGTACACAAACACACCTATATTGCTCTGCAACCTCTCCCCATTTAGATATCATGCTTCTTTTTAAAATCTTTCAGCCAAAATGGACAATTCCACATTTTACCACTTTATATTGCATTTCCCAGATCTTTGCCCTCTCACGTAACCCATCTATATCCTTTCATGTGTTCCTTGTGTCCTCTTCACTTCCCTATATTTCTCTGTGACCTCAGTAATTTTAGTTCCCTACTTTTGTTCCCTTCATCCAAATGATTTATATAAATCGTAATCAGTTGAGTCCCCTGCACTGATCCCTGTGCCACATCACTTGTAACACCCTGCCAGTCTGAAAAAGACTCATTTATGCCTACTCTCTGTTTCAATGTTAGCCAATCTTCTATTGAAGCCAATATATTGCCCTCTACACCATGAGCTTTTAATTATGAGCAGTAGTCTTTGATGTGGCACCTTATCAAATGCGTAGTGAAAATCTAAGTACAACACATCCACTGGTTCCCCTTTATCCACAGCACAAGTCACTTCTTCAAAGAACTCTAACAAATCAGTTAAACATGATTTGTCTTTGACAGTGCCAACATGATTTTGTCAGATTTCCTTGAACTTACCAAAGTGCCCTATAATAATGTCTTCAATAATAGCTTTCAACATTTTTCCTGTGACAGATATTAAGTTAACTGGTGTGTCGGTTTCTACATTCTGCCTCCCACTCTTTTTGAATAAAGAAGTTACGTTAGCTATTTTGCAATCAAAGAAATTTTACCTGGATCTAATGTGTTTTGGAAAATTAAAACCAATGCATTAATCTCTTTTGTAATCTCTCAATGGCTATTTCTTTCAAGGATTTGGCAAGACGTCAGCTCACAATTCCAACAACTTAGTCAGTACTATTTTCCTGGCTATTGTAATTTTCTTGAGTTCCTCCCTCCCTATCAATTCCTGATCTATTGCTATTTCAGGGAAGCTACTTGTATCTACTCCTGTGAAGACCAGTGCAAAATATCTGTTCAAGTTGTCTGCCATCTTTATTGTTGTCCATTATTAATTGTCCAGATTCATCTTCCATAGGATCAATCTTGTAGTTTTTATTAGCTTTTCTTTTTGTCTTGTGTCCAATCTTCTGACCTACCACCTATGTTCACACAACAATATAACTTTCCTTGAGCTTATGGTATCAGCCATCAGATTCTCCAGCATAGCTGTAATTCCTCTTGTAGAGTTGTCCATGACTTATTTGTTGGGAATAAATGATCCGCATTATGCTCAAGCTCTTGCGCTGAGTTGAGACTGAACACTTCCATGCCTCTTGATATTGTCAGGCTTTCCACTTGACCCATCAATGCACCAACCTTTCAGTGTGGACACCCATCAGATTTCATATGTTGTCCACATTATTGAAGACCTGATTGAAATCCTTTGCATCTTCCAAGCCCACAATACTGCCATTTAGAAGGGCGACAGCAGCAGTTACATGGGAAAACCAAGTCCCCCTTCAAGCCACTCAGTATCCTGATTTGGAAATATATTGCCGCTGTTCCTTCACTGTTACTGGCTTAAAATCCTGGAAGTCTCTCCCTCGTGGTGAGTCTTCCTACAGCACATGGATGCAGCAGTTCAGGGGTATCTAGGGATGGACAATAAATGCTGACCTAACCAGCCATGTCCACATCCATGTATAAACAAAAAAAAATTGTCACGTACACTCTGTTGCATTTTGTAGGGCTCCTGGAGAGCACGACAAGTAGTAGGGAGGTGACAGCATCATGATAGTGTCACTGGATTAGTAACCCAGAGCCCCAGGCAAATTCTCTGGTGATTGTAGGTTCAAAGCCCACCAGGGTGAATGGTGAAACTTGAAGTCAATTAAAGCAACTTAGAAGTAACAGCTGGGATAATGGGGACCTTGCAACCTTTGTCAATGGTGACAAAAACACAAAAATTCACCAATGTCCCTTGGAGAAAGGAATCTAAAATCCTTGCCTGGTCTGATCTACATGGGACACCTGTTATCTGTGCTTTGCACACTTTGATCAGTTTATGTATTAAAAACACTTTACCCAAGTGCTCTTGTGAGTGAGTTGGACAAAGAGACGCAGAATTCGGTTTGCAGTTCAACCCGATTCTATTAACAAAATATCCTTTATTAAAGACACCATATGAGCATTTCCCAAATTCCCACAATTTTCACTGACTACCAAGCTCTATCCATCTGAGTACCCACAACAATCCACATGTTTGTGTCGAGCCGTTGGAATCTTCTTCCTCTTTGACGTATGGCTGGCTCTCTTCCGTGATGGTGGTACTGTCAGGTCAAGCTGGATCTTCTCCTGGGTCTTCTTGAGTTGCCACATGATCTTGCATTACAAGTCTTGATATGACTCTTCGCTGAGTGGGTGGCTTCTAAGTGTGTGTCTTTACCCCACCTCGCCCCAGACTATCCCGAATGTTCAGTGGCCTTTGGCCAATGGGGTCATGAGCTGGGTACAAAGCATCCAATGAGGTTGCACCAAGACCTTTCACTGTTGCCATGCTGGAGAGGTGTAAAGTGCGCATCCTCAGGCACTGGCTGGAAGTCAATGTGCCAGAAAGTCTGATTGCTACTTCTCCAATACACAACCCTCAGGCTGGTTAGAACTAGTTCCGCCTGAACCTTTGTGACCTCTTTTAACTTGGTTTCCACTGTTCTCTGTTCTCGCTGTGGTTTAGTTTAGTTTGGCCGATTTTCTCTCAGATATGGGGCCCCATCCTGCTTCTGGACTCGTGGTAATAAATTGAAGAATGAATTCTAAAATTATATTATCAACAACAGATGTAGATTGATATCACAAACTGCCTACTCAGCATACACTCAGCACAGTCCCTGCTCACTCATTCACTAACACCTTCATCAAACTGCCTTCTGATATGAAGAGCACAAGAGTCTGCACATGTGCCTTGCACACCATTATGGAGGCTTAATGACGTCCATAGCTATGAAATGTCAGGAACTACACTACCAGATTTTACAGCAGTTGTGTCTAAAATATATAGACACTTGAGACACAATTAAGATAATTAATCATCCAAGAAATGATTTAATAGGCCAGAGGGAAACCATTGTTCTATCACCACCATATGGAGATTGAGGGACTGAGATAACGGTAGATGTAGGACAGGGTATCAATGAAGAAATGATGGGAGCTTGTCAAAGGCTACAGCGATTATTATGGATGATTTTAACCTGTATGTAGATTGAAAGGATCAGAGGGGAAAAAAGTAGTCTACTTGAGGAATTAGTTGAATGTTTTTTGTGGCAGTTTCTTAGACCAGTATGTTATGGCACTAACCAGAAATCAGTTTATACCAGACCAGGGACTTTTGACTAAAGAGAAAGGATTAATTATGAACCTCATAATAAAAGTGCCCCTGGGTAGCAGCGGCCATAACATAGTGGAATTTAAGTGCAGTTTAGGAAGAGAAGAGTGGGTCCAAGCCAACTGTTTTGAAATTAATAAAGGCAATTATGAGGGCATGAAAGCAGAGCTAACTAAAGTGAACTAGAACCATAGAATCCTTATAGTGTGAAAGCAGGCCATTTGGCCCTTCATGTTCACACCAACTCTCTGAAGAGCATCCCATCCAGATCCAGCCCCCTCCCCTACCCTGGTAGTAATTTAGTAACTAGTAATTTAGGTTAAGAGATGCACAGAGATGCAGTTGCATACATTTAAGGGGATATTCCAGAAAGTGTAGAATTAAACACATTCCAACAAATAACAAACATTCCAAGGAATGCAACTGCCGTCTGTGTTTAACTAAAGACAACAAAAGTAGTATCAAACACAAAGAAAGGACATAATTGTATAAAGGTAGATGGCAGGTCAGATTGTTGGACAGAATATAAAAAAAGCAAAGAATTATTTAAATACTAAGAAGGAGGGAAAAGGTAGAGTACAAGAGAAAATTAGGTAGAAAAGTAAATAAATTTCTTTAGATACTTAAGAAAAGAATGTTAACAAAGTAGGTGAGAGATAGTAGGAACTGCAGATGCTGGAAAATCTCAGATAACAAGGTGTAGAGCTGGATGAACACAGCAGGCCAAGCAGCATCATGATGCTGCTTGGCCTGCTGTGGTCATCCAGCTCTACACCTCTTTAACAAAGTAGGTGTTGATTCTATAGAAAATGAGTCTGGAGAGTTGATAATGGAGGACGAAGAGACGCATTGAAGAGATATTTTGCATTGTTCTTCACTAGAGAGGATACAAAAACCATCCAGGAAGTTAATTAGGGATTGAGGAATGCAAGAAAATTGCAATTACCAGGAAATAATACTGAGTAAATTGTTAGAACTGTGTGTTTGCAAGTCTCTGGGTTCTGATGTTTTTCATCCGAGGGTCTTGAAAGAAATAGCCAGTGAGATGGTTGATGTATTGGTTTTAATTTTACAAATCACATTAGATTTGGAGGCGGTTCCTTTAGTTTGGAAAATACCTAATATAACTCGTTTATTCAAAAAGAGAGGGAGGCAGAAAGTAGGAAACAACAGACCAGTTAGCTTAACATCTGTCATAGGCAAAACGTTAAAAACTATTATGAAAGGCATTATAACAGTGCACTTGGATAAGTTCAAGGTAATCAAGCAGAGCCAATGTGGTTTGTTAAAGGAAAATCATGTTTAACAAATTTATTAGCGTTCTTTGTCAAGAAGTAGCTTATGCTGTGGATAAAGGGGAACAAGTGGATGTATCGTACTTAGATTTCTACTAGGCATTTGTAACATTCCAGAAGTGCCACATCAAAGATTAATGTGGATGCTTCCTCTTGTGGGAAAATCTAGAACTAGGGATCATAGTTTAAAAATTTAAGACAGAGATGAGGAAATTTCAAAAGGTAGTGAATGCAGAATCTGAAAATATTTTTAAGGTGAAGATACATTCTCAGTTACCAAAGGGATGAAATTTTATTGGTGATATGCAGGGATGTAGAGTTGTGGTTAAAATCACATCAGCCATGATCTTATTGAATTACAGAGGAGGCTTGAAGGGTCGGGTGGCCTACTCTTGTGCTTCATTCATATGTTGTGTATTTTGCCCAATGATGTAGGAAAGTAAATGCTTTCACAAGTGCTGAACAATTGGACTCTGTTCCAGTTGAATATTAAAATATGAAAATTTATTTGTTTCCATCCTTGCAAGGGCTTTATCATATGGTTTTAAATCATTTTTCTCCTGTTACGTGTTAAAAGGGATCTTGCTTTACGACTAATAGTGTGTTGAAATTGGAATGATAATAGTCCAATAGGTTCAGTGCCTGATAACGCTGGACATTTTGGGGTTATGCAGGCAAGGTCAATCATTCAGGCTGGTATTTAGGTCAGAACCAACACAGCTTGAAACTTGGTGACAGAGGGTAAGAGAAGTAAAAAGTATTTTGCTGGAAAGCTGCATGGAGGAGAAGCTAACGGGATAAGGAAGAAGAGATAACAAGGTGTAGAGCTGGACGAACGCAGCAGGCCAAGCAGCATCAGAGGAGCAGGAAGGCTGACGTTTCGGGCCTAGACTGGAGGGAGGAGGGTAGCTTCTTCAGGGTAGGCATCCTTAGAAGAGGTTAAAATTGTTTCAGAGATAAACGTCAGCCTTTCTGCTCCTCTGATGCTGCTTGGCCTGCTGTGTTCATCCAGCTATACACCTTATCTCAGATTCTCCAGCATCTGCAGTTCCTACTATCTCTGGGATAAGGAAGAACATTGGTTGATCAATACAATTAGCCCTCCTTAGGAGAGATCTGACATGAATAATCAACAGGTTCCTCCTTCTGGGTGATCCACCATGAGCATTCCTCATAATGTTGGGCTACATGGTGGCTCAGTGGTTAGCACTGCTGCCTCCCAGCACCAGGGACTCCTGTTTGATTCCAGCCTTGTCTGTGTGGAGTTTGCACGTTCTCCCTGTGTCTGTGTGGGTTTCCTCTGAGTGCTCTAGTTTCCTTTAACAGTCCAAAGATGTGCAGGTTAGGTGATTGGCCATGGGAAATGCAGGGTTACAGTAGTACAGTGAAATGCTTTTTGGAGGGTCTGTGCAGACTCAATGGGCTGAATGACCTCTTTCCACACTGCAGGGATTCTACAAATCCTGTGGGTCACACTTCCCCTGGTCCTAGCACTAGACAACAATATTTTGCTACTGTCCTCTCTAATCAGTGTTCAGTATTTGTGAACAACAGGCTGTTTTTTTTGGCAAACATCATCATCCCTCTGGCACCAACTCCTTTTTTAGTTCCACATCTCCAGTGGGTGGAAGGAAACTTTGCCCACCCTTTACTCCCTCAGAAAGTTGTATTGCCAGTTCTTTGATCAGGACAGCATGTTCCTGGATCCTTTCTCATTATTCACCTCAGCGGTTTCTGGGCTCAGCTTAGGTGCACTGTGAACCTCAGCGGTATTCAGGAAAGACATTTTCACAATATTTTGTTCCTCCTTAATAAACCATAGTTGGAACAATTACAAATTAAACCAAACTCAAAAGGAAACAAATTTAAATTTCGGGTTGAGAGCACAAATAGGGTTTACTTTACAATTGGAGATTAAAATACAGTATTTAAAGGGATGTAATAAAAATAAAATTCACAACAAACGTACATGAACCCATGGGACAGCTACAAAAAACGTTAGATTGCAAAGTTGTAGGAAAATTACGAAAACTTGAAAGGACCAGGAAATGCTTTCTACAGATATGTTTTCTACACATATTTAATGGAAAAAATTACATTAGGAAGCATGAGAGCTGAAGGTGAAAGAATTAAGCATCTTTTGGCGAGCAAAGGAATGTAGATGATATTTGTGTAAGAATCTGAAAGGGTTAAAGATGGGAAGGGCCTTAAACACCAACCACTGTGAAGATGTCATTTGAGCTTGCTGGGGAGAACAGGTTGGGATCAGAAAGGAGTAAGACCCACCATCTGGGTCTTCCTCATCGTATCTATAATAATATTGATCACACCAGTGTAACTTGTAACAAGTCCTGTAGGCCCCTTCCAGTAAAGAGAATGGTGACAGCAAATTTAGTTTATAGTGAACATTAGCACAGGGAGCTCATGCAACATGGGTGAACAACGGACAGATTGCTCATACAACAGTACTAATTTATTATTTGCCTCAGTTTTCAGAGAGGAGGTGGGTTGTGGAATTATAGAGCTACAAAAGACATAAAAGACACTAGCACTTAAAGTAGATAAGTGAATGGGACCAAATGCTTTACCAGAAAGTATCTTCCCAGAAGTTGGAGAAGTAGTCACAGTTCAGTATCTCTTAGGGAAAAGATGATCCTACTGATGGTCTAGAGAATGAAAAATTTGACCTCTTTCTTGAAAAAAATGACTGGAATAATTCAGGAAATTATGAGTAAGTTAGTTGGATTTCAGTAGCTAGTAAGCTGTAGAATTGATAATAAGGAACAAAAATATTAATTATCAGGGGAAGCAGAGTTAATTGAAGTGCAGAAATGTTGGAGTTCAGTGACTATAATTGAAGCTTCACAGTCTTATCTTTGTGCTCATGCAGCACAATATATTCAAAGCCAGTTCTATCTCTGTTTAACTTTATATAGCAACAACACCACAGAATTTGGAAAATAGATTCATTCCATTCGTGAATGAGGATCCAAAAACATAAAATTAAGATAATCCAAATGAGGATTAAAAGTTGATTAAAAATTGAAAGGGAAGTTGTGATTTTTGTGCTGCAGCATTCTACAATTTTAAACGATAATTTTAAAATTAATATTATTTAACTATTAGCAGCAGCTCCTATTTTGTGATTCACTGTCGGTAGTAAAATATTAGAAAGCAAGAATCTGGTCTTCACTTTTTAGTGAAGTCTCTTGACATAAGTTGCTCTATGATTTTGGCATGAAAACGTTAATACTCAATGAACATTAACGATCAATTGGCATTTTACTGTTCCAAAAGCTGTTATTCTCGATGCCAGGTTTAGACATGCAGTTACAGAATATTGAATATTAGCTTTTCGATAAATACCATTTAAAGCCAAAAGTAAAACTTCTTATTTCAAAAAATCATCTAAAAATTCTTTCATACCTGCAACTGGATGAATTAGTGTGTGGATAGGATAACTGTAATGGATGGAGGTATTTTCAGATGCATAGTAACATCAACAGTCTGAGTTGAGTGTTGGTCAGCTCAGTTGGCTTGGCGACTGGTTTGCGATGCGGAGTGATCCCAACAACTCAGGTTCAATTCCCATACTGGTTGAAGTTACCATGGAAGTCCTACCTTCTCAATCTTGCTCTGTACCTGAGGTGTGGTGACCCTCAGATTAAATCATGAAAAAGCCATTTCTCTCTCATGAGAGAGCAGCCCTATCCAGATGTGACTGAACAAAACAGGCCAGCTCTGCCATTCAAAGTGATCAATGCTGTTGTCACATTTTCTCCATATACCCCTTGATGCCTTTTAATATCTAAAAAATGATCTATCTCTTTCTTGAATATACTCCGTGAGCTGGCCTCCTGCTACCATCTTCTGTGGTAGCGAATTCCACAGGCTGACCACCCTGTAAATGAAGAAATGCTTCTTCGTCTCAGCCCTAAGTGGCCCAACCTATATCTTGAGACTGTGACACCCCCTCCCCACCCCCCAGTTCTGGCCTACCCTACCAGGGAAAACATCCTCCTTGCATCTAGTCTGTCCAGCCAATTTAGAATTTTATGTTTCAATCTTATGAGGTGAAATTGTTTAAACTGGGGCCTGCACTCACTAGAGTTTAAAAGGATGAAAGGGGATAAGATGATTGTTCCTGAGGCCTACATAGGAGTTGTGCAAAGGGACTATGCAGAATTCCTACTGGAGCAGACTCCGTAGAAATTACCAAGATTGAGCCTTGCAATTCCCTTCCTCCTGGAACCTACGATCTCTCTTTATATTTTGTCTTCTGTGTGGATCTCCAAGGTTCACGCACAGCAGTGACTTCATGCTGAGAACAGTGTTGGCACACCAACTGGTGTGTGCCAGCCCTCATGGCAGCTGTGTTAGGCTTAAATATCTAGTCTAACTCCTAGTAGCTATTAACTGACCTCCAATTTAACTCTCACACTCTCAACTGCAACTACATCCCCAGACCATGACCTAATAATTTCTCTCGCCCCAATACATAAAACCCTTGCGACTGGAACCAACATCCTCTTCTCCCCTGACGCATGCACCCACACACTCCAGGTCCCTGTACCACCCCTCATGCCCATGAACTGGCAACCCCTCCTCCACCATTGGACCTAACTACCTTCCTGCTTCCCCCCTCACCATCATCAGAGGACTGCACCCTTGCTGCCCCGTTGCCAGATCTGACCGATCCGCCTCGTTCCAGATCCAACAACTCCCCAAGACCTAACACTATTTCCAAAACCTGAAAACCCCTTGCCCCACGGTGGACCTGACCCCTCTTGCACCTGTGCTGAACATGGTCCCTCCCATGACCCAACACTCTCCAACTGCCACCTGAGAGCCAACAACACACCAGACCCTCCCACTTGTCTGAATTTACCCTACACTTTTTGTCATTTACCTGACTTCTTTGTCACCTTGTAGCCTGGTACCCTACCTGTTTGCTACCCTCTCCTCCTGGCGCCCCTAATTTCTTAGCATCCCACCCTCCCAGCACCCTAACTATACACATTGTTTACATACAAACCTTTCATAAGAGCTGTCAAGTGACTGTCTGTGATGCTGGACTTTTACATTTCAGATTATGTTGTGAAAAAGGTAGCATGGTTTGTCTTCCCCTGCCTTTGCTACACTCCCTGCAAAAATGATCTTGTACTTTCCCTATATTAATGATTTTTAAATTTTCATCTGCATCGGTTATCATTTTGCTGCAAAACATAACAAGTATAATTTCACGATTTCACACTCTGACAAGAAGTGGCAGTCAGAGAGTGTTCATAGTATCTAATGTTAACCAGTTTATTTTAAAAGGTACAAAGCCCAAACTAAAATAGCACAGAAGTATTCTAATGGAATGTGTTAGGTATTTGGCAGCTAAGATCAGAAGAAGCAATTTCTATTCTATAGTTACAGCAATATTTTCCTTTGGTAGATTGTTGCTTGATAGTGCATAACTTGAATATTGCTAAAAAGAGAGAATAGATCCCTGTGTATGAATATACAAAAGGAAGCATAAATGAGTTACTTTCTGAATTCAACTGATTCTCTTAAGTTGGTTGCTGTTGTAAATGCAAGCATAGACAGGATTCTTCAGCAAATGCTGCCCTATTACAGAATCACATCCAATAGAAGACATGTTGGGGATGGGAGTTCGGCAGGGTTTGCAAGCATGGACTGTTTGAGCGGAATCTGTAATCTGCCTATTACAAACAACCAAAGGAACATGATGTTGATTTAATAAGCCAGTTGCTGGGACATGCAGCCTATGTACTTATCCTCACAACAGAACCGAATTTCACACATGACATGGCTGCGTTCTGTGGTAGACAGAACATTTTAAAGTAGTCAGTTGACCCTGTAATATGACTTATTTATGCTTGGTCGCAATGGCATGCATTCATATACGTTCTCTGCTAGCAAAATAATTATGTTTAAGCCTTGCAACATTTTTGAATCACCCAGAACTTGATGAGCCTATAATTCATGGCTACTATCATCATGGAAACACCTCGGTCAATCAGAATCAACTTCCCAGCAAATCAGCAAATGTCTTTTCCAGAAGTATAAATTATTATGCTCATTTGAAATCTGGCTTTCGTGCATTGATCCTGGTGACTGCGGGGAGCAAAGTTTCAGCAATACTTATTTTCCAATAATATTCAAATACTTTTCTTCCAAATTTAACCAGGACAACAATGCTTGAGACTGGGCCACAGTAGAATTGCTTCTCTCTAATTGTAACTTGCATTGCTCTAGGTCTAGATACTAAGCTGTGTAAAAGACTTATTTCTATAATTTGTCTATTAGTTGAAGAAAACAATTGATTTTTAAGAGTTATTTTACTTTTCCTTTCTAGGGCTTGACCATAGAACGACTTGGACGACGATCTCTTCTCATTGGTGGATTTAGTTTGATGTCATTGTCCTATGGGCTGCTCACAATTTCTCTCAATCTACAGGTATTTAAATTTAAATGTCACCTTCATGAAACTTTGGCTATTCCTACACCCCTCCTGTTTGATCCTCTCATTCATATTGTGTTGCCCCGCCGCTATATTTTGAAGGTGATTATTGTCTCTTTTGTTTTCACTTCTCATGTCTTCATGTTTTGGGTTATTTTAGTTTGTGCAAAGTCAATCCGAGCCCCTTTCCAAAAGGTTAACTGAACCTTTTGTAGTCCCCTTGAAATACTGGCACCTTTCTTTGTCAAATGTAAATGCAACTCACTGGAGCACTTAAAGTCAAACTTACAAATCACAGCTAGAGGGTTTGACATGTGAAAATTTCACTTTTCATGGCTCATTGGAAACTTTGACAGCAAACACTGTTGATTTTATCTAACAACACAGAATGTTGTGTTTGTACCAAGCTAAACTCACATTCTGGTGTGTTCCCTGGGCAACCCATTAAGCAATGGCGTATTATCTAAGACTCAGTTGGTAGTAGTCTCAGCTCTGAGTCAGAAGTCCAATGCCAGAACTCAAGACTAAAATTCCAGGCTGACACCCTAGTATAACAATGTAACATTTCAAATAAGGTACTATGCTGACACCCTGTCTGCCCTTTCAGATGTCATGGCACTATTGTAAAGAGTTATCTCTGGTGCCTGGAACAATGTTTGTCCTTCAAGTCAAATCACAAATCCAAATCATCTGATCAGTATTACAATGTGGGAGCCACATGCACAAATTCGTCCCCTATATTAAAATAATGACTACACTTTAAAAATGTTTTGTTGACTGTAAAGCCCTCTGGGACATCCAGAGGAAATGAAAGGCACTGTATAAATGTAAATTTTTCTTTGATCCCTTTGACTTTCTTGAGTAACATGACCTTTGAATAGTACACAAATTTTTACACTTCTTTTCTCATTATAGTGTTTTAAGCTCATTAGGTGACTAATTCAAAGTGAGCATATTAGTACTCTTGACTCATGCACACGCTCAACCACCACTTTTTAGAGTTATGCCCTTTTGATAGAATAGAAAACATGAGGTGAAAAACATAAAACAAACCAGCAGGAGCAGCTGCTAGCAGGTAACAGACAGCTATGGAGAGTCCCCATCAGAGTCCCAAGGACACCGCCATCTACATTGGCCTCAGGAAGAGACTGAGCTTCAAGGGTCATACACAAAGTGTGTACTTGTGCAGTAGCAAAGGTACATCTGTCAGCGGTTCCAGTAGCAGTGTGACCCATTGAAATGATGCTGGAGGAGTCTGTCACAGCTGTAACACAGTTACATCTCAGGCTTTTGAATACATGGCCACCTCCATTGAAAGAGATTGATCATTCTCATCAATAGTCATTTGCAACAGGCCAATGTGTAAGCATTCAACAGTGGCTTCATACTATGGCAGGAACCTTAGAATAATTGATTGCTCAGTCTCATTGCTTCAAATGCAGCCAATCACCCAGTCTTGGTGAACAGGCAATTGCAGGTGCTCCCTGAGATGACAAAGAGAGACAGGGACAAGAGAGTGGGTGATCTAGTGAAGGCATCTTCAGGTCACAACATTTTCCATAGGCTTCCCTGATAGAGCCAGCCACTCTGAATGACTGAGCTGCCCCTGCACTGATGCAAGTGGGATCGCCTTTTACAGGATATTCACAGGCTCCACACCTGAGAAGTCATCTCCATGGCATTTCATCGAAGCATGAACTGAAACCAGCTCAGAGAACACTGGGCTAACTCAACAGGTCTGGCAGCATCTGTGGACAGAGAGTCAGAGTTAACAACTTCTTCTGAACTGAGCTGGCTCCCTCCAAGCTCTGCTGATAACTCGGAGGTAATACCCTGTCAGAGGGCATTCCGAAATATTTTTAGTGTCACTGGGTGTGGGTACCGATTCCAAACTTTGTATCACATGGAAAATATTCACTTCAAGCATGTATTGCTGATAAGTGTCCATGACGTTGTTTATCTCCCATCCCACATTGACCCTGGGTAGATGAAAATGGCAGGGTGGCAGGAGACTCTTGGATGGCAGTAGGAGGTGGGAAATGGCGTCCCTGTTCTTGGCAGCAGTTCGATTTATTCATGGTGGGGAGTTATTGGGTGCAGCTACACTTGGTTCTGAATGGCACAAGTGCAGCGCTACATGGACTCCCCTCAGTTGAAACCTGCCTGAATGAGGGTGCTATGAGTTTCTCTTGTGTGCAGGGCAGTCAGACATTAGAACCTCTAGATGTTTATGTGTCATTAGGCTCCCTCCTTCACCTCATAGGAAGCTAGATGTACCCCCACCTCATCAGGTACTAGAACCATTCCACTTTGAAATGTCAGGTTGAATGAGGCATTGCACCCCATCACTGTGAGGTCCATGTTGAAGGAGATCTTCACATTGGCCAAGGCACCAGAATTGCTTTTTTGGAAAATCACAGCCAAATTTCAGTTGGTACCCCTCATCTCTGTGCAGCAAGGTTATGCAAAAAGGTGAAGAGCTGAGATACCTGTGACTGCTAAAGGATGAAAGAGCTCAAAAAGCTGCCTAGAAACATGGATACTTTCCAGATCTTTTTGAGGTGGGTGAATACCAAATGCTCATTTTAAGAGTAGAATCCCTTCTGATTCATAAAGACAGGCGATTTATTGTGATAGACTACATGACTGCACACCATTAAGTCCTGACCTTATTGAAATCTGTGGCAATACAGGAGTGTAGCAATGCCTTCAGTCTTCTGGCCATGACTCACCACTTTCACATCAAAGGTAATGCACAGTGATGCCATCCCACACAAGGTACGCACCATCTGGCTGAAGCTGATTTGAGCAGGAGATTGTGAGATTCTGCAAGTGTCAGTGGCTGAGCCAGAAGCAAAGAAAATCAAGAACTACACACGTCTTGATCGCCAAAGGCAATAGGTGCTCTACTTACCTTGAGGCTTCCTCCAGGGCACTGGGTACGGATACAAGAGCTGCAGCCTTTGGAGGCAAAGCTGCTGTGAGTGGGCCATGCATTTGACCCGAGACTCTGTGTAGAGGGTAGCATCTTCTTTATGCTGCTGTCCTATGACCAGGTCTTCTGTTCCACTGAGTTGTGTATAAAGCTGTGTCGAATGCTACAGCTGCCGCTTTCCTCGCAGTTACTGTCACTCTGACTACTGGGCTGAAAGACACTGCAGCCCTTCCTCAATGGTCCATCCTCCTTCTGAATATATGCATCTTCTGTCCCTGTGTAAACTCACATGAGAAGAAAAGGTCAGCAGCATTATACAAATGCTCAAGTCTCCTTAATGAAATGGCAACAAGTTACTTATGCTGAAGACTATCTAAAAGATTTGGCCCCTGGGGTTGCTCCCCTCAGTGCCATCTTTTAACTACAGGTGGCCTATGGCTTGCATCTTTATACGACTGATTTGATATTGACTTCTGACCTCAATGACTTCCTTCCATGAACTAGCCTTTTCTAACATAGTTACCAACACAGCATGGCACCCAGGCAGCACTGGAAATAGGCACTGCAAATGTTTTAATGCTTTCGATAGCATTTTCAGTTGCTGGGTTTCTGATTTCACCACCAAGCTGCCCAGGAAAGATGGATTGAGGCAAGACTCCACTTAGAATCATAGAATCCCTACAGTGCAGTAGGAGGCAATTCAGCCCATTCAGTCTGCTATGAAGAGCATCCTATCCCTGAAGCTCATAATCCCACATGGGTTTTTTTAAACCCACCTAGCCGTCACACTACAGACAATTTCCCATAGCTAATCCATCTAACCTGCACATCCCTGATGCTATGGGGCAGTTTACCATGGTCAATCCATCTAACCTGCATGTCTTTGGACTGTCAGAGGAAACTGGAGCAGCCAGAGGAACCCAACACAGATGCGGAGAGATGGTGCAAATTTCACCCAGTCACCCAAGGCTGGAATCAAACCCAGGTCCCTGGTGCTATAAGGTAGCAGTGCTAACTACCATGTCACCCTATTTCTTTGCACTTCTTTACTTTCTTACTGGCTTGTGCACCCTGACCAGGCTCGGAACATTTCCACACAGTATTCATGTACTGTCATCATAAACATATGATTCATGTCCCACTCTAATAAAGCAGTTTCAGTGATTCACTGTGTGTGATTGTTGTTACTACTTATACACTGACAAAGAATCTCAAAATGCAATTGAAGTAATTATCTGTTAATCAATTCATAAATTGACATGGTAATTCAGGAGCCTTGAATCAAGAGGAATGAACATTCATCCTTAAAGGTGCCAGAGCACAAAGGATACTGTTAAAACTGACATAATAGCGTACCACAGAAGTCACTAGTGCGAAGAAGTGCATTTACAAACAAGAAAAGTTCAAAAGTGACAATTTGTTCCAAAAGTTTATTAGAGGCCTTTTACCATTTTAAACTGCATAATAAAAGAACAAATAACTAATCTTTTCTCCATAGATGTTGTCTACAATGTAGCTACTCGATTGATTCATGGTTGCATCTTCTAATGACGCTAACCTCAATAAGATTCACCTTGACTTTTCTCAAAGTAACAAATATCAAGATTTCTCCCAAACCAATATAGGCTTAAACTGGGGCATTAGATTAAGACAATACTAATGTTAATTTTTCCAAGTGCCATTATTCACAATTTGAAGGTATTATTGCACTGTAATTCCTTTCTAAAGACTTAAGGAAAAGTTGTGGCTTAACAAATGATTGATGTCCACTCCATCATCTAACGGGAAGTTATATACTTATTCCACAGGACAAGGTATCCTGGATGCCATATGTGAGTGTGATCTGCATTCTTGCTGTAATAGCATCATTCTGCATTGGTCCAGGTAAAGTTTATTATTATAGAAGGAACCTTTTAGTAACACATAGCAACATTCACTGAATTAATAAGGCATAGTTATTCTGTGCTTTGCATGGTTTTTCATTTTGTTTTGAGGCACGAAATGAAAATATTGCCTGAAACTTCCAGGGTTCTTTTCCAGGCAGGAATCAAAACCTCTCAGGAACTGATGTAGGAGGCTAACAATGGCAATTTTCACCAACATAAAATGTTTCTGCTCCTTCACTGAAATTGGGTGTGCCACTGGGAGAACCCTGTGTTAATTCAGCGTGTACAGTTATGGAATGCAATCATGCCCAATCTGTACAACAAAATGGTGCAACGCTCCTTGGCACAGGCTTTCTCATGTCTCTTAAGATTGACATTTTGTGCAATATACCTCTAGTAAATTGCAAGCCTGGAGATCCTGTGCACTTTAGACATGTGTATAGTGTTATTTTTAAATGCTTTGAATGGATAATATTTCCACCAATGCTTTCGGAACATTTCAAACTTAATTTAAAAGTCCTCAAACCCCTGCACGTCAGTATGAACTCTTACCCATAGACGTCCCTAATTTTGAGAAAGAAAACTTGATTTGGAGTAGGCACAAGGCAAAATATACGCAAAACATCATTTAGTAGGCAGAAAGTTTAACATTACCAGAAAGATAAATTTAATAAAGGTCATTTTCTGAGTATGAGCTGGCGGGAAAGGTGGAAAGGAACTCCTTCTTCTATACTTGGATAAATTATCTCTGATGTTTCTGTCAGAGATCCTACATCATATAAAACCTGGATGCTGGGCACTTGCAAACAATTCTCCAACTATGTGTCTCTGATAATCTTATACATGCACTCTTGATACAAGTTGCGAAAGCAACTTTTGAATTGAACTACAACTTTAAACATATTACTAAGCTACATTATTTGCATGAATAATGGATGCATGCAGTGACACCCAACAAATTAGAGATGGTTCCGAAATCATTCAGAGGAACGCAAATTTAACATCACATTTTTATCTCAATGTCCTCCTTTTGTCACATTACATGAGTAATGTGTGTGTGCCCTTGCAGACAAAGTATTAATTAACATGATGTGATTTGATTTAGTTACGTAACTTCCTCTATATTATATCAAGATAGACCTGTAAGTCCAATGATGTGACCCTATTGTGTACACAATCAAAATATGAGTCATATGTCCACATTTTAACCAAATTGGAAACTAACTTAAATATCCAGATCAAAGAGGCTTTAGCCTTTTATTACTGTCTAAGTATGAATAAATTCAATAGGGATTACCTGTAATTAGTGAGACCACCAACCAAAGCAGGAAGACCCTGGTGGTGTTGTGGGGACAACACTTTTACAGCAAAAGAAATAATTGTTAGGTGTTGAAATGGATCATTTTCAGGTTGGCAAATTGTAACTCGTGAGTGCAACGGGGATAATGCTGGGACCTCGATGACATCATCATAGGAGGTGGTGCTTAAGACATCATTAATGCTTTCAGGTGCTTACACAACATCTTCCTCCAAGCTTTTATTTTCCATTATGATAATTATGAATACAAATGTATATCTCACGCTACATTACCTTCCCCAAAGACTCTGACTTGACAAATTAAGGCAGTCCTAATGTTTCACTATTCTCGCAGAATACGTTCTCTTTAGAAGATTGGTCACTCTCTGGATTGAAGACAGTTGACTTTGATTCTGTTCCTAAACTCCGAAGTGTGAGTTCCAAAAGTCCCTTTAAATTGGAGGTCCTTTCATCTCTTGGATTTCCTTCATGGAGATGAATCTTCTGTTAAACCAGGCACTTTCCTTTTGCAATATCTTGAATCACTGAACCAGAAACTGTCTTCTTTTTGACACTATCCTGTATCTTCAAGCTAGGTAACTCATTCTCAACTAGGTCTTTAACCTGCTGACATCGTTTGCCTCATTTTAGTGGTGTTTTTCATGGAGTTATATGTTCAACTCCTTTGATCTGTGTAAATTGGTTGTCATTCCCAGTCTGCTGGTAAATCTCAAATGTGTAGACTCTTCATTTCATCTTGTTGCTCAATTTAGACAATTTAGCAAGAAGCTGCACTGCGGATGTTACCCAGCATGATAATGAAACGTCTGCAAAACAACAAACCAGCTCGGCGAGACAACCAACCTCAACATCCACAACTCGAACTACAAATCTACTCCAAAACTTTAGACACTTTCTCTTGATGAGTATATATTGTGACATGTTCACATCATCAGTTGTATTATTTGAGTGTTATTTTATGCTTGGTCTGATCTCTGTCACTGGTGCTTGTTGTGATCCAGGGATAGCAAACCGAGCCAAATAAGTCTTGCTATCACTGGATTTGCAACACAGTGAAATTAAAATATTCGATGACCCTTAAAATTACCCAATTGTTCCTGGACTTTACCAAAAAAACAGATCTTGGACACCAAATTTATAACTTTAACAAAAATGAACAACTTGTTATTAATACGAAAACCTTAGCAGTATAAAAGCTAAACAACAAGGTAATTTAATTTATATCTATGATCTAAACTCCGGCTTCTTTGATCCTAAACACCACTCACATACAGGTAGGTAGACCGACAAGAACAGTTAAAGGGTAAACTAAAAAGAAAATAAAAGAATTGTAATTTCTAGTTCAGTTAAACAGTTTCAAATGATGGCTGCCAAGCCTTAATGCAATCCTTGTTGTTGTTCACAGGTTCAACTGTATCTCTAATTTGAAGTCAGTGATGTATGTGAGCAGTTTCAGCAATTCCAGAAATATTTATTTCTTACAGACTCGGATTATTTTCTCAGAACAGTCAACAATTCTCTTAAAGAATAGAAAACCAGACAGAGTAAAACACAATGCAGCCATTTTCCAAAAAAATGATACTTCACCTGACAAAATCAGTTTCTCTGTTTATAAAGTCAATATTCTCTCTGATTGGCTACCTAGCATCAGTTCTCCCTTGATTGACCAACTCAACATCTAACCCAGCTGCCTGCCCTGAGCATAGCAACACTCAAATGACAAATCATCCACATGATTCCTTAGATTAGTAATTCATTTGCATGATCTTCCAGTTGTCAGCAGCAAACATTTGCATTTATTTACTTGTCTTATAGAACATGCAGCTGTTCAATGTTCACTCCTAACTATAGGTGAGAGTCCCTACATGCTGCTGATTTCTCCTGGAAAGAAAAAGAAACGGGTTATTCTGGTTGAACTTTGGTCTCCTCCATTTCTAATGTCTGATTTAAATCTGTCAGTGTTTATTTACCGAGTTGTGTTGCACTTTGAGTTACATCAGTTAAAGACTTGTCAGATAACTCATGTTGACTATATAGTGATTGTAATGAGGTCAGCCAAGTGGACCCATAGAATATGAGTTCCCTGATTGGGGCTATTAATCTGATCCAAACAGGGAGCCCTGGCTGATATAAACAAGATTATCAGACATCCTGTTCACTCTGAGAGATGGCTTTGAGGGAGCCGGACTAGTGTCAAGGACTCTCCACATGTAAATAAAGGGTGACTTGCTGACAGGATACTGGCCTCTGGAGTTATTTCAGAGTATGCTGCATATTGGCTGGTTTACTTCTGTTTCTGCTGATTGTTTCTCATAAACCTTATTGATTCTTGCAATCTGGACTCCCTTCAGTGTTGATTGCGGGCAAAAACATTTCTGGCAATCCAGTATAGTCACAGGTTTCTATGTTGCTGTTCATATTAAACAAATTTTTATGCCAAAATAGCTATCAAGAGATTCTGTCTCCTGTTTGATTTCAAAATGAGTCCAAGGAGACTTATGAAATCTTGTATTGGCAGTCCTCTGACCAGCTATTCATAATTGGCTGTTTCTTTATCAGTAGTTTCTTGACTTTAACTAATGCTCAAGAATAAGAATTCATGATTATGAAAGTTCTGAACTGCCTTACACCTGTTATGTTGCAGAGTTGATTGTAGCATTCATTTTAATCTTAATCTGGATTATGTGGTTATGCTGTCATATGTTACAACTAGTGTTTCGTCAGCCATGGCACACTATCTTATAATATAGTCTCGCTCATCTTTGTAACAAGCTTAAAATAATGAGATACCAATTGACATATACATCCAGTCACCAAAAAGCTAGGTCTATATCACTTTTCCTATTGCAATACCATTGGCTTCTCTTCAATTTAGCCCATTCTTGAACTTCATGAGCTTCTTTGTGCAACCAGCTATTTGATTTCTTGCCACGCTGTGACAGTGCCCTACTTTGGCACCTTTTCTGAAAGTGGCCTATTGTTTTATGGATAAAGAAATTTTTTTGGTACCTGGGCACTGCTTTCCTTGAGATTTCTTTGCTCTCTAGTACTGACAGAGTCTTATTGTCTGGTGATTGTCTTAATATTTATACTACTTTCTTGCATGCTTTTTTTTGCACCTTAAAAACTGATTTGATTCTGTTAGTCCCCTGTAAGGAATGTTGGTTTGCTCCTGTTAGGTTTGATCTGTGCCACTTCTGGACTTAATGCATCATCTGAATATCATTATCCAGAGTCAGAATCTTCTTTTTGACTGTAATAAATCTGACAAAGCTTCATCAACAATCCCAATAACAATTCTGATGGAATTCTGGTGTTAAATGTCCAGAGGCACATTTCTCCACTACAGATCATTAAGGAAATTATCTATGGATTCCCTTGGATGCTGGACTCTGTTAAATCATGCTGTTTCATGAATATTATTTGTTCTGAGATTGGAAGATGAAACCTGACCGCAGCTGTATTTTTATTCACTCGTGGGACGTGGGTGTCACTGGCGGGTCAGCATTTATTACCCATTCCTAGTTGCTCTTGAAAAGATGGTGATGAGCTGCCTTCGTGAACTGCTGCAGTCCATGTGAGACTTTGTAGCAATTGATACAACTGAATGGCTTGCTAGGCCATTTCAGAGCAAGGTTTGAGCATCAACCACATTACTGTGGGTCTGGTGTCAAATGTAGCCCAGACCCGTGTGAGGATGGTGGATTTCCTTCCCTGAAGGGCATTAATGAATCAGATGGGTTTTTCTGACAATCGACAAAGGTTTCATGGTCATCAGTAGATTCTTAACTCCAGATTTTTTTTATTGAATTCAAATTCCACCATTTGCCAGGACCCAGAACATTAGCTGAGTTTCTGAATTAATAGTCCTCAGCTTTACAGATACCAGTGTTCAGCCATTGAATGCACCCGTATGGTATCATGATACTGCCGCAGGCATTGGATACAGCAAAAGCTATAGACTGTGAAAACATTGCAGTAATAATACTGAAGACTTGTGTTTCAGAATTAGTTGCACCCCTAGCCAAGCTGTTCCAGTACAGCTACGACACGGGCACATGCCTGGAAGTATGGAAAATTGCCCAAATATGCCCTGTCCCCAATAAGGAGGACAAAACAAATCTAGTCACATACCAACGCATCAGTCCACCCTTAATTATCAAAGTGGTAAAAAGCGTGATAACTATGAAGCAGCATTTACTCGGCACTAAACTGCTTACTGATACTCAGTTATGGTTCCATTCTTCTGAGCTCATTCCAGTTTCTGTCCAAACATTGACAGAAGCGTTGAATTCCAGAGAGTGACAGCTCTTGAAATCAAGACTGCATTTAATTAAGAATAAATTAAGGAATGCAGCAAAAAAGAAAACAGACTGAATGGGAATCAGGGAAAAAGTCTCTACCGATTGGAGTAATACCTAGCATAAAAGAAGATGGTTGTTGTTGTGTTCTGTCTCACAGTCAGTATATCATTGAAAGAACTGCTCATAATGTTATCGTTATCATTTGATGTGATTTGAAAATAAATAAGGTCTTGCACTCCATTGTACTCTGGGATCACTTGAAGCGTGATACCCTACAGGATGCTTTCTCATATAACTTACAGATTAATGTTAGCCCAAATACCAATGTGCCTGAGAAATGTCATAATTGTGTGTATGAAATTCATGAAATATAAAAAAGATATGGTCTTACAACAGGTTGTTTTTCAAAACAGTAATTCAACGAAGTAGACCTCCTGTTGCTGAGCTAAGGAGTTTATAATCCCCATTTAGAGCAAGGAATTTGCTCAGCCAATTGCAGTAAAAAAAAATGAATTCACTGATCATGTACTTCCAGTAAGAAGCTTACTCAAAACGAGTGCAAGGGGAGATTCCATAATATAGTGCTGCAGCCTAATCTTTAACCTGAGCTTCTACAAGTGCCGTTTCTGACCGGGATTCCAGTACTGGTGAATTTAACTTGAAGAAACTTAAACAAAGTATAAGATAAATCTCTGTCACAAAAACCATCTATTCTTTAATTCTTATTTACCTTCTCTACTTTTTTATTCTGTAAAGTTAATACAGAGATGTTAGAAAAATGTAGATCAGAGACAAACTATACAGCTGTCGGAGCATTCCGCATTTTACAAATTGCTTTGCGCAGTTCCAAATATATAAAGTACAAAGAACAGTACAGCACAGGAACAGGCCCTGCGGCCCTCCATATCTGCGCTGATACGTGTCTTTCCATATTAAAACTGTCTTCACTCACAGGGTCTGTATCCCTCTATTCCCTTTCTATTCATGTATTTGTCCTGGTGCTTTTTGAATGCTGCTATTGTGTCTGCTTCCACCACCTCCTCTGGCGACGCAATCCAGGCACTCACTACCCTTTGTGTGAAAAACTTGCCTCGCACATCTCTTTTAAAAATCCCCCCTCTCACCTTGAACGTGTGTCCCCTAGCAATTGACCCCTCCACACTGGGAAAAAGCCTCATACTTTCCACTCTATCCATGCCAGTCACAATCTTATAAACTTCTATCAGATCGCCCCCTCAACCTCCTGCATACCAGTGAAAACAAACCCAGTCTATCCCACCTTTCTTCATAGCTAATGTGCCCCATACCAGGCAACATCCTGGTAAACCTTTTCTGTACACTCTCCAAAGCATCCACATCCTTCTGGTAGTGTGCTGACCAGAACTGTATGCAATGTCCTAAGTATCCATATTCTGACAAAGCATTCCTTGACTTAATATTAATATAGGATGCTGAAATCCCAGACTGGTTACATAGGGCTTTGAAAAGGTTGAAACTACAGGCAGAGAAAAAAATTCCACATGTATTTGTGCTGGACGTTTGTCATATAGAGCAATTCGGAATGACTGCTGGCTCTCTTGGGAAATTACTTCTTTTTCCTTGGTTTATTGTGGATGTGGAGAGAACACTTCTTTCCAGCTCCTGCTTTGTCTGTTATACCAGACATACCTGGGGAAGAAGTAATGATGCATGACTCCTGTCTTTCTCACTCAACTCAATAGGGCTTCAGCCTGATTCCTTCACTGTTAATGACTTTACTCAGTTAACAAGCACACCGACCTTTCACATTCCACTTCAACTGACTTAACACCACTCGATTGCAGCTCTCAGCTAATTATAAAGATAATTCAATCTTCCATTTCATTGTCTGGCCTTCTATTTGGGAACCATAGCCCAAATTTCAGCTCAAGTCCTAGATTTGATTTTTTTTCTTATCAAAGACCAAAATTAACCCTCAGGTGTTTGCTAAGTATATAATACCAGCACATCTTTACCAGAAATATAATGTCAATAAACACTTCTTTAAAATGTTTTGCAAAAGATAACAAATCATACAGAAAAGAGAGGCTGAAATGTTACAGTATGCATTCAGCCTTTGCAGAAGCAGACACAAAGTCTAGTGTAACTCCATTCCGTGTTGTGTAAAATGGCATTCTTGAGAATGCCATCTTCCTCTGCACTCTACTTTGTAACTTAACCCAGTGCTTCGAGGCATAGTTTAAAGGACCAGTTATCTGATCAAAGACAGTGTTCTTTCTTGGCACATAACATGACAATTAATTTGGAACCACTGCACAATACTAGTGAATTAGGAAAGGACAATTCCGACACACATTTCCAATCTCAACTGTACTGCTAAGGAAGATGCCAATCAAGCTTCTTGTTCTTGGAAAATATGCCCAATTTCAGAAGCCTAATAATCCCATTTCCATAACCATTGAGATGCAGAACCTTCAGTTCATTGCTGGCGCAGTCTCCCACACAGACTGCTTGGCGCATAACCTAACCTAACACTTTGCTACATTTGTGCAAGATTAAATGGCTGACACACCTTTATACATAATATATATATGCACTTTTGTTAATCATATCCGAACCTATGTTATGACACACTTCTGTGGCAGCTAGACTTGCACAGTAATAGTACCCTACTTGAGGATACAAGAGCCCTCACCCCAATGAATACATGTCAATGACCAGAGAAATCTGTCACTACTCAGGAAGGAAATATCTGTCTTTACTAATTAGATTATGTACAGGAATAAATAATAAGGACATTTGTGGTGCACTGGTAGTGTCTCTACCTCTGTGAGAGAGGCTTGGGTTCAAGCCCCACCTGCTCCAGAGGTGTATAATGACATCTCTGAGCAGGTTGTTTAGAAAATATAAGAATTATTAGGCCTCAGCCTGCCAAACTGCCTTAAATTACTCGATTCTGTCTGAATTTAAGATCACCTTAACAATCTCCAATTAGGGTATCCATACGTTATTAACTGGATGAATTTATATATTCTACCAGACCATCAAGGAAATCAGATGTTAATAGCTTTTATTAAGTATAATTCTCAATTATTACTACTGAAATTTAGATGTTGAGATGTAATAAGTTATTGCTGGAGTTATAAAACAATTTGAATAACAAATAGATAATTATTTAATAAATAACATTACAAAGATTACCAGTGTAATTCAATGGATAACTACACTTTAGTTGGGGCTCTTATGATGCAGTGGTAATGTCCCTATCTCTGATCCAGGAGGCCCATGTTCAAGTCTACCTGCTATGTAATAACATTTCTGAACAGGTCGATTAGAAAATATCTATAACTACAATTCAAGTGTGTAGTGGCACAGTGGTAGTGTCGCTGCCTCTGAGCTAGAAAACCCAGATTCAACACCCAGAGACCTGCCACAGCATGTCTGAATAGGTTGATTAAAATAACTGCAATTCAAATCAACAGAAATAGTTCATTTGGGAGATTGTCAGACTGAGGAACTGAAGGTCCCTTTTTCAATCTTGGGTTTCAGCAGAGAACTTCAGTTGATTCCATCTCAGTGTATGTTTTTATAAAAAGACTTCTTGTGGAACAGTGGTAGTGTCCATACCCCTTCGCTAGGAGTCCTATACTCAAGTTCCATTTGCTCCAGAGGTGTGTCATAATATCTCTGAACTGGTTGATTCAAGATATCTATGACTGCAATTCAGCATTAAATGGATTGTATTTTCTTAATTTATTGATGATGAATGTAGTTGTGAGTGTACCCTGTGCTGTTACCCAGTTGAGGCAGAGAGTGCCCAGTTCAGATTGGGAATTGGTAAAGTGGGTTTAAATTCAACAAGGATGCAGAGCTACTGAGTGTTCTTCCTTGCCATACCAGCAAGTCACATAATAACATCTATACATTGACTACAAGCCACAACACCACAGCTTAAACTTACACAGTACTTGGAAATTTAATGTTGTGGATAACAGATTGGAATACAAACAGTTATTAAACAAAGTTGCTTTACACATAAATAGCAGAAAATAGCATTAATCATTCAGTAATGAAATAATTAGATGGTTCTTCTGATCTTGTTGTCAACAAATTGTTTGTGAAGTGCTGTGAGATTTCTCGAGGATGAAATGAGTTGCAACAAAATATTAAAATTCTTGAAACAGAGGACATAGGAACACGTATTAAAAATATTAGATCAGGAACATATGCCCGCAATTAACTAATTAATCAAGATTGTTTTTAAAAACTCATTAAAACTTTTCTAAAGTATTGACCATTATAGTTAACCACAGTAATACATTGTAACACAATGCTTCATCTATTCCCCAGAAAACACCTTTATATAAAGTCAGCTAAGTTACAAGGTCATAATGTTACTTATGTAATAGTGAGTTAACTCTGTAGAGACTATCCTTGACAAATGATAAGAGCTCTCATATGAAACATCTTACAACATTTGCCTCCAGTTTCCTTATGTAACTTGATTGAAAAACGTTTATTGCATTTACGTTGAATAGCACATAGTTCCTTTATGTCAATTTTATTTATTGTTAGCAGCAAATGCACTGGTGGAAGCAAAAATACTTCTCATTTATAGCAACACTTCCCCTAAAACCGCAAGCTCAGTAGCTTTGGATTTGCTTCTTATTTGTGAGAGGTTGGCTACTTTCTCTGGATTCTGCTTTGGAATCAATACTTGGCAGTAGAATATTTATGAATAAAATTAGCAGACCACATTATAAAAATGGCATCAATATAGAACAACTGTCAGAGTAGAATAATATTTCCATAAATTGATTGCGCATGCACCTTAACCTTGTCTCTTTTGAGATGTACTTAGCACAAAAGAACTGTCTGAGACATAACTCCCAGCATAAATTCAATCTGCTGTGTTAAGTTATATCTATTATCTTGTGCTATACAGGCCTTAGCTCACGGTGCAACCTGTCTGCATCTCGTGAGGGCATGTGTATGTACATGTAACTGTGAAATGTACATGTAACTGTGAAATGTACATGTAACTGTAAGTACATAAAACAGTAAGTCAACACAGATCTAATGTCCCTTAAATCCTGCCACTATCAGTCAACAATTTCCTTAATAATAGTGAGCATTTTTGATTCAGTGGCTCAACACCATATATGCAACATCAATGTCCAGTGAGAACAAATGATTCCAGGGAGAAATTGTGCACAATTGGGACTGCTTTGGGAGGATGTATTTCCAATGTAATTGACAGTCATAACATTCGGGTTGAAGAGACTGGAAATTCAGTCATAGAATGAGCTCTGGAGCAGGAGCAAGAGCAAACAAATTGGGAAACTATCCCTTTGTTCATTCCTTTTTTTCACTCAGTTTACAATTTGAATGTGTGCAAGTATTCTATTTGTGAGATTACCCTAAAAGAAAGCTTTGCCTTTTGGAGCAGAAGTTATTTCATTGTTTTGCAAAATTCAGTCATTTTGACCAAAGGCTGAACACATGAGCTAAATGGGTGCTGTGCTACCAAGAAATGTCTGTTTAAAATTGTGAATTTAGCAATCAATTCAGGGGGTCATTGGTGATTCTCATGAATTGAGTTTACTTGGAGGTCTTAATGGAAGAGGCTCAGATGAGAAAGTATATCTTAAATCGTTAGGAGGAAGGAACACCACCTTGCTCTCCTGGTCCTCACTCCTGAAGCATTTGGCTACCTGCTTCATGTCCTCTTCTAATTCTTCATCGAGATCAAAGAGGACCTCTGGCAAATGTCTTTGACCAAGCATACCCTTTCTTCTGCTGATTCACTTTAGGTCTCGAATAAGGTAGAATAGTCCAGCACTTATTCTCCCTGCATTAAATATTCAGGGGTTTTCTGGAACAAACATTGTTAAGAGTATTGGTGAGGTCATGACAAAGTGTCAGAGAAAGTTTCCTGATGTTCTTCAGATGTCCTTTGTACAACTTCAGCAGAGGTGAACATAAGAGAAGTATTTCTTTATGCCCCACTGAAAGGTAGGTTAGCACTGCTGCCTCACAGCACCAGGGACTCAGGTTCGATTCCATTCCCAGGTAAATGTTTCTGTGGAGTTTGCACATTCTTCCTGTGTCTACATGGGTTTCCTCCGAGTGGTCCAGTTTCCTCCCACACTCTAAAGATGTGCAGGGTAGGTGGATTGGTCATGTAATATTGTCCATATTGTCCGGGGATGTGTAGGCTGGGTCATGAGCCATGGGAAATGCAGGGTTAAAGGGATGGGGTGAGTCTAAGTAAGATACTATTCAGAGAGTCACTGTGGACTCGATGGGCTGAATGGCCTGCTTCCACACTAGGAATTCTGTGAAAATTGATATCAATATTGCCATCACTACTGAGCAGCTTTTATTTATTGAAAGCATGTTCGGTCAAGCAATGGGCCCCCCAAAATGGTCTGCAACTTCTTTTAAGAGTGTTTTTCAGGCAGTCAGCTGTTTAACATAGTTGATAAGATTGATTTAGTCGACCAGGTATGAAATAGCAGGAGAACTCCGCCTCATGGAATGCTCCTCCTGCAAAATGTTGGAAGTCAGGAATATTTCCAGTCTCCATGCTGACTACGTACGCAGGAAGTGTGTCCAGCTACAGCTCCTGATTTGCTGCATGGACTCACATAGAACAGCCATGAGGCTGAGAATATTGTGGATAGCACACTTACTGAGCTGGTCACACCACCAGTAAGGGCTAAACAGAGAAGAGTTAGGTGACCAACAGGAAGGTAAGTATGTGTGGGCAGGCAGTGCAGGACTCCCCTGTGGTCACTCCCCCCACAAACAGGTAAACTGTTTAGGATACTGTTGAGGGGGCGATGGCCTCTCAGGGAGAGCAGTAGCAGCAGCCAGATCAGTGGCACCACAACTTGCACTGTTGTACAGCAGGGAGGGTTGAATTGTAGGTGAGCAGTGGTGATAGAGAACTCTATAGTCAGGGACACAGGTATTCCTGTAGCTGCAGCAAGATTCCAGGATGGTGTGTTGTCTCCCTAGTGCCAGGCTCAAGGATACCTCTGAGTGAGCACAGGATATTGTGAAGGTGGAGGGTGAACAGTCAGTGGTCATGGTACATATTGGTACTAACAACATAGGCAGAAAGATGAGATCCTGCAAAGGGAATTCAGGGAGTTAAGTAGAAAATTTAAAAGCAGGACCTCTGTGGTTGTAATCTCAAATTACTTCATGTGCCATCTGCCAGTGAGGCTAGGAATAGGAAGATAGTACAGTTAAATACATGGCTAAAGAGCTGGTGTAGGAGAGAGGGCTTAAGGTATGTGGATCATTGACATGTCTTCCAGGGCAGGTGGGATTTGTACAAGAAGGATGAGTTGCACCTAAACTGGAGGGGCACCAGTATCCTGGCAGGGAGGCATCTTAGTGTCACTCTGGAGGGTTTAAACTAGTGTAGCGGGGGGAGAGCAGTAGGTCAACAAGTCAAATGCCTGGGGAGAAGTCAGAGACTAAGGCCAGTAGGACTAAGAGGAAGAACAGACAGGGAAAGGTTAGTGAACATGGTGGGAAGGTGATCTGAAGTATATTTGTTTAAATGAGAGGGTTATGCTAGGTCAGGCAGATGAGCTTAGAGCTTGGATTACTACATTTAACTATGATGTTGTAGCTATTACTGAGACTTGGTTAATAGAGGACAAGACTGGCATCTTAACGTTCCGGCTTTTAGATACTTCAGGCGTGATAGAGAGGGATGGAAAAGACCTGGGGGAGTTGTGTTAGTGATAAGGGAGAATACTATAGTTGTACTGAGGGAAGTCACCTTGGAAGGCTCATCGGTGTGGCCATATGGTAGAGTTAAGGAATCAGAAGGGTGCAGTCACTCTGATTGTATTGTACTGCAGGCCTCCCAATAGCCAGTGGGAGATAGAGGATCAGGTATGTGGACAGATTATGGAAACATGTAAAAACTACAGGGCGGCTGTGGTGGGTGATTTTATTGACTGGGGCTTGGATGGGGAGGAATTTGTTAGGTGTATCCAGGATGTTTTTTTTTGAAACAATATATAAATAGTCAAATAGGGAAGGGGCTATATTAGACCTGGTATTAGAGAATGAGCCCAGCCAAGTGATCAAAGTTTCAGAGGGAGAGCATTTCAGGAACAGTGACCACAGTACTGTAAGTTTGAAGTTACTTATGGATAAGGATAAGAGCAGTCTTTGGGTGAAAGAACTAAATTTGGGGGAAGGCTAACAATGACAATGTTAGACAGGAACTGGGAAATGTAGATTGGGGGCAGCTGTTTGAGGGTAAATCCACATCTGGAATGTGGGAATCTTTTAAAAGCCAGTGGGTTAGAGTTCCTGTGAAAATGAAAGGAAAAGAATGATAAGGTTTGGGAACCCTGGATGACAAGCGATATTGTGAGCTTAGTCAAAAAGGAAAAGGAGGCATATAAAAGGTTTAGGAAGCTGAAGATGGACAGAGTCCTCGAAGAATATAAAGAAAGCAGGAAAGAACTCAAACATGTACTTAAGAGGCCTAAAAGGGGCTGTGAAATGTCTTTGGCAAACAGGATTAAGGAAAATTCCAGGGCATTTTATATATATATGATGAGCAGGAGGGTAGCTAGGGAAAAGATAGGTCCATTCAAGAACGAACGAGGGAATTTATTCATGGAGCTGGAAGAAATTGCTGAGGTCCTTAATGAATACTTTACATTAGTATTCACAAAGAGAAGGACATGGTGGATACTGAGTCTAAAGAGGGGTATGTTAATATTCTAGGTCATGACAGCATTAAAAAGGAGGAGGTGTTGGGTATTTTAGCAAGCATTAAGGTAGACAAGTCCCCTGGACCTAATGAGATCTATCCCAGAATGCTGAGGGAGGCAGGTGTGGAAATTGCTGGGGCCTTGTACGAAATCTTTATATCCTCTTTAGTCACAGGAGAGGTCCCAGAGGACGGAGAATAGTCAGCATTGTTCTTTTGTTTAAGAAAGGCAACAGGGATAATCTGGGAAATTACAGGCTGGTGAGCCTTACATCAGTGGTAGGGAAATATGTGGAGAAGACCCATAGGAATAGGATTTAATCACATTTGGTAAAGTATAGACTTATTCATTACAGGGAGCATGGCTTTGCGCGGGGAAGGTCGTGTCTCACACACATGAAAGAGCTTTTTGAGGAAGTGATAAAGATGATTGATGAGGGCAGGGCGATGGATGTTGTCTACAAGGCCTTTAGCAAGGTGTTTGACAAGATCCCTCATTATAGACTGATACAAAAGGTGAACTCATATGGGATCTATGGTGTGCTGGTAAGATGGATACAGAACCAGCTTGGTCATAGGAGACAGGGTGTAACGGTGGAAGATTGTTTTTCTGACTGGACAACTGTGACCAAGGATCAGTGCTGGGACCCCTGTCATGTGTAACATGTATAAATGATTTGGAGGAGAATGTGGGTCGTCTGATTAGTAAATTTGTAGACAACAAAGATTGGGGGAACTGTGAATAGCGAGGAGGATTGTCAGAGGATATAGCAGGGCTGTAGATAGGCTGGAAACTTGGGCACAGAAATGGGAGATGGAATTTAATCTGGACAAATGCGAGGTGATACATCTTGGATGATCTAATGCAGGAGGGAAGTATACAGTAAATGGCTGAACCTTTAGTAGCAACAATATACAGAGGGATCTAGATGTACAGGTCCACAATTCCTTGAAAGTTGCGACAGAAGTAGATTAGATAGTCAAGAAGGCATGTTTGCCTTCATTGGTCATAGTGTATAAAATTGGCAGGTCTTATTGGAGCTGTATTGTGTACAAATCTGGTTGCCACACCACCAGAAGGACGTGGAGGCATTGGAGAAGGTACAGAAAAGATTTACTAGGATGTTGCCTAGTTTGGAGTGTATTAACTATGAGGAGAGATTGTATAAACATTTTCTGTTTTCACTTGAACGTCAAAAGATAAGGGGCAACCTGATCGAAATTTAGAAATTTATGAGAGTCGTGGATAGAATGAAAAGTTGGAGTCTTTTTCCCAGAGTAGAAATGTCAGTAAGTAGGCGATATTAAAGTAAGAGGGGATACTACTAAAGGAGATGTGAGAGGCAGGTTTTTTACACAGAGGGTGGTAAATGTCTGGAATGAACTGCCAGAAGAAGTGGAAGAAGCTGATACAATAGCAATGTTTAAGGGTTATCTTGACAGATACGTGAATAGGCAGGGAATAGAATGATACAGATTCTGTTGAGGCAACAGGTTTTTAGTTTAGAAAGGCATCGTGTGTTGGCACGGTTGTGGTAGGCTGAAGGGCCCGTTCTTGTGCTGCATTCTGTTCTTTGTTCAAACTGTAGTTCCTAGGGATGACTTCAACTCGAGTGCCAAGGTAGTGACCTGTCCTTATTGTAGGCTAACTTGGCATTTCAGCTCAAGATCTAACCTTGGCCCTTTAGGAACTGTCTTCCATGTCTAATACCATTTTCTATGGCTGTCTGTGACTTATGCCTTGCTAGTAAAACATGAGTTGACCTCGGATCACTGTGCGCTAAATATAACTAGATTTATAATAAAATTATATTGTTCCAAATATTAGGGATGCTTTCTGTCTATCAAATCAGATAATTATTGGTATGACCGGCTGGTTAGATAAAAATAACACCCTGGTGCAAACAATTGTAATTATAGATTTTTGCATTAATATCCTGCAGCCATTCATTCAGTAATCTGGAAAATAATTTTATAACAATGGACAATCACTTACAGATAATTATAAGAAAAAAAAACCTGGTGTTCAAATAGTTTTAATTACAGTGAAACAGCACAAAAAGTCTGAATCAAACAAAGTACCCTCAATCTTTCTGAGAAGGCTAGAAGTGTGCATAGGGAAGGCTGAAAAGTGCTGTAGAATCAAATTGGGTCGGAAGCTCAGCCGCATATAACAGCAGGACACTATAACTTTTTTTCTCTCAAAATCCTTGGGGTTGGGTCCTCAGAAATTAGGATGAGGCAATGTCATGTTCTGAGTTTGGAGGAGTGAATGTCATAGTGGAGAGAATCCATGTTATGTAGCATGGAAGACAACTGTACAATACCCTTGCATTGGCTCTGAAAAGAGCATCACAAATTTTGTACTGTTGTTGTACAGTTGTCTCAATCTACATGTTTTTCAAGCTTATTGTGGGGGTGGGGGGTTGCACAAGGCTGAAGGTTTTTCTGAGGGTGCCTACTACTCTTGCATTGGCCCTGCACAGAGCATCACAACCTTTGAGATAATTCTCCCAAGTCAGTCAATCAAAATTAAAAAACAAACACAGAAGGGCCATATAATGGGCTTCTGAATCAATGTCACAAATTGAACGATTACATACAAACTGTAAATTACCCTTGTGAAAGTAAACTGAATATTAAATCTAATTCAGTTTTTACGTACCCTAAGGGACCACAGGAAAGCATGAGCAAAATCAGACGAGAACTAAGCTTGGTTTCAGTCCATCGGGCATAATAACAATAATGATATTTAGATTTCCGCTAACCTTGAGCTATAACAACTAAATAACTCTTCTGGGTCTTGCTGCAAAGGTGTCAGTTTCTTTGTCAACTTTTTTTTGGGTTTTTTCAGTTTAATTGCTACAGTTATTGATTAGGAGTTTTCAGAGAGACCACTAACTGTACTACTTAAAGGTATTTGGTTAGATTTTAATGTTGAGGCACAAGTGAACTCAGGTCTTCATCAACAGCTTGCGCATAATGAGTGCCTGTTTAAGTGGAATGCAGAATCCAGGCTTAGACTTTCATTGTCCACGAATCTGCCACAAAACATTCTCCAATATGCTACTGAGATAATGGGAACTGCCGATGCTGGAGAATCTGAGATAACAAGGTGTAGAGCTGGATGAACACAGCAGGCCAAGCAGCATCAGAGGAGCAGGAAAGCTGACGTTTCGGGTCTGGACCCTTCTTGAGAAATGGGGGAGGGAAAGGGGGTTCTGAAATAAATAGGCAGAGAGGGCGAGGCAGATGGAAGCTGGATAAAGGAGCAGATAGGTGGAGAGGAGACAGACAGGTCAAAGAGGTGGGGATGGAGCCAGTAAAGGTGAGTGTAGGTGGGGAGTTAGGGAGGGGATAGGTCGGTCCAGGGAGGACGGACAGGTCAAGGGAGCGGGATGAGGCTGGTAGGTAGGAGGTGGGGGTGGGGCTTGATGTGGGAAGAGTGGTTTCCCCGATGTAGAGGAGGCCACATCGGGAACAGTGGATACAGTATACCACATGAGCAGATGTGCAGGTGAACATCTGCTTGATGTGGAAAGTCTTCTTGGGGCCTGGGATGGGGGTGAGGGGGGAGGTGTAGGGGCAGGTGTAGCACTTCCTGAGGTTGCAGGGAAAAGTGCCGGGGGTAGTGGAGCTGGTGGGGAGTGTGGAGCAGACAAGGAAGTCACGGAGAGAGTGGTCCCTCCGGAAGGCAGATAAGGGTGGAGAGGGAAAAATGTCTTTGGTAGTGGGGTCAGATTGCAGGTGTTGAAAGTGCTGGAGAATGATGCGTTGAATCCGAAGGTTGGTGGAGTGATATGTGAGGACGAGGGGTTTCTGTCTTTGTTGTTATTGTGCGGAGGGGGTGTGAGGGATGAGTTGCGGGAAATGCGAGAGACACGGTCAAGGGCGTTTTCGACCACTGTGGAGGGGAAGTTGCGGTCTTTGAAAAACGAGGACATCTGGGATGTCTGGGAGTGGAATGCCTCATCTCAGGGGCAGAGGCGAAGGAATTGGGAATAGGGGATGACATTTTTGCAGGAAGGTTGGTGGGAGGAGGTGTATTCTAAGTAGCTGTGGGAGTCAGTGGGCTTGAAATGGATATCGGTTTCCAGGTGGTTGCCAGAGATGGAAACAGAGAGGTCCAGGAAGGAGAGAGAGGTATCGGAGATGGTTCAGGTGAACTTAAGGTTGTGGTGGAAGGTGTTCGTGAAGTGGATGAACTGCTCGAGCAGCCTCGGCAGCCGAGTCTTCACCATCCCCCCAGACCTCCCCCTCACTGAAGACGAATGGTCAGTCCTCAGTAAAGGGCTCACCTTTATCCCCCTCCACCCAAACATCAATGAATACTGCTCATGCTTGGACGTTGAACAGTTTTTCCGCCACCGCTGCCTCCGCGCTTACTTTTTAATCATGAGCCTAACCCTCCCTCTTAATAGAGACATACAAGATGATCAGAGGATTAGATAGGGTGGACAGTGAGAGCCTTTTTCCTCGGATGGTGATGGCTAGCACGAGGAGACATAGCTTTAAATTGAGGGGTGATAGATATAGGACAGATGTCAGAGGTAGGTTCTTTACTCCGAGAGTAGTAAGGGCGTGGAATGCCCTGCCTGCAACAGTAGTAGACTCGCCAACTTTAAGGGCATTTAAATGGTCATTGGGTAAACATATGGATGATAATGGAATAGTTTAGGTTAGATGGGCTTCAGATTGGTTTCACAGGTCGGCGCAACATCGAGGGCCGAAGGGCCTGTACTGCGCTGTAATGTTCTATGTTCTATGTTCTATGTTCTACTGACCCCTCCTCCCGCCTCCAACACACCCCCTCCTCTGCACCACCCCAAGGCCTCCTACCCTCCCTTGACCTCTTCATCTCCAACTGCCGTCGAGACATTAATCGCTTCAACCTCTCCACCCCTCTCACCCACTCCAACCTCTTCCCCCACAGAACGTACAGCCCTCCGGTCACTCCGCTCCAATCCCAACCTCACCATAAAACCTGCAGACAAGGGAGGCGCAGTTGAAGTATGGTGCACTGACCTCTACATCGCCAAGGCCAGGCGCCAGCTCTCCAACACCTCCTCCTACTGCCCCCTTGATCATGACCCCACCCCCGACCACCAAACCATCATCTCCCAAACCATCCACAACCTCATTACCTCAGGTGACCTCCCACCCACAGCCTCCAACCTCATCGTTCCCCAACCCCACACCGCCCGCTTCTATCTCCTTCCCAAAATCCACAAACCTGACTGCCCTGGTCAACCCATTGTCTCTGCCTGCTCTGGTCAACCCATTGTCTCTGCCTGCTCTTGCCTCACCGAACTTATCTCTACTTATCTCGACTCCATTTTCTCCCCATTGGTCCAGGAACTCCTCACCTACGTCCGTGACACCACCCATGCCCTCCACCTCCTCCAAAACGTCCGATTCCCCGGTTCCCAACACCTCATCTTTACCATGGACGTCCAGTCCCTGTACACCTGCATTCCCCATACAGATGGCCTAAAGGCCGTCCGCTTCTTCCTGTCCTGCAGGTCCGACCAGCCCCCCTCCACTGACACCCTCATCCACTTAGCTGAACTCGTCCTCACCCTTAACAACTTCTCCTTCAATTCCTCCCACTTCCTACAAACAAAGGGGGTGGCCATGGCTACCTGCATGGGCCCAAGCTATGCTTGCCTCTTTGTAGGATACGTGGAACAATCCCTCTTCCGAAGCTACACTGGCCCTATCCCCGACCTCTTCCTCCGTTACATCGATGACTGTATTGCTGCCGCCTCGTGCTCCCACGAGGAGCTCAAACAGTTCATCCACTTCACTAACACCTTCCACCCCAACCTTAAGTACACCTGGACCATCTCCGATACCTCTCTCTCCTTCCTGGATCTCTCTGTTTCCATCTCTGGCAACTACCTAGAAACCGATATCCATTTCAAGCCTACAGACTCTCACAGCTACCTAGAATACACCTCCTCTCACCCACCTTCCTGCAAAAATGCCATCCCCTATTCCCAATTCCTTCTACTCCGCCACATGAGCTCCCAAGATGAGGCATTCCACTCCCGGACATCCCAGATGTGCTCGTTTTTCAAGGACCGCAACTTCCCCTCCACAGTGGTCAAAAACGCCCTCAACCATGTCTCTCGCATTTCCCACAACTCATCCCTCACACCCCCTCCCTGCAATAACAACCAAAAAAGAATCCCCTTCGTCCTCACATACCACCCCACCAACCTCCGGATTCAACGCATCATCCTCCGGCACTTCTGCCATCTGCAATGCGACCCCACTACCAAAGACATTTATCCCTCCCCACCCTTATCTGCCTTCCGGAGGGACCACTCTCTCCGTGACTCCCTTGTCCGCTCCACACTCTCCACCAGCCCCACCACACCCGGCACTTCTCCCTGCAACCACAGGAAGTGCTACACCTGCCCTTACACCTCCCCCCTCAACCCCATCCCAGGCCCCAAGAAGACCTTCCACATCAAGCAGATGTTCACCTGCACATCTGCTAATGTGGTATACTGCATCCGCTGTACCCGATGTGGCCTCCTCTACATCGGGGAAACCAAGCGGAGGCTTGGAGACAAACAACTGCACTTCCCAGTCGTGAACCACTACAACTCCCCCTCCCGTTCCTTGGATGACATGTCCATCCTGGGTCTCCTGCAGTGCCACAATGATACCAACCGAAGGCTGCAGGAACAGCACCTCATATTTCACTTGGGAACCCTGCAGCCCAATGGTATCAATGTGGACTTCACAAGCTTCAAAATGCCCCCTTCCCCCGACCACATCCCAAAACTAGCCCAGCTCATCCCTGCCTCCCTAACCTGTCCTTCCTCCCACCTATCCACTCTTCCCACCTCAAGCCCCACCCCCACCTCCTACCTACCAGCCTCATCCCCCCTCCTTGACCTGTCCATTCTCCCTGGACTGACTCCCCACCCTAACTCCCCACCTACACTCACCTTTACTGGCTCCATCCCCGCCTCTTTGACCTGTCTGTCTCCTCTCCACCTATCTGCCCCTTTATCCATCTTCCATCTGCCTCCCCCTCTCTCTCTCTTTATTTCAGAACCCCCTTCCCCTCCCCCATTTCTGAAGAAGGGTCTCGGCCCAAAATGTCAGCTTTCCTGCTCCTCTGATGCTGTGTTCATCCAGCTCTACACCTTGTTATCTCCAATGTGTTACTAGCAGGAATATGTGACTGGGCCCCGAAAGAGATGATGGTGAAAGGGGACTGGGAAGTTGGTTCAATGAGTATTCCATATCTCGCAAAATGCTCCCATCTCAGTGAGCCAGTTGCCTTCTATCCCACTGACCAGGTTTGCTTCTGCATAGGGTCAGGTGGAGCAGCCAATGCTGGGGGCCTCACTAATACCAAAATCCAGAGGTCAAACAGTCAATAGAATCTGGGCCTTCATAGCAGGGATTTGATCAATCTACCATTCTGCCAAAGTTACAAGTGCGTGCAGTTCATGGAAGTGCAAGGAAAAGGAAGAGTGTCACAGGATATGCATGTGGGTGTACCATACAATGTTAGATGATTAAGTTTTTTGTGTCTATTTGAAGCAATGTTGTTCATTTCGATATTATGCATTTGAATTACTTTCAAGTCTTATTCATTCTTGGCTGCTGGCTGGTTGTCTTTTCAGTTGAGAGATATTGAATAGGAGAATTTGAATTGACATTGTGTAATGAAAGCTATGAAAGGAAAGCTTTGTTGTATGCAGGACTGCTTTGTGTTAATGGGGATTGGAGGGGGATAGAGGCAAAAGTAGGTCTCGCATTTGGTTGTTTGATGGGTGCACAAGGGAAATTATGAGTCTGTCCTACGCTTTCCAGCCAACAATGTGCACTCCTTGTGTGAATTTGCCCATATCACCTTCCACATCCTCCTCTTTCTCCTTCTCCTCACCTTCCTTTTTAAGACCATAAGACATAGGAGCAGAATTAGGCCATTCAATCATGGCTGATATGTTTCTCAATCTCATTCTCCTGCTTTCTCCCTGTAAGTCTTGATCCCCTTACTAATCAAGAACCTATCAATTTCTGTCTTAAATGCACTCAATGACTTGGCCTCCCCACAGCCCTCAGCAGCAATACAGAATCACCACCCTCTGGCTGAAGAAATTCCTCTTCATCTCAATTCTAAATGGTCATCCCTTCACTCTGAATCTGTGCCTTCGGCTCCCTGTCTCCATGCCCACTCTATCCAGGCCTTTCAGTATTCTACAAGTTTTTCAATGAAACCCCACTCATCCTTCTAAACTCCATCAAGTACAGAGCCAGAATCCTCAACCATTGCTCATATGACAAGCCCTCCATCCCTGGGATCATTCTTGCAAACCTCCTCTCACTCCCTCCTTTGCCAGCACATCCTTCCTTAGATTTAAGTTTCCAAATTGCTCATAATACTCTAAATGGGGTCTGACCAGAGCCTTATACAGCTTCAGCAATATATTTCTGCTCTTTGTGTCAGCTGCAAACCTGGCAACAATTCCCTCAGTTCCTTTGTCCACATCATTAATTTGTTGCATAAATAGTTGTGATCTCAACACGGAATTCCTTGCAGAATTCCACTAGTCACTGGATGTTATCCTGAAAAAGACCCCTCTCTGCCTTCTGCCAGTCAGCCAATCCTCCGTCCATGCCAGTACCTTGCCCCTAACACCATGGGCTCTTTTCTTATTTAGCAAACTCCTATGTGGCAGCATGTCAGAAGCCTTCTAGAAATCCAAATAGATCACATTCACTGGCTCTCCTTTATCTAACTTGTCTATTACCACCGCAAAGAGTTCTAACAGATTTGTCAGGCATGATCTCCCCTTGACGAAGCCATGCTGACTCAGCACTTCCAAGTACTCCACGTTTTCATCTTTAATAATGAACTCTCAAATCTTACCAACAACCGAGGTCAGGCTAACCAGTCTATAGTTACCTGTCTTCTGCCTCTCCCCATTCTTAAAAAGTGGTATTACATTAGCTATTTTCCAGTCCTCTGGGACCATCCCTGACTCCATTGTTTCCTGAAAGATCACCACCAATGCCTCTACAATCTCCTCAGCTATCTCCTTCAAAACTCTGGGGTGTAGTCCATCTGGTCCATGTGATTTATTCACCTTCAGACCGCTCAGCTTCCCTGGCACCTTCTTCTTAGTGATGGCCACTGCACTTACGTCCGTCCCCTGACTCTGTGGAAGTTCTGGTACGCTGTTGATGCCTTCCACTGTGAAAACTGATACAAAGTACATATTCAGTTCCACCATTTCTTTGTTCTCAATTACTACTTTTCCAGTGGTCCAATGTCCAATCTTCCTTCTCTCCCTTACCTTTTAGATATCTAAAAAATCTCTCAAATTCTTCTTTTATATTTCTAGCTAGCTTTCTGTCATATTTCATTTTCTCCCCTCTTATTGCATTTTAGTTGTCCTCTACTGATTTTTAAAGGCTTCCTAATCCTCTGGCTTCCCACTAATCATCACAACATTAGGTGCTTTTTCTTTTGCTTTTACACTATTCCTGAGTTCCCTGGTCAGCCATGGTTGCCATGTCCTCCCCTTAGAATGTTTCTTCTACCTTGGGATGAATTTCTGCTGTGCCTCCAGAATTATCCCCAGAAATTCCTATAAGTGCTACTCCTGCTAGGCTCCCCTTCCAATCAACTCTGGGCAGCTCCTTCCTCGTGTTTTTTGTATTTACCTTTACTCAATTGTAATGCCGTTACATCTGATTCCAGCTTCTCCCTCTCAAACCGCAGGGTGAATTCTGTCATATAATGCTCGCTGTCCCCTAGAGGTTCCTTCAACTTAAGTCCTTATTCAAGTCTGCCTCATTACATATCACTAAATCCAGAATTACCCGTTCTTTATTGGGCTCTAACACAAGGTGCTGCAAAAAAAAAATCCCATAGACATTCCAAAAATTCATTTTCTTGCGATCCACTACCAACCTGATCTTCCCAATCTATTTGCATATTGAAGTCCCCTTTAATTTTGTAATAGCGCCTTTCTTACATACCTTTTTTAGTTCCTGATTTATTTTCTCCCCACGTCCTGACTGCTGCTAGGAGGCCTGTACACAACTCCCATCAGGTTCTTTTTTCCTTTATGGTCCCTCAACTCTATCCACACAGATCCTACACCTTCTAACTCTATATCACTTCTTGTTATCAATTTAATTTCGTTTCTTACTGATAAGGCAAACCCACCCACTCTGTTCATCTACATCTTCTTTCAATAGGGCAATTATCTTTGGACATTTATTCCCAGCCCTGATCCCTTGCAACCACATCTCTGTGATATCCACAATGTTGTACCTGCCAGTTTCAATCTGCTGTACAAACTTATTTACCTTGTTTTGTATATTGCTTGCATTTAAGTTCAACATCCTCAGTCGTGTGTTTATTGTCCCTTCTCGTATTTGTCCTCTCATCTGAACTTAGATTCCTGCCCCTTTCAATACTCTCTGTCCTTTTTCTAACTATTTAGTTTAAAGCCCTATCCATTGTCCTAGTTAGACAATTCGCCAGGATTCTGATCCTAGCATGATTCAGGTGGAACGCATCCCATTGGAACAGCTCCCTCCTTCCTCAGTGCTGGTGCCAATGTCCCATGACTTCAAATTGGTTTCTCCCAATCTTTAAGCCATGTGTTTACCTCTTTAATCATGTTGACCTTGTGTCAATTTGCTCATGGCTCAGGTAGTAATCTGGATATTACAGAAAACATTTTATTAAATGGCGCAAATGGGACTCGGATTGTGCCGGTTGAGGCTATGTGCTCTTTTCTGTCTCAGATCCAAACCTCCTGGCAGTGAAATATTATGTCGAATGCTGCAGACTATAGCCATTCTCGATATCCGGCAATACTAACATTCACATTTTAGTTTTTCTATTTATTCATTCATTGGATATTGTCCTTGCTGGCTGGCCAGTATTTGTTACCAATCCCTAGATGCTCTTGAGAAGGTGATGGTGAGCTGCCTTCTTAAAATGCTGCACTCTGTCTGGTGTAGATACATGTAAGGAGCTCAGAGGGAAGAACTTCCAGGACTTTGTCCTAGTGACACTGAAGGAATGGCAATATATTTCCAAGTCAGGATAGTGAGTGGCTTAGAGAGGCAATATGCAGTATACCCCCATTTATCTACTGCCTTTGTCCTCCTGGGTGGAGGTGGTCGTGGGTTTGGTTTGTGCTGTCTGAGGAGGCTTGGTGAATTTCTGTAGTGCATCCTGTAGATGATACAAACTGCTGCTACTAAGCATCTGTAGTGAAGGGAGCGGGGGTCTGTGGATCTTGTACCAATAGAGTCGGCTGCTTTGTCCTGGATGATGTTGAGTTTCTTGAGTGTTGTTGGAACTGCACACATCCAGGCAAGTGGGTAGTATTTCATCACACTCCTGACTTGTGCCTTGTAGATGGTGGACAGGCTTTGGGGAGTCTGGAGATGAGTTATTTGCTGTAGTATTCCTATCCTATAACCTATGCTTGTAGCCAACATGTTTATGTGGCAAATCCAGTTGTGTTTCTGGTTAATGGTAAACCCTAGGATGTTGATAGCGGCATTCTGCAATGGTAATGCCATTGAGACCATGTTATGTCCGAACAGTCAGCTAGTAACTCTGTTTCATGTATAAAGAGGTCAGGGAGGGTAGACTACTGTATGACAAAATATCATGTCAACTCTTGCCCACTAGCTGCACATTGGATGGTAGGTAGTTATCTTGTAATAGTTACTGCTGCCGGGTGGTCTGGGGCTCTGAATTCCACATATGCAGTCAATGATACCTCTGAGTTTCTTGGATGCCAGTAAGAGCTGAAAACCTGAGTACCCGTTCATTCTAATGGTGTCATCATGAGCAAAGTTGACATCAGTATTTAGCCTGGCAAACAAACTCTCAGCCATCAATCTTAGGTACATAACTGTGAAATCCTGCAAATGACCCCAGCAGTGACCAGGAATCATACAGAGGCAAAGAAACAAAGAGTGGTTGTGACTTTGACAGCGATTGGTAAAGTGTCCACAAGTTCCACTTGGCAACAAGCCTAGTTCTTGCAGACTGTAGATATTCCTCACTACCTGACATGACACCATGAGCTTCCTGAGACACTGGAATTCTTACCTGTTGAGAAAGCTCCTCCTCAGTCTGTTGAGCCTGTGTGCTGGCTAGAAAGATCTCTAGCTGATCTTTCTCCTGTGGAGTGCGGGTTTGTGAACAGAAGACAGTGCTGCCTGTCCAGGCTGGTTCTTGGGATTGCAGTTTCATACTTGTCCTCATCAGAGGTCAAATTTCACTCAGCACAAGAGGCTCATTCTGAACTGATAGGTCCAAAGCGTGGATGGAAGCTCTCATAGTATTTGAAGTAACATCTCAGTACAAGTAATATGCATAAACTCTTTCATAAATAGTTAGGGAAACAGTGATGCGTGTTGAGTTCCTAATGATGGTTTAAGCTCCTTCAATTGGATAATCTCTTGTGTCAGCGATGATTCTCATTGAGCCTGGGAAATCCATGGATCCCGCGTTACTGTGCAAATTGCTGTAATTACATGATTACTATTTTTCAGTCGTCAATCTATCTCCTCTAAGGAGGTTACCTGCATGCAACCTAGTGTGCTGGCGTGAAATGGGAATATAAATGGATATGAGCCAGCTTCCTGACATCATCATATTTTTGTTGGAATTAAACCCACACTCGCATCCTAATTCATGCAGTATGCCAGTTAAAACTCCTCACACCACCTTCCTCACAGCCTCTGCAGACTCATGGACTGACTGATTAATCCTAAGGATGAAGCATTTCTTGATTTTTTTCCTGCATTTTTATAGTACTGAAATTCACATTTTAGAGTCAAGAGAACTACCATCTCTGCATGAAGCATTGAGGCAACTTTACATTTAAAATGGCAACAGAAATCTGTAATGGGACCTCCAGGTAATGGAACCAGCAGGTAGTGACAGTGAAGGAGGGCAGCAGGAGCTGTCAGTCAGACTATCGCTTGAAAGGAAAGCGTGTATTTGATGATGGAAAGGGAGAGAGACAAGCAAAGGAATTCCTCAGCTCACTGTAACCCACATTGTTATTCCATGTACATGGTGTAGATACTTCTGGTTTATCCTGAATTTCCCTTCCCGCTATATTCAAATCTCATGTTTCTCACAAAGGGCAGCATACTGGCTCAGCAGTTAGCACTGCTGCCTCACAGCACCAGGGACCTGGGTTCGATTCCAGCCTCAGGCAACTGTCTGTGTGGAGTTTGCACATTCTCCCCATGTCTATGTGGATTTCCTCCGGGCATTCCGGTTTCCTCCCATAGTCCAAAGATGTGCAGGTTAGGTGGATTGGCCATATTAAATTGCCTATAATGCCCAGAGATGTGCAGTCTGGGTGGGATGCTCTTTGGAGGGTTGGTGTGGACTTGATGGGCTGAATGGCCTGCTTCCACACTGTGGGGATTCTATAATTCATCAAAAGAGTCTTCAGTTAAGTTTGTAATCTAGTTTCTCAAGTATAATATTTGTCACCATAGGAAATTAAGAAGTGAATTTATGGATTCAGCCTGACGTAAAATAACAATCTTGATGGTGTGAGTGCACCATCAAAATAGCTCTACAATAAGTATCTAGAATAATTTTGAAATCAAAATTCAAGGTAACAATGAATGAAATGAAATGCATTTTCAGAGCTATGTATGCTCAAATAATGTTTTCCTTATAAAATCAAGCTATAAGGCAAATCCTTCAGGAATTCTGCTATCTCTTCCCACATTCTTGCTATCCGGCCAGGATCCTGTTATGGTTCATGTTCCTGCTGCATTATTAATGTTCTTGTCCATGTTTACCATGGCTTTGCTAGTCCCCACCCTAGTTTATTCTGTTTACTCCAGTTTCAGCATGCAAATTCTCTCATAACCAGAAAGGAAAGTGGATGAAATCAAGAATACTTCATCCAACTATTTCTGATGACAACTGTGCACTTTTCCAGGACGCAAAGCTGATCTATTTTATCACAGAGTGACTATAGAGAAAAGTACTGACATTTTGAAAATACAGTTTTAGGCCAAGGATGCTCTACATATATTCCCATGGCCCTCTCTGGTTTGCTCCACAAGATTCCCTTATAATTAGGTCTCCTCACGGATGTAGCAAAAGAGGAAGGGACCTAAAAGCTAATGGAAGGATCAGGTCAATGAACAGTGACAGCATCAACAGGATTTAGAAATAAATCTTATAAATACAGGGAACTAGAAACCTGTTATCATACCTCACCTCTTTATCAAATTCAGCAGCAACCCTTTTCCCATTATTGCCGTATCACACTTAATGCCACACATCAGTTACCTCTTGAAACATAAGCAGTTCTTATCCTGATAGACATATTCCTTGTGAGCAGGCTGCCTGCAAGCAAAATGTTCATAATCATGCTATTTGAACACCTGCTATCCAGCAAAAATCATGTGGAGGTTATTATTGGGTGTTGCGCTTTCTCACTCAATCACATATTAGGTTAAAACAATTTATGCCTGAACTAAGCAATGCTATGTATGTATGTACTCTCAGCAGTTTTCTTAAAGGGGCAAAGGTAGTCAAGATGAATCCTGGTTTCCCTTTTGCACATGTAAACAACCAAAATCATTTTTAAGCTTATTCCAGAGACAAAGCATTGTCTCTACACTCATGTTGTTTCTTCTAATGGCAATTTGATGTGTCTTGTATATATTATATATATATTCCTGGACTAGAATGTATCATCCATCTCTGTGTCATCTGTGCATCCACTGATGAAGATCCTTTTATTAAAATGAAATTCGGAGGTGATAATGTATGGTACTTGTAGTAATTGCAAGTAATTAGCTTTAACTCAAGCCCCATCAATTAAATAACCAGTTGTTTTCTTTATTGTGTCTGAAATATTTAGTATGCATCATGCACTGCCACTAACCTAAAGTGCAATCCCATCGAGTAAGAACTTAAAGCAATATTCCACCTAACCTCCACAGCCCGGGATTGTTTCAACGCAGTTGAAATTTAATACAAATACCAAGAATTTCTGCAAACAAAGAAAATAAAATTGTTAATAACTATTTGCTGAAATAAAGGTGAATAATTAAAGACAAATTTACTATGACTGGCACAAATTAATTCAAGGTAGAGGGTCATACCACAGCAAGGATTCTGATAAAGGTGAATCAGAGATAGTAGGAACTGCAGATGCTGGAGAATCCGAGACAACAAGGTGCAGGGCTGGATGAACACAGCAGGCCAAGCAGC
>NC_063332.1:126071593-126205524 GCF_021869965.1 Rhincodon typus | reverse complement strand
GAGCACACCTTGTTGATTCTGATAAAGGTGCCTGGATATGTTGGAAAAGCACGCAAAAAAATTCATGGAGGAAGAAGGTGACCATTCTAAGTTTTTACATGGCAAATTCTTTGCTACACTATAGCAATCAGTAGCCAGTTTAAATATAACTTGCAATTTTATGATCCATACTGCTAACAGATGGTGGTATAAATTAAAAATTTAGGCACACTCTGTGTTGTGTAATGAAGCGAAACGGTGTATGCTGCCACAACTATATTTTAGTCCTACATTTCACCAGTTGAATGTGGTTGAGGATAGTCACTTTCTGGTCTAACCAGAAACGTCTCTTTCTGGTAATAAGACAAAGTTAATTGCCCCACCACAACTATTTACATGTTGCAAGGATAGGCTGTACATTATTATCGTGACTGTTAGGAGGATCCGCTCTTAGCTTTGAAATTTCGCTTAGTTACTTCCTCCTCACGATGTCATCCCATAGGTGGTGATTATGGCACTTAATCAGTATTAACCCTTTCAGAGCCAAATACATCACACTGCTCAGAAAATCAAGAACAGCATGCACCCAGATTTTCCATGCTTCCTACTGGAGGGTGAAGTTCCCAATTTTCCCCTTTTACACCCCCAACTGGTGTTCAAATTGAACAATTAGCTGTGTAAAAGAAGTTAGTTATTGGGACAGCCTGCCTGAGTTATTGTAAAGTGAGACAGTCCTGTATCTATGGTCATTTTCATTAGGTTTGTTATTCAATAGTTACCCTGGTCTCACTGAGAAATGTTTGTACACCAAAATTAAAAGGGAGAAAGCGCAACACCCGATTATAACCTCCTCATGATTTTTGCTGGATAGCAGGCTTTCAAATAGCATGATTTTATCCCTTTATATTTTATCCTTTTTTTCTTGCTTTCTATGCAATATTTATCTGAAGTACAGAACAATCAGCGCACAATGACATACAGAGATTGAGATAACAATGAAAGAAAGCATACTTTGGCCATAATGAGATAGGATTACCTAGAGGTTACGTTCACTGGACTAATGAAGGTAAATTCACCATAGTTCCAGAGGACCGTAGGGCTGCTCTCTCAGTAGAGAGAGATGGCAGGCGGTGATTTAACCTGAGGGTCACCATGCCTCAGGAGAAGGGAGAGATTGAGAAGGAGAGTTCTTCTCGGTAACCAAAAACCGGGAGCAACAACTCAGGAACATAAGTTTGAATCGCACCCTGGCAGCCGATGCAACTTAAATTCAATTCATCAATATTTCTGAAATTAAAAAGCTATTCAGTAATGATGATCATGAAATCACTGAACTATCACATGTGGTTTAAGAAATGTGCTATCCTTACCTGGTGTCGCCTATACAAAACTCCCACCTCACAGAAATATGGTCAGCTCTTAATTACTCTCTCAAATGTTCCAGAAAGCCACTCAGTAATATTAAACTGGACAGCTCTAAATAAAACAAAGGCACACCCTGCCCGGTAGATCCTATAATGTTCGCTAACTAACATCTGGGGACTCGTGTCAAATTTCTCAGAGTTATCCCACTGACTGAGAAACAGACTGACATAGTCACAGAATCCAACATTCCAGATTCTTCCCTTACTACAGTAGTACACAGTCAGAAGAAAGTGATTCTGAGAGTCTTCCACACAGACTCTGGACCCTGTAAAATTCGAAAAGCTATGGCACAGAAAGAGGCCATCTAACCATTTGTGTCTAAAGGCATCAGATCAAAAATGGGCAAGGATATATTCTGCTGTTTGCCACCTACTACCCTCCCTCAGCTGCTGAATACCATTTGGAGGAAGCATGGAGAGCAACAAGGGTGTGAAATGTACAGTGTTTTGGAGAGTTCAGTTTTCCTAAATGGAGTGCCTCGGTAGCATTACTGCATATCTGCAGATGAACCTATGATATTTGCTGAGAAAAATAACACAAAGGAACATCATGACAACATCAAAGACAGGTAGAAGAGCAAGTATGTAGATAGATTTCTGAGAACTGTGGAAACAACCGTGCAGTAATAATAGGGATTCCAACTACCAGAATATTTACTTGACAAATTCAATGTGAATGGCCTAGAGGGCAAAGAATTCTTCAATTGTATTTTGGAGAATTTTTCTGCCAGTATGTGGCAAGTCCAAGGTGTCAGATGCCAAGAGCTCAACCCTACAAAAAGCCTGGAATATACAATGTGCAGGGGCAGAATTAACAGGAAACTAGGAAAGAGTTTTGGTCTCCTTTTCTGAAGAAGGATAGTCTTGCTCTCGAGGGAGTGCAGCGAAGGTTTACCAGGCTGATTCCTGGGATGGCAGGACTGATGTATGAGAAGAGATTGACTAGATTGGGATAACAAGGTGTAGAGCTGGATGAAACAGCAGGCCAGGCAGCATCAGAGGAGTTGGAAAGCTGATGTTTCGGGTCTGGACTTTTATTCAGAAAAGGGGGGAGGGGAAGGGGACTCTGAAATAAATAGGGAGGGGGGAGGCGATCATGGAAGGTGGATAAAGGAGCAGATAGGTGGAGAGAAGACGGATAGGTCAAGGAGGCGGGGACGGAGCCAGTAAAGGTGAGTGTAGGTAGGGAGTTGGGATGGAGGTTGGTCAGTTGAGGGAAGACGGACAGGTCAAGGAGGCGGGGATGAGGCTAGTAGGTAGGAATTTGGGGTAGAGGTTGGTCAGTGAGGTGGGAGGAACGGATAGGTGGGAGAAAAGACGGACAGGTCAAGTAGGCGGGGACAAGCTGGGTGGTCTTGGGATGAGTTCGGGGATGGGGAGATTTTGAAGCTTGTGAAGTCCACATTGAGACCATTGGGCTGCAGGGTTCCCAAGCGGAATATGAGGTGCTGTTCCTGTAACCTTCGGGTACCATCGTTGTGGCACTGGAGGAGACCCAGAATAGACTTGTCCTTCAAGGAGTGGGAGGGAGAGTTGAAGTGGTTCACGACTGGGAAGTGCAGTCGTTTGTCATGAACCGAGCGTAGGTGTTCCACAAAGCAGTCTCCAAGCCTCCGCTTGGTTTCCCCGATGTAGAGGAGGCCACAATGGGAACAGCGGATACAGTATACCACATGAGCAGATATGCAGGTGAACATCTGTTTGATGTGGAAGGTTTTCTTGGGGCCTGGGAAGGGGGTGAGGGGGGAGGTGTAGGGGCAGGTGTAGCATTTCCTGCGGTTGCAGTGAAAAGTGCCGGGTGTGGTGGGGCTAGTGGGCAGTGTGGACCGGATGAGGGAGTCCCGGAGAGAGCGGACCCTCCGGAAGGCAGATAAGGGTGGGGAGGGAAAAATGTCCTTGGTAGTGGGGTCAGATTGCAGGTGGCGGAAGTGGCGGAGGATGATGCATTGGATCCGGAGGTTGGTGGGTTGGTACGTGAGGACGAGGGGGATTCTATCTTTGTTGTTATTGTGGGGAGGAGGTGTGAGGGATGAGTTGCGGGAAACATGAGAGATGCGGTCGAGGGCATTTTCGACCACTGTGGAGGAGAAATTGTGGTCCTTGAAAAATGAAGACATCTGGGATGTCTGGGAGTGGAATGCCTCATGTCTGGAGCAGATGCGGCCAAGGCAAAGGAATTGGGAATAGGGGATCGTCCCTGCCTCCTTGACCTGTCCGTCTTTTCTCCCACCTATCCGCTCCAACCACCTCACTGACCGAACCCCACCCCCTACTAGCCTCATCCCTGCCTCCCTGACCTGTCCATCTTCCCTCAACTGACCAACCTCCATCCCAACTCCCTACCTACACTCACCTTTACTGGCTCCATCCCCGCCTCCTTGACCTATCGATCTTCTCTCCTCCTATCTGCTCCTTTATGCACCTTCCATCATCGCCTTCCCCTCTCTCTATTTATTTCAGACTCCCCTTCCCCTCCCCCATTTCTGAATAAGGTCCAGACCCGAAACATCAGCTTTCCTGCTCCTCTGATGCTGCCTGGCCTGCTGTATTCATCCAGCTCTACACCTTGTTATCTCAGACTCCAGGATCGGCAGTTCCTACTATCCTTGACTAGGTTGGGATTGTTTTCGCTGGAGTTCAGAACAATGAGGGGAGATCTCATACAGACTAATAGAATTCTAACAGGACTAGACAGGATAGATGCAGGGAGGATGTTCCCCATGTTGGGTGTATGTAGAACCAAGGGTCGTAATCTGAGGATTCAGGGTAGACCATTTAGGATGGAGATGAAGAGACATTGCTTCACCCAAAGCGTGGTGAGCCTTTGGAATTCATTACCACAGGAAGTAGTTGATGCCAAAACATTGAATGTATTCAAGAGGTGGCTAGATATAGCACTTGAGGTGAATGGGATCAAAGGTCATGGGGAGAAAGCAGGATTAGGCTACTGAATTGGACAATCACCCATGATCGTGAAGAATGGTGGAGCAGGCTTGAAGGGCCGAACAGCCTCCTCCTGCTCCTATCTTCTATGTTTCTTCGTTTCTATGTAAAAGAGATAACATTAAAAAAATTTGCAAGTAAAATCAAAGAAAATCCCAAAGATATTTTATCACTACATAAAGAGTTGGAGGATAATAAGGAAAAGAGTTGATTAAAGACCAAAACGTTCACTGCGTGCTGAGGTGAAAGATGTGAGTATGATTCTTAATGAAGACTTTGCATCTGTTTTTGCAAAAAGTGGAGGCAGGTGAAGTAGAGATTGTAGTTAAGGAGTAGGCATATGAACTATTGTTTGCTATAGACAGACTGAAAGTGGGAATATGCAAATAGATGAATATAAAAATGGATAAATCTTAAAGTAGGAGGAAATGTGTCCCAACTCCTATGACAAGCAAGGGAGGAAATAGCAGACCATCATTTTCTGATGCTTTCTGGCTACAGATATGGTGTCCAAGGACTGGAGGATCTAATGTTGTTCCATTGTGTAAAGAAGGGGCAAGGGATGGATCAAGTAAATACAGGCTCGTCAGATTAACCTTACTGACGAGCAAACCATTAGGGAAAGTTTTAAGAGGCAATATAATCTAATCATTTAGAAACATAACAGATGAATCAAATTCAGCATTGATTTGATTAGGGAAGCTCATTGTCTGAAAAACTTAATTGTTCTTTTTTGTGGAGGTGGCAGGGAACATTGAAGCATTTAGATGCATTTAATGTAGTTTATTTCTCCTGCTGCCATAATCATCCCTGTGCCAAATGTTCTTCAGGTGAGTGATCACGATTCCTTGTGACATTGTAATAAGTGAATATGAAAGATACAGTGTTGTTAGTGGCACTGCATGACTTAATCTCTATACAAACTATATATCCTTTTTACATGATGATAAATCAGTAGATAGTGTTGTGATATTGATCTTTGATTAGTTCAGACCAGAACCAGTGCAATAAATGGGTTTTCTCAGCGACAAACTAATAACTTATGTACAAAACTCCAAGTATGGTTGAAACTGAAGAAGAAAACTGTAGACAGAATGAAGATATGAATGGACTGATATAGTGGGCAAAAAGTGGCAAATGGAATTCGATCCAGAGAAGTAATATGTATGTCTGAGGAGGGTGAATAAGGCAAAGGAATACACGATAAATGAGGAGATGCTGAGAGGTGTAGAGAACAGGGGGACCTTGGTGGGTCAACCAATAGATCAACAAAGGTAGGAGGACAGTTAGATAAGATAGTTAAGTAGGCATTAAGTAGGACACTTTGCTGTTAACCGAGTCATAGTATATACGAACAGGGAGGTGAAGCTAGAACCCTATCAAACACTAGGCTACAGCTGAAGTACTGTGTACAATCTTGGCCTTATTAAAAGAAAGATGTGAACACACCAGAGAATATTTAGGAATGAAGAATTTTAGATATGATGAAAAATTGAATAGATAGTGGTTGTTTTCTTTGGAGCAGAAACCAAGGCGAAATGTAGTTGAGGTATATAAAATTGTAAGGGACCTGTATCAATTGGTTAGAAAGGAACTGTATCTCTCAGCAGACAAGTCATCAGCCAAGGGTATGGATGTAAAGTAATGAATAAAAGCATTAGCGAGGAGTTGAAGAGAGATGCTTTCACTCAGAGCGTGGAATTTACGGCTTGAAAGAATGGTAGAGATAGAAACATGGCATTTTAAAATTATTTTGATACGTGCTTAGAAGTGCCATAATCTGCAGGACTAAGGTTAAGAACTGGAAGCTGGAATTATGTGAAAAGCTCTTTCATGTTATGCACAGACACCATGTGCTGAATAGCTTTCTTCTGTGCTATCAAAATGTTTATGGGCTGGATTTTACATCCCCCACCAGGCATGTTTTCATTGGGCTGATGCAGCAGACAGGCCCAGCCCTTTCTTGCCTGCCCAGAAACACTCGCCATTATGTGTTAGGTGTGTGGGCACGAAAATCGGCAACGTAGCTGCCTTTTTAAATAAATAATGAAGGGTCGGTTGTGTTTGTTACCACACCAATGAGCAGAATATTACATTGCCCACTCTATATAACACTGTGGACATGGGCAGGCAGGTGCGAGTGAGCTGTCTGCTTCTTTAGCACAAGTTGTAAAAGGCGGGAAAAGAAGGAAGTGCTTCATTCTGGGGGTGCTTCAATCTGAGGTTCCTGTATGCCCTTTCAGCAATTTTACCGCACTTAGTTCCTTCCCAGCAGGCCTCAAAACTTTGCACACATTATCTGTCTTGCTCTCTGTCCTTAAAGCTTACCACTCCCTTCTCACCCAAAAAAGCTCAGAACATCCCTGGTCTTCATGGACCTGCTTTTAATTCATAGAATCCCTAAATAGTGGAAGCAGGCCATTCAGCTTGTCAAGACCATACTGACCCTCCGAAGAGCACCCCACCCAGACCCACCCCCTGCCCTCTCCCTGTAACATTGCATCTCCCATGGCCAAACCACCTAACCTGCAAATCTTTGGACTTTGGGAGGAAACTGGAGTGCCCAGAGGGTGGAATCGAACCCTGGTCCCTGGCATTGTGAGGCAGCAGTGCAAACCACTGAGCCAGTGCGCACTGCGGTGTCATGATACTGCTGGATCTCCTGATCGATGAGATTGGCCTGCAGCTTTCAAGGCTGGCGCATCAATGCTTTGTTTAGGCCACCATCAGCATGCTACATCTGTAGGGAAGGCTTACTTCAGGTACATCAGCTGTAGGCCAACTCTCAGCATCCATTGCAATGATTTCTCTCTGCTATGTATCCCTTTTTCATGGCGATAAATCAGTCGAAAGTATTGTGATATTGTTCCTTTATAAATAGGTTTTCTCAGCTACAAGGTAATACTTTCTTTACAAAAAGTCTGAGTGTGGTTGATAATGAGAAGGAAAGCTGTGGACCGAATGAAGGTGTCAGTGGACTGGTGTAGTGCGCAAAATATTGCAAATGGAATTCAATCCAGAGAAGTAATATATCCGAGGAAGATGAAGAATGCAAGACAATACATTATAAGTGAGGAGGTATTGAGAAGTGTAGGGGAATGGGGGTTCCTTGGTGGGTCTTTCCCTGATGGTGATTGATGGTATCATTGACAGAAAATCAGCTGGTACTTGCTCAGCAGAACCTGCTGACTGATGCTTAATTCAGGTTCCACCAAGAACACACTGACCTCCTTGTAAACAGAGTTAAAACATACACAGAAGAGTTCAACTCCATTCATAAGATGAGAGTGCCTTCACAGCAGTATTTCACTGAGTGTGGCATCTAAGTAAAATTGAAATCAATAGAGATCAGGGTAACTCTTTCCACAAGAATTACTTACCTTCCTCGGATAATGAAGCAGTTGGTACCCATATGCAGTAAGAACAAGAGAATATTTAGACCCAGGCTCAAATAAGATTCAACCTTAGACAAGGGCCAGTAATAGCTATCTCCAAAAACAGAGAAATTAACCGACTTCCCTGACATTTCAACAGCAATTACCATCACTGAATCCCCACTTTCAACACCTTGGAGATTGCCATTGACCAGAAATTAAGCTGGACCAGCTATATAAATAAATACTACAAGAGAAAGTCAGATGCTAGGAATTCTACAACCAGTAACTCACTTCTTGACTCTCTAGTGCCTGTCCACCATCTACAAGGCACAAGTCAGGAAATAGAACACTCTTCACTTGCTTGGGTGAGTACATCTCTAACAACACCATACAGGACAAAGCCACCCGCTTGACTGGCATCTCATTCACCACCTTAATGTTCACTCCCTCTGCCATCCATGCATAGTGGCAGCAGTGTGTACCATCTTAAAAGAGGCACTTCAGAAACTCTCAAATCCTTCTTTGGCACAACCTTCCAAACCCACAGCCTCTACAGTCTAGGACAACAAGAGCAACTGAGAATAGGAACACCGCTACCTGCACATTCCACCTGCAAGTGGGAGGTTATTTACACTTTGGGTCTACCAAAAGAATGTCATCAAATTTAAAGAGAGAAATCAATTTTCTAGATGACTGTGCTGAAAGTGTGCTGTACAACTAACACAATCTGGGCTACTGTCAGTGAGGAATGTGGCTTAAACTCACAATCTAGGCTGATTTTTTAATATAGTCCTGAAGTATTGCTGCTCTGCCAGAGGTATCGCTTTTTAATGAGATGGTGAACCAGAGCCCTCTAAGATCCAGTACACTATACGAAGAACTGAGATGTGTTCTTCCTAGTCTCCTGAACAATTATCATCCCACAACTAACGTTATTGAAACAGATTATCAGTACATCATTTCCTGGCACTTTATGAGATCTTGCCATTCCTAATGCAGCTACCACACTTTATACATTTCAACTGCGATCACTGAGAAAGGACTCCATTGGGGTTAACATTTCAGGTCCAGTGACACTTAAGTTCATCTTAAGTCAGAGGTTGGAAAGCAGACATTGTGTTGGGCCCCGACCCCACATTCTGTCCTTTACATGCAACCACCACAATATCAATGTTCCAGCCAATTAAAGGCCAAGGATTGGGCTCATTGTTCAATTGGTGGGCAGGCTTTGAACACTAGTGAGCCAATCAGAGGCTCTTGAGCATTCAGTGATTGGCGGCACAAGAGGCTGATCTGCAAGTGGCTGATGTAATATCGAGGGAGAAATGCCAGTAAGTTAATTTTTTTTAAAAATACCACTGTTGCCAATGTCCATGATCCTGGAAGGAAAGCCCTCCGGGAGTAGCCAGTGGCTCCAGCTATGGCCCAGCATCTATTATGGATCCCTTAGAAGGCCCCTTAATTAATGCCATTTTGTCTCAATTGGCTGCCCGTCAACTGCCAGTCCACCCTTGATCCAACCCTGAGCCAATCTCTTTCAATTAATACGTTTTTAAGTACCTCAGGACATCTTACTATGTTAAAAGTGCTGATAAATATACGTTTTTGTTTTTGATACTTCCACTCCCTCGAACCAGTTACAGGGGTTCAGGGGCAGGATGTGGCAGGCAAATTATATCCCCACCTATCTCTGATCCAGAATGCAGTCTTTTCAACATCTAGCCCTTCAAATTCCAGATAATTAAGGAATATGGCAAGTGGGCAAGGAAGTGAAGTTGAGGCATAAAATCAGCCATGATCACACTGCATGGCAGAACACCCTCAAAGGCGAAAAGGACTGATTCCTGCCCCAGTTTCTTATGTTCTATGTATTAGGCAACATAGATGCATTTGTGAATATTGTTCGCTCATTCCAGCAGAATCGAAACGTAGCCTGAATTTGATTTGCTGATTAAATGCAATGAACTAAGTCATATTTATTGAGGGCTTCTGGATTCTATTCCAAGTGACTGCACCTTACTTAAGTCAGATTTATCTCCTATATCTGGAGTGGATCAATCTCTCAGCTTTAGACAATATTTGCACTAAAAGAACAACTGTTGAACACACATTTATCAACATTGAGTTGAAATTAATGCAACCAAACATGATTTTAATTGTGAGGTTGATTTTAGTATAATTAAGTAATTACATGTCTAAATTTTAATTGCAATATTGTACCACATATTGCACTCAGTTTACTATATTTATGATGCACTTAAATATTAATATGACAATGGGTGAGGCACTCTGGAGGAGCTTATGCGCAAACCTGGTAATTGACTTTGGGGAGTGGAAGCATTAAAAACAAAAAACTTACATTTAATAGCACTTTTAACATAGTAAGACGTCCCAAGGTGCTTAAAGAGGTTTATCAGTAAAAGATGGTGATGCTAAAATACAGAACATAGAACATAGAACATTACAGCGCAGTACAGGCCCTTCGGCCCTCGATGTTGCGCCGACCTGTGAAACCAATCTGAAGCCCATCTAACCTAAACTATTCCATTATCATCCATATGTTTATCCAATGACCATTTAAATGCCCTTAAAGTGGGCGAGTCTACTATTTTTGCGGGCAGGGCATTCCACGCCCTTACTACTCTCTGAGTAAAGAACCTACCTCTGACATCTGTCCTATATCTATCACCCCTCAATTTAAAGCTATGTCCCCTCGCACTAGCCGTCACCATCCGGGGAAAAAGGCTCTCACTGTCCACCCTATCTAATCCTCTGATCATCTTGTATGTCTCTATCAAGTCACCTCTTAACCTTCTTCTCTCTAACGAAAACAGCCTCAAAACCCTCAGCCTTTCCTCATAAGACCTTCCCTCCATACCAGGCAACATCCTGGTAAATCTCCTCTGCACCCTTTCCAATGCTTCCACATCCTTCCTATAATGCGGTGACCAGAACTGTACGCAATACTCCAAGTGCGGCCGCACCAGAGTTTTGTACAGCTGCAACATGACCTCATGGCTCCGAAACTCAATCCCTCTACCAATAAAACCTAACATACTGTACGCCTTCTTAACAACGCTATCAACCTGGGTGGCAACTTTCAGTGATCTATGCACATGGACACCGAGATCTTTCTGCTCATCCACACTACCAAGAATCTTACCATTAGCCCAGTACTCTATTCCTGTTACTCCTTCCAAAGTGAATCACCTCACACTTTTCCGCATTAAACTCCATTTGCCACCTCTCAGCCCAGCTCTGCAGCTTATCTATGTCCCTCTGTAACCTGCAACATCCTTCCGCACTATCCACAACTCCACCGACTTTGATGTCATCCGCAAATTTACTAACCCATCCTTCTATGCCCTCATCCAGGTCATTTATAAAAATGACAAACAGCAGTGGCCCCAAAACAGATCCTTGAGGTACACCACTAGTAACTGAACTCCAGGATGAACATTTCCCATCAACCACCACCCTCTGTCTTCTTACAGCTAGCCAATTTCTGATCCAAACTGCGAAATCACCCTCAATCCCATGCCTCCGTATTTTCTGCAATAGCCTACCATGGGGAACCTTATCAAACGCTTTACTGAAATCCAAATACACCACATCAACCGCTTTACCCTCACCTGTTTGGTCACCTTCTCGAAGAACTCAATAAGGTTTGTGAGGCACGACCTACCCTTCACAAAACCGTGTTGACTATCCCTAATCAAATTATTCCTTTCTAGATGATTATAAATTCTATCTCTTATAATCCTTTCCAACACTTTACCCACAACTGAAGTAAGGCTCACTGGTCTATAATTACCAGGGTTGTCTCTACTCCCCTTCTTGAACAAGGGGACAACATTTGCTAGTCTCCAGTCTTCTGGCACTATTCCTGAAGACAATGACGACATAAAGATCAAAGCCAAAGGCTCTGCAATCTCCTCTCTAGCTTCCCAGAGAATTCTAGGATAAATCCCATCCGGCCCAGGGGACTTATCTATTTTCACACCTTCCAGAATTGCTAACACCTCCTCCTTATGAACCTCAATCCCGTCTAGTCTAATAGACTGTATCTCAGTATTCTCCTCGACTACATTGTCTTTTTCCTGTGTGAATACTGACGAAAAATATTCATTTAGCACCTCTCCTATCTCTTCGGACTCCACGCACAACTTCCCACTACTGTCCTTGACCGGCCCCAATCTTACTCTCGTCATTCTTTTATTCCTGACATACCTATAGAAAGCTTTAGGGTTTTCCTTGATCCTACCTGCTAAAGACTTCTCATGTCCCCTCCTGGCTCTTCTTAGCTCTCTCTTTAGGTCCTTCCTGGCTAACTTGTAACTCTCAAGCGCCCTCACTGAGCCTTCACGCCTCATCTCTACATAAGCCTCCTTCTTCCCCTTGACAAGAGATTCAACTTCTTTAGTAAACCACGGTTCCCTCGCTCGACCATTTCCTCCCTGCCTGACAGGTACATACTTCTCAAGGACACGCAGTAGCTGTTCCTTGAACAAGCTCCACATTTCAATTGTGCCCAGCCCCTGCAATTTCCTTCTCCATCCTATGCATCCTAAATCTTGCCTCATCGCCTCATAATTGCCTTTCCCCCAGCTATAACTCTTGCCCTGCTTTATATACCGATCCCTTTCCATCGCTAAAGTAAACATAAACGAATTGTGGTCACTATCACCAAAGCGCTCTCCTACCTCCAAATCTAACACCTGGCCTGGTTCATTACCCAGTACCAAATCCAATGTGGCCTTGCCTCTTGTTGGCCTATCTACATACTGTGTCAGGAAGCCCTCCTGCACACATTGGACAAAAACTGACCCATCTGAAGTACTCGAACTATAGCGTTTCCAGTCAATATTTGGAAAGTTAAAGTCCCCCATAACAACTACCCTGTTACTTTCGCTCCTATCCAGAATCATCTTTGCAATCTTTTCTTCTACATCTCTGGAACTTTTCGGAGGCCTATAGAAAACTCCCAACAGGGTGACCTCTCCTTTCCTGGTTCTAACCTCAGCCCATACTACCTCAGTAGACGAGTTGTCATCAAACGTCCTTTCTGCCACCGTAATACTGTCCTTGACTAACAATGCCACACCTCCCCCTCTTTTACCACCTTCCCTGATCTTACTGAAACATCTAAACCCCGGAACTTGCAACAACCATTCCTGTCCCTGCTCTATCCATGTCTCCGAAATGGCCACAACATCGAAGTCCCAGGTACCAACCCATGCTGCAAGTTCACCCACCTTATTCCGGATGCTCCTGGCATTGAAGTAGACACACTTCAAACCACCTTCCTGCCTGCTGGTACACTCCTGTGACCTTGAAACCTTATTTATGACCTCACTACTCTCAACCTCCTGTACACTGGAGCTACAATTCAGGTTCCCACCCCCCTGTTGAATTAGTTTAAACCCTCCCGAAGAGCACTAGAAGGTCAAAGCTTGGTCAAAATGGCAGGTTTTAAGGACCACCTTAAAAAAGGAGCCAAAGGTAGAGAGTCAGAAAAGTTTAAGAACATTTCAGAACCCAAAGGATGCCCGTTCCTGAAAATTACAGAGATCGTGAAAGCTTGTAGGATTAGAGGAGACTATAGAAATAGGAAGGGTTTGGGTTGTTGTCATATTGTGTAGATAGCAGCGTTTTGGATAAGCACATATATATGTAGGGTGGAAGGTGAAGGGCAGCAAAGAAATCATTGGAATAATTAACACTGGCAGTAACAAAGGAATGGGTGACTATTTCAGCAGCAAAGGAGCTGAGGCCAATAAAATGATGTTGTTGATGGAGTGAATATGTGGTTGGAAGCTCATCTCCGGGTCAAACAAAACTGAAAATTTGGAAAGGTTCTGCTCAACTTCAGACAGAATGGTGGAAAGATTAGTCAGGAAACTTCAGTCTTAGCAATATTTAATTGGAGGACATTTCTGTTCATCTAATTTTGGATGTCAGACAAGCAGTGTGATAACGCAGAGACCGTGGAGCAGTGGAGATAGATGGTGCTGAGATAGAGCTGTTGTCACCATGCATATAAAATATGATGTTGTGCTTTTAGGTAATGTCACTGCGGCCAACGTGTAGATGAAAAAATGAGGGGATCAGGCATCGATTCTTGGAGGTGACTACATATAGATCTTTTGGCCTATGCATTCTGTGTATAGGGGACATACGACATGACCAGATTTAGTCCTTATGCAATTATCATGACTGGGCAGCTTCATTCTGCAGCATGCTATCTGTTGTCATGGATGCATGTGTATTATTTGTGAAAAATGTGTCATTATTGTTTGACATGATATCTTCTGTGCCAAAGTTGTCATCCTATGTGATGGGTAGGGTTGTTGATACGCAGTTTGGATATGTTTGCTATTTCTTCACAAGACTTGACCAGCTCTCATGAAAATATCGTACACCTAGACTAGCTGCAATGACATAATATCTTTGATGAAACAATACGTTCCTGCATAAATTTGTGTGTTTTGATCCTGGTTCAAGCTGAGACAGCATGTCTGTGTGCTCAATGATCATGCCCTTTTTAACAGTGCATTGTGTGCATGCAGATCCCTGAATTCTGACCTGCCCTTGTAGCTGCAGTATTTAGGTGGTGCAGTTCATTTTCTGGTCAGTTGTAACCCCCAGGAGAGTGGGAAATTCTAGGAATGCCAAAGGGTGATGGTTAGGTTATCTCTTATTGGGGATGGTCATTGTTTGCTATTTATGTGGTGCAAATGTTCTTTGGCACTTATCAACCCAAGCCTAGATATTGTTCAGGTCTTGCTGCATTTAGACATGGGCTGCTTCAGTATCTGAGATCTCATGAATGACATTAAACATTGTGTAATCACCAGTGAACATTCCCATCTCTGTCCTTGTAGTGGAGGGAAGGTCATTGGTAAAAATGTTTGAGCCTAGGACACTACCCTGAGGAGCTCCTGTAGCAAAGTCCTGGGTCTAAAATAACTGACCTTCAACAACCAAATCGTCTTCCTTTCTGTCATGTATGGTCCCATGTTCTTGCTGAAATACAATCTGGCTGACAGGTAATCTGAGGAAGCAGTATCTTCTAAAAAATTGGCTGAAATCACGTAATCTTTTAAGAGAAATTCAGGATGAAGTTGATGGTGGAAGTGAGCAACTGTTTTTTTGGCAGACCGTGATAACTTTGTTTATGCATTCTGATTCCTAGCAATGTTGTGAGAATTGACTCTGTATATTTTTCGGCATTGCTTTGCTGAATTTGTCTTCAGTTTAAAATTGTACCGCGCAAAATTAAAATATGAACCATCAGCCACATCTAAATGCCTATCATCTGTCACAAGTTAAAGAGAGAAACAAAAAAAACCTCACTCTTTGTATAATATTATAGTGCCAAGGACTACCATGACTCACTGAACTAGGATATGGCTTGAAATCTAAGATATTTTTTAAGGAAAGAAATTTTTCTTCAAATGTAGTTTGCGAATAAAGCCAGAAAGCTAAATTCTATTTCATATTTGGGCTCCAATTGAAAAAAATCTTATCACCATGCGATAAGCTCTATTTGAGGGAAAGACGAGACAATAATTTTAATTAGGAATAAAGCTAAGAGAAAGACAATAAAATGTTCTGAGCCTCTTTAATTAATCCACAATTATAACATTCCATATTTTAATCAATCTTGCTAATAAGTACTTCTTACAGGCAGATTGTCTTGGTACCTGCATTAGTACAAAATAGTTGTCAAAAGTGTGATGCATTTTAACTTTAGGCTTATGTATATGATGTGAGAAATCACAAGACACCAGGTTAGAGTCCAACAGGTTTATTTGAAAACACAAGCTTTCAGAGTCTTACTCCTTCTTTAGATGTTAGCGAAAGAGGTAGTATCAGAAACAGAATTTATAAGTAAAAGATCAAAGGGTCACACCACTGCCAAGGATGTACTAAACAAATCGAAGATGCTGTTAAATCAGTGTATGAGTATCTGCCGTGTATGTAGTGGGTGGTGTTCCCACATGTGATGGTAGTGTCCATGTCGAAGATCTGACATGTCTTGCAGAGATTGCCGTGACAGGGTTGTATAGTGCTATGGTCAATGTTGTCCTGAAGGCTGGGTAGTTTGCTGCAAACAATGGTCTGTTTAAGGTTTGACAGTTGTTTGAAGGCAAGAGGTGGAGGCATGGGGACGATCTAGGCAATAATGTGTTGAAGGCTGCAAAGAACATGGCATAGCTTTTCCACTTCTGGGAAGTATTGGACAACGAAGGGTACCCTATCTGTCGTATCCTTTTTATTACACTGATAAAAGCTCTACTTCTCTCATGATAGTGACTTCAAAGGAATTCAGGGATTTACATAAACATATTAATCAATTAAATCCTTCTAACTGAATAAAGATTTAACAGCATCTTCGATTTATTTATACATCCTTGGCAGTGGTGTGACCCTTTGATCTTATAAATTCTGTTTCTGATGCTACCTCTCTTATTAACACCTGAAGGAGTAAGACTCCGAAAGCTTGTGTTTCAAATAAACCTGTTGGACTGTAACTGGTGTCGTGTGATTTCTGACCTTGTCCATCCCAGTCCAACACTGGCACCTCCACATTATGTACATGATCACAGGGAAAGTTTCTAATGAATGTTTGAGTTATTCTTGACCATCATCAGAGTAGAAAGTGCATTTAAATCCTTGCCAATCATCAATGCACACGTATTTCTTCTCTAATCTACAGACGTTATGCTAAGCTGATGTTTTCTCAATGACCCATGTAGCGGCTATATTGCCTGCTTATCACTGTTATGGAAATACAAAATTGACGTAATTCTGTCATTTCTATCTGCATCAACTCACATTGAAAGCAATCATTCTGAAGACTCAAGCATGATTTGAAATCTAGACAAAAAGTGAGGTTTGCAGGAGAAAGTTCAGATTTATGATCGCGACAATGAACCTTATTCCAGTGCTGTCTTTTGTGACAATATTCTGAGTGCTTATTTTAGCATTGATGAAACAATTTAAATTGCAATGGCTGAAAAGCTGTTTGTGGCTTGTTGGTTGTTTGTAGTGTTCAACAGATTGCAGAATTGTATTCCTAGGTTAATTATTCGTGTAGATATTTGCATCTGTAATAATGAAGGATATCTGATACAATCTAAAAATAAAACTCAAAATATATCTGCTGCAAGTTGGCAATTATAATCTGAAAACCATCTCATGCTTGCGGTTTCCAATATGAGCTGATGTCACAGCTACAGGTACCTCCAATTAATTGTGCAGAAGCAACATTAGTGCCATAGGCTCTAAGTTCAATTTGAGCTGTTGCATACTCTGCTTTAAAACTTAAGTTAAAAATATTGAACTATTTAGTTATAAAAAAGACTTGGGGCTGGATTTTATGTTTTACTGTATTTCTTGCCGGCTGACCAAAAATATACAGGTTCAGTCATGTCCTTTATGACTGGACCATTGCCTGAAAAGGAAAGATTTGTAAGGCTACAGGGGAAAGTCAAGGGAGTGGGACTAGGTGAGTAGTTCTCACAGAGAGCTGGTACAGACGCAATGAATCGAATGGCTTCCTTGTGCACATAGATCTTCAGTGATTCAATGATTGGTCTCAGTGTGACCTGGTGACAAACACATTGGGGACCATATGACCTGGAATAGCAAATTAATTTAATTACGTTTGCTTTTCTTCTTCTCCAGGAGGAATAAGAGTAGGCCTCCCACAAGACATCCATACCTTTCACTTCCCTGAACTTTGCACCCTTCCTCTTTGTACAATGCCTTCTCAATACACCCTCTGATTCATTAATCTCATCTCTAGGAACCATTCCTCTGAATCCCCAACAGTAGTGTCCTGCTGCCCTAAACCACCGTCCCATCTGCCAGCTTGTAAATTGAGGTCCATCTACCGTCAGGTGGTTCCATGGCACTATCCACAAAGAAATCCAGGCATTTTCGACAACTTTTATCTCTGAAGCAGCATCTACAAAGAGATGATCTGGTCATCACTTTTTTGCTATTTGTCGACAAATGTTTAGCCCAAATTAACCGTCGTTCCTACATTACAATGGGGATTTAAATTTTTTCATTGGCTGGAAAGCACTTTGATGGTCATGAAAAGGACTATAGAAATTCAAGATTTTCTTTTCTTATCCGATCTATGCTTTTAATCATTGCATATTGAAAGAAGAGGTCACTGGTCAGAACTAGAACCCATTGTTCATTCAGATCAACATTCTCAATCCTTTCTGACCTTTGTTTTGAGCCTAATACGTGTTGTGGCTTTGGTATCTTTGGGAACGGTAGGCAACTATTGCACCGAAACCAGAAGTGCAGTCAAATTAGTGTTGGCTGAGATCACTCTGCAGGATTAATTATGTACTCTTTTTTATTTGATGTGTCTTCATATTGTGCAAACCACTGGCTCTTTTAAACACGATTCGCTTAGAAAACATAGAAGGCATTTGAATTGAACATAAGTTCAAAAATAGTGAAAAGCCAACTGCAAAGGCAAAGATATAATAAAATGTGTTTTTTTAACAAATTATAGAACTAAGCATTAACTTGCAGTTTAAGCTACACAACATTAAGCACCAAATTTTGGGACCCAAAGAAGAAGATTAAAATAACTTAGAACCAAGAATAATACACCATCCAAACTGTCTCAACCAGTGGAAGAAATACTCATAGCAAGCTGAAGCAGCCTGAAATAGACAATCAATACCCGAAACTGATAGCAGGATGATTGCATATCCATTTCTTGAACATTACAAGAAAAATATTTTGTGTTTTCAAATACACAGAAGAAACTTGATGAATAATAAATGGAGGTGCGTTCTGGTTGAAGCAGGTGCAGTATGTGGCTGGGGAAGAGTGTCCAAGCAGAAAAAACTCTGATAAATAATGTAAAAGGACATCAGAGCTCTAACATGTTCTAGGGTTGTCCAATGCAGGCTTTGATGCAGGAGGCCATCCAGCTTCGTGGGAACCTGGCAGGAAAAAACTCTCCATGCCCATGGTCACCTTCACTGCCACTGTCAAAGTGACCTTGTTATGCTTTGAAACCGCAGTTACATCTGCAACAAATGGCACATTTCAGGGATCACTATGTTAGTGGAATGGAAATGTTGCGTGTACTTTTTGTTTGCTAACCTTGAGGTAAGAGTAATGCTCCCTCAAGACCCAGGTAGATATGACTTCCTCCTTATAGCCCTTCTCCCCCCACCTCTCATACTTCTCCTCCCTCTTCAAGTAGCTCATGTCACTGCTGCTCACTCTCCCTGTCATATTGCAGGCCAAGGGGTTAAGAGTCTTGGTTAGTTAAAAGATTGAGATTGAAAATACTACCATTGGCATCAAATTAGTAATAGACTCTGATTGATGCCATGACCTGCTGACTTTGCATATTTTGTGCATACTTCCTCCATCTGCGATGATAACTTACCCAAGATGATGTCTGCACAACATGGTCTGCACAGAGAGTGTGCACATGCGCAATGCCAATTTTACATTGAAATGAAATCCACAGTGCTCCACAAGCAATATTTGAAACAATAGAATCTTACAGCAGCTACAAGAGTTTTCCTAAGAGATGAATACAGCATAAAGTCTTATAGACTTAAGATTAAAGCAGCCAAGTGGTATGCAATGTTGAGAAGAACAGAGTAACACTGGTGGTAAAATAGCAAGTGTTTGTCACATTTTATTTAACCATATGTTCTTCAATGCCTGAAAAAAAGAATTTAGTCAAATTAGTTGGTTAAATATTGAAATTGTTATCAAGTTATGTGGTAGTAACTATGAAAGTGAAAAATGTTACATTGATACTTCCTTTGGAACCAGGAATTATATACAAATATATTGGTAGACAAGTGATAAATCTGACTGGGAACACTTTATTGAGGATGCTCACACCTCCACAACCAGTTCTAGACTGAACCCAGGCTCTGTCCCTCAGGGTCACCTGACCCACTCTCTGAAAGGGGTGCACCCCCAACTACATACGTAACAAAAGAAATGTTGAAATACAAATAATTTCACTGAATCCAAATGAAGGTGATACCAAATGAGAACGAATTTCCACATTTTAACCATGTGCATCCAGCAGAAAGGATTCAGATAAAAACAACAAAAGTCATTCTGGATCTGGCATTAGTGGGGATGAAGTCCCTGACTCCCTTCTGACTGAGCATTGGATAGATACTCAAAGCTCAAAATTCTAGGCCTGTCTGGGCATTAGTAAATTCTAGGGGGTAAGGGCAATTTCCATAGCCTGGTATTGTATCTTGGCACCTATCCCATTGGTGGCATCTAGTTATAGAAGGCAGGGAGCAGAGTCAGTTGCTGCTGCAGACCAGAGAGTACTGCAAAAAAATCACTATCCAGACACAACAACCAGAAGGCTTCCAGCTGAACCATACCCTGAATGACAGACAATGAGCTGACCTGTAGAATTGATGCTTATCCCTTTCTGTTCATTTGAAGAAGGGCAGAGGGAGCTCATATTACAAAAGAGGAGATCCTGGAGGTCTTAAAATGCATAAAGGTAGATAAATCCCTGGGACCTGATCAGGTGTTTCCCAGAACTTTTTGGGAAGCTAGGGAAGAGATTGCTGGGCCCCCTGCTGAGATGTTTGTATCATCAGTAGCCACAGGTGAGGTGCCAGAAGACTGGAGGTTGGTTAATCTGGTGTCATTATTTAAGAAAGGCTGTAAAGAAAAGCCAGGGAACTATAGACCAGTGAGCCTTATATCAGTAGTGGGTAAGTTATTGACAGGGATTCTGAGAGACAGGATTTACATGCATTTGAAAAGGCAAGGACTGATGAGGAATAGCCAGCATGCTTTGTGCATGGGAAATCATACCTCACCAACTTAATTGAACAGGTCACAAAGAAGATTGATGAAGCAGTAGATGTTGTCTATATGGACTTCAGTAAAGCATTCAGACAAGGTTCTGCACAGTAGCCTGGTTAGTAATGTTAGATCAAATGGGATACAATAGGATACAAAATTGGCTTGAAGATAGGAGACAGAGGGTGGTGGTAGAGGGTTGCTTTTTGTCCTGGAGGTCTGTGACCAGCGGTGTGCCACAAAGATCAGTGCTGGGTCCACTGCTTTTTCATCATTTATATAAATGATTTGGATGTGAATAGAGGAGGCATGGTTAGTAAGGATTTGCAGATGACCCCAAAATAGTTGGTGTTGTGAACAGTGAAGATGATCATCCCAGAGTACAACGGGACCTTGATCAGATGGGCCGATGGGCCAAGGAGTGGCAGATGGAGTCTAATTTAGATAAATGTGAGGCATTGCATTTTAGTAAATCTCTTCTTTAAAAGATAGTGGAAACAGAGTCTTTGAATACTTTTAAGGCAGAGGTAACTGGATTCTTGCTAAGCAAGGCTGAAAGGTCATCATGGGTGGATGGAAATGTAGAGTTATCAGATCAGTCATGATCTTATTGAATAGTGGAACAAGCTCGAGGTGCCAAGTGGCATGTTCATATGCTCATATGATGCAGTCACTAAGTAGCAATACCTTCTATATTTTTGTTGTTATAATGGGGGATTTGGATTTGAACAGAAGCAGAATTAGAAGAATCTGTCAATATCTCAATTATCATCGCTGTTCCACTATGCTTAAAGCCACAACACACGAGTAAAGCATTAATTTCCTGTACATCATTACATTTAAATAGATACAAGACAACAGGCATAAGATAGCAACTTTTTTTTATGTATAAAACAACTGACACACCTCTGGATGCAGAAAGCCATCAACCTAAATATACTTTCCATGGATTGATGATGTAATCACTGAATCATTGCATGTCTGACACAGTCACTGCATTTCCAGTAATTTACAGAACGTAATTTGTGATGCAAATTTTTATTAAATAAAACTTTTTTTTAAAAAAATCAAAGTATAAAATTGACACAGTGCTGATTGCAATGGCATACACTACATTTTTCCCCAAAGAAAAGTATGACTGTATTTGGGAATTTTGAAGGGGGATGGTTTAAGTTGTACAGCTGTAATTTAGAAATTCTTTATTTACACTGCTGTTCTTAAATTTACATGGGTATAAAAAATGTTTCCTTTTTTGAACTGATGATAACCTGGTGTGAATTGCTTTTTTCCTGAGTAGCAATCAGTCAGGCAAATTGGGCATTTTGCTGGTCTTGTTGGGTATTTATCTGTTTATATATGTTGCGATGGTTTGTGAAACTATGGGATATGGTTATTGGTACACTCTTCTCAGTTAAATCATGACACCACAGCGGACCTCCTACAGCTTTAACCGAGAGACTCCACATTAAGTTGCAAGAAATTCATGACCTCAGTTTTCCCATTTCCAATTAGGTGAGTATTCCTTTAATGAATAGTTTAAAGCTTTCTTTTTCTCCTTTATATCTATTTTGCAGACCCCATCCAACATTTGTCAATGTCTTAATTCTCTACTTTCCTAATTTATTGCTGGATTTTTTTAGTTCTTTATTTTTCTATTTCTTTCCCCTAAGAATTTGTATAAAGAATCTGTATCTAGGTAACTTGGTACCTAAGATGGCACCATAAGTGGCAACTTGTAAACTTTTGACTGTACTCATCTGAGTACATGTGACAATAAAGCTATTTTCTGTAAAACAGATTACTAAAAGCAATGTTTGAGTAGCAACCATTGCTCTAAGCACAATGTTGTGCTAATGGTTTGTAATTCATATAACGCTTAGTGGCTAACTTTCTGAGATTACATAACAGCGGCAGCAGCGCGAGCCAGAGTGCCAACAGGAAGATAAGGTTTTTTTCCCTGAATAAAAACTTACCTCGTGCAGCAGTGGCCTTCTTGTTTTCAGCAGTGGGTGTTTGGAGAGAACGCGAGCCAGGATGGAACTGATATATTTGGGCATTGGCTAAACCCAAAACACTACACGTGTAGTGTCTCCCACCCATCCTCCTCCTCTAACCAAAAAAAAGACTGTGTGGAGGGTCGGTAAGGTAAGGCTTTTTTTTATTCTTCTGGAAATCTAGAATAGAGGGAATGGAAGCTAGGGTTTTTGCATGCTCCTTTTGCAGGATGTGGGAGATAAGGGTCACTGCTGGTGTCCCCTCTGACTTCACCTGCGAGAAGTGCACCCAACTCCAGCTCCTCACAAACCGCGTTAGGGAACTGGAGCTGGAGCTGGATGAACTCTGGATCATTTGGGAGGCTGAGGGGGTGATAGAGAGGAGTTATAAGGAGATGGTCACGCCCAAGGTACAGGAAAAAGGTAGCTGGGTGACTGTCAGGAAAGAGAAAGGGAATAGGCAGACAGTGCAGGGATCCCCTGTGGCCATTCCCCTCAATAATAAGTATACCGTTTTGGATACTGTTGTGGGGGGACGACCTACCAGGGGAAGGGCATAGCGGACAGGTCTCTGGCACTGAGCCTGGCCCTGTGGCACAGAAGGGAAGGGGGGAGAATAGGAGAGCAATTGTAGTGGGGAATTCGATAGTAAGAGGCACAGACAGGCAGTTCTGTGGACGCAAACGAGACGAACGGATGGTATGCTGCCTCCCGGGTGCCAGGGTCCGTGACGTCTTGGATCGTGTCTTCAAGATCCTTAAGGGGGAGGGTGAGCAACCAGCGGTCATGGTACACATCGGTACCAATGACATAGGTAGAAAAAGGACTGAGAATGTGAAAAACGAGTACAGGGAGTTAGGTTGGAAGCTGAAGTCCAGGACAAACAGGGTAGTTTTCTCTGGAATACTACCAGTGCCACGTGACAATAGGGTAAGAAATAGGGAGAGAGTGCAGCTAAACACGTGGCTACAGGGCTGGTGTAGGAGGGAGGGCTTCCATTATGTGGATAACTGGAGCACATTCTGGGGAAGGTGGGACCTGTACAGGAAGGATGGGTTGCACCTGAACCGGAAGGGCACAAATATCCTGGGAGGGAGGTTTGCTTGAGCTATATGGGATGATTTAAACTGGATTGGCAAGGGGTGGGGAACTGGATCTGTAATTCAGAGGATGAAGTATTCAGCCTTCCAACAGACACAACAGGGAGTGAGGTTGTTTCTAAAGAAATGCGGTCGATGGAGCGTAATTGTGGACGCAGAGATGGTTTGAGGTGTGTATACTTCAATGCTAGAAGTATCAGAAATAAGGCGGATGAACTTAGAGCATGGGTCAGTACATGGAACTACGATGTAGTGACCATTACAGAAACTTGGGTAACTCAGGGACAGGAATGATTGTTGGAAGTTCCAGGATTTACATGCTTTAAAAGAAATAGGGAGGGTGGTAAAAGAGGCGGGGGAGTGGCAATGCTAGTCAGGGCGAGTATAGCAGCTACTGAAAGGCAGTCTGAGAATGATATATCTACAGAGTCAGTTTGGGTTGAGGTCAGGAACAAGAAAGGAGCAGTCACTTTGTTGGGGGTTTTTTACAGACCCCCTAATAGTTGCAGAGAAGTAGAGGAGTGGATTGGAAGGCAGACACTGGAAAGGTGGAGAAGTCACAGGGTTGCAGTCATGGGTGACTTCAACTTTCCAAATATTGATTGGAAACATTTTAGTTGTAATAGTTTAGATGGAGCAGACTTTGTCCAGTGCGTTCAGGAAGGATTCCTGACACAGTACGTAGATAGACCAACACGAGGAGAGGCCACTTTGGATATGATGCTTGGCAATGAACCGGGCCAAGTGTTAGATCTGTTGGTAGGAGAGCATTTTGGCAGTGGCGATCATAACTCTGTTACTTTTACAATAGTCATGGAAACAGATAGGTACATACGGCAGGGTAAGGTTTATAAATGGGGGAAGGGTAAATACAATTCTGTTAGGCAAGAACTGGGTAACATAAATTGGGAACAGATGCTGTCAGGGAAGAGCACTATTGAAATATGGAAATTGTTTAAGTAATGCATACTGCGTGTGCTCGATATGTTTGTCCCCAGCAGGCAGGGAAGATGCGGTCAAATGAGGGAGCCTTGGTTCTCAAGAGAGGTCGAATGTCTGGTTAAGAGGAAGAAGGATGCTTATGTAAGGTTTAGGAAACAAGGAACAGAAAAGGCTCTCGAGGGATACAAGTTATCCAGGAAGGAGCTGAAGAAAGGGCTTAGGAGAGCTATAAGGGGGCATGAGAAAACCTTGGCAGACAGGATCAAGGAAAACTCCAAGGCTTTTTACACGTACATGAGGAATAAGAGAATGACCAGAGAAAGGGTAAGGCCGATCAAGGATTGTAAAGGGAATTTGTGCACGGAGCCTAAAGAGATAGGAGAGGTCCTTAATGAATACCTTTCTTCTGTATTCACAACTGAGAGGGACCTAGTTGTAGAGGAGGGCATTGTGAAACAGGCAGGTAGGCTAGAGGAGGTGGATGTTAGTAAGGAAGACATGCTAGGAATTTTGAGCAAGTTGAAGATAGATAAATCCCCTGGGCCTGATGGGATTTATCCAAGGATTCTATGGGAAGCGAGGGAAGAGATCACAGGGCCTTTGGCGACGATCTTTTCATCCTCACTGTCCACCGGAAGATTGGAGAGAGGCAAACGTCATTCCCTTGTTGAAAAAAGGGAATAGGGATAACCCCGGAAATTACAGGCCAGTTAGTCTTACGCCAGTGGTGGGCAAATTGTTTGAAAGGGCTCTGAGAGATAGGATTTGTGATCACTTGGAAAGGCACAGTTTGATTCGTGATAGTCAGCATGGATTTGTGAGGGGTAGATCATGCCTCACAAACCTTACTGAATTCTTTGAAGAGGTGACCAAACACATGGATGAAGGTAGAGCAGTGGATGTGGTATACATGGATTTAAGTAAGGTGTTTGATAAGGTTCCCCATGGTAAGGTCATGCAGAAGGTAAGGAGGCATGGGATAGGGGGAAATGTGGCAGATTGGATTCAGAATTGGCTGACCCTTAGAAGACAAAGGGTGGTAGTGGACGGAAAATATTCAACGTGGTGCTCAGTTACGAGTGGTGTACCGCAAGGATCTGTTCTGGGTCCTCCTCTATTTGTGATTTTTGTAAATGACTTGGATGTAGGAGCAGAAGGGTGGATTAGTAAGTTCGCGGACGATACGAAGGTGGATCGTGTTGTGGACAGTGCGGAGGCCTGTTCTAGGTTACAAAGGGACATTGATAGCATGCAGAGCTGGGCTTAGAAGTGGCAAATGGAGTTTAACCCTGAAAAGTGTGAGGTGATTCATTTTGGAAGGACAAATTTGAAAGCAGAATACAGGGTTAACAGAAAGATTCTTGGCAGTGTGGAGGAGCAGAGGCATCTCGGGGTTCATGTCCACAGTTCCCTGAAAGCTGCCACCCAGGTGGATAGAGTTGTTAAGAAGGCATATGGTGTGTTAGCTTTCATTAATAGAGGGATTGAGTTCAAGAGTGTGAAGTTATGCTCCAGCTATACAAAAGCCTGGTTCGGCCACATCTGGAGTATTGTGTCCAGTTCTGGTCACCTCATTAGAGGAAAGATGTGGAAGCATTGGAAAAGGTGCAGGGGAGATTTACCAGGATGTTGCCTGGAATGGAGGGAAGGTCTTATGAGGAAAGGTTGAGAGAGCTAGGGCTTTTCTCTTTAGAACGACGAAGGTTGAGAGGTGACTTGACAGAGGTGTACAAAATGATCAGAGGAATAGATAGAGTAGACAGCCAGAGACTTTTTCCTCGGCTGGAGGTAGCTATTACGAGGCGGCATAGTTTTAAAGTGAGTGGAGGTAGATATAGGGGAGATATCAGAGGTAGGTTCTTTACTCAGAGAGTGGTTGGGGCGTGGAATGCGTTGCCGGAGAGGGTAGTGGAGTCGGTCTCATTAGGGGCATTTAAGTAGCTATTGGATAGGCATATGGATGATCATATAAGGTAGGGGTGGAGGTTAGATAGACCTCAGGATTAGGGTAGAAGTTCGGCACAACATCGTGGGCCAAAGGGTCTGTACTGTGCTGTACTGTTCTATGTTCTATGTTCTATAATAAAAGCCAGCAAATAAAAATCGCACAATATCACAGGCATCACACCTTCCCAACATCAAATGGTTCAGGTGCAGTTAGGTGTCACTAGACTGACGTTTATAACATTATAAGCTTACTTGCGGTGTCTTCAAAAGTCCCTAAGAAGCCCAGTAGGGCTGGGATGGAGTTAAACAGCACCCAGCCTATATCCATGCAGCATGAAATGACTTTCTTGAGAAGGCCTTGTATACGCTTCCTTCATCGTACTCGGAGTCAAATCACTAGCCTGAGATTTGAATTGCCTCACCATTTCATGCCATATATCCATCAAAATAATTTGCATCAATGAGAAAGTGTAATCAGCAGCCCAAAACACTGGTAGTCATTCCCTAATTTTGAAGTGAGATTTCCGAGACAAAACGTTTTTACATTTTTAGGTAGCTAATATTGGTCGTGTCGGCTTCAAATTCCTTCAAACTAGGTGTTATTAGGTGTACTTACAAAGTATAATTGTTTGTAATGGAGTAATGATTTAGCTTATTTAAAGGCCAGTACATAGTATAACTGGAGTATAACTTCACTAAATTCAATTTTCTGGCATTCTCTCAATGTTTCTAAACCAGTAGAAAGCTTCAAGATTAGAAGGTATTCAGGATGCATATTTCACTTGAGGACTTGAATGTGAAATGTGAGCTTCTGTATCAAATCATTATGGCATCGAGTGAGGCCATTTGGGGCCTCTCTCCCTCCTTTCGTTCAAGTTGCCCCTAAAAAGCTACATCTTACCTGCCCTAACGTTTCCTTCTATGGCTCAAGGTAAACTTTGTCAGATACTATGAAGTACCATGAGACATTATACTGTTTTAAATACATTATAAATGCAAGTCAGTCTGGTTGCTGATGTTACGTAGTTGTGCCAAAAGTGAAATGAGATATTGCCGATATTATCTGTTTTATTGAATCTTCTGGGTGATCACATGGCTGAAGGGGAGGGGTGTGAAGATGTGTTTAGCCATGATACATCAACCATTATGGTGGAAAAGTCTTGACGGAGCAGGTAATCTTCGCTCACCTAACCAATGCCCAATTTGAGGTAAATTACTAATTATTACAATATTATTGAACATTTTACATATGTACGTCAAATATTTATGCATATATATTTATATTTTGCAATGTTTTTAATTCCTTTGTAATGAGATGGTCAAATGTGTTTTACAGCTGGAGTATAATGCATGTTATATTTTGTTTAATTGCAATGTGTATAATTAAATAACTTGATGACTGCCGTGGATACCCTTTTTCCTAAAACATGACCTGGTTAAAAATAGTTCAGTGCATTGTGTGGATATGTCAAATTTATAACTGTTCTGTGTTGCCAATATTTCACTTTTTTATTAAAGAAGCCGGAAATTCAACTAAATTTTATTTTGGGAATGCATTGGATCATGAGAACTGTACTTTGTATATGAAAGAAAAATGGGACAGGTTACAGACAAAATGCTGTGCACAATACTGGAAATCTGGAAGATAAACTGAAATACGCAGCAGGTCAGGCACTAATTGTGGAGTTATTTTGCAGAATCAGATATGACTAAAGCTGCAGGGTTTGGAGTCAGGATCGCAGGAGAAACAGGAAATGTCCACATCAGGTGGACAGCCAGATATATTCCCATCTCTGATCCAATGAGACGGATGTGCAATGAAATTGACTGCCTAGCTGACAGCTGCAGGATTAAATCATTCATGAGGGGAATTTAGGGGGAGCTGGGTGGACCTCACCATAATCTGGCCAGCAGCAAAGCAGCATCCTGCTGAGTGCTGAGCCCAATAGCAGACCAGAGAGCATTGGAGCATGTCCCAATGAAGGGGCCATGGTTGGGAATGGCTGCAATTGTGATTCCTGTGAGAAAGTTTCACTTTACTCCAGAGGCAGCTTCTTAACTGGCAGTCTCCAAGATGATCCTGAGAGTAAACCAAGCTCATTGACCACATTTATCTGGGAGGAAGAATGTTTTCAAAAACTGTAAGATTTCAGCCCATGTTTCAAGTCAAAAAAGGGGTGATAGTTGAATAATTATAAAAACAAACAATAGAGTTAGAACAACATAATGCTATCCTTGTTATATTCTGTGTGGTATCCAGATTAGTATCACTGTCCTTACGTGGCGTCTTCATGGTCTCCTTGTAATGGTGAATATAGACTATAGCTTTGAACTTTGAGAGTTCTAAAGGGCTGCCTTTAGCCCTTGGCAGGTGAAAGCCACAAGGGGGCCGTTTCCATATTTCTGTCAATTTCTGCTCCTTTCTGCCCCATATAGGGAAAGTGACAGGTCTGAGGCAGGAACAATGAGAATATCCTAAGCCAGGACCACTCACTGTCAAGCCGTAGTCAGACCTCGCACATTTAGTGCCAGCAGTACCATTAAAACAAAGAGGTATTACTATTTCCAGGGTGTGTGTGATCCCCACTAAGAGCAGGAGGTTCAAAATCCAGAAGACAACATTAAAACAAATGTCTTGCTGGATTAGTTTCCTCACTCAGAGGCAAGTTGGAGAGAGGGAATGTTTCTCACACAGGTAAACAACCTAGTCTCCTGAAGCACGGCCAAATAGGTGCCAAATAAGTTACACAAGGGTCTGTTCTGCCCACTGGTCTCACATGAGGGTTGTGTCAGTTCGCTCCCAGTTGGCTGGACCAGCTGGTTTGTGATGTGGAGTGGTGCCAACAATGTGGGTTCAACCTCTGCACTGTCTGATTCTCAGTAATTCTCTCATCATGAAGGACTGTCTTTCTCATCCTCTCCCCTCGCCTGAGGTGTGTTGACCCTCAGGTTAAACCACCGCCAGTCAGCCTTCTGTAATGAGACAGCAGCCCTAATGTCTTGTAGGACCGTGGCAACTTTACCTTTACCCAAGCAATTATCAGTCCAAGAGTACAAAGCTTGGTGAAGGGTGAGATTCCGACACAACCATTAAAGCTTAGGGCCTTTTTGTGATTTCTTTCTTTCTGCATTTGGAAGTTTAACAGCAGCTCTGTCATGGGACAAATTATTGGACTTATTTTCAAATCTTCGGAATAGATTACAATAAACCATGTACAGAGATGTTTGGTAAGAGAGGACAAGGAAAGTTGTATATTACTATTACAATGTGCTTTTAAAGTACCAATTAAAGTTATGATTCTCCTTGAACTGAACTTGTGTCTTTTCTCAGGTTCTCTTGGGTTGGTGCATCAGCACAACCAGGAACAAAAACAAAGTTGCTGGAAAAGCCCAGCAGATCTGGCGGCATCTGTGAAGGAAGAAACAGAGTTAACATTTCGGGTCCGGTGACCCTTCCTCAGAACAGAGGTTCCTCAGGGGTTCCTCACAACCATGATGCTGTACCATGCATTATAAAACATTTTGTTTTAAGTGCTGATTGGTGCACTCTGTTTGTTTCAGGAGGGATTCCTTTCATCCTCACTGGTGAGATGTTTGATCAGTCCAGTCGATCTGCTGCATTCATGGTTGGTGGCACAGTGCTCTGGATTTCTAACTTTTTTGTCGGACTTCTTTTTCCTCTTATCCAGGTAAAGTTTAATCAAAAGCTCTTGTGACTGCAAACTACACAACAATATCAATGTAAATAAGAAAATTAAGACTTATATTACAATCCTTCAAAAGAGTCTTGAGTTATTTAAAGAATTTGATGGTAAGACAGACTGAACCTATTCTAATCTTGGAGCCACTGAGTTTATAAAGCCAGACTTGTCATTCCCTTCCCCTCTACAGTACTTTTCAGTGAAATCACACAGAACAAAAGGAGTGCGCTCAGTTTGTCTTATCTATGGTGCCGCTTTGAAAACGTTATTTAATTAGCCCAGCTCAATCCCAATAGCCCTGCGTGTTTTTTTTTTACTTTTAAAGCATTTCCCTTTTGGAAGTTATTATTAAATCTGCTTTCAGGCAGCACATTCTCCATCCTATCAATTTGTTGATCAAACAAATTCTCATCTTTCTCTGGTTCTTTTGCCAATTATTCTAAATCTCTAGGTAATACACCAGAAATGACTGAAGAGCAGCCATCTGTTAATGCCTCAACATTCGTTGAAATTCATTCAAATGAACAGTCTAGTGTCAAACTAAGCTGAGTGACAGGAATGATTTCTGATCTGCACCGATTTTGCAAATCACATGCATGTGAGCAGCCAGGGCATAATCAGTGGCCTCAGTACTTTTAAAGTATTGAAGGGATAAAACAAACAGACTTTCAGCTCTTGCTTCCATTCTGTGAAAGTTTCTGGAATATATGCATTTATGAATGTTGGGAAGGAAATGTGAAAGCCCCCATAGTCAAATAGTTTGCCTCTAGACTCGTACATAAAGAATATCCAGCTGATTGAGAATGTAGACAGTGATCAGGTTTTTACAACTATATTCCAACATAAATTGAGAGTTTTTGACCTGAGTTCCTCAGAGATTTTCCCAGTTATCTGTTGTAAATTCAGTGGGCAATTAACCATTACTCTTTGTTTCCTATCCCTCAGCGAATTTTGTAGTAATTTTACTACTGTCCCATTTATTGCATCAGCTATAACCTGATGACACTGTATTGAATGTCCAGTGTCGGTGACACTATATTGAATGTGTTGTGGAAGCCCATGTCCACCATATCAACGCTCCTATTAATTAACCCACATTTTTCCATGTCATTATTTATGCTATCTAGTATAACTATTCCCTGATATTTGAAATTACATTGCCTAGTTAATAGTTGCTAGGATTATCCTACAACCTTTTATTGATCAAGGATGTCACATTTGGAATAATCCAATCCTCTGGCACCACCCTGGAGGTTAGCAAAGATTGATAGATTATTGCCAGTGCCATTGAACTTTACAGTTTTGCTTCCTTCTATACTCTTGGATGCATCTCATCTGGTCCCAGTACCTTATCAATTTTAAGTACTGACAATCCATCCAAAAACTCCTCTTTATCTATTTTAAACCATTCTAGGGACAGAGTTTCTGCCACCTTGGACTGGTCAGGTTACATCTCCTTTCTGAATAAGAACAGATGCAAAGTGTTCATTTAATATCTAAGCCAGGTCACCAGCCTCCAGTTGTAAATCCCTTTTTTGGTACCGAATTGGCCCTACTTCTCCTTTTACTGTTCATGTGCCTGCAGAAGACTTCGGGATTCCCCTTTTTGTTAGCTATTAATCTTTTCTCATATTCCCTCTTTGCAAATCCTATTTGTTTCTCACCTTCCTTCTAAATCTTCAGTATTCAGTTTATTACTCAATTGTGTTTTTTACCTTACACTTGGCATAGTATATTTCTCCTTCTTTATCTTAATTTTTATCTCCTGGCTGAAAGAGGGACAGGACTGGCAGCTGAATGTCCCAGGATTTAGATATTTCAGGCATGATAGAAGGGGATGTAAAAGGGATGGGGAAGTTGTATTACTGGTAAGGGAGTATCTCACAGCTATACTGAGGGAGGATACATCAGAGGACTCTAATGCATGCAATTGGAACTAGCTGAGTGGTCACTATGGGTCAGCATGGACCAGTTTGGGCAGAAGAGTCTGTTCCCGTGCTGTACTACTGTATGACTCTATGACTTGTGTAGCGAGGCAATATGGGTAGAACTCAAGAATAGGAAAGGAGAAATCACAATGCTAGAGGTAAACTACGGGCCTCCCAACAGCCAGCAGGAGATGGAGGAGAGAACATGTAGACAGATTTTGGAAAGATGTAAAAACAGCAGGGTTGTACTGGAGGGTAATTTTAACTTCCCCTATATTGACTGGGACTCACTTCGTGCTCGGGGCAAGGATGGGACAGAATTTGTAAGGACCATTCAGGAACGTTTCTTAACACAGTATGTAAACAGTCCAAACAGGGAAGGGGTTATACTGGACCTGATTTTGGGAAATGAGCCCGAGTAGGTGAGTAAAGCTTCAGTGGAGGAGCATTTCGGGAGTAGTGACCATAATACCGTGAGTTTTAAGATGCTCATGGATAGGGATAACAGCAGTCCTTGGGTAAAGGTGTTAAACTGGGGAAAGGGGAATTACAACAACATTAGGCAGGAACTAGAGAATGTTGTTTGGAGGCAGCTGTTTGAGGGTAAATCCACATCGGACATGTGGGAGTATTTCAAATGGAAGTTAATAAGAGTTCAGGAGTGGCACGTTCCTGCGAGAATGAAGGATAGGTATGGCAGGTTACATTATCCTTGGATGACCAGGGATGTTATGACCTTGGTCAAAAAGAAAAAGGTAGCATACATAAGGTCTAGAAGGATGGGAACTGATGAAGCCCTTGAAGTATATAAGGAAAGTAGGAAAGAACTTAAACAAGGAATTAGAAGGACTAAAAGGGGTCATGAAAAGTCATTAGCAGACAGGATTGAGGGGAATCCCAAGGCTTTTTATACATATATAAAAAGCAAGAGGGTATCCAGAGAAAGGGTTGGCCTACTCAAGGACAAAGGAAGGAATCTGTGTGTGGAGCCAGAAGAGGTAGGTGAGGTCCTAAACAAATATTTTGTGTCAGCATTCACCAAAGAGAGTGACTTGGTGGAGGATGATCCCAGAGAACGGAGTGTTGAATTTCTAAGCCAAGTTATTATTAAAAAGAAAGAGGTGTTGTGAGTCTTAAAAAGTATTGAGGTAGATAAGTCCCTGGGTTCTAATAGGATCTATCCCAGATAATGAGGGAGGCAAGAGACCAAATTGCTGGAGCATTGACAAACATCTTTGTATCCTCTTTGGCTACAGGTAAGGTCCCAGAAGACAGGAGAATAGCCAATATTGACCCATTGTTTAAGAAAGGTAGCAGGGATAATCCAGGAAATGACAGGCCTGTGAGCCTCATGTCAGTAGCAGGGAAATTATTGGAAAAGATTCTCAGGGACAAGATCATTTAGAAGCAAAGGATTTATTAGCGATAGACAGCATGGTTTTGTGTGGGGCAAGTCGTGCTTCATTAACTTGATCGAGATTTTTGAGGAGATGACGAAGATGATTGATGAGGGAAAAGCGGTTGATGTTGTTTACGTGGACTTCACTAAAGCCTTCGATTAGGTCCCTTGTGGCAGACTGGTACAAAAGGTGAAGTCACATGGTATTGGGGTGAGCTAGCAAGATGGATACAGAACTGGCTCAGTCATAGGAGACAGAGGGTAGCGGTGGAAGGATCCTTTTCAGAATGGAGGTTGTGACTAATGATGTTCCACAGGGATCAGTGCTGGGACCTCTGCTGTTCGTGATCTACATAAATTATTTGGAAGAAAATATAGCTGGTCTAATTAGTAATTTGCGGACGATACAAAGTTTGGTGGAGTTGCGGAAAGCGAGGAGGATTGTCAGAGGATACAGCAGGATATAGATCAGTTGGAAGCATTGGCATAAAAATGGCAGATGGAGTTTAATCTGGAGGTGAGGTGCTGCATTTTGGAAGGTCAAGTACAGGTGGAAATTATACAGTGAATGGCAGACCCCTAGGAGTATTGATATGCAGAGATATCTGGGTGTGCAGGTCCATAGATCACTGAAGTTTTAGTATGAAAGAGCAAAATGTGTCGGCACAGGCTTGGAGTGCCGAAGGACCTGTTCCTGTGCTGTATTGATCTTTGTTCTTCCTTGTTCTTCCTTTTTCATTCAGGGCATTCTGAGTTTATTAGCCCTACCCTTCCCTTTTGAGGGAATCTACTCAACTATGTCCAAACCATCTCTTCTTTGAAGATAATAATGGAAACATGAAGTGCTACAGAAACTCATAGGTCTGGCAGTGGAGAGAGAAACAAAGTTAAGGTTTCAAGTTGGATATTTCTTTGGAATTTCAGAACAAAGAGCCACATCAGACTTGAATCATAACTTTGTTTCTCTCTGTATGGACGCTGTCAGACCTGCTGGCTTTCTCCAGCATTTTCTGTTTTTATTTCAGATCTCCAGCATCCACAGTATTATGCTTTTAGTTTCTTTGTAGGTAGCCAATGTTCGGCAACAGTATTTTCCACCTACATTCAATTCCAGTCAATCCCACACTCTGCTTATCACATGGAAGTCTCCTTTGACCATTCCACAGTCATCCTAAACCTTACGACACTAAATGCTCCTCCACTGACACTTGTTTTGCTCGGCCCACCTTATTCCCAAGAATCAATTCTAGCATTACCTCTTGTTTGGGTTGGACTGGACACACTGCTGTAGAAAATTTGCCTAGACACAATTTAGGAATTCTTGCTTTTTGCTGCGCTTTTCATGACAACTATCCCAGTCGACATTTGGATAAAATTCCTCATTATAACTACTGTATAATGTCTGCATCTCTCTGCAGCTTCCTTGCAGATTTGTTGCTCTACATCCTTCCCAGTAATTAGCAGTGAGCAATGTAACTATGCCCGTTTTGTTCCTCAGTTCTACCCATGTCAACTCTATCCTTGAACCGTATGGGATAGCCTCTCCTTTCAGCACAACAATGCACTCTTTAACCAATACTGCCGTTCCTCTTTTTTTATCCGCCCTTTTCTACCTTCGCTGAACACTTTGTAGCCAGGAATATTAAATTCATAGTCCTGCCTTTCCTTGATCCAAGTTGTAATTCCCCATGACAATTTTCACCTGTAACTCCCCAATCTATTGACTAGACTCCATGAATTCACATCCATGCACAGTAACCCTGATTTAGGTTCCATCTCTTTCTTCCTTTCTGTGACTCCACCTATTAAATCCTATTATCTGTTCAAATGCTGTCTGTTTTTCCCGGTCTTTTGTGCACACTGGTTTTACTCTCTAACATACTCTCCTGGTTCCCACACACTTGCCAAGTTAACTCCTCCCAGTAGCACCAGCAAAACACCCCACAAAGAGCTCAGTCCCAGCTTTATTCAGGTACACCCTGTCCAGCTTGTATGGGTGCCAGTGCCTCGGGAATCTGAAGCCATCCAAACTGCACCATCTTTCCAGCCAAACATTCATCCGTCTTATTCTCCTACTTCTGTACGCAATTGCTCATGGCACTGGGAGCAAACTGGAAATTATTACATCTGAGGTCCTGCTTGCTAACTTTCTACTTAACTTCCTAAAGGTCTGTGATTGACTTGTCTACCATAGTGACAGAAGCACTGTCCCTAGAAGGGTTTAAAATAGATAAGGAGGAATCATTGGATAGATTGTCAGTACTTAAAGTTGATAAGCTACTGGGACCTTTTACCCTTTAACTGAAATCTCCAATTAGCAATAGCCTCACATCGTCTCTCTGGTTTTGAACATTACAGTGTCCTCTTGGCCACGATGCTAAAATAAAAATGGCCATAAAATGCACATTCCAAACCAATCAAGCCATTCAACATTCCCTACAAAATGCATCTATTTCCTTTGTGGATCTACTTAGTGTCAGTCTCTTTGCTTGTCCTGGTGGTCCTATAAAGTGCCACCCCAATGGTGCAGCATGGTTGTTGACTCTCACTGGGAAGGATGACAAGATGGCTTGCAGGATGCCTATCTGTAGCCTTGAGTCTGGAAGACCTGACTTTAGACTGCGTCACTTCGTCATGGGTGGCAGCAGTCTGGACTGACTGGCTGAAAGATGGCATCCAGGGCATTGATGAAGGGACAGTGGTGCGAACATGAATGCTATTATTTTGAGAGAAGACAGTAGATGTGAGCTCGATGTAACCACTGCGTGTGATGGAGTGCAGCACCTCAGTAGTGCTAGGAGGGCAGACTGCTAGGCTGCTATGTGACCGTGCAAGTCTCTCTGAACAATGGGAGCAATCTGAGGTTTGACAGCAACAGGCTGAGAATAGACGATGTCTGTCCACGTTTCCAGCACAACATTCCATTTGTGCTATCATGAAAGTTAACAAATTCAGCTATTAGATGCTGCATCATCATCAGGATAGTAATTGTAACTGATCTGTCCACCATTTTCACACTGAAAAGGATGAACTTAAATCAAAATGCATCTCCCGTCTTGAAGACTTAGGCTGGAGCTGTGAGGCAACAATGCTAACCGCTGAGCCAGCTTGCCATTCCCAAGAAGGAATGAGAGTGAATCTTTGGCTTTTAATTTGTATAAAGATGTTGCAATCTGGAGCAGATAGGAAGTTTTTCGTAATCCACCATCCTAAATCTTGCACCATCCTAATGCTAATGGTAAAGGAAAAACCTAAGCAGGTAGAGGATGGGGTAGAGGTGTTTAGTTCTGAAAGATTAATGGAGTTACAACCAAAAGATGAGACTATAAACGATTTATATCATAAAGCCTACTCTGAAAAGGAATCAGAATGTGTTCCAGAATGCTATTATCTTAAGGATAACATCTTAAGGCAGAATTGGAGACCTTGGCAGGTTAGTGCAGAGGTGAAATGATCAGATATTGTTGCCGGTAGAATACAGACATGAAGTATTGTGGGTCGCACACAAGTTACTTGTAGGAAGTCATCTAGGAGTGAGGAAGACTCAGGGTAAGATACAGAAGCATTTCTATTGGTCTGGATTACATAAAGATGCGGTTGAATTTTGCCATACCTGTCATACATGTCAGATGGTATGAAAGCCACAGACAGTGATAAAACCAGCACATTTGATGCCAATTCCCGCATTTGAAGAACCTTTCATGCGGATTATTGTTGATGGCTTGGGTCCCGTCCCTGGAAACAGAAGTGGAAACCAGTATTTGCTAACCATAACAGATGAGTCTACCAAGTTTCCGGAGGCAATTCCATTATGGAATGTCAAGGCAAAAAAGTTTGTGGAAGAGTTGCTTGCTTTCTTTATCCATTATGGACTAGCCAGGGAGATTCAGTCAGACTAAAGGTCCAATTTTACTGCCAAATTGTTTAAGGAGGCCATGGATAGTTTAGGCATCAAATGATTTACATCAAGTGCGTACCATCCTGAATCCAGGAAACATTGGAAAGGTTGCATCAGATCCTAAAGATCCTAAAGCTTATTGCCAGGATTACCCAAATGATTGAGATAAAGGTATCCCATTTATGTTATTTGATATTAGAGATGCCCCAAATAAATCAAATCAGTTTATTTCATTTGAATTGCTATTCAGACACAAAGTAAGAGGGCCTTTAAAATTAAGGAAAAGTTGATAGGTCCAAAGTCAGAGATCTCACAGTTGGATTATGTATCTGAGGTGAGAGGAAGACTAAACAGAAAGGTAAACAACATTTGAAGGTGGCCCAGCACATAATGAAGCAAGAAGCGGATAAGAAATCTAAAATTCGTACATTTGCCCAGGGGGATAAAGGATTAGTGCTGTTACCAGTGGTAGGAGATCCCTTCAAAGCAAGGGTTAGTAGACCCTGTCAAATTGAGAACAAGTTAAATCAGGTGAATTATCTGGCAAACAGGAAAAAAAATGTTGTCGGTTATGTCATGTGAACATGCTGAAACCTTACTATGACAGGGAAAGGGAACCAGAGAAACAGGTAATAGTTACTGCCACTCAGAGTGAGGAGTCAAATCCAGATGATTCTGATTTTGATGTGCCTCAGAATAATTTGAATAATGAGGAGGTCCTTAAAGAATGGGGCAGGGTAGTCAGCTGTCTGACCCAGGAACAGAGAACTGAATTGAAATGCTTGTTACAGTGCTATGAGGACATATGTAGAAATAGGATGGGGAAGACTAACACAATAGTACACGAGGTTGATGTAGAAAATGCTGTTCCAATAAAGCAACAGCCCTACAGGCTTAATCCTCTCAACGCAGCACAGGTTCAGAAGGAATTGGAAGTGATGCTCCAAGAAGATATCATAGAGCCAAGTCAAAGCAAGGCCATTACAACATTTTAATATTTACACTGCAAACAATGCATCAGAGACAATTGCGTATACCGATCATAATCCTTTCACATTTCTGGAAAGATTTCAGGATAAGAACACCACATTATTTCATTGGAGTCTTATGTTACAGGCATTTAATTTGTAGATTGTACATGTTGCAGGTCATGAAAATATTATTGTGGATGCTTCATCATTGGTTGAAAAGAAAAATGTTTATATAAGATAGAAACGGTAGCGTTCAATGTTGTATGTAAATAGAATTAGTGTGAAATGTGCAAATGTGATATGGATCTAGTAATAAAATGGAGTTAAGGTTTGAGGGAAAAAAAGCCATCTTTTCACATTTTTTTTAAGGGGGGAGGTGTTGTGAAACTGTCGTGAGGCACTCGCTTTGGGTGTTTCGGTTTTAGTTACCAGAGGCGGGGTTGACCTCTGCTTTATAACACTTGGAAGGCCCATTTTATAACTACCTTTCCCCAGGCTGAAAAATGCCCATCCATATTGCAATCTGTTTTGTGTCCCTCAACTAATTTCATATGCTGCTACTGTTTTTCCCTTTCACAGCTTTTAACTTTGCTGAGAGGTCTGTTAAAATGGCACGTTATCAAATGTCTTTTGGAGATCCATGAGCATCATTTCAACCACATTACCTTCTTCAATCTTCTCTGTTCCCTCAAGGAAAGATTCAAGCAAGTTAATTCAAGATGGTTTTCCCTTAAAAAATCCATGCTTGAATTCCTTACTTCATTCAAATTTACAATATCAAAAAGCTCAAGACACACACATGGTGATATTATAAATTAATGCTTCAAAATGTGCAGCCAATAACAATATAAATTAATGTCTTTGAAAAAAACATCCTCATAGTACTGTTTTTAAAGATACACAAGCAATTCCCCCAGGACCTAACTTTTTGTTGTGAGTGAGCACAGTTATAACTCAACATAAATTTCCCATGGTTCCATCGACTTGGCATCTTTCTGAATAAAGTAAGATTTAAACAGTTAATTCTCCGGTTAATAACTTAATAATCTTACAGCAGTCAGCCCAGATGACTGTGAACTCACTATTCAAACTTTCACATCCAGCTTCAGACTCTGTGCTGTTCATTTCACAGTCCTTCAAGCAAATGCACTGTTGCTTGGCTTAATCATACAGATTGCAAATACCTTGTGAAAGCTACTGCACTGTTTCCACTGTGTGCTTCAGGAGCAAAATCTCACTGTAATTAAATAGACAAAAGCAAGCCTGGTGGACAGCAGCTCCCCTTCATTGACTGGCTGCAGCCAATACTGTCCCATTATTATTGGCATCAAATACTATATGTGTTTGGGTTTACTTCCACGTGGTGGTAGCTTCACACAACGCAAAGCCAATTGTTCTGCTTGAGTTTTGTGACATGACTGAACAAATTACCAGTTATTTGCTGCAGACCTGAATTACTGATTAACCAACAGTGATAACTATTTTGACCCAAGTGACAACTGTTTAATTAACCATGGCTATGGCTCAAACTGAAGGATAAAATTAAAAGGAAAATGTCTCTCCTGATAAAACATAGAGCGGGTGATTATCCCAGACAATTCCCTTGATTCACTGCTGAGCTTGAATCACTGCTTCCTTCCATCACACTTTCTCCTTAATACTTTTTATTGCTGGAAAGGACAGCCACTTGAATTGTGATTTCTCCACATAATCAGCAATTTTGAAACAAAATAGGTACCACATTTCTCCTCCAACAGTGGAATATTTTGCTGGAATGAAACCCCATTTAAATGTGAAACCTTACCAGGCTCTGACCAATGTGAGCTATGACGAAATGTGTGACAGAACCGGGTAGGATGTTCGGCAAAGCCTATCTCAACATCAAGATCATCTTGCCACATCTTCCTCAAGTTACATGGCAAGATTCGCTAGCGAGCAGGAAGTTCCCGATTGACTTTCATTATTGCTTGTTAAACACCTTGTTAACAGCTCAACTCACCAGCGGTTGTGATCTTACCAAACTTGCCATACAAATGAGCTAGCAGGGAAAACTCGACATGGAAACCAGAGTGGATTCTTTACCACCTTCTCTGAATGGACTCCATCTTAGCCATAACCAAAGTGCACAGCAGGGCACAATCCTTGAGCACCAGCTGCATGTACGTTTCTACCCCAAACATTGGCATTCCACTCTCAGGAGCTGTTGACATAATTGTGGCATTTTCCAATGCATTGACACTGCACCCTACAATGGAAGACTGCTCGAAGAGGGCTCACTGGCAACCAGCAATGCACAGCTGCATAGGTTACAGGAACCACACAGGGATAGGAACTTCTTGTACAGCGTGGATCAGGCTTGTTCCCTTGCTGTCTCAGCAAGTGTTCTTGCATGCCTTGCCCAGTTATGCCTTGCATTGCCAATTGATGCAGTCACACCAACAGGCTGGTAGCTGTCCTCAGTCAAAGGTGCATTCACCGTACCTTCTGTCAGTGTGCCACATCACTCTATCATCTGTGCCACGTGACCTGCTTAATGGCCAGTCTGAAGGGTGGGTGTGATGCCAGTAGGGACATTTGCATCCTCCAAACAGGGGTCTTGTCACGTAAGGACTGGTGCTTGCTGGTTGAAGTTGTTCAAGGGGTTGCATCATGGTTGTCGTATCACCTCCATTTGCAGAATGAGTGAAGAGGTAAGGTGGGGGTGCTGGGTGAAAAGGGACTGGAATGGATAGACATGTGTAGGCAAATGTACATGACTTGAGCAATGACCTGGGGAAGTGCAAAGTCCGAAGTGTTAACAAAGTGAAGAATGGAGAGTTGACAATGAAGCTCTCAGAGTTGCATTGACACTGAGGCTGCTCAGAACAACATGAATAAGAACACAATGTTATGAGCGTGGCCTGTTAAAAATACTTACTTTTTGATTGTAAGTTTGATAACAGAGTTTGTTGACGGGGCGGGCTCCTTTAATATTGATGTTAATAAGGTGTTATCCCTCTTTTGAATCAAACATTATTATAATGGTTATGTTCTTGACAATAGTCCAAAGAAGCGAGAGTTAGCAATTATGGTTAACAATTATGGTCAGCATGTAAAAAATGGTGTAAGAAAGGAAATTAATGGAAGTTTTGTTTAAGGATATTCAGGTGAGAAAGGGGTTTGGGTTTGTGCAAGGTGGATGTTGTGTGTAGGCGTAATTCAAAATAAAAATTTGGTGGCGTTTTTGGTGGAAATGGTTTGTGAAAGTGTAGCATTAAGAGAATGTATGGTGTATTGGTGCTCAGGGGACCAGGGAATAAAATGAAGAGATGGTGTGTTCTCCTAACGGCCTTACTTAGGAAGTGGAATATGTTCTGAAATAATTCTATGGATGAAGAAAACTGCACTCTGTGCCATCTCCCTCCACCTAGCACAGGGGCTAATTCTGGTTGAATTGATGGCACCCACTGTAGTGGGTTTATTCAACTTGTACATCCCTGCCAAATGTTATCCTTTAGATTATATTGCTTCTCTTTGTTATTCCTAAAAAAGATTACTTCACACATAAACACATTACATTTTATTTGCTATATTTGTGACCATTCCACCAAACTGTCCAGGTCCTTTTGAAGTCCACCTTCATCCTCCTTGTAGTTCACAATACTTTCAAGTTTTGAGATACCTGCACATTTTCACATCGTGCCTTATACACGTAGAAGTGTAGTGCTGCTCCTTGGAGAACCCCTATAGATCTTGCTGCTGTCTAAAATCCAATAGCTCATCCACACTGTCTGAGCTAGATTGAATGCACCTTCGCCTCTAGCAATGACCCAGTGGGTTTGAAGACTGCGAGAGGGTGGGTTGGTTGCATAATTGGGTAGGGGCATTCTAAGATGAGACTTCCTTCCAAGAAAAGTGCAAAGCTTTGCCTTAAGGTAATTAATGCTCTATCCCAGTATGAAATTGCTATGGGATAATGTTAGGACCAGAGAGAGTGTCCCTTGAAAACTTTGAGCTGGCGTGGAGGGCCACGTCACTGGAAAATCCACCCATGTTTAACTTAACTTTTTTATTGCAAGGGCTTTAGCTCTGCTGACGAGCCTTTGAGGTGGCAATTTATAAAACAGCTTTTATAAATCAGTTTTATCAGATTAACTATGGTATTCTCATCAATCCTTTCTATTAACACATTAAAAAATTCAATCATGTTAGTGAAGTATGATTTGTCATTTTTTAAAAAATCCATGCTTGCTTTCTTTAATAAACTCCATATCTGCAAGTCATTCTGAATTTTGTCCTCAATTATGGTTTATACAAGCTTTCCCACTACTGAAATGAAATAGACAGGCCTGGTGCTGCCAGGCTTTTAAGTTTAACAACACAGGGTGCAGTGAGGGGTAGGAATGGTGCTAATGGAAACACTTGCAATAAGTCAATATACATGATAAACCTCTTTGTGTCCTGAAGTAGGTCAGTTATTTTGTTTTTGCGTTGGAAGGATTTTTGAAGGTTAATGTGAATTGAATCAATTTTACCTAAAGCTCCTTCCAAGTACATAAATAGGAAATGTTTGGAGGAATATGGGCCAAATGCAGGCAAATGGGGCTTGTTTAGATTGGGAAACCTGATCAGCATGAATGAGTTGGACCGAAGGGTCTGTTTCCATGATGTGTATAATTCTATGACTCTACCAGACATGTGTCTCCTTAAACTGGCTTATTCTAAAACATCATCATTTGAGCAGCATCATTTTGTAGATTCTGTTAGAAAAGTACCTCCCAGAATCCCTACAGTGTGGAAGCAGGCCATACGGCCCATCGAGTCCATACAGGTCATCTGAAGAGCATCCCACCCAGACCCATTCCCCTACCCTATCCCTGTAACCCCACATTTCCCCATGGCAAATACACCTAACCTGCACATCCCTGGACATGATGGGCAATTTAGCATGGCCAATCCACTGAACCACATTTCCTGTTGTCGTATACTGTATGACTTATCAATTTCAATTCCCCACTCCCGTTCTGCCTTCAATATAAGGATGAGTGTAGGTTTGGCCAAAGCGAATTGCATTGCGACTACTGTGTCTATGGTTGCAAGTCCTATTTGATGACATTTTTGCCCTCCAGAAACATGCATTCAGTCTTGTTTATGTGTGATGACCTTAATAAGTTTTAGCATTTGACCATTATCCTTAACTATGATTCAACAGCTTCTAGAAAGGCAAGTGGACTTGAGAGCTTTTGAGAGTAAGACATCAACATTGAAATTGATCTCAGTGTAAGTAGACTAATTAGGAGGCCTATTAAAGCTGCTGGCATAGTTGCGTACAATATTGGGAACGTTACAAGCCCAGATGAGGTTAATACTGGACAAAGCAAATCCTAGAGTGAAACCTGGCTTGATAACCCCTAACTTTGTTTCTCTTTTTATCTGTGGATATCTGTCACTGAACATGTTGACAAAGTGTCTACAAGTATATTTTTAACAGAAAGCGTAAAAATTGTTTACTAAATAATAACTATATTGAATTAAATGAAAACTTTGAAAAAAATTCAGTATAAAAGATTCAAACTCACACTATTACTGTTATCCCAAGAATCTCCATAAAAACACCAAACTTCAGTGAAGATTCACCATTATTTCCGCACTAAGGTTTCTTATTCAGACTGATACAGCTGCAACCAGTTTCCTTCATGTGACAATAAAACCTACTTCCAATTCTAATTCTGTCAAACTCGTTTAGATTCACTAAATACATTTCTTCAGCTACTATCTTCCCCTAAGACACATAAAACAAATTATAAACTAAACCTACTGTCACTTTAACTTCAGAGCAAGCACAGGGGTTCCCTAAGCCCAGCTTTCAGTAATTTTACGAGATTTTTTTCTCGAGAATAACAAACTGAATTCTGGATTTTTCTGCATCTCTGTATGACTCTGGATCACTTTTGCTTCCATAGCGCAGTTGTTTCTTTTCTTTCCATTAATGCACTAATCCAACAATCCCATCTCTTCATTTCAAGGACAACACAAAATATAAATCAAACTTAAAGTTATATATTGCTCCTAGTGTATCCCAGCTAATCCATCCAAGGTTAGGAGAGCCGATATTTCTTTGACTGTATTTTTTTTTATTCATTCATGGCACATGGGATGTGGGTGTCGCAGGCTGGGCCAGCATTTCTTACCCGTCCTTAGTGGCTCTTGAGAAGGTGGTGGTGAGCTGCCTTCTTGAACAGCTGCAGTCCTCCTACTGTGGGTAGACCCACAATGCCCTTAGGGAGGGAATTCCAAGATTTTGACCCAGCAACAGTGAAGGAACAGCGATGTTTTTCCAAGTCAGGATGGTGAGTAGCTTGGAGGGGAACTTAGAGGTGGTGGTGTTCCCACATATCTGTGGCCCTTGTCCTTCTAGATGGAAATGGCCATGGGTTTCGAAGGTGCTGTCTGAGGATCTTTGGAGAATTTCTGCAGTGCATCTTGTATTGTTCTGCTGCGACTGAACACTGGTGGTAGAGGGAGTGGATGCTTGTGAATGTGCATATTGATGTTCAAAATATTTGGATTAACCGAATTATTATGTAATGGACATCGTTACCTGCCTGCAGGTTTAATGAAATATCAGGGGAGCCACATCACCAGACCATGCCAGGCTGCTCAGAGATGGCCACCGTTTGAAAGAAATGTAGGAGGAATGTCGAGCAGCACACTACCATCATGACTCTTCTGACTTTGTAGGCTGTTTTCCTCCCGCACTGACAAAGAGACAGGTTTTAAGGGAGATGAAAGTGGATGGCTCAGCTATCAGTGTTGTTGCAGGTGAGGAGGTGTCCTGACCTGAGCAAGTGAGCAGGCAGCACAGAGGGCATGCAGGGTTAGTCATGTTGGGTGTTTGGGTGGGTGATAGCAATAATGAGCACGTTAGAACATGAAAATGTGACCCGTGATGCAAGGTGGAAACAACAGCAGAAATAAAATGAGGTATCAGAGAGAAGGTGGTGTCACTAATACTGATAGAATGCAGAAGGACGTTGACCTTCCTACAACCGTGGGCACTGCTCCGGATAGCTAAGATCATACTGTCCTGGGTGGCAATCTCAGAGAGGCTGATGACCACCTCTGGCAGTCCTGGAGGAAGGGAATGACCCTCCTCTACCTCACCCCATGCACAAGAACCTTCACTTGCCTATCCACAAAGAGGAGCACCAATTTCCCCACCTCTGCCATGTCTGGGACAAATGTTCCAAACCATGTGAGGCAGCTCTGACTGACAGTGGTTCTCTGATTGTACAACAGCCTTTTAAAGATGGTGCATTGACAGGGATACCAGTCAGTTCAGGGAATTGTAAGCAGTGGCCAGTTCTTCCAGACACAGTGAGTGGATGAATCAGGCTCACATCAGATGAGAGGGCTATCATGGGGGATGGCCTACATAGTTCAGGATTGAAATGGAACTCAGTAGGCCTTATGGAGAGAAAGATAATGAAATTCACACATCAAAATATTGTTAAGATTCAGTGCTAGTAATCTGGTAGATTTGACCTACAGGTGGCACAGTGGGCTTAGTGGTTAGCACTGCTGCCTCACAACTCAGAAACCCAGGCTCGATACTACCCTCAGATGACTGTCTGTGTGGAGTTTGCACATTCTCCCTGTGTCTATGTGGGTTTCCTCCGGGTGCTCCAATTTTCTCCCACTTCCCAAAGGTATGCAGGCTAGGTGGATTGGCCATGTTAAGGTGTCCATAATGTCCAGGGATGTGCAGGCTAGGTGGATTAGGCATGGGAAATGCAGGGTTACAGGGTTGGGGTGGATCTGGGTGGCTTGGTCTTCAGAGGGTTGGTGTAAATCTGATGGGCCGAACAGCCTACTTCCACACGGTAGGGATTCTATGATTCATACTTCAGCAGGGGAAGGCAAAAACAAGTTACAGAAAATTTAAATTGCTTGGAAACATTTTGAAAGTGGTTGCTAACCTAAAGAATGAATTATCTTTATCACTGGAGATTCTCTGAGTGTTTATGGATATCAGCAAGTATCTCTCACGTAGAATTTCCCAGGCTAGCTTGTGACAGAGGGAGAGGGTGATTCAAGATTTAATCACTGCACCCACTTTACCAAATTGTGAGGGGCAACATAGATGAGCCAAAACCTAAAGTAATCCCAAGTTCCTATGAAATTGTTATTTTTTGTCTCTCAGGCCTCATAAACTCTAGGATCTCATTTCTTTACATCATATATTTTCTCCTTCTTTCCTTGACCAATCACCAAGCTGCTGAGTGTATAGGATGCACCCTATTATCCAGGAGGCTTCAAAACACAGTGAGTGAGAGGGAAAAGTTCTCTCCTCCTTTCTGTAAGTGGAATATTAAAAGAATAATCCACTCCATTCATAATCTTGTCATATTGACACTTGTTTTCACAAGTTACTTCTAAAATCCTACACTTCTGACTTTTCCTATTATTCCTGTTCAACATATGTACAACATATGATGTGTGCCAAAACAGCAGAGAAATATATCACAAATGATTTTGCTAACAGGCAGTTACTGCAAAAAGAAACATAGTTCATTAGGAGCACAAGATGGGAAGTCACAGGCCCATGGTTCCTGATTTAACAATAGACGGACAGTATGTTGCTCCAGGACTATGATTCTATCTCTACTGTTATATCTGAACTCCACTACCCACGAGAAAGTCCAGTTGGGAAGCAAGATCTACAAATTATCAAAGTTATATTTTCACAGACATGCCGCAAAATACAATTAATGCCAGCACAACTGAGGGAGACGATAAAGTGCTTTTTACAAAAACTGATTAAAACCCTGCCAAAGTAGGCAATTAATCATGTTATCATTTACTTTTTAATTTATGGATTTCCGAAAAAGTAAACAATACAGCAACTATTGATATTATGTCACATCTCCTGTTTTACAGAAGCTGTAAAGAGATAAGATGATATGATGTAGCATCAGCTGTTCAATATGAAGTCATCAAACCCTTAACTTTATTCCCTGGTCACCACATGCTATTCCAGCAGAATAAATTTACATTGACAAACCAATCATTTTCACTGGCTCAGAAACTGTGTGAGAATTGAAAAAAACAACTTCACAATCAGTTACTGTTCTCTGGCATTCTAGCCTTACTATTAATTTATTGAAGGTAACAGTGGTGGATATGCGTTCAGCTGCCTCTAAGCTCTGGAATTCTCTTTGTAAACCTGTCTACTTCCCTTTCTGTCTTCCATTCTTTAAACCCTTTGTCTTTGACCAAGTTTTTAAACATCTCTCCAAGTATCTCCTCATGTGTCCTGATGACAAATTTTGCTTTATACTGCTTCAGTGAATTATCTTGAGATCAATATTTGCGCTTTTTTTTTGGAGTGAGTCAAAGATTTATTTAAATATGTGGCTCCTTTGAAATTTCTACAGTGGTGAACGCGCAATAATTTTAAGGGACCACTTGCGCATTATCTCCGCAGGTCCTTTTGAGTTGTTGTGTAACTGAGAACTGTCAATTGGGACATTTTATTACGTTAATCATGTCACATCAGACAAATTGCTGTCCAAATTTGAGCTGTCAGGATGGGTCAGGACAAAAGTACAAATGTTGAGCTATCAAATCATATTTAGAAGAGATACTGCATTGTTTGATTAAAATCTAAGGGCTACATATTAAATTTGTAGACTTTTATTTGAGAGAGTGAGAATGTGTGAGCAGGAGTTGGATTAAACATAATATAATTTCAGCATAGGAGGTTAGGATTTTAGATTTACTATTCTGACATTGTTTCCAAAATACACATCCTGACCAGGCTTGATAAGATTAGATACAGGCCTGTCCACCTGCATTAACTAATGTACTAGAGTTGAATTTTATGGACCCCACTTCCCTCTACCTTGAAACGCACTGGCTGGGGAGTATAAAATTTAACACTGTATCCAACAAGTGAAGTCAATACAAACCATTTCACTGGGCAGTCACAGAGCGTAGCCTTCCCATATGGACTACTGTGATTGGAAACAAACCTCAAGACCAAACAGATTTCTACAATAATGGACGGCCAAGAAATTAATGAATAAATGCACTCATTCTCTGAAGCATATATGTCTTTGTTTGTTATAAATGTTAGGTACATGTACTTCTAAACAGATGCTGCAAAATGATCTTTCAAAAACCCTTTTTTTCTCAGATTGTGACAAAATCACTTCCAACTGAGGTTAAATTTCCTGACTTGGTGCTCCTGATGAGAAGTTTCTCCCATGCACAGTTCATGTCGGAAATTTGGGAACACACAAGGCAGGGTATTCAAACCTTAATGCAAAGTCAGGGCAAAGTCAGAATGAATGCCTTTGATATTATCTCAGTGCATGCAGTGTTCAGCTCTTTGAGCACATCTCCCTTACCATAACCAATACACACTTTCCATTATTCTAATGAGGATGTTACTGATGATATTGATAATAAAGGTATTACTCCTATTAAAAAAAGGTATTTATTGGTTGGAGTTATGGTGATAATAGCATATTGGCCTGCTCCCAATCCTCAGTGATGTGATGGATGGATCCAGCAAGTATGCTATCGAGAAAATTTGCATCCACAATAATCTGCTCACCAATGCTGTGTTTAGTTTTGTTAGAGCCAGTTAACTTGAAACCTCATCATGTTAGTGACACAAGTAATGAATACAAGAGGAGAAGATCCTCATAGCAAGAAAACATTTGACTGAGCATCAGAGTAAAGTAGTCAAACAAAAGGAAAACTATCCAGCGGCTGGAGTTATACCTAGCAGCATGGTGCCTCAGTGGTTAGCACTGCTGCCTCACAGTGCCAGGAACCCTTGTTCGATTCCACCATCGGGCGACTGTCTGTGTGGAGTATGCAATTTCTCCCTGTGTCTGCGTGGGTTTCCCCCGGGTGCTCCAGTTTCCCCCCCACAGTCCAAAGATGTGTAGGGCAGGTGGATTGGCCATATTAAATTGCCCATAGTGTTCAGGGATGTGTACATTAGGTGGGTTATAGGGGATGGGGCTGGGTGGGATGTCTGAGGGTTGGTGTGGACTTGTTGGGCCGAAGGGCCTGTTTCCATACTGTAGGGATTCTATGAAAGGAAGATGTCTGTGTTTGTTGACAGTTAGTTATCACAGCCTCAGGAAAACACTTCTGGAGATCACTCTCGGAGTTCCTTAAGGAAGTTCTTCCCAAACCAGTTATCTTCAGTTGATGGAAAGTCAGGAATGACATTGTTTGCTAATAATTTCATAGTAGATACCTTCATTTTAATCTAGTGCAATATGTCTTATCATATAGTCTCCAACTGGTACGGCAACTGCTCTGCCCAGGAACATAAGAAGCTATAGAAAGTTATATGCACAGCCCAAACTATCATGGAAGCCAATCTCTCATCCATGGACTCCATTTATGCTTCTTGTTGCTGCAGAAAGGCTGCAACATCATCAAAGACCCCTCTAACCCTGGTAATGCTTTTATCCAACCTCTTCCGTCAGGCAGCAGATATAGAAGTGTGAACACAACACCAACAGGTTCAAGAAAAGTTTCTTCCCTGCTGTTGTTAGACTGCTGAATGGACCTCTCTAACTTTAAATAATGTTGATCTTGCTAATGTTGATCTTGATTTGCACATCTCCTGTACAGCCTCGCTGTGTCTAAGCAACTCATCATCTGTATGTCCTTAATTGCTATGATCAGCCTGTACTGCTCGCAAAATAAAACTTTTCACTGTATTTAGGTACATGTGACTACAATAAATCAAATCTATTCCCAACTTCCCCAATCTCAACCCTAACTTCAGTGGGCTGCATCTATGGCTATTGTACCCATCTGCTGCTGCCGGATCTATAAGTCAATCCAATTGGCTGGCAGCTCTGTTAAGACTTCATTCTAAAACAGGGGAGAAAGTCTCATCTTAAAGCAGTGTTAAATTGCAGTGGGACAGCAGTTGAGACTGTACCTGGCCTGCCCTGCCCCATCAACTTCTTAGATAAGTTTGGGACAGGAACCATAGCACTCCATAAAAGTCAATCCATGTTTGTACTGTATTTAATGCAGAGTACAGGGGTACCTAGAATGACTTGTCTTTCCTTCTACACACCTCTCTACCTTCTCCCCACCCCCAACTCTTCATTTCATAAATGTTATTAAGTTGACAAACTGAAAACTGGTGGATTGAACTCAGGGCAAATCCAAACTACCTTCTTAGGTTCTGTCTTCATCCATATCCTATACTTTGTCCTGTTGTTGATTTAAAATCATCCAGATAACATATAACCCAGGTATTCTGTTTGACCGGGCTGTTGATCATGGCCCATTTATTATCCCTATCCTATTCCTGTTCCCCTTCAAGCTTTCTTTGCTGATATTTATGTGAATCTGGTTACAAGTCAAGGGGATCTCCAGGCATCAGCAACTGTATTATCACCAAGCAGGATATGCAAACAATTGCACAGATGTTAAAATATGGTGGTTATCTTGCGATTTTAGTTACATTTTAAAGAGAATAAAATAAATAATTGGGGCATGGGATTAACACAGTATCACAAAAAAACTTCACAAACAGAAAATTAATTTTCCGGAGTCAAATATCTTTAACCACTATTTTTGAATTTAGTACATTTCTGAAAAGCCAGTTGCACCTCATTCAACAAAGGTGCATTTTTATTTTTGATAGCAAGAATAATAGTGTGAAAGGGGAGTGGCCATTATTTCTAATTAATTGAAGTCTGTGAGCAGGAGTCATGGAATTCAACATTGCACCCTAAAGAGATATATAGACTCATTGACAGAAGCTTCGGGATTTATGTGTTTAGCTGTTCATTTGCAGTTACTGTTTCTGCCAGTTGCAAAGGATTAAGGATAGTGCATGCTCAGTTTCGCCATCATTGCTACTGCAAAATTTGGGCCATTACATCAAAGGCACTATGTAAATGCATGTTTGATTTCAGAACTGAAGGACATATATACATAATTACCAAGTTTGAGCAACAGTGCAGATCAGAAAGATTTTGCTTCTGCATTCCAGAAATGTGGGTTTGACTTGGAGAACCTATTAAAGATGTGTTGATTGACATTCTCCTTTGAAAAGAATTCAATGAATATTTAGGTAAAAGTATGACTGGGAGATAGAAGTATAAAGTGAAGCCAGTGATTATAGTCCATCTGGACCAAGGAAATGTCACCCTTGGAATGGAACTTGTTAGGTCTGAATAATTTGGGCTGTATACCTAGGTGCATTGCCTAAGCTTTGCCAAATTACTTAAGTGGTTCAGGGAAATAGCCAGTGATTTATTTGCTGAATGAATTAACTTATGATTTTTCTTCCTTCTCAAGGGATTAAATAAATTAGAGCTAGTTTATTATGATGCCTATACCAGAAGGACTAGAATGAACATTCAGATGAATGACTTCTTTCATGCCATACTCATTTTTTTAATCTACTTGACCTGTACTGAGCTTATTAGGTTCAACAATTAATCATGTTCGGCCATAGTTCCTACAGCGTCACTGTGGTGCTTCATCTTTGATCAAATGTGCAATTGTCACAAGCTAAAAACAGGCTAGCAATGAGTGTGCTTCTAAACTGAAATATTCTTTTTTCTGCGCTGCTCTCCCAGCATTTCATTTCTTGCTAATTGAAGAGAAAAATACCTTGAAAGTATTCTGTGTGTAAATCTTCCTACCTGCTACTCATTGCTCCTGGTGGTCAATTGCAGAATATGTTGCTAAAAAAGCACTCAGTTCTGCCATTATTCACATCAGAAACTGATGTACAAGAAGAGTAAGTGAATTCCTGTTTCCAGTCATTGACTGTGCGGTTAATGTTACCGTCTAAGTTTTTGAAGAGGAGATGAGTTCTCTTGTTCAATATTTATCCCCAACAATAAAACTAATTGTCTGGTTATTATCATTCTTCTGTTTGCTAAAGTTTCCAGTTAGGCCTGAAATAACTGCCAGATCTGTGTCAAATGTCAGATCAGACTTGTAAGTAAATGTATTGAGACTCCCAATAGCATATTTAAGAGATGTAAAGCCTGTTTTCAATTGAGTGCCCCGGACACATATGCAGTGCAGACCTTCAAATTACTTCATTCACTGTAAAGTTGTTTGCAGTATCCTGAGGCCATGAAAGGTGCTACACAAATGCAAAATTTCTTCCCTCTACTTCAGGCCATGCTATGCATAGCCATTATCACCACCTGAACCCTCCAAAGTCGGCATGTTTGCCCACTTTGCCTGTACCAACATGGCAGAAAATGCAGCACAACTTGCTGGATCTGGAGAAACACTATGTTTCCCTTCTTCATCAAGAAGTAACTCACTTAACCCACAGCCACTGGCTTTTTAATTTGTAAACAGCCCAGCATACATTTAAAAAGAAAGAAATACACTCAGTTTCATCACACCTTTGACAATGTTAGGATGTTCAAAACAAACTTCTGAATCTGTGGCATATTTGGTGTGAAGTATTCTCCAAGTTGTGAAAGACAGCAGCCATGTAGCATTCAGCAAGGTCCCTTACTGAATTAATTAAGCTCCTGCGGGAATATTTTGATCAGGTCACCAGGAGAACGCCAACATTATTTTCAAATTGACGAGCTATGGGTGGCACAGTGGCTCAGTGGCTAACATTGATGCCTCTCAGTGCCAGGGACCTGGGTTTGATTCCACCCTCGGGTGTCTATCTGTGTGGAGTTTGTACATTCTCCCCACCTTTGCATGGATTTTCTCCGGGTGCTCCTGTTTCCTCCCACAGTCCAAGGATGTGCAGGTTAGGTGGATTAGCCATGGGAAATGCAGGGTCACGGGGATGGGGTAGGGGAATGGGTTTGGGTGGGATGCTCTTCGGAGGATCGGTTTGGACTCGATGGGTTGAATGGCTTGTGTCCACACTGTAGGGATTCGATGATTCTATGAGAGGACACATAATTCCCATTTGTTGCCATCACAGAGACATGGCTGAGGAAGGGACAAGACTGACAAGTTAACATTCCAGGGTATACGATCTTCAGGCAGGACAGTGGAGCGTGCAAAAATGGAGACTGTGTCACATCATCAGTTAGGGAATCAGTTACTGCAGGAGGAGGGATGATATCTGGAAGGGTCATCAAATGAGACTTTGTGGGTAGAACCTAGGGATAAAAAGGGGGCAGTTCACACTGTAAAGAGTGCATTATAGGCAATATTATATATTGAGCAGCAGATATGCAGTCAATTCATTGAGGGGTGTAAAAACAATAATAGGGTAATTATATGACCGGATTTAAACTACCCCAATATTAATTGAGATAATCAATGTACATAAAAGGTTTAGAGAGGGCAGATTTTTTGAATGTATTCAGGAAAGCTTTTTATATCAACATGTATGTGATCCTATAATGGACAGTGCAATGCTGGACCCAGTTCTGGAGAACAAAGCCAGAGATGTATTAGAGGTGGCAGTGGGAGAGCACTGTTTAGTGATAGCAACCACAACACCATATGTTTTATGTTTGTTATGTAAAGGAAAAAAGATGGTCTCCAAGAAACAGTTTTGGATTGGAGCAAAGCGAATTTTATTAAAATAAGGCAGAATTTGGCCAAAATAGACTGGGAACTTGAGGGTAAATCTACAGTGGAACAGTAGAAGGCATTCATAAAAGGTATTGAGGAGAGTACAGGCCTAACATGTCCCTTTTAGTACGAAATGTAGGAGCAACAAAGCCATCAAACCCTCGATGCCGAGGAATATTCAGGACGGGATAAAAAAAAGAGATGTACAAAAGGGAGCATAAAAAGGGGGGCCCTAGTGACGTCTAGAAAGTGCATGGGGGAACTCAAGAAAACAATTAGGAGAGCAAAGGGGAACATGAAAAATACATGCTGTTGGGCATGAGTACAGAGAAACCCAAGATATTCTACAAATATTTCAAGGGAAAGAGAATAACCAGGGAAAGAATAGGGATTTTTAAGGATCAAGAGGGCAGTTTCTGTGTGAAGCTGGAGGACATTGGTAGGGTGTTAAATAACTACTTCACATCTGTCTTTACTCGGGAGAAGTAAGGTGTAAGTACAGAATTCAAGAAGATGGACTGTGAAGTTCTTGAGTGGATTAACATGAGAAATGAGGAAGTATTGACAAATTTAAAAGTAGATAAATTTTCAGGTCCAGGTGAGGCAGTTAGTTAGCTCAGTGGCTGTTTTTGCAATGTGATGGGATGCCAACAGTGTGGGTTGAATTCCTGCATTGGCTAAGGTTACCATGAAGGACTCTCTCCTTCTCAACCTTAGTCCTTGCCTGACCCTCAGGTTAAACCACCACCAGTTATCTCTCCTTAATGAGAGAGTGGCCCTATGATCTGGTAAGACTATGGCAACTTCTTACTTTCTTAAACCTCTTTTTCCAATAGATTAATCAACATGTCCATCAACCAGATCCAGCACATTAAACATCTTTATCTTGTGTTAATTAATGTTATCTAATTTTCTGCATAGATCACAGATCAAGAACTGTCAACTCAGCAACGTTTTACTTTGCACCAGATGCTACAACAATCTATTGGATGTCTGGGCTGTCAGCTAAAAAATGTATAATGAGGCTTGGCCCAGTTATTATATCAATTTAACAGCTGTCCTTATTAAAATTCACTTGATATTAATTTGTTTCTAAAATTGTAATTACATGTAATGCAAATCGGCATCAAAATTTGAAGCAAACCTCATTTGCAGTACAGCACTTAATTTAAAACTGTAATAATCTTAATTTGATTACTTATTTGTTTCTATTTTTCTTTTACAGAGTAACTTGGGATCATTCTGTTTCCTACTATTTGCTGCAATTTGTATGCTAGGGTCAATATATCTCTACATCGTCTTACCTGAAACCAAAAACAAAACATTTGCACAAATATATCAATCGTTTGTAAAAATCAACAAGATATCAGAGCAAGAAATTGAGCAGACTCCATCAATGGAGAATGAAGTGATGATTCCATTAGATGATGTGGTGAAGAACATCTCAAGCAAGGACTCTGACAATGTTGAGTGTATCTAATAACAGATAGTCACCAATTGTTTCTCTCTTACTGCATTAAATGTTGGCATTACTTATTACAGAGCTTGGAACTGTTCACCCTCATTCTCTAGCTGGTTCACCAAAAACTGTTTTAATGGACAAGATGTACCGGTCGAGATAGTGTGGTGAGAACACATTTATTCTGTTTTCTTTTTGCAGCTACATCATCTCAGCACTTATAAAGAGAACCTTTGTAATTTCACTACAATAGCACAAACACAAACACAAACACTTACCTCACTTTAAGTCTTGAGAAAGAGAAAAATGGATACAGTCACTGTTCCTCTTTGTGTTGTAATAAATTTATTTCTGGTGCTAACATATTACTCTAACTGACGCAAAATAAACAAATTTTGAAATACATACCTGGCGAGAATTATGTCCAGCCTTTCCTTATGTTCCTTAGAAGAAATCAGTTCCATGTGGAGTTTCGAGTCAAACCTTATCAAATTGCTTTTAACTGTAGTCATGACATTACAAGTACTGACAATCTCTTCAGTTGCAAATATTCTGCCTTTACATTGAACAACAGTGCAGAGGGTGGAATCTTATAAGGGTGTGGGCTATGGTGAGACATCTGGCAGAATCAGCAGAGGCCAAACAAACTAGACATTAAGAAAACTCAGCATAGAGACCAGAGCAGATACCTTGTGGATTCAGCTTGCACCAACTCCAATTGACCTCCATGTTGGATGCTAGGCGCCATTATCTCAGGACACACTCCATGGGCACTGGCCACACACGGCCCATGTCCACACACATTGACATCTAAAATTTGTCAGCCTCTAACAACCCTCCTGGTGAATCTCCAATCAAAGCACATGTTTCTGCACTTCATTGCAATGCTACAGCAAGGACATGTACCCTTAAGGACACACACCCAGCTCGTGGACTGAACAGATTGCATCTGAGCTCTTCACTCACATTCAATCTATTTAAGTATACCTGGATACTCTCAGTTTCCCTGCCTTGCATTGCTTTTATTCACTTTGCCCCTCGGACACATGAGGCTCATATTACTTCTGTCTCACCTTGCCGTTCAGCGTGTACTCAGATGAAGGAAGTTTGTGTGGTTGTCATTAGGACTCAGTTAAGTCAAGGGAAGTAGCCTTCACTCAGGGGGTCCTGGCAGAATAAGTCAAGGGAAGTTTCCAAAACCAGACTGGGGTCTTGAAAGTAGTTTATTAGCTACTTGGGCAATCAGAGACAGGACTCTCTCCACATTAGGCGTGAGGAGCTGAATGTTGGACAGCCCACCACCCATCTTGAATCTTTATGCCCGTTTGTATGCTTTTGTCCTCCTGGAGTGAAAGTGAGATAGTTCCTTAGGGATATGAAAGTGGATGGCACAATTTCTACTGCAGGTAGGGAGGTATCCTAGAAATGATAGGGAGTGCAGAGGGCATACAGGGTTAGTGGTGTCAGGGCTGGGGTGGATGACAGCGAGTGAGGGAAGATATAGGCAATATTGAGAGTGGTAGAGCATGAGCTTTGATGGGAGATCGTTGCAGTAGTAGTAACAGAGTGAGTATGAGGTAACAGAGAGAAGATGGTGGCATCTATACTTGAAAAGTGGGAGAAGGTCTTTGAGCATCTTCCTGTGAGGCGTTGGCATTTCTCAAGAAGGCAAAGACTGTTCTAGCCACCTCAGACCAGGCTTTGCCCTACCATCTCTGGATAAATTGTATGGAAACATACAAGGCAGCTCCAGGCTGACAGTGCTGCTCCAGCTCAACAATGGGCTTTCATTGATAGTGAGGGAGCAATGAATTCTGGTGAATTCTGAGATATCCAATGAGCCGCGAGTTGTTCTGAGAATGGTGCATGGGTCCAGAATCGGATATGAGAAATGCTGTTGGGCCAGAAAGGTAATTAGTGAGGCAATTTTGGTAAGATACAGCAAGCTAGGCCTCACTGTGAAAAACTCACCAAAAAATTTGATGCAACTCAGACTTAGCCAAAAAAACTCTTAAGATTCAACCCATAAGCTGGAAGAGATAAATGGAAAGGGTGTCTTTAATAACTGTTGCAAGCATGGGAATCTTCAGGAAAGTTCAACAATTGCTTCAGTGTTTCAAAAAATCTTGAGTTACCAATGATTCATCCCGTCATGGAGTGCAGAGCCTCAAGAAAGCAACTCACTATCAAATTCTGAAAGGCATTTAGGGCTGGACAATAGACACAGGCATAAAGCCTATGATGACCATATCCTACAAACAAAAAACCTTAAAAGCCTCGTTAAGACCCTGAGTAGGACATTTGAGGAACTCAACTCCTGTTTTCAAGCACAATTTGGAAGTCATTGATACAAATCTAGTACAGAGAGACATAGAGTTCCACAATACATAATCCACTGAACTATTATCTACGCCTGCAGGACAGGGGAAATGGGGGGCAATTTATCCCTTCTCCATGGATTTCATATTTTGTTATGTTTCATTTTTAAAACTTTTATAAGTTAAGTGCCAGAATGATGAAGAGCAACCTGTGAATTATTCCACTCACTGAACAGTTACAGTTGATTGATTCTCAATTTATTGAATTTCGCAGCACAACAGCAACTGCTTTAAATAGAAAAAGGAAGAGAAAATTGAGAACTAGAGAAAAAAGACAAGCACAGTGAGAAAATGAGAGGATCAAATAGTGATCATACCAAAACATCTTGTGGATCAGACCTTTGTCCTTTTCCAATAAATTGTTTGCAAGAACATTGAAATTTTAGTCAGGCCATACCTATATGTGGATTTCACTGCAATGAGAAATTGGAGGAACTCTACAAAATCATAAAGAACTGTTTGACCTAGGAATACAGATAATCCAGTGTGTCCACTCAGTTCCCAATGACATTATGAAAGGAAATCAGGAGACACCATGTCACATCATATAGAATTTAAGGGCTGCTACTTAATCTGAAAATGTGCTGCCTTTTTTGTTAAAGAAATATTTGCTGTACAGAGCGTTCATCGAGGTCATCTAAGCACTTATGACAGGAATCTGAAGGAATTTGCTACAGGGAGCATTAGGATGCAATTTTAATGCTAATTTTGCATTGCTCTGAAAAATAATTCATTAATTTGTGTATGCAAAGTTGGCAGTGCAACCTCATAATCAGATGCCAACTTAACTGCTCAATAAACAAAACCAAGCAATGTTTCACCTCATGCCATTTGCACTTTACACTTGAAGGAGTGTGAGAACTGAGGAACAGGTTAGATGAACAATGATGGACTGGAAAGGAACTGTTCCTCTCAACTGTGAAACCTTGTGTTTATCAACATACTATACACACTCTTCATCACACTTCCTAGAGAGGAATAACAAACCAAAGAAAAATCCAGTTTTGTGGAAGATATCTAGGAAATTCCTTTCCAACCAACCGCCCACCTAACTCTTCTCTTGTGTGATCAAAACTAGTCCAAGGGATTACACTAGCCATGATACCTCCTTCAAGCATTACCTTTTGGTGAGGTGATTGCTGTCTCCACCAGAAACAAGCTCAGCTCTTGCTTGAAGGGATTTAGTGAATTGGTGCCCACTGCAAGAGCCAACGACCTCGTCTAAACATCTACTATTCTTCAAGGAAACAGCCACTTTCTGACATCATACTTGGACCGAGTATTATAGAACTTAAAGTTGTTGTCTATCGTCCTCTCTAAACCTATTTTAATTGAATTAACTCAAGCACAGTTTATTCCTTTCACCATCTTATTAACTTCAGCCTGTAGTATAAAATCTCAGCTCTTGTATCTACCTTGATATCTAAGGTGTTTCAAACTGAAGATAAGTCTATAAATATACCCTTTAATATTCTGCTCATTATGGAAAAGAGACCAAAATTGGGAACAGCATTCCAATGGAGGCCTGCCAAAGGTCTGGGGCAGGGATAAAATGGTGTTCTTTACTCAAGAGTAAACATCCCATTTTTTTTTGTTTGCTCTAGCTATTCCTTCATCATATTAGTTATAAGCTGTTACGTGTCTATGTAATAGAATAGTCAGAAATCTTTGTTCCTCCACCTCCTTTCACACCTCTTTCCAGAAAAAAGATGCAGGCATGTTGAGAATTTGTCCTGTTCATATGTAAAGCATTGCACTTTTCTCAGTTGAACATCATTTGTCAGTCATGAACCAAACACCAAAGCCTTAACACATCTAGATTCAACTAATCCAGTGTGACATGGTTTACCGTTATAAGAATCACACGCATTTTAGTATCATCTTTAAGTGTTCATATAATGGCCCACTATCTACTACTGGATCGTGAATGAAGCAATAAGATCAACTACCCCAACATCAGTTCCTACAAGATTCCCCTGCTAGTGTTCATAATAATCCAAATCCATCTATTTGCTTGCATTCTTCTAGCAAGTTCTTGATCCAGCTCATTATATAATGACTAATATCCTGGCTTTGACCGTGTAGAGAAGCACCATGTACAGTACCTTGTGAAAAATCTTTTGGAAGTGTAGGTAGCAAATTTTTACTGAGCATCCTCATTCACCAACTTGGTGATTTCTCAAAACAAGTAATCAAATGGGGTTTCTTGGAGTTAAGTTAGTTGTCACTCATGTGCCTCTGTCAATCTGCAGGAATAGTCCCAAAGTTTATGAAACTATTAAAAACGCAGGCCAATGGCTTGCATAGTTTAAGCCAAGTTTAAGAAGTTTACAATTGGTCCTTGGAACTTGTAAATTCCACAACATCAAAATGCCACAGAAGACCGATCAATCTCCTGCCATGGGGAGACCAGCCCACTCTTGCAGGAATATGTGGAATCCCAATTACGATGGATCTTTGCCATTTCCATGCGTTTTTACTTCATAATGGGTTGAATTTCCAGTCACCAGTCTAAACATGGCAAGGTACAAACCTAGAGACAGAGACCCCATAAATCTAGAGTTTCTATCCCTTACCTGAATTGGGAAGCTAACATATCAACGATGATCAGAATATGGACTGAGATGAGCTATTCAGCCTCGCCAAGAGCTTCCTCTTTCACGTGAACCCACTAATCAAATACAGAGAATTTTTAAAATAATTTCCTGGATGACTGAACAGATCGTAAAAGTGGAGGAGGAGGGCCACGGAGAACATGGCAAATCATGGGCATGCTCATGGGCAGACAATCAGTTAAATTTGTGGTGATATGGGTCAGGGAAGCTCTAGAGAAGGGGCCAAGTGGCACTTGTAATTTATTGCAAATGAGATGCCCTTTTACTAATCCGACAAACACCCACTGATCTGCCACTAAGGTGTGGTCTTTGCATCCATCATCATATTTGCATCTGATGTGGCAATGCTCATGTTAGTCCCCATAACATAAGAACAAGAGAGGGTAATGCGATGCTGTGAGATGCAACAGGCATTCATTGCAGCTTCTGAGATATGTATACCTTACACTCACTGACACTTCAGTGTCTGAGCTCCTATTAAGCTATTCAGTTACAAACAACAGCAGGCTTTCATCAGCATGTTCATGCTCCAAATGGCCCCAGTTAAGATGGAATCTGAGACCATAATAACCTTGGAGTACATGCTATGATACAATGAGGATATCACAAGCAAAGCTCTTAAAGGTATACCACACGCTAGCTGTAAGAATAATACAACTTATGTCAGCACTGGAGCATATCAATGTGCTGACCCTTGGTGCAAACAAAGGGATAACTCTTCGTGTAATTTTTACCAAGTCATAGAATCAGACAATCATTCGGTATAGAAGAGGCTGTTCAGCCCATCAAGCCTGTACTGCTAACCTACGCTAGTCCCACTTGCTCACACTAGGCCCCGAGCCTTGGTATGATGACATATCAAGTGCTCATCTATGTACTTTTTAAAGGCTGTGAGGTTTCTGCCTCAACTACTCTTTCAGGCAGTGCATTCCAGATTCCTACCACACTCTAAGAAAAAAAGATTTTCCTCAAATTCCCTCTATTTTAATGTTATGACAAAGCAAGTCCTACTTCCTATTCTTCGCTAACAAAATGGCCAACAAGGCTTTCCCCTTTCTCTGTTGCAGAGCAGAACACATATTTATTAGCCACTGTATAAATCTGATCATGCTAGCTATACTTAGAGTCATAGAGTCATACAGCATGGAAACCAGACCCTTCAATCCAACCAGTCCATGCCAACCATAATTCCAAACTAAATTAATCCTACCTGCCAGCATTTGGCCCATATCCCTCCAAACATTTCTTATTCATGTACTTATCTAAATGTCTTTTAAACATTGTAACTGTACTCATATCTATCACTTCCTCTGGATGTTCATTCCACACAACAACCACTCTCTGTGTAAAAAAATTTGCCCCTCATCACTTTTGTAAATCTTTCACTTTTCACCTTAAAAATATGTCTCCTAGTCTTGAGATCCCCCACCCTAAGAAAAAGACTGCTGCCATTCACCTTATCCATATCCTTCATTATTTTATAAACCTCTATAAAGTCACCTCTCAACCTCCTGTGTTCCAGTGGAAAATAATCCCAGCCTATGTAGCCTCTCCTTATAACTCAAACCCTCCATTCCTGGCAACATCTTGGTAAATCTCTTCTGAACTCTCTCCAGCTTAATAATATCCTTCCTACAATAGGGAGATCAGAAATGCACATAGTACTCCAGAAGAGGCCTCACCAATGTCCTGTACAACACTAACATGATGACCCAACTCCTGTACTCAAAGGTCTGAGCAATGAACGCAAGTGTGCTAAATGCCTTCTTAACCACCCTGTCTACATATGATGCAAACTTCAAAGACTTATGTACCTGAACCCCGAGGTCTGTCTGTTCTACAGCAGTGCCCAATGCCCTACTTTTAATTGTATGAATCTTACTTTTGTTTGTTTTACAAAAATGCAATGCCTTGCATTTATCCAAATTAAACTCCATCTGCCAGTCCTCAGTTCATTGACCCAATTCATGTTTACAACTTCATGTTTACCACTGACCTATATCAGTAACTGCGGTATTAATATCAAAAGAAATGATTAAAACCATTCAAGCATGTAAAGTAATTTAAAGGTGAAAAATGTGTGCAGGAATCTCCAGCACGCTTCCATTGAATATCTGCCAGGTTTGTTGTTATGTACTCTGAGGAACACAGCCTTCATTATGTGAAGATACATTGTTGTGAGATTATTTCTTTCTTATTGCTTCATATTTCCCAAAAAGATCTTGAACAAATACTCTTGACATTTATTGCACATCCTTTTATTGCTAAACATTATCTCTGATTCTCGATCTCTTACAAGGATCTTTGAGAAAGATGAAGTTCCATAGGGTTGGATGCCTTGCAGATTACCAGAAAACAAGGGGCCTCAAACCTCCGAACAGCATCAGAAGCCCTGTATCCCTGCTGATCAGTCAGAAAACTGTGCACTTTCCTCTCTCAGTTTAAAAGGGTCCAAGTTCCATTGCAACATGCAGAGGTGATGGTATTATCGCTGGACTGTTATTCCAGGAATCCAGGCATGGTTTCCCAATGAATCCTGCCATGGCAGATGGTAGAATTTAAATGCAATAAAAGTCTGGAATTAAGAATCTAACAATGACGTCAAATCAATTGTTGGATCAAACCCATCTGGTTCGCTAATGACCTTTAGGGAAAGAAATCCGTCATTCTTACCTGATCTGGTGCACATGTGACTCCAGACCCGCAACAATGTGGTTGACTCTTAACAGCCCTCTGGGCAATTAGGGATGGGCAATAAATGCTGGCCTGGCCAGTGATGCCCTCATCCCATGAATGAATAAAAAAGTCCTGAAGGATCCCCTCAGCATTGAAATCCGCACAAAGACCAGGTAAGACTATCCATGCAGATGACATATCCATTTTAACTGCATGAGTTGCTGTGTGGTAAGTTTCAATATCCAGTGGGAATGGTAGTGAGTGGGTGACGGGAGTGTGATGGGGCTGGTCAGGCTGGGGTAGGAACATCGTTGGACAGTTGAGGATTACCATGATCAGGAGGGGTTGTTCAGTGAGACCAGGGGAGTTGGGGGGGCGGGGAGGGGGGAGGGGGGTGGTGGTGGTAGGGGGTTTAGGTGAAGGGTCAGCTTGGGGGCTTGTAAGAGGGTAAAGAGGGGCAGTAGGGTCAAGTTGGGGTCGAGTTGGAGAGCCAGATGGGGCATGTGGGTCAAGTTTAGAGGGGTAGTTAAGAGGATCAGGAAGCCTAGTAATGTCAGGGCAGGATGAGTTGCTAGTCGAGGGTTGACAAAGGAGTCAAAGAAACCAAAGAACTGTGGATGCTGGAAATCAGAAACAAAAACTGAAATTGCTGGAATGTTCTGAGGAAGGGTCACTGGACCTGAAATGTTAACTCTGCTTTCTCTCCACAGATGCTGCCAGACCTGTTGAGTCTTTCCAGCAATTTCTGTTTTTGTTTCTGATTTGCAGCATCCACTGTTCTTTCCGTTTTTAACCCAAGACTGAGTATTTTTTTCTGTCTAAAATTTTCTGAGTAACTCTGAAGATCAGCAGTTGGGACTTCTACAAGGTGCTGAATAACATCTGCTCTCTGCTGATTTGTAGACCAGAAGATCTGGGCCAAGGTGAATCAGGCAGCAGTGGACAGGATGGCACTTAAAGCCTTAAAAGCTTAAAACTTGTGGGAGGGAGGAAAGACTAAGTTAAATGTTTAATATTAAACCTCCCTCTTATCTCATTACCACCTGGGAAACTGCACCTGATAGTTATTCGAGGGAAAGTATAGACAGTAAAATCCTATCCTATCACTTGGGTGACTCAAGAACTGATCTCCTTATCAGTTACACTTAACTTCAACTCCTAATCCCTCCCCCCATAAGTTCCTGAGATGTCAGACTACTTGACCAGCATCTACTCCTGATGAGCCAAAACCATTGGTTTCAGACGCTATCAAAAACCTTTATTCATTGACTAATTCCATCCCCCTTTCTTACTAATTCTGAACCTAAACGAGAGTGTCTGCAAAAAAGCTGAACTTCTGTCTCTATATCTGATTCATCACAAAAATTCCCACTGTCCTCTATTTTAGCATTATCTCCCTCCAACCCTGTTACAGTCCATTTGCTGCAGAAATCCTCAGACATGATTTTTTTAAATTACTTCCAGGTACATTCATTCAATTAAAAAAATGTGGATGTTGGAAATCTAAAACAGAAACAGAAATTGCTGGAGAAACTTGACAGGTCTGGCCAGCACCTGTGGAGAGAAAACAGAGTTACCTGGACCTGAAATTCTAACTCTGCTTTCTCTACATGGATGTTGCCAGACCTGCTGAATTTCTCCAGCAATTGCTATTTCAGATTTTTTCAATTCTACCCTGGCCAGCCTCCCATCTTCAGCTCTCCATAAACCTGAGCTGATCCTAAGTTCAGAGATAGCAAGAACTGCAGATGCTGGAGTCAGAGACAACACAGTGTGGAGCTGGAGGAACACAGCAGCCCAGGCAGCAACAGAGGAGCAGCAATGTTGACGTTTCGGGTCGGGTCCCTTCTTCAGAACTTTCTGAAGAAGGGCCCTGACTCGAAATGTCAACTTTCCTGCTCGTAAGATGCTGCCTGGCCTGCTGTGTTCCTCCAGCTCCACATTGTGTTTTCTCTGATCCTAAGTTCAGCCAGCTATCAATATTCTAATTTGATATAGTCCCATTATCCTATCACTTATAGTCTGACAGTGACTTGATTTTAAATCCTCATCTGACATGTTCATCCTGCCATGGGCTTGTTCCTCCTCGACTCTGTCACCCCTTACACATATATTATCCTCTGACAGGCTTGTGTTCTTCCACCTCTGATCTCTTTTGCATCAATCACTGTTGTTTTGGCAGCTATGGCTTCTGCCTCGACCTTCTACGGTCTGGTATTCTTTCCCCAAAGTGTTTGCCCCTGATTGACTGGGTCTGGGGTTGCATCAACAGATTGGAAGCAGAAAGAATGACAAAGCTGACAGCTGATTGCAGATCCAACAGTTTTAAACGAAGCAGGAAAGAATGGAATCAAAACCAGGTTATAAATTAAGCAATTATCCATGTAATGGAGGGGTCGGTTAGCTCAGTTGGCTGGACAGCTGGCTTGCAATGCAGGGTGATGCCAACAACATGAGTTCACTTGCTGTACCGGCTGAACTTAGCATGAAGGTCCTGTTTTCTCAACCTTGCCTGAGCATGCTGGCCGTCAGGTTAAGCCACCATCAGTCATCTCTCTCAAATGAGTGTGTTGCCCTCTGGGACTCTAGTAAAGGTGTAACACTCTAGTAAAGAATATTCAGCATGGTTTCAGAAGGGAAAATTTCTTGACCTCCTTGACACTGCTGAAGAAGCAATGTTGCCATGTGAACCGTCATAAGCCCTACAATATGTGGAGTCAGTGTGCCAGGAAGTGGTTGATAAAATTCTACATGACAAGCCAAACGTTGAACACAAAGCAGGGTAAAACTTAGGAATGTGTAAGAAAATTATCTAGAACATTAAAAAAATTAACCTGTAAAAGCATTATGTGGAGAAGATCTGAGGTCCATTGTATTATCAATCAAGGTCAATTGTAACTGCTCTTGGTGACAATGTTGCAGGACTGTTGGGATGAGAGAAGGGACAGGGCGAATAGTTAAGATGGGTTGGATTCCATTCTGACCCGTTCCCACCTCCACCACTTCAATTTATCTGATAACCGGTGTTGGAGGGCAGCTAGTACATGTGAAATTGTAAAGAGCTAATTGAATGCCTGTTTCAAAAGCTGACACAAGCACAAAGCAGTAAATGGTCTTCTGCAGGTTCTGTATGAATGGCAAATAAGAAAATACCATTAAATTAAAGTGGTGGGACAAGGGCCACAGAGTTAAATTAATACAGACCAAATATCGAAATCTGTGTGTATCAGCTATGGCTTGGTTAAACAGCACTCTATATTTGAGTCACTAGTTCTTGAACTCAAGTCCCACTCTAGGGTGTGAACATAAAATTCAGAGCTGAAAAGGCGTTGCCCTGTTTAAGGAGTTGTCCATTGAGGGAGAACCACACCGTCCGATGTGCCATCATTTGGATGAAATATTAAAGCAAAGCCTCATCTATTTGATCGGGGGCATGTAAAAGGTCCTATGACATTATTTTGAGGACGAGCAGGGGAGTTTGCCAAATATACTGACAACACTGTTTGTGAGAGTTTGCTGTGTGCTAATCAGCTGCAGTGCTCCAACACAACTGCAGCGGCCATTTTGAGAAGTGTGGTGCTATATAAATGCAAATCTTTTGTTTTATCCATTGGATTTTCTGCACACGAGTTGTTAAACACATGGGATTTGATCCTGGCTAAAGTACTGGAGACAAAAAAATCTCTGGAATCGTACAACACCCAGCTGTAAGGATGAATAGAGTGATTCACCTCAAAACCACCCACACTGCAGCAACTACAGACCTCAAAATGACAATTGACTGGCTTACAATTTGAAACTTACATAACAGTTATAGGTAAGTGCACATAAAGGACTAAACAGACTAAAGGTAAATTAATACAGCCTGATTATGCTTTTCAAAATCCAAAGATAGATATTATTATCTCACTGAAAAATCATTAACGTCTTCCAATGAATCCTTGACATTAGAGATTAAAGGACCAGAGAGGGGGTTATAGTCAATCATCACCAGCATGGTATTGATGGGAGAGTGGGCATCATGATGGTGGGCATGACTAAACTGTAGTGACAGGGCCCAGGGGTAAGGATGAGAGTTGGAGTTGTAGTTCAAGGTGCTGGGTGGGGACCATGTGGGGCTCAGTAGAGAAGGCTGTCCAGGGAGACTCAGTTAGAAAGGGGCATGGGGGTTTGGTGGAGGGTGGGTGGTGGGAACCTGATGACCGGACCAAGCCTGGGAATTGTCGTGTCCAATGCAACCTGTCTGACCTTCCCTGGTGTCTCGGTGACCCAGGGACAGAATGTGGTTGTGACAGTGGGCAGGGTGGATGGGGTCTGTTTGCTGACTGGAAATATGGGCTCTACCTCTGATCGATGGGAGGCTCTTCAAGGGAACCTGGATTAATCCTGTCATTGTAGATTGTAGCTTCATGTCGATTACAATCAGATCATGAAACACATGACATACACATAGGCTCCCACTGAGCGGGGACCAGGGGTGGGTAATGCTGGTCACAGGCAATGTTAGCCATATGATTGGTTCTTGCAGAGTGAAGATAGACGTCTCTGTGACCAGGTGACCACAAAAGAAGCAGCTACAGACGCAAAGCACAGAGGTAATGGGCTGCATCATCTGCAGAGGGACACAGACTGATTCACTCTCCACTGGGAAGATCATGTAACACACTCTTCAATACAACGCTGCCTTCCGTGGATGATATGGGACTGGGAGGTGTAGGGTTCAGAGCTCACTCTCCTACTGTGTCTTTGTGGTTACATTCACCAGAATAAGATCCAAAGTCAAAGTTCTGTGTCAGACCATGTGCCTCTGTGTCAGAGTGCTCTGTGTCCCACTGTAGAGAGAAGTATGTTCAGTTGTCATTTTTTTTAAATTTATTCATGGGATGAAGGGCGTTGCTGACAAGGCAGCATTTAATACCCATCCCTAATTGCCCAGATGGCAGTTAAGAATCAACCACATTGCTGTGGGTCTGGAGTCACATGTAGGCCAGACCAGGTAAGGATGGCAGGTTCCCTCTCTAAAGGACATTAGTGAACCAGATAGGTCTTACCAACAAGCAACAACCAACAACCAACAACGGATTCACAATCATTGTTAGATTCTTAATTCCAGATATTTTATTGAATTCAAATTCCACCATCTGCCGTGGCAGGATTCGAACCTGGGTCCCCAGAGCATTATATGGGTCTCTGGATTAACAGTCCAATGATAATATCACTCGGCCATCAGCTCCCCATATGTAATGTGAATGCTGGCTGCTCACATTAGCAAGAAGCCTGTCCTGTTTGCTCTGTTGCCCATCCAGGGGGCAATGCCAGTGTGACTGATGGGCCCAGACACAGCAGCGGGTATTCTCATTGTTGCTGTGATGAAACACAGGCTCCGAGAAATGGAGGAGGAACAGACACTCCAGCAAACCCAGGAGCAGAAGCTCCCTCCATTGGAATCAACATGAAGATCACTCACAGCTGAATGGCCCTTTGGGATGAGAAGGAGAGACAGGAGGGTCTGAGTCTATTACCTTTGATGCAAATTCCTCCGAATGAGTGAGGCGCAGTGACAGTGCAGGCTGAGGATGTCCTGGGACACCGTCACTGAACTGCGCCAACTGCTGGGATAGGACCTGAAGGAACAAATGGCCATCCTATCCCAGCGACATAAAGTGACAGCTGTGTCGACCCTTTATTCAAATGGCTCCTTCCAAAGAATAGCCAAGGTCTTTTCCCCAGGGTAGTGGAGTCCAAAACTAAAGGGCATAGGTTTAAGGTGAGAGGGGAAAGATTTAAAAAGGACATAAGGGACAATATTTTCACGCAGAGGGTGGTGCGTGTGTGGAATGAGCTGCCAGAGGAAGTGGTGGAGGCTGGTAAAATTACAACATTTAAAAGGCATCTGGATGGGTATATGAATAGGAAGGGTTTAGAGGGATAAGGGCCAAATGCTGGCAAATGGGACGAGATTAATTTAGGATATCTGGTCAACATGGATGAGTTGGACTGAAGGGTCTGTTTCCATACTGATCAACTCTATGACTCTGATAGTTGGCTGTTACAAACATCTGTTGAAATCTTCAATACCATGAAATCCACACCCACTTTCTTAGGTTTTAGAAAACAACATAAACATTGCCACCACCTTTTCCTCTACTGCACTCCAATGTTCTATGCATGGGGATTGGTGTCAACATGCCAATTGAGGCATTGATTTCCGGTTCCTGACATTGCTGCCACACACGGGCTGCGGAGACCTATGCAGTCAGCAAGAAAAATCGAGAGGTTCGCTGACTATCACATCAGGTAAAATATATTGCTGGAGGCAAAGCCACATCAGTGTACATCATAGGGCTCCCCAAAGATCCATCAAACCTCATCTTCAAAGGTCAATCAGGAATCTTGCCCTAACCGTGACCCTATCAGGCCTGCACTAGGGCAGAGTGGGGGGAATGGGGCTATAGTGGTGTTTGGAAACAAGGGAAGCGGTTGGTTCTCACCCCCCTCAGCCCTAGGTCCCTCAAAAGTCATGCACAAAAACTCCAAAGCATGCCATCCCCCATAACTGACCACTTGCCCACACTGACTGACCAGTCCACTGGTTTGAAATTCATCATCCTGCCCAGAGCTGAATAACCTCCCTTTCCACCTTTGGGCTCAGTGCCCCCAAGTCCAGAGATCCACTCTATCATTATATCTCTCTCTTTCACCAGATGTGCTATCTGTTTCCAGCATTTTCTATGTTTATTTCAGATAACCACTGTTTGTCTTGCCTAGCATGTTAATTTGCTCCTGCATAGCTGGGTCCAAATAACTGAGTGAGGCACCCACACAAATCCATCTCAATAATCATTTTTTTTGTTGCATTGTTGATATGAAAGAAAGTCATCATTGTTGTGTTTAGTTGTTCAGAATTATTTCAGTCACTTTGATTTCTGACTAAACACCATTTATAACAATGATACAAACATATTAGCTAACCTTGTATTCAACACTAAATCCTCTTCTTCCTGCTTTGGTCTCATAATGGAGATAGCCCTTGAAAATGATTTGAAAAACTGCTTGATTATCATCCAGTTTAAGGGCCTTTATGGTAAGGATAAATTCAGAGAAATAAGGCTTCTTAGCTAAGAAAAACATAGGCTTTGAAGGGCTGAATTAAAATCATGACAATAATGATGGCATTTTATCCACAGGCACAGCCTATTTGCATTAGATAGAGAAAATTTAGGGAATATCACTGTAGACTGAAAAAATAAATTTAGGCTAGGTTTAATGAATTACCTTGTTTCACTTGGAGTACACCTCTGGAAAACATAGCCTATATATGCATTGAGCGTGTACTCACTGCAGGCAGACAGAGAACTAGACAGGTCCATGAAGGCATTTCAAGGTCAATGGGAATGGTTGGAAAATGGGGATGGGTGTTTATTAATGTGGACAAATGATATCAGTTACTGCAGATTTTCCTTGACTGCCTGTGAGATCAAAAGGGAATTTAGAAGATTTGTTTTCCTGAATTGACCAGGCAGTTTATTTTGCCCCTTAAAAAAGAACAAGATTGTGTAGGATGTGGAAAAGCTGGGAGACATAGCACTGATGAAGTCAATCAATTGCACCATGTCAAGTGTGATGAACCTTATTCTTATTTCCTGTGCTTATTATAATTTTGGATGAAGTCAGCAACTTACATGAAAATGCTTCCAAATTTGTCTACCTAAACTTACCTGAAGCTTGTGTCCTAGTGCACCCTGAAGTTTCATTTAGTTATCTGGGCTTCAGCTGAATGATGCTAACTAGCAGATTCTCAATTCATCACTCTGTACATAGCAGCACAAGACCCAGAAAAGGGCAGTCAGCTGGATTTTCCCGTCTCTAAGCTAACTGTTTTTTTTCAGGGAGTTTCATGTTGAGTGCCAGTCATTTTTCACAGTTACTTTTCTCACGCAGCTCTCTGCTCCTTGATTAATTAATTATGCAAACCAGCTTTTTGACATTCTGCTTGTTCGGTCATAAGGCAGCACAGGCAAAACTCTTAATATAGAGAAACATCGGCTTTGAAAGCCTTGATTAACTAATGATGGTATTTTGTCCATAAGTTGCCGGCACCATTTGTAAAGCCCAGCTGCTCACCACTTCAGACGCAGGAAGCCCAGAATTACCTCCTACGCAATCTTCTTGTCTTGGTATGGGAAGCTGGCCCCTCACTTTCCACATAGGACACTGGATGTTCTGATGTTTTGGGTGGTCAAGAGGAGTGTCATCCTTAACCTGGTGGACAACCAGAGGAGGCCAAGGCATCAAACACAACTGGCCTGGACACAGACAGAGGCCCAGGTTAGTGCTGACTCCAGGGTCAGTGCGGGAAATATGCCAATGACCTGCTGTGCCTGCAAGGATAAATGCCACCATGTTCAGTCTGCCAGCTTATACTCACTGTGCCCTGGACACGCATGCAAACTTCACCAATGCTCATGGACTCTCAAGTTCATTATTGTATGTTACATCTCCAGTCAACAATTCACAATCACCTCAGTCTCCACAACGGTGAACCCTTCCTGCCCTCTGGTTAAAATGCAGTGCAATCCACAGAGGCTGGCAGCCTCCAAGTAAGCACAATGCGATTGAGTACTAACAAATAAAATCACGATGCACTGCATAGTCGATGCATGGGGTCTATGACTCCACAAACTGGGCATTCGTGATCACAATCTGCAACCTCTCAGCCCAACACGTCCCTACTCTTTGATTACCATCTGGTTGGGGAATCAACTTTGGCTGAATGGATTTTGCAGGTAGGAATGCTTGGAGCAGTGCCAGCAGACCTAAGCCTGAGGTATTAACCTAGTGAAGAGACAACACAGGGTTATTTACATGCCAAACAGAGGAAACAGCATGCAATTGACAGGGTAAGTGATCTCACTATCAATGGCTCAGATGTATTGTCTGTAGTCCAGCCACATTCAGCCATGAATAGTGATGGATGATTTAACAACTTAAAAGAAGGAGGAGGGTCCACAAATATCCCCATCCGCAATGATGGTGGAGCCCAGTACATCAGTGTGAAAGACAAGGCTGAAATATTTGCGACCATCTTTTGCCAGAACTGCTGAGGGAACAGTCCATTTGGCCTCTCTGCAGATCCCCAGTAACAGTGTTTATCCAACTGAAAACATCCCGCAAGATATCAAGAGATGGTTAAAGGCACTGGGTACTACAAAAGCTAAGGGTATAACAACATTCCAGCAATGGTACCGAAAACTTGATCTCCAGAACTAGCCACACACCTAATAAAACAATCCAATACATTTATAACACTGGCTTCTACTAAGAAGTGTAGAAAATTGCCCAGGTACATCCTAGGGGTTACCATTGACCAGAAATGAGATTGGACCAGCCATATAAATCCTGCAGTGAGTAACTCACCTTCTAACTCTACAAGGTCTGTTCATCACCTATAGGGCACATGCCAGGGGTGTAATGGAATATTCTCCACTTGCCTGGATGAGACGGTGGCACAGTGGCTTAGTAGTTAGCACTGCTGCCTCATTGCACCAGGGACCTTGGGCAACTGTCTGTGTGGAGTTTGCACATTCTCCTTGTATTTGCATGGGTTTCCTCTGGGTGCTCCGGTTTCCTCCCACAGTCCAAAGATGTGTCGGGTAGGTGTATTGGCCTTGCTCAAAGTTGCCCCATTGTGCCCAGGGATGTGCAGGTTAGGTGAGTTAACCATGGGAAATGCAGGGTTACAGGGATAGGGTAGGATGCTCTTCAGATGGTCGCACAGACTGGATGGGCCTCATGGCCACTTTCTGCACTGTAGGGATTCTTCTTCTTCTTCTGTGAGTATAGCTCCAACAACACTCAAGAAACTTGACAGCATCCAAGGTGAAGCTGTCTGTTTGATTGGCCTCACAACCACCACTTTGAACATTAATTTCCTCACCCATCAAAACACACAGGCAGCAGGGTGTACCATTTCCAAGATACTGCAGCAACTCACCAAGGCTCCGTTGACAGCACTTTCCAAACCTGCAACCTCTACCACCTAGAAGGTGGAAGATACATGCAACAGATACAAAGGAACACCATCAGCTGCAGACTCTCCTCTAAGCCACACACCATCCAGGCTTGGAAATACATCACTGTTACCTCACTGTCACTAGGTCAAAATCCTGGAACTCCTTTCCTAACAGTATTATTTCCTTGCACCCAAAGGACTGCAATAGTCCAACAATAGTTCACCACCACCACCACCCCTCAGAGGAATTTAGGAATGGGTAATAAATGCTGGCCCAGCCAACTCTGCGCAAATCCCTTGAATGAAAAAGGAGAGTTATATTTATTAAATTTATCCAAAAAGTCCATTAATATAAATTCATTTAATTTCAGTCAGTTTTTAATGGTGCAGAAAAAAATATTACTTAGCAACAGAAAAGAAACTGAACATGTATTAAAATCCATTGAAGTCCTCCTCCTCATGTTCAGAAACAAAAACTTATTTTGATCTGTTTCTTGAATGATTATAAATCATTAATATCACCTAGAACAGCGTTCATGTTGTCATCAACCATATTATTTCTAAATGATCATCATTTGTGGCATCGAGGGCATTGTTATTCCACACTTTTTGAAACAAAGCGTCATAGAGCATTGGGTCATGCAGCCATTCAGTTCAACTCATCCATGCTGAACTAGTCCCATTTGCCTGCGTTTGGCCCATATCCCTCTGAAACCTTCTTATTCAAGTATCTGTCCAAATGTCTTTCAAATATAATCATTTTACGCACCGCTACCACTTCTTCTGGCGAGTCATTCCATACATGTACCAACTTATGCTAAGGTCCCTTTTAAATCTTTTCCCTCTCACCTTAAACCTATGTCCTCTATTTTTGGACTTGCCTACTCTTGTAAAAAGATGTTGGCTATTCACCTTATCTATTCCCCTAACGATTTTACGAACTTCTATAAGGTTACCCCTCAGCTTCCTATGCTCCAGGGCAAAATGTCTTAGCTTATCCAAGTTCTCCTTATAACTCACAAGCTATATCCTGACTTTGTCTAAAGCCTTGACAACCCATTCTCATGGGATCATTAATGTTGGAGCCCATATTCTGCCTCCCTTGGCCACTGGTCTCTCCTCTGATCATCCAGTCATTCTACTTTTATGTCATGCTATTCTTGAAGGCCTGTTTAGAGAGACATCCAACGGTTGAAAAAGGCTAGTTAGACCCCTTCAATATCATTGGCTTGTGATCTAACTTCAGCAACAATATCATCGACAAGGAGTAATCTGAACATGTCTTTGATGAGAAGACATTCAAGATGGCGCCATCTGCTCCAGGCCGGCGGCATCGTTTTCTCCACAGACTTTTCATCTTTTTTCCTTTTTCTTCTTCCTTTCTTCTTCATCTTCGAGGTCAGAGCATTGTCAGTGGGGTGATGGCTGCAGTGTTGGCAGTGTGGACCAGGATTCCTGGCAGCAGAAGGCCTGGAGCTTGCAGCCTGGAGCCTGGACTCCTGATGTCAATGGGCCTAGAGCCTGGATTCCTGGCGACTGTAGGCCCAGAGCATGGACACTTGGTGATGGTGGCCCCCGGAACGGGGACTCCTGGCAGCATTAGGACCGGAGCCTGGTACTCTTGGCAGAGTCAGCAAGGTGGCAGTGGTGGCAGAGGGGGGTCTCAGGGCATCACATCATTGTTGCTGTTCCCAGAGTGGGACTCCTTGACATCCACTTTGCAGAGAGCTTACAGAAGCCTTGAAGCCGTACTTAAGACCCCAATTTGAACAGATGAACTCTTATTTAAGTAATTTCTTTTATCATTATTGTAACTTAAATTGGTGCCAGATTGTGGCAAGAAAACACTTTTCACTGTATCTTCACGATATATGTGACAATAAATCATTCATTCGTTCATTTATTTCTTCCTGGTACGAAACTCCAAACTTTCCTCAGTCGTAAATTCAGCCTTTATTCGCGAATGTGGATAATTACTCATTTTGAAAGCTGTTGTTTTGTTGGGCAGAAGGGTGCTTTGTCTTAAATATCACCATTGGCTTAAGCTCGGCTCCAGCAGGTACACACAGCAGCACACATATGGATCGATGCCCTCCATCACTAGTTGTCTTTGCTTTCCATCCAACTTTGTTCCCTGTTTGACCGGTTGGCATGTCAAAATTCATGGGAGCTTCAGCCACCTTCCAACCCAAGCCCGTCTGTATTCATTTGTTGTCAATGTTTCTCTGTTAACTGCTAAAATGCAATAAACCCATCATCAGGACCTACTGGGAGATTTTGGTCTTCTGTCACAATACAAAATCTTTTCTCTTCACGAAGCTGGTACACCGTGCAGGGCTGGCCTAAAAATCAGGCAAATATTCACATAGGTCCTCTAGGAGCTAAGAATACATTCTGGTGATTTTCATTAACATGCTGAGAAACTGCTAACTGTGGCCACGTATGTACATTCAAATAATGAACAAGATCAGGCCTCTAGGCCCTTCAAGCACACTCCACTGTTCAACAAGGTCATGGCTGCTCTGATTTTAACCTCAACTCTACCATTCCTTCATACCCACAATAACCTATCATCTCCTTGGTAATCAAGAATCTGTTTCCCTTTCCTTTAAAAATATTTTGTTACTGCAAATCCTGCCTTTTGAGGAAGGGAATTCCAAAGACTCCCAACCCTCTGAGAGACAAAAATATTTTTTCATCTCTGTCTTAAACGGACAAAACCTTATTTTTAACCAAGTCCCCTAGTTCTCGATTCTCCCACAAAAGGAAACATCATTCCATATCCAACCAGTCAAGTCCCCTCAGGATCTTATATGCTTCTATTAAGTCATCTCTGAGTCTTCGAAACTCCAGAAGATATAGGTTTAGCCTGTCTAGACTTCATCCTAAGTCAATCCACTCATTCTGGGTTTTAGTGTAGTAAATCTCCTCTGAGCTGCGTCCAATGTATTAAATAAGTAAGGTGACTAGAAAGTACTCCAGATAGGGTCTCACCAATGCCATGCATAACTGAAACGCAACTTCCTTACTCTTGTATTCAATTCCTCTCACAATAACTGGAACATTCTATTAACTTTCCTGATGACTTGCTGTGCCTGAATAATAATGTTCTGTGATTCATGTACTAGGACAGCCAGAAACATCTCTGTATCTCAGGGCTCTACAATCTCTCGCCATTTAGAAAATATGCTTCTTTTCATTCTTTCTGCCAAAACAGACAATTTCACACTTTGCCATATTATACTCGATCTGCCAGATCTTTGCCCACTTATTAACCTTCAATATCTCTTTGAAAATTCCTTATGTCCTTTTCATAACTCGCTATCCCAACCATCCTTGTGTTATCAGCAAATTCAGCTACTATACCTTAGGTCCCTTCATCCAAAGCATTTGTAGAATTTATAAAGAGTTGAGGCCCCAACACTAACCCCAGTGGCACAGCACTTGTAAAATTCTGCCAACCTGAAAATAAGCCACTTCCTACTCTCTGCTTTCTGTTAGTCAGCCAATGTTACTTGCATCCTCTCTAATGAAGAGTGCTGCAAGCTATCTTTTCAATTCGTTTGCCATCCCTTTATTCTCCATTACTAAATCCCCAGTCTTATTTGTATAGCACCAGCACTGACTGTGTTAACTATTTTTTAAAAATGTATTAAGAAACTTCTTGTTTTTTTTATATTTCTGGCTACCTTTCATACTCTAACTTTTCATTCCTTATTAACCTTTTTGTTAATCTGTTGTTTTTTATATTCTGTCCAATTTTCTGGCATACCATCTATCCTCACACAATTAAATGTATTTTTTTTAACTTGTTGCTATCTTTGACATTTTTCATTAACCACATATGGTGGGTTCATCGTTTAGACTTTATCTTATTTGCTTTCTTGCACTTTTTGGCATATCCCCTCGAATGTTTACCACTGCATCGCTATTCACTTATCCCTTAACATAAATTATCAGTTCATCTTCACTAGCTCTGTTTTAACACCCTTATAAGTGCCCTGTTTAAATTCAAAATGGTGGTCTTGCAGCCACACTTCTCTCCCTTGAACATGTATGAGTGATGAATAATTAAAATGCTGAACATTCATATTTATAGAGCCTTATGAATCAAGATAGCAAATTATGCTGTTAATTATATATCCACCATTATAAAGAAGGTTCACCTAAACAGTATGTAAAATTCAATCATTTTATGGTCGCTACTGCCCAGGGACATTTCACATTGAGGTCAGTGTTTAATCTTATCCCATTGGTCAGAACCAGGTCTAGTATAGCCTGCTCTCTGTTGGTGCAGTAACATGCTGGTCCCAAAAGCATTTAATGAATTCTTCATCTAGACTACTTTTCCATCAGATTTTTCCAGGCTACGTATCATTCAAAATCTTCCCTGAAATTACTGTACTTTTGGCAAGCTCCCATTATTTCTTCCTTGATACCCTGCCCTATTGTTGTAGTACACAACTCCCACAAATAACATGACCTTTGTCATTCCTCACCTCTACCCAGACTGCTTCTATATCCTGGTTTCCTAAATTTAGTTCATCCCTCTCTATTGTGCTAACATCATCTTTTATGAACAGTTAATTAACGTTAAGCTTTACTCTTCCTGCATTTATCACAAGGGATTTACCTAAGCTATACAGGGAGCTTCCTTAATTCTAACATTCTTCTCTGATGTATTAAAGCATTTGGCTGTTGCACAACTATTCATCTGCTATATGAATCTCAATTACTTTAATTTTATACTGGGCTCCGTGTCTACAGTTTTAATACATTGCCATATTAGAGGGTGGCACTGCCAGGAATGCAGTAGGCATCAGTGAGGTGCTAGCCTTGACTTCATATGTGCAATCTCAAAGAGCTGAACAGCAACATTCAATGGTGCACTATTCGATGACTCTTTCAAATAGGTTAGGAACAGGGTGAGTTTGACCACAGCAGCACGCAGGTGTTAAGTATAAACAGATATTTTTTGCCTAAATGTTTGGAGTCAACCTATACACAAGGTATGTGAAAAATGAATGGTGTTAGGCCAAATGTTGGTGGTTGATTTTTATGCAAGTTTCAAACATTGCTCAAGTCTGTGTAGCATATTCACCAGTTTCCATACATAATATGCTCCAGCTATGTTTGCACAAAGGAGTGCAGTGAACTGGAAAAACAGCATCACATGTAGAATATGAGGTTGTCTACACTCAGAGATTGATGTAAAACTCATTATCCCCCAGTGAATATCCTGTACAGAAGAATTTGCAAGAAGAATCTATAATTGGCTGTTCAATCACTGATTCATCTCATTGACCCCAGATCCAAAGGTTACTGTAAAAATTAAAGGGGTGAGTAGAACAAGCAAGCTAAATGACACCAGCCCTGTGGGATACAGCTGTATCTGTTACAGACAAAATTCATGGCAGAGGAATAATGCAGGCCATTTCGATTTTGAAATTACAATTTTCCAAACTATTGTCAAAGAATAATACATTATACACCCTTTTGTACAAGCAAATCTTCTTTATAATGGTGAATGCATAATAAACAACATAATAAGCTACCTTGATTCTTAAGTTTCTAATCAGTGAGAATGTTCAGCATTTTAATTATTCATCACCCATGTACAATTACAGAAGTCAGAATATATAATATGCTCTGTATAGTTTGATTAATAAACTTGTGAGCAGTTTTGGGCCCTGTATCTAATGGAAGATGTTCTGCCCTTGGAGGGGGGTCTCAAGGAAGTTCACAAGAATGAGCCTGGGAACAAAGGTCCTGTCGTATGAGGAGCAGTTGATCACTCTTGGTCTGTACTCAATGGAGTTTGGAAGGATGTTGGGGGATCTCATTGAAACTCACAGAATACTGAGAGGCCTGGATAGAGTGGACATGGAGAAGATGTTTCCTCTAGTAGGGAGAGATTAACACCCAAGGACTTGGCCTCAGGGTGAAGGGATGACCCTTTAGAATTGAGATAAGGAGGAATTCCTTCAGCAAGAGTGTGGTGAATCTGTGGAACTCATTACCTTAGAAGACTGTGGAGACCAACTCATTGACTGTATTTATGTCAGAGATAGATAAGTTCTTGATTAACAAGGAGATCAAAGGTTAAGGAGAGAAGGCAGGAGAATGATGTTAAGAAATGTATCAGCCATGACTGACTAGTTGAACAGACTCAATAGGCCAATTGGCCTAATTTTGCTCCGAAAGCTTATAGTCCTGTGCTCTTCAGATAAATATTAGAAATGAAGAAGGCTGTGATTTTTAAATGGGTCAACTCAATATAAATATACCAGGTCAATCTCTACTCATTTACTTGTTTCTTGGCATTTGTTATTGAGGGTCAGTTAGCTCAGTTGGCTGGACAGCTGGCTTGTGACACAGTGCGCTATTAGCAGCATGGGTTGAATTCTTGCGGCCGGCTGAGGTTAGAATGGAAAACATTCCTTCTCAATCTCTCTCCTCATCTGAGGTGTGGGTATGACCCTCAGCTAAAACCACCACCAGTCGTCTGCCTCTCTCTCTCGCTCTCCCTCTCTCGCTCTCTCTCAAATGAGAGAACAGCCCAAGGATTGGTGAAGACAGTGGCAACTTTACCATATACTTAGAATAGTTCTTTATTTACTTTTTTTTGCTTTCTTCTTTTGTTTGTATATCTTAATGTCTACTTATTTGTCTTTTCCAATCTTCATTTAGAGCTGAAATGTGAAGTGGTTTATTGGACACTTTCACGCTCAAGTAGAATTCGTTATGTGTGCTATGGAGCACTGAGAATGCAACGTTTTATATTCATGTTCATCCCACAGAACCAATCAGGGCACAGGCTATTTTACCCCTAATATTGTCTAGTGGGCAAGGTCTAATTAATAATCATGTAGCATAAGAAACTGTAGGGAATACCAACGATGGTATGAATTTTATTAAGTTTGAAAGAGATGTAGATGAATCTGAAACTAAGATCTTAAATCAAAGTAAAGGCAATTTGAAGGTTTGAGGAGGAAATTGTCTTTGGTGCATAGAAAAAATACTGTAAATGTTCTGATGGTAGATAGGCAATGGCTAGTATTTAAAGAATTAATGTTAGGTTTCACGAAATTTCATTCCTTTAAAGCAAAAATACTCAACAGTAAAAGAGAAAGAGTCATAGCTAATTGCTAACAAGGAAAGTTAAAGATATTATCAGAACAAATGAGGAAGTTTAGAAAGTTGCCAAAGAAAACTTGTAAGCCTGAGGATTAGGAGAATTTCAAAATTCAGTGAAGAACGACCAAGAAATTGATAAGAAACAGATCAAATGTGAAAGAAAAATGGCAAGAAATGTAATAATGGATTGTAGAAATTTCTGTAAGTTTGTAAAAAAGAATAGATAATCAAAACAAAATGTATTTCCATTACTGGCAGACAGATGTAAATTTATAATAGGACATAAATGGTAGGGAAGCTAACCAGGTACTTGGTGTTTTCATGGAAAACACACAAGAACTCTCCCTGAAATGATTAACATCCAAAAGTGTAGTAAGAGTGTGAAACTGAAGGAAATTACCTGTTGGTAATAACATAGGACTAAAGAAATTAATTGGACTGAAAGTTTAGAAATCTCAGGACTGTATGACCTTGACCTGATTGTGTTACAAGCAGAATCAATAAGGAAGAACTAATAGTTCTCAAGTATTTGAATTTTCAGAAGGCTTTTAATAATATCCCACACAGGAGATTAGTAAACAAAATTAGATGATATAATGTACTGGCATCGATTGAAGATAGGTTAACAGGCAAAAGGCAGAGAGTAGGAATAATAGGGTCATTTTCAGGTTGGCAGGCTGTGACCAGTGGGGTACCACAAGGATCAGTGCATGAGCCCTTTTATATCTATATCAATGATTTGGATGTGGGGGCCAATTATAACCTACATGAGATGGCTTTCTACTAAGGGGTATAAGGTAGAGAGCTTCTCATTGTCTCAGTAGTCAAAGGAAAACACATATCAGTTTGTTTTGACTGTCTCTTCTCCCTTTGAAATGTTACTGTTTGAAGTTCTCTTGACATGTTCAGATGTGACATTCCAGGTTTTCTCTTCTAACAGCCACTGTAGTTACCTCCTCAGTCATCTCTTGGCTGTATGTTGTCTTTTCAAGAAACACATGTCTTAATAAAAGGTTAAATATGTGTGTAAGTGCTTTGTGTTTCTGATCTGTCAGAGTGACAAAAGTTGGACTTCCACAGCTGCAGGCTCAGGATTCCCTCAAAGTGCAAGACCACTTGTTATCCTGCAACATTGCAGGTAGATGGCCTTTGGTAATATCTTCAACCTTCACTGGCATTGCTGCTCTGACATGTGATGGTAGTTCAGGTGAGCTCTATAAAGTCTGATACACTGCACAAGTCTCTGCCTGACTGGCACCTGGTTGCCTGCTTGGTGTCTTGTTTTGCCACAGGATAACCCCCTTGCCGATGCCCTCCAGCTGCCACTTGTACCTCTGGATCCAGTCCCTCCCTCCCTCGGCTGGGAGGATGGGATCCAGAGTGGCACTGATAGCACCTTGAGCACCATGATCCTGGCAAAGATTTGTCCTCCAACAGTTCCCTGATCCTGAAGGAAACACCTGGCACCTAAGAACAAAGCACTTCTTCTAGTTTCTGAACTCCTGCAGACAGTAAAAGGTGTCTGTGTTCTTTTTTGAAGTATCCCTGCCCTTCTCCTGAGATGTCATCCCCCAGTGACCCTCAATCTCTCCACAGTATATTTCAATTTTCTTCCATAACCCTTGACCTCCCCCCGCAATGATCCTCAACGTCATTATTGTGAACCTAGACATTGCACCAATGACCCTTGACCTTCCTCCGCGATCTCCCATTGCCCGACATTGACTCTCTAACTTCTTGAGATGAACCTCGACTTTGACTCAATGATCCTTGATCTCCCTGCAATCTTCTCTAAACCTCCTCTCTGAAGATTGTTGCAGGGATATGGGAGGTACTCCAGATAACTCACCTCCTCTTCACAGACTGACATTCCTGCTCCCAGCCAGCCTAAAAAATTCATTATCCTTGTGTGCCTCACACTTAGTTGTGAAGGTACAAATTATTACAAAAAATGTCTTTGCTAATAAGTGATAAATGATGTGCTATCCAAGTAAAATTACCTTCCTGTTGCAATGATTTGGTTTTGCTGCCTCTCTTCCTCCCTACCATCAGGTTGATTCTGAAGTCTGATCCTGAAGCTCCCCACTTTACATTCTGCCTGGAGTTTCAATAAGTACAGATAAGATGGGAAGGGGTGGTGATTTTTGCATACAAAAGGGTCAAAGTTGAGTGTGTGAGAAAATGGTAGTTTTGTCCTTAATTGGTGAAAGGGAACCTTGAACAGTGTTGTCTCACATGTGGATCAGGAAGTGAATTTCAGTGGTCATAAAAGTACTGAGAATGAAACCAAAGGATTAAAAAATGGATAAGATGAACTCGGACAGAGACTGAGCAGAATGAAACAGACACTGGCTCCTAGCTAAGGCAGTGGGCAGACTGGAAGGTTTAGATGAATAGAGGCAGAAGCATCAGAATGGATGATCTCAATCTTTGTGACAAAGTGATCTGTAAGCTTCATGCACATGCTCAGATGGCCACATAGAGGGAAGAGAATTTTGGTGAAGAAGTGGTTTGAAGCACAAATAAGACATCTTGATTAACCTTTATATCCCTGGATGATGCTGAAATAGTGAATAGCTTTTGCAAATGATGATGCTTGATATGGTCCATCCACATCTAATAATGAGGCCTTAAACATGTTTTGTGCCACAGACACTCAAAGCTGTGTCTCTTGCACTAAGACAATGAAGAGAAGGGCTCTGAACGTAGTAGAAAGTAGGAATTTTACTGGTGAAAAGAGCATAAGATCGAAGGAGGATGGAGTATATCAAGAGCTGCTTAACGCTGGTGATGAATGGAGTAGGCAATAGGGAATTCAGAAGTGCAGCAATGGACAGAGAATGAAGTGGAGGATTGATGAGAAATGAGCAGTGAGTGATACAAGGAAATGATCTCCGTGAAAATTATACTCACCCTTCTTGGATCCCTGATAGTTAGCAGTAATAATTTTGGGATGCATCTTGTTCAGTATATAAGATAAATTAAACAATTTAATTAATGTGAAAAGGATTAGAATAATAAGGCCATAAGACCACGAGAAATAGAAACCAAGAGTAGGCTATTCAGCCCCTCAAGCCTGCTCCAGCATTCAATGGGATCGTGGCTGATCTGACATTCTTCATGTCCACTTTCCTGACCTTTCCCCATAACCCTTCATTCCCGACTGTTCAAGAATCTATCTTTCTCAGCCTTAAATATACACAAGGACACCGTCCTGGAGATCTCTGTGGCAAGGAGTTCCAAAGATGTAGAACCCCACTCAGAGAAGAAATTCCTCCTCATCTCAGTCTTAAATCAGTGCCCCTTTATTCTGAGACTAAAACCTCTGGTCCTAGATTCTACCATGAGGGGAAACATCCTCTCAACATTTATCCTGTCAAGCCCCTTAGGCATCCTATATGTTTCAGTAAATTCGCTTCTCATTCCTCTAAACTCCAATGAGTAAAGTCCTTACCAGGTTATTCTTTGCTCCTAAGACAATCCGTCCCTGCAATGGATCATCCTTGTGAACTTTCTCTGAACTGTGTCCAATGAAATTATATCTTTTCTTAAATAAGGTGACCTAAGCTCCTCACCATACTTCAGGTGTGGTCTCACCAACACCTTACCAGTTGCAGTAAGACTTCCCTACTATTATGCTCTAACCCCTTTGAAATAACGGCTAACATTCCATTTCCATTTTGCCTACTTACTCAACCTATAAATATCTCTCCGTAAACTGTTAATATCCCTCACAGAACTGATTTTCCACCTATTTTAGTGCCATTGCAAATTTGATTACAGTACATTCACTTCCTTTCTCCAAGTCATTCATATATTATTGTAAACAGTTGCGGTCCCAGCACTGATCCCTGTGGAACTCTACTGGTTACAGGTCACCAACCTGAAAAAGAACCCTTTATTCCCACTCGCTGTTTCCTGTCCATTAGCCAATTCTCTATCCATGCCAATACACTACCTCCAGTACTGTAGGCTCTCGTGATTTAACCTTCTGTGTGGTACCTTGTCAAACACCTTCTGAAGTCTAAATACAACACATCTACTGGGTCCCCTCTATTTACTCTGGTCGAAGCTTCCTGGGAAAGCTCTAATAACTTAATGAGGCAATGATTTTTGGAAAATTAGATGCACTATCTCCATAGCTATCATTTTTAGGATCCTAGGATGTTAGCCATCAGAGCCAGGGGACTTATCTGCCTTTAGCTTCATTAGTTTGTGTAATACTACTTCTTTAGTAATAGTGATGGTACTTAATTCCTCCCCATATTCTTTAGTATTAATGGAACGTTTGAAGAACTTTCCACCATAAAGACTGATGCAAAATATCTGGTTTACTCTTTTCGTTTCCTTGTTCCTCAAAACCATCTTTCCAGATTCATTTTCTGAGGAGCCCATATTCACGTTGACCTTTCTCTTTCCTCTTATATATTTAAAGATGCTTTTATTATTAGATTTTACATTGCTTGTTAGTTTGCCCTCGTAGCTTATTTTCTCTATCTTCATCATCTTTTCAGCCCTCCTTTGCTTGATTCTGAACTGATCCCAATCTTTGGAGCTGTCACTGCCTTTGCCTACTTATATGTTTTTTTCTTTCAACTTAATGCTCTCATTAACTTCCTTAGTTAGCCACAGTTGGTTTATCCCTCACTTAACATCTTTTCTCCGCACTGGGATGTATTTTTGCTGAGAGTTGTGAATTATCTCCTTAAATGTCTGACTCTGCTTGCTTACTGTTATTCCTGATGATCTATCCACCCAGTTCATTTTAGCTAACTCTATCCTCATTTCGTTGTAATCCCCTTTATTTAAATTAAACACAGTTGTCTCTGACCCAAATTTCTCATTCTCAAACTGAATATTAAATTCTATCATGCAGGCATAGTACATCGCTGGCCCTTCATCTTTTATTATTAATTTGTCTTTTTTTGTAATTTCCTACTGGTCTTTTAGTTTGTAATTTGTAAATATTTCTCCTATTTACTTTCAATCTGAAAGTAACCTATCATAGATATTCAAATTGGAAGATTTTACCAACCAATTAACTGACAGTTTTCCTGCGATGTCACTCTTTGTTTCATGCTGGGCCCTTGACCCTGGCTGTAATTTATTCTGTTAAGAAAACCTTACAAACTATGAACCAAAAAAGCAAGTAAAAATCTTCTTTCCCTCTGCACTGAATTCCCACACTGCCTCCAATGTCCCTGAACTATATACCCACTTGGCTGTATCTCACTCCAGATCTGATCTCTCCTTCCTGAGCATGTGAAGCTTGCTGAATAGTTTGCTAAAATTATTATCTTTATTTATGCACACAAGATAAAATATACTTTCACAGTGATGACAGATAGTACTAATGTTATTTTTTGCAAGCTCAGTATTTAATTGAACTGATTTTACGTATTTAAAATGGGAAATTGAACAAATCCATGAATGACAGACCAGTCAACTTATACTAGTAACAAGAAAGCTATTGAAATCTTTACATGAAGGTGTAATATAAAATCACCTATAAACTGAGAATAGAGTGAAAGTTTTTCATGTCAGGTTTCAAAGGAAAGGTCATACTTGACCAACTTTATTGAATTTTTTGAAGAAGAATCACAGAAAATAGACAAGAATAATGCAGTAGTTGTAATAATTCATCGAGCTTTGTGGTGAATTCAACTATATCCTCCATTCATCAGACAATTGATGTCAATCTCCCGGGCCAAGAATAAATTGGATCATTAAAGTAGAGCATCAATTCTTTTGAAATATGAATCATACATGTACAGATTTTACGCTTTTTATTAATTACATTAATTATACACTAGAGATATTTAATGCTTATGATTATTAATATTTTAATTAATGTTAGTGATTAAACAAACCTACTACGAATACAGTCAGATTCACATGCAACATACTAATGTTTGCAGATTTATGAGACACAGTTTAATACAAAGTGTTAGACAGTTCCCATTTACGTTTTGATTTGTATTACTGTGCACCCTGTTCCATACAGGACCCGCTTGCAGCCTTCGATCAATCGCCAGGTACGCGCTTGGCCCCGCTTTCACTGTCAACTTGCACCGACTTCGGGCCGAGAGACCGCCATCGACCACCGAAAGGCTCCCACATTGAATCAGGTGGCCGCCACGCCGGGCTGAGGGGACACCTCGCCGCGTTCGCGCTGAGGCCGGGAGAAGAAAGAAGCTGTTTTATATACCAGACTTTTTTTTCAAATATCCCCTTTTTGGTGTGTCAGTTGTGGTAGGAATGAATACTGGCATGTGGGTTTTGAGAATTGATCCCAAAATTTGTAGCCACGCAGCTGTATTTGATCTGTGGTGTCTCTTTAGATAAAAGGATATTCTGCTAGGGTCAGGACTACTCCTCCAGGTCCTTCTTCCATGGGGACGAGAAAAGGGGCTGGCAGCTGCTACATCACAGCATGGAAGCTGTACCATTTAAGACAAAGGGAAACATTGCTTAGAATAGGAGGACTCAGGATATGGAGAGTTTCAAGTCAGACTTTCAAATGAGCCAAGAACCCATGAGCAAGCCTATTTGTTCCAGTAATCCAACTTTACGTTAAAGACACCCCATGCTACTGAAAGAAGAGTAGTGAGTTTTTTTAGCGCTCACTTTCTCAAGCCAACAAAATATTAACCAGACTGACCGATGAATCAACTCATTGCCTTTGGTGGATTGTTCCCGATGAAATTAGTCACAGATCATTGCTCTATGAGTTTGTTGCTATTTTGACTTCCTGCTTTTATTACAGCTAAAGTCGGAGCTCTGATCTCATTGCTTTGGTACTTAATTAAGCACTGTAAAAAAATTAACTTTAAAGCTTGAACTCAGTATACTTAAACATTGCAAAAGTCAAGACAAAGTGTGTCCTATTCATAAATATTCTCTCAAATGCCAACATAAATTGCAAACTTATAAAATCAAAAATACAAACTGGTTCTTAGCACCCTTCTCATGAATCCAAATATAAAATGAATATTAGAGAAATGTACAAAAATGTCTTTACTATACGCATTGAGACTGCTAGTTGATCATCACCTCCATTTTTTGTCTCTGTGGTTGTTCTTTCATGCACCAGATGAATTTTAACTTGCCACATTTACCCCATGTAAATCACTTCTCGTTTGGTGCCTTCAGTGAACTAAAGTCAGTGATGAATCCAATAAGATAGTCTTAAGAAAGTCTTCTAAGTTGATGGTTATCCTGAGGGGAAATCACAGTGGCATCTGTTCTTGTCCCTGTCAACTCAAGATGGCAACAGAGTAGGATGCTTCAGCCACAGCTCGTCCACTCAGTCCGTTTCTTTCTCTTTTTTTTCTCTTTCCTTGTGTTTTTTTTCTTCTCCCGGCCTCAGCGCGAACGCGGCGAGGTGTCCCCTCAGCCCGGCGTGGCGGCCACCTGATTCAATGTGGGAGCCTTTCGGTAGTCCATGGCGGTCTCTCGGCCCGAAGTCGGTGGAAGTTGACAGTGAAAGCGGGGCCAAGCGCGTACCTGGCGATCGATCGAAGGCTGCAAGCCGGTCCTGCCCAGGCATGTTCCACAGACGGCAGGAGGAGATCGGAAGCAGCAGCTTCAGTGGCATCAGCAGCGGCAATGGTATGGTGGCTCGACGCGGGAAGAATGAACAACGAGGGAAGTTCCCCCACTATCTGCGGGGGTGGCGGGGACAGGAAGCCGAGGTCTCCCAGAGACTGAGTCAAGCGGAGGAGATTGGGGCCCCAGTAAGCACTCATCATAGAGTGTTGAACTATTAACTTTATTTCCTTATTGTTCTAGTTGAGATTAAGAAGGTCTTTAATGTTAACTGTTACCTCATTTATTTATTTTTTTACTTATTCTATGAAGGTCTGTCATGCTAAACTTTTTAACTTTGTTTCTTTTACCCCTTTGTACCTGATCTTTTTATACCCATGTACCTTTGTAACTAAGATGGTGCCCTGTGTGGCGTCATTAGACATTTCTCACTGTACTTCTGTGCTTAAGTACAATAAAATCTAAAATCTATAAAAACTAAAATCTAGATAATATCTTTATGGTTTTAAGTATTTTCTGCTGACACTCCTCCATTGGTGGAGATCTCTATTGGCCATATTTTAGTGCTGTCCTGCCCTTGTCTTTCCAAATTTTCCTCAAAACTGTTTTATATAGCAGACTTTTTTTTCAAATATCCCCTTTTTGGTGTGTCAGTTGTAGTAGGAATGGATACTGGCATGTGGGTTTTGAGAATTGATCCCAAAATTTAGAGTTAGGAGCACATTTGTAGCCAAGCGGCTGTATTTGAACTGTGGTGTCTCTTTAGATAAAAGGATATTCTGCTAGGGTCAGGACTACTCCTCCAGGTCCTTCTTCCATGGGGATGAGAAAAGGGGCTGGCAGCTGCTACATCACAGCATGGAAGCTGTACCATTTAAGACAAAGGGAAACATTGCTTAGAATAGGAGGACTCAGGATATGGAGAGTTTCAATCTTCTCCTTATTGGAAAGTCCGATCAAACCTTTCCATGAGCCTCAGAGTCATGACCACTCTTTAACGCTCTGTAAGCGGAGCATGGCTTTACAGCTCAGATTTGTGGTAGTGGTTGGGGTGATCGGGGCTCTTGGCTCTTGCATCCCTCTAAGGACATGTGAAGCTGATGGCTACATTGAGAGCCGCATGCCTTTATCTGGTTATGCGGTTACTGTCCAGTCCTCCCGGATTCCACTAAGATTCTGTAAACTGATGGGTTTGCTTTATCCATTACAGAGTTGGAAGGAATCGAGAGTTTTCGGGGGATGGGAATGTACCTAGTTGGAAAATTTGGCACATTACCTTTTGCCCTACCTCATACTCTATCAGGTTAGCTTTGTCGTCGAAGTAAGCCTTGCTTTGTTTAGTTTTTTCACCCTGAGTTAACAGCAGCTGCCATTTGCAGGGCCTATACATTCTCTAGCAGTGGTTTTACTGCCTGTTCAAGACTGAGGGCTATGACTTCAGACTCAGACAAATCCAGTCCAAACAGCGGTTTGATTCCTTTCATTAGAATATGGTGAGTGAATCTGGTAGAAGGTGCTACTGTATTCCATACCAGTATCAGGACAAAGGATATTCCGACAGGATATTCGAAGAGGAATTGTTTAGCTGGAGGGCCTTTCTAATGATACCTTTTAGGGTATGGTTCGTTCTCTCCACTATTCTATTTGGCTGAGGTGGGTATGCAACATGAAAGTTTTGGTTTATTTCAAGTAGGGTTGGAATTTTGGATTGCCTGGGTATTGAAATGGGTCCCTGATCTGATTCTACGCTACACAGGAGTCCCCATCTCGAGAAGACCTGTTGCAAAAGAATAACAGGCCAAATTGATGAATTGTTTTTTGAAGTTACAGGGTGTAAGACTCCCTGTTGTAGTAGGCTGGTGATTACTTTTGTTAACCTCACCATCGGGTTGTCTAGGAAAGCCACACTGTTTTGAGGATTTTGGATTGGAGCCTGCTACAGCTACCTCCTTGTCATATGGCCACAGTCATGTTAGTGCCCACAGAATGTGAGTGCAATAATCTCCTGAGCTCCCAAGATCATCAGTCATATCTGCAAGTTGTATCCAAAATTCCCAAATGTACAAACCCTGTCTGTATATCCCTTTGTAGCTACTTGCTGTCTCCTTTGCCTGAGCTAGAAGCTAGACACAACATTTCATCGGGTCAAATTGAATTTATGCATGAAATCAGAGCTCAGGATATGCTCTACTTCTGGGAGCAGGTTCACTAATAAGGCTGGGTGTTGGCCCGCTCTGTTCCCTACCCTAAATTTGAATGGGTCCATCTCTGCTCCCTCCTGTAAACATCCAGTGAATCCACTTAACGTGATAGTTCTCTTTGTTCAGCATGATGCCCCGATTTCTGTGAGTGTATTCAAGGTTGTGCAGGAAACCCTGTGTCCCACAGGAATTTAATGGAGTGGTCCTCTACACACTTGATTTCCTGGCTGAGACGTGGGACTGCAACCATCTCAATACAGGCTCAGTCTCAGGCTGGAGGTTTGAGAATACAAGGCTGGTGGGTTCAGCTTCAGATCAACTTAGGGTCACTTCTTATCGGAGACAAGTAGGGATGCCAAACGGTGCCTGTACAATATTCTATACAGACATTTCATTTACCTTGGGTGGCTCTTTCTTTGTAGATAAACAAAGGACAAGCACATACCTCAGCCATTAGTGACATGCTGAAACTGCAGAGAGATGCAGAGGTACATCAGGCAGGTGTCATTTCCTCTCAAGGAGACAAGATAGTGCAAGGGAAGAGTGACAGACAGCGAATCTCCCCACAGGCTTCTTCCCACGACACTCCAGAGGTGGTCTGACCCTCCACCTCCTCTCTGTTGGTGACCCCACTGTGTCCAGCAGCGCCAGCTGAGGGCAGTGAGCCTGTATCTGGGCAGGACACGCTCAGCAGCTCAGGGCCCTCTCAGAAAAAGACCACTAGGCCCAAGTCTTTGAAGCTACAGGGTGCACCACACAGCAGACTGCCCCACTCAACCGCTAATGTCAGGCCTGTATCCAGAATTAGTAGGAGAGAGAGAGAGATAGAAACAGAGAGAAAGAACAAAACATTGTGAGGGCACATCAGTGTTCAGTTATTGTGTAAAATCTGTACATTTGTAAAAGCATGTTTACTTCTACTATTATAACATCTGCCATAACCTTATTGACCCAATACAACCAGGTTTAGGGAAATAAGGTGGAAGATGTGGAGCATTTTCATCAAGCAGCAGGATGTACTGCACCAAACTGTGGTCCCTGATGTTTTTTTTTAACTAGTTGATTCTAATTCTTCCCAGAGACTTCAGTGGCATCAGAAGCAGAAGCCACCAATGTCCAATCAACTCCCCCTCTCCAGGATTACGAACTTTCAGTCCTATAGTGTTCTGGAGATCCATCTATGGATCACCACATTCTAGGAAAGTGACAAAATTTTGGAGCTAATGTTTAATTTTCATTGTCATTTCTATTGTAGTCAATCATCTAATGGAAAGGTTTGAGGTGGGGGTGGGTGGCGGAAGATGTTATCTAAGGAAATGGTTATGAAGGGGTTAATGAGATAACAAGGTGTAGAGCTGGATGAACACAGCAGGCCAAGCAGTATCAGAGGAGCAGGAAGGCTGACGTTTTACGCCTAGACCCTTCTTCAGAAAATGTTCCCGTTGTGGCCTCCTCTATATCGGGGAAACCAAGCGGAGGCTTGGGGACCGTTTTGCAGAACACCTACGCTCAGTTCGCACTAAACAACTGCACCTCCCAGTTGCGAACCATTTCAACTCCCCCTCCCATCCCGCAGACGACATGTCCATCCTGGGCCTCCTGCAGTGCCACAACGATGCTACCCAAAGGCTGCAGGAACAGCACCTCATATTCCGCTTGGGAACCCTGCAGCCCAATGGTATCAATGTGGACTTCACAAGCTTCAAAATCTCCCCTCCCCCTACCGCATCCCAAAACCAGCCCAGCTCGTCCCTGTCTCCATAACCTGTCCTTCCTCCCACCTATCCCCTCCTCCCACCTCAAGCCCCACCCCCCATCTCCTACCTACTAACCTCATCCCGCCCCCTTGACCTGTCCGTCCTCCCTGGACTGACCTATCTCCTCCCTACCTCCCCACCTCCACTCACCTTTACTGGCTCCATCCCCGCCTCTTTGACCGGTCTGTCTCCTCTCCACCTATCTTCTCCTCTATCCATCTTCTATCCGCCTCCCCCGCTCTCACTATTTATTTCAGAACCCCCTTCCCCTACCCCATTTCTGAAGAAGGGTCTAGGCCCGAGGCGTCCCACTAATGCTGCTTGGCCTGCTGTGTTCATCCAGCTCTACACCTTGTTATCTCAGATTCTCCAGCATCTGCAGTTCCTACTATTTATGAAAGGGTTAATGTTTAGTTTACATTACCTTCAGCCATTTGGTTGATGTCACTAATTGTCTGTGGGTGGAGTCAAGGAGTTCACCTCAAGCTTCAGAGGGAACTGTATCACACAATAAATCTATTTGTTATCTATGTCCTGTAGATACTCTACAGTGGTATCCTCTATCATTAATCACTAGGTAGGCCCAAGAGAATTACCAATAGGATTAACAGCATCAATGGTTATAAAGTCTTTGATGTGGGTTTGTAAATATAAAAGTGTGCTTTTATAATGGAAGGTGATGACTACTTTACAGAATTGCAGTTAGATTTAGATTAGAATCCCTACAGTGTGGAAACAGGTCCTTTGGCCCAACAAGTCCACACTGACCCTCAGAACATCCCACCCAGACCCATCTCCCTGATCTTCACATCCCTGAACACTATGGGCAATTTAGCATGACCAATCCACCTAAGCTGCACATCTTTGGACTGTGGGAGGAAACTGGAGCACCTAGTGGAAACCCACACAGACACGGGGAGAATATGCAAACTCCACACAAACAGTCACCCAAGGCAAGAATTGAACCTGGCCCCCTGGTGCTGTGAGGCAGCAGTGCTAACCACTGAGCCACCGTGCTGCCATTATTAGTCATTATAAAAATTGCTTCCAGTGAACAACCTCAAACAACCCTTACCCAGTACCATATACTGATCGTGGTGCCAATAGCACAAAGCGCCAGGAGTGGTCAGTCATCTGGGAAAATACCACAGGTAGCTAAATCAAACTTGGCCCAGTATAGATATTTTACATTTTTCTATAAAAAGTATCTGGATTTGGAATTCTTAAAGTCCATTTAGTTGAATCTGGGATGTGTGTCACATTGGTACGCATGGTGTTCCACCTCAGCAATATGCTGTGGAAGTGTCAGCAGACTAAGTGAGCTAAAAAGAAACTGAGCTGCAGTTATTCCCCCCCTCCCCCAACTCCCCACCCCCCAATTGGGTCTCACAGATTGAAGGGAGACCTTTCACAATGTGGAAGCGCCATGGAAGAAAAACCCAACACTTTCCAATAAGCTGGAGGTATCTGGGATAAATGAGAGGAAGGCAACTCATTACATTCTCATAACTTGTCTGCTGATTCAGTCTCATTATACACATGGGATTTTTGTCTGGCAAGACATTTGCTTTGTATAACCACAAAATCCCCATACAAAGAAGAAAGGAAATACTTGAAATCATTACTTCATTGTAAAATCCCAGTCCTTTGATTTGGATGCAATTTTACATGAAAGAAACATGGTAAAGAGTTTTACAATATAATGATGGGTGGTTATCAAATTCCCAACAGTGCTTTTTGGGCTAAAATTAAGGATGGCTATGGAAATAGCTTGGAAGGAACTAATGACAGTGGTAAATTTGGCATTTAGAAGATGTTAACGCAATATATTTTAAGTCTTTAGAGAGTATGTGGCTTGTAAGAATGTGAGTGTGCACTACAGAAGGAAGTTACTGTGATGTGATAACGATGAAGCATTATTGTCCGATGAACTATTTATTGGATTTATCGTGACATTTATAATTACTAAATAACTCCATCTCTGCAAAATTTTCAGCATCCTCCAGTATAAGAACAAGCTTTTATATTTATAGACCCACATCAAAGACTGTATAGCCATTAGACCTATCAACCAACCTTAAAATGGAGAATGAAATTACAAGTGCTGAATTGTTTTATAAGCTGTAGATTCTTTTTAATTTTAAAGGGCAGGTGATTTGTGTTTTCAAAGCTTCTCAGTTACAAAGACCTTGTCCAACTTTTATATACATCTATATCTATCCTTGCCAACACCAAAGGGCTTCTTGCTTTTCCAAAAGGGGTCTCCATAAGGATACCCCACCTCACCATATAACTCTGGCAGCTTTAGACACTTAAAGATCTAAAGGTTATGAATGACAGTTTGGATTTGTTTGCAGGCTGTTATACTTTTCATTGTGCAGCTGGCTCTGTGTAAACTACAACCTGTCCCAGTCCGCCCCCACAGAACACTGCATCTATCGAAAATGGGAGACGTCAGGGTCAGAGTTCAGCAAGAAACTACACACATGTTCAGTCCCATGCAGAACACGTCCCTCAGTATTCAGCTATTAGTGACATGCTGAACCTGCAGAGAGACGTAGAGGAACATCCGACTGGTGTCCCAGAGGCCCCCTGTAGGCTGGAATGAGTGATGGAGGTATACGTCATGTTCTCTCTGCCCTGCTGGATCCTGCAGTGAGCACTTGGCTGTCTTCCTGGAGAAGATGGCAGCTGCGTTGAAGACCCAGCTCCAGCAGGTCATTCAGCGACTGCTGGATATGTACACGAACTGTACTCCATCACTTTAGCATGGGTGCTCATCATTAATTGTAAGGTGAGAGGCATGAAGAACTTCGAGCTCACTCCAAGTGCCATTTCCTCTCAAGGAGACAAGATAGTGCAAGGTAAGGGTGACAGCCAGCCCATCTCCCCACAGGCTTCTTCCCATGACACTTCAGAGGTGGTCTGACCCTCCACCTCCTCACTGTCGGTGACCCCACCGTGTCCAGCAGCGCAAGCTGAGGGCAGTGAGCCCATGTCTGGGCAGGACACTCTCAGCAGCTCAGGGCCCTCTCAGACAAAAACCACTAGGCCCAAGTCTTTGAAGCTACTGGGTGCACCACACAGCAGACTGTCCCCACTCAGCTGCAAATGCCAGGCCTGTATCCAGAATTAGTAGGAGAGAGAGAGAGAGAGAGAGAGAGAAACAAAACAGGGTGAGGGCACATCAGTATTCAATGGGTGTTCAGTTATTGTATAAAATTGGTACATTGTAAATACATGTTTACTTCTCCTATTATAACATCTGCCATAACCTTATTGACTCAATAGAACCAGGTCTAGGGAAATGAGGTAAAAGATGTGGAGCATTTTCATCAAGCAGCATGATGTACTGCATTGTATTCACCAAACAGTAGTCCCTCAGAATCTACAAAATCAGTGACTGCAGATAGCCTCATCTATCAGGGAACTACATACCCAAACATTGAGGATTGTAGCCAAGGTGCTATGGATGAATGTCAGGGACACTGAGGCTAAAGGTAACGTGTAGGGAAGGTGCCAGGACCTGGCATGTCGGAATCATTCACCTTAGCCCTGCCCCTTGGTGGGAATGATACCAGAAATGTGATGTTTCCAGGGATAACAAGGTGTAGAGCTGGATGAACACAGCAGGCCAAGCAGCATCATAGGAGCAGGAAGGCTGACGTTTTGGGCCTAGACCCTTCATCAGAAATGGTGGAGGGGAAGGGGGTTCTGAAATAAATAGGGAGAGAGGGGGAAGCGGATAGAAGATGGATAGAGAAGAAGATAGGTGGAGAGGAAACAGACAGGTCAAAGAGGCAGGGATGGAGCCAGTAAAGGTGAGTGTAGGTGGGGAGGTAGGGAGGAGATAGGTCAGTCCAGGGAGGACGGACAGGTCAAGGGGCGGGATAAGGTTAGTAGGTAGGAAATGGGGATGCGGTTGAGGTGGGAGGAGTAGATAGGTGGGAGGAAGAACAGGTTATGGAGGCGGGGACGAGCTGGGCTGGTTTTGGGATACGGTAGGGGGAGGGGAGATTTTGAAGCTTGTGAAATCCACATTGATACCATTGGGCTGCAGGATTCCCAAGCGGAATATGAGTTGCTGTTCCTGCAACCTTCAGGTGGCATTGTTATCGTACTGCAGGAGGCCCAAGATGGACATGTCATCTGAGGAATGGGAGGGGGAGTTGAAATGGTTCGCGACTGGGAGGTGCAGTTGTTTATTGCGAACCAAGCATAGGTGTTCTGCAAAGCGGTCCCCAAGCCTCGGCTTGGTTTCCCCGATGTAGAGGAGGCCACAACGGGTACAGCGGATGCAGTATACCACATTAGCAGATGTGCAGGTGAACATTTGCTTGATGTGGAAAGACTTCTTGGGGCCTGGGATGGGGGTGAGGGAGGAGGTGTCGGGGCAGGTGTAGCACTTCCTGCGATTGCAGGGAAAAGTGCCGGGTGTGGTGAGGCTGGAGGGGAGTGTGGAGTGGACAAGGGAGTCACGGAGAGAGTGGTCCCTCCGGAAAGCAGATAAGGGTGGGGAGGGAAAGATGTCTTTGGTGGTGGGGTCGGATTGCAGATGGCGGAAGTGTCGGAGGATGATGCATTGGATCTGGCGGTTGGTGAGGTGGAACGTGAGGATGAGGGGAATTCTTTTTTGGTTGTTATTATGGGGACGGGATGTGAGGGATGAGTTGCGGGAAATGTGGGAGACACGGTCGAGGACGTTCTTGACCACTGAGTGGGGGAAGTTGCGGTCCTTGAAAAACGAGGACATCTGAGATGTACGGGAGTGGAATGCCTCATCCTGGGGGCAGATGCGGTGGAGGCGAAGGAATTGGGAATAGGGGATGGCATTTTTGCAGGAAGGTGGGTGGGAGGAGGTGTATTCTAGGTAGCTGTGGGAGTCGGTGTGCTTGAAATGGATATCGGTTTCTAGGTGGTTGCCCGAGATGGAGACAGAGAGGCCCAGGAAGGTGAGAGAGGTGTTAGAGATGGTCCAGGTGAACTTAAGGTTGGGGTGGAAGGTGTTGGTGAAGTGGATGAACTGCTTGAGCTCGTCGTGGGAGCACGAGGCGGCGCCGATACAGTCATCAATGTAACGGAGGAAGAGGTGGAGTTTAGGGCCAGTGTAGGTACGGAAGAGGGATTGTTCCATGTAACCTACAAAGACGCAGGCATAGCTTGGGCCCATGCGGGTACCCATGGCCACCCCCTTTGTCTGTAGGAAGTGGGAGGAATTGAAAGAGAAGTTGTTGAGGGTGAGGCCTGTTCGGCTAAGCGGATGAGGGTGTCAGTGGAGGAGGACTGGTCAGGAAGAAGTGGAGGGCCTTTAGGCCATCTGTATGGGGAATGCAGGTGTATAGGGACATCTCAGTGAAACAGAGTAAATTTAAGGGCATTTCCCCATTGGATGCTGTGACGAATATTGACATTCAGATTAACTATCAGAAGAATAGCATTGTTTAACCACTGGATTGAGGATGATTGAGTTATCCCCTCATGCACCTCATATTCCAGCATTACACTGCTCTCCCTTTGAAAAATATGGATTCTTACTCCTCCCACCTTCTTCTATATTGAGACATCATTGCACAGTTGATTTTTAAATCAGCGTTGTATAATTCCAATTTTGTATTCGTGTGAGTGAGGCTCCACTTCTGAGACAGGAATGACCCCATTATTTATGCTGCCTAATGTCTTACAATCCCTGTGTCCCAGATGACCCTTCAACCCCTCCTGCATTTTAGTGCAGCCCCTTTGCATTAGCACAAATGTGCCTGCCTTAATTCTGGAACACATGTCTTTTGAGACAGTGTGCCTTTGCTGGCCCTGCATCGCCAATATATGAGGTCAGTGTGACCATGACTTTTCTGAATGCCCGCTTTGAGTCTGTGCTGCCCGAGAAGCTGCCAGGTTCCACCTCCATTTGTCCCCTATCACTGTGACAGTTCCTTCGGTAACCCAATGCAATGAAGCCAATTGCTAGGATTGAGCTGCCTACAGCATTGCTGACACCAGGATTAAGACCTGGAAAGCCTCTGGGTTATGTGTGTGTTCATTCCAGGACTGATTTTCCAAAAGGAACTCAACTGATGAAACAGCAAGGCCCTGACTGCCAGGACTGACTACGACCAAACCCTGGACAGCAATGACATAGATTGTCAAACTTCTATTGAACAAACCAGCTGACTGAATATGGTCTGGACATAGAAATGGTCCAACCCCTGGACCCATTATGGCAATACCCCCAAATGACTAGAGGCCACCTGCACCCCACTTAAACACACATTCCCTTTGACTTCCAGACATCATATTGTCTTGAACCATATGCAGTGTGCTTGCCGCTTAAACAACTGGCACATGCAACCCCTCTAATGTTGACACAGCACTGTACCATACAATGAAATGTCATCGTCCACCACCCCACACTCCCTGACTGGTAACTGTCCCATTCACTCCTGCCGACCATCACAGGCTGCCCATATCTCCCTCTGCACTAAAGTTTCATCTCTCTCAGCCAGGGACTGCTACCTGATCCTATCCGATAACAAGCAGCTGGATGTTCTAAGGCTGCTCTATTGCTGTTGTCTATTCGAATGGTTCCAGGATCCAGGAGGACACTGTATTCAGTAACCACAGAATCACACATCATGCCTGCACCAGCTCTTCAATGGAGCATCATTACTTATTGCCACAAAAACAAGAATTCCTGGAAAACTCAGCAGATCTGGCAACATCTGTGGAGAGAAATCAGAGTTAACGTTTCGCGTCCAATGACCTTCAGAATGAGTTCTGAAGAAGGGTCACTGGACCTGAAACATTAACTCTGATTTCTCTCCACAGATGCTGCCAGACCTGCTGAGATTCTCCAGCAATTTCTGTTTTGTTCTGATTTTCAGCATCCGCAGTTCTTTCAATTTACTGCCAATTTCTCCCTTTCTCCCTCATACCTTGCACACTGTTTCTGTTTAAGTAATCATCCAATGCCCGCTTGAATGTCTCAGTTGAATGCACCTCCGCTTTGGAGGCACTTGCTGTTTTTTTCGTGATTCCATCTAAAGAGAAGGAAGGTGGCCACCTGCGCTAGGGACAGCGGACCCAACTCCACAGGTACCCGCTTGGTTTTTACAGGTGAGTTATAGAAGAACCGAATCCTTCAATTGGACAGAAGTTAACTGGGAAGGAGAAGCTACAGGGTGAGTTGTGTGATATAAGGATAGAGGACCTAATTGTGACGCTTTAACACAACAATAATAATTTCATCTTATTTTCCTTTGGTCAATTAAGTCACCAGGCTTGCCATTATTCTTGCCACATCAGGGAGGGGGAAATTACAATCTACCAGTTGGAAGGTAAAAGGAGTCAGCTGCATCCTCTCAGAATATAACAAACTCAGCTTGTGTGCAAGTTGGGGTCAAATCCTCCTCTCATGGTGTTAAAGAAGCCCTCCATCAATCCCAAGCACAATTCCTTATAGCTCTCACATTCATCTGCACAATGCTCCATTGCCCACATTCTCATTTGGTATATATGTTCAACAGGTGTATATGCCATCACCCTCATTATGTTCTGCATGTTGATATCCGGCCTCAACAGTGCTTCACACTAACTGGAAAAACCTAATATTTTTGGCATTTTTTAAAAAAAGTAGAAGACAGCTCAGAACATGAGAGAGAGGGTGGGAGAGTGACAATGCATGGTGAACCAATCAACTGTGTCTCCCTACTTCCTATGATGTGGGTGAAAAAAGCAGAGAAAACTGAACGACAAAAAAATTGGCTTGTTCATGGAACCCTGTTATATCTTTACTGCTGTCCATTGCTGTGTCAACAAAAGTGCTAACTTTGGCTCCTGTAGTGGTGTTGTTAATGAACAGCTTCTTTAGATCAGCCTATGTACACTTCATAGTTCTGCCAGTATGGCCTAATCCAGGATACAATCAGTCAAAAACTGAAAAGCTAATGGTTGTCTTTTGACAAAGTGCCCAGTGGTTCTTCCATTTGCCTCCTGCAGGCTGCGCTGTCTGTGGTGTCTGACTTCACTATACCGTTTCAGAGACTGAACCCTACCTTATGCAGGATGACCAGTTTGTAAATATGCTTCCCTATCTATTTGAAACCTGTAATCCTTTGATCAACAAAAAAAAGCTAACAGCTCATTACAGCAGAAACAGCATTCATTTCAGTGACTCTCCTGCAGAGACATATGAGAGCCCTTTACCTGGTGACAGAAAATGAAAGGAGTTTGAGGAAGGAGAAAGGTGAAGGTTAGTGGCAATAAAGTCATGGTCAAAGACAGAGGTCTTCAAGAGGCAAAGTCAGATGAAACTGACATTTTACAACAATGAAGGAATTTCCTGAGATTGGGCAATCTGTGACCTATAGTCACTTTGGGCTGAATCTTACTAGAAGTTGGCCAATTGTCATTTTTATCAAGTTTTGTGGAGGGCTGGCACCCTACCTGTCTCATTCCCCCAGTCACCAGAGGAGAAAGTACTTGTCCCTGCTGGCGCCTCCTGCGATTCCTGGCACTAGAGACAGATTAAAAATGTTTTCTTTTCGCAAGCAGTCAAGCACTGGTAGGTTGGTGCTGCCTGAATAGGAGATGGCAGACAAGAGTAAGTTGGCACACCACTTTGTGAAGACGGACTTGGAGATTCCAGTACACGTGGTGTTGAAGAGTCCCTGTGCAGACTGACTTATTGTGACTCCTCAGGCTGTTTGCCCTGGGCCTGCAGGGTAGACTATGGCCCACTCCACGCACTGTAATGATACGGACCCCCGACCCCTGACCACCCAAAACGACTGGCTGACTGTGTCCAAGTCCTGAATTGATAGCAAATAATGCCCTTAACTTACTGTGGTGGTACCCCCAACTGAAGACTGTCTCTGAGATAACAAGGTGCAGAGCTGGATGAACACAGCAGGCCAAACAGCATCAGAGGAGCAGGAAAGCTGGCGTTTTGGGCCTAGACCCTTCTTCAGAAATGGGGGAGGGGAAGGGGGTTCTGAAATAAATAGGGAGAGAGGGGGATGCGGATGGAAGATGGATAGAGAAGAAGATAGGTGGAGTGGAGATAGACAGGTCAAAGAGGCGGGGATGGAGCCAGTAAAGGTGAGTGCAGTTCCTACTATCTCTAAAGACTGTCTCTGTTCGCCCGATCAGATGGGCCAATGGGCCAAGGAGTGGCAAATGGAGTTCAATTTAGATAAATGTGTGGCACTACATTCTTGTAAGGCAAACCAGGTCAGGATTTATACAGTTAATGGTCGGGCCCCGGGGAATGTCGTGAAACGAAGAGACCCAGGGATGCAGGTTCATAGTTCCTTGAAAATGGAGTCGCAGGTATACAGGGTGGTGAAGAAGATCTCTGGCTCACTTGCCTTTATTGATCAGAACATTGAGTATAGAGATAGGACTTCATGTTGCAGTTGTACAGGACATTGGTGTGGCCAGTTTTAGAATACTGCATACAATTCTGGTCACCCTTCTACAGCAAGGATGCTGTTAAACTTGAGAGGGTGCAGAAAAGATTTACAAGGATGTTGCCAGGACTGGAGGGTTTGAGTTATCGGGAGAGGTTGAATAGACTGGGGCTTTTTACCCTGGAGCGTCGGAGGCTGAGTGGTGACCTGATAGAAGTTTATAAAATCGTGAGAGGCATATATAGGATGAATAGCCAAGGACTTCTTCCTAGGGTGGGGGAGCCCAAAATTAGAGGACGTAGGTGAGTGGGGAAAATTTTGAAAGAAAACTCTCAAACAGAGGGCAGTATGTGTATGGAATGAGCTTCCAGAGGAAGTGGTGGAGACAAGTACAATTATAACATTTAAAAAGTATCAGGATGGGTATATGAATAGGAAGGGTTTAGAGAGATATGGGACAAATGCTAGCAATGGAACAAGGTCAGATTGGGATGGCTGGTCAGCATGGATGAGTTGGGCCAAAGGGTCCATTTCTGTGCTATATAGCTCTAAGACTTTATGACTGTTCTCCTTAGACTTTGAGACATGGCCATTTAGTCAAAGTGCATGCAGTGTGTTTGTGTGGTACAGGTATGGGAGTGGCACAGCATGGTGATAGAGCAAGATGGCCACCTCTTTTGACTGATGAATGCTGACAAACTGCCTGACTTTGTGTCTGCATTAAAAGGCAAGGTGAAGCAAGACAGAAGTACTGTGAGGATTTAAGCTCTGGCTAAGGGGACAAAGTATAAAAAGGGCAAGGCAGAGATGCAGTGAGCATCCAACTAGACACAAAGTGAATGAGCGAAAGAGAAGAAGCAAAGAGTCCTGAGATACATTCTGCCCCTATCCATAAATTGGATGCCAGTCCCTACAGGCAAAGTGTCCTGGCAGCCAGTATTAAAATGATAGGTACCAGTGTATTTCAAAGAGCTACATCAAAGAGCAAGACTGTATTGTAAGTGAGTTGGAGATGTGCTATGAGGGTGCAGTGAAGCTAGTTTGTATCCGATGTCACTCCATGGATGGGGAATGCAGGGAATTGCTGTCTGTGATGTGTGTGCTGAGATGTTGGTGAGTGCTGTCCAAGATGGAGACTTGGAGGAGCAAATGGCAAGCTGGAGTCACCAGGGACCCATTCTGTCAGGAATTGTTGCCATCTCGTTTCTACCAACGTGTGGGCGAATATCAAATTGCATATCAATGAGGTAACATTAGTTAATAATGAAATGCTAATGTATGTAAATAAATACAAACAGACCTCCTCACTACTCTCCAGCCAGATTTTCGACTTGCTGTTCAAAACTATACTACAGACTCATCCTATTTTCCCAACTAACTTACCAATGCCCACAACATTCAGGGGCTGGATGGTTCTGACCACAAGCTACCAAATTTAATATGCCATAAATAAAGATGTGATACTTTATTTTTACAACATTGTTTGTTGAATTTTCTAATGAATATATGCACTAAATAGTTAACAGATTCTCTACAGTAGAAAAGAGAGAGATTTAGTACAATTTCAATGTCAATATTAGTTACTTTTCAGATGCATGACACAATGCCAGGGTGCAGTTAATTACAGAGATACTGCTTTATTAACTGAGGGAGCTCTGACACAAGAAGAGCTTTGCTTTCTGGGGATGAGCTACTGAAGAGATGTTGAATTTTCTTGTGCCTGATATTAAATTAGCTAAGAATGTTTCAATAGCTTGTCTGATATGTGACATTAAATTTCATTAAGCTCGTCAGTCATCTTTAACAGTGCGAGTGGGCACTGATGGCGAGTGGGCATTAGCAGCAATTCATCCTGTGGCAAGCTCCCTGTTACCGGAGAAAAACCTGACTGTGAGATTCCCAAAACAAAATTAACTAGGCTGCCCAGGGTTAGGAATGCAGTGATCAGGCAGGTTCTAAACCCCTCTGCCAATTGAGCAAAGCTCATGCTGGCTACAGGAAAATCTAGGCTGCAGTATGCAATTTCATCCAGTGAATATGAAAGATTAACAGATTAGATCTGAATTGTTGGGATACAGTCATGATATTCTGGTTTTGTTGACATTTTTCAATTCCACTGCTTTGAAGGGGAGTTTCCTTTTATTTTAGAAAAAGGAATTATCGGAGCGATTGCATCCTTAGACTGCTTTTTGGAATTTAAATGGAGATTGAAGCTCCTAGACCGTGTTTTACTGTTGGAAATGCAATAGAACAGGTGGCATTGACAGATACTCCCCATCCAGGATCTGAAAACTGTCAAAAGGCACCATACCATTCCTTTTGCATCATGGGCACCATCTAAGAAGGAAGGCAGGAAACATGATGTTGTTATGCTTCCCATTGCATCCTACACCTTCACAGAGAGACCAATATCAGTCATCCTGCCAGGATTTTAACTGGGCCGAACCAAACATAACGAAAACAACTACAACTTGTATTTACATAATAGGTTTAATGTAGAAAAACATCTAAGGCAATTTGATGTGATGGAAGCAGTTAAACAAAATTTGGATTGAAATGTGTTCAGTACATTCAATATTATTTATTAGTCAGTGAAAACAGTCATGTATCACTTTACCAAATCAGTAAAAGCAGTACTTGACCCACAAATTATGGAACCATAGAATGACACAGGACAGAAGCAATCGCCCCATCATCTCCAAAGCCAACCCAAAGACACCCAAATGCCCTTTCTAATCCCATCTTCCAGCACATTGCCCATAGCCTGCAGCTTACAGCACTTAAGGTGCAGATCCAGGGACTTTTTAGAAGAATTAAGGGTCTCTGCTTCCACCAGCAATTCAGGCAGTGAATACCAGACACCCACCACCCTCTGCGTAAAGAAATGATTCTTCAGGTCCCCTCTAACCCTTCTGCCATTTAGCTTGAATCTTTGACCCCTGGTTTTTGAACTGTCTGCCTAGGGAAACAGGTTCCTCCTACCTACCCTTCACAATTTTTTATACCTCAATCATGTCACCCTTCAGCCTTCTTTGTTCCAAGGAAAACAACCCCAACTTCTCTAATCTCATAGCTACAATTCTTCAGCCCTGGCAACATTCTAATAAATCTTCTCTGCACTTTCTCCAGAGCAATTATGTCCTTCCTGTAATTGGTGACCAGGACTGCACATAATTTTCTAGTTGTGGCCTCACCAGTGTCTTATATGGTTTCCTCATTTTTATTCCTACTTCTGTATTCTGTTCCTCTACCAATGAATGGCAGCATTCCAGATGCCACATTTATCAACCATATCCAGCTGTACTGCCACCTTTAGGGACTTGTGCACTTGCATACCAATATCTCTCACTTCATCCACCCATCTCAGTAGATTCCTGTTGATTGTGTATTCCCTTTTATTACTTGACCTCCCTAAATGCATTACCTCACACTTATTGGAGTTGAACTCTATCTGCCACATTCCTGCCCACTCCACCAACCCATCTATATTGTTCGGAGTTTGCAGCTATCTTCTACATGACCAATTTTTGCAATCTGCAAATTTACCAATTCTTCCCTCCACGTTCAAGTCCAAATCATCAACGTATAAAATGAAGAGCAGGGATCCCAACACTGAGCCCTGAGGAACATCACTTGAAATACCTTTCCATTCTCAAGGGCAGCCATCGACTATTACCCTTTGTTTCCTGTCACTAAACCAATTCGACATGTTACACTGTATCTCTTGGGCTTTTACTTTTTTGACCACTCCATTCCTTACTAAAATCCACGTAGACACCATCCACTGCACTACTCTCAATGATCCTCCTTGTCACTTCCTCAAAGAGTTTAATCAAGTTTGTAAGACATGGCTTTCTTTAACAAAGCCATGCTGACTATCCCTGACTAGTCTGTGCCTTTCTCTGTGACAGTTTATTCAATTTTTTGGGATTGATTCTCACAAGCTACCCACAACTGAAGTAAGACTTAACTGGCCTAATTATTTGGCATTTCTTTTGTACCCTTTTTAAACACTGGAACCACATTTGCAGTCCTCCGACACCTCACCCGTGTCCAGTGAATATTGGAAAATAATCCTCAGAGCATCTGTTATTTCCTCCCTGACCTCCTTTAACACCCCAGGGAACAATTCATCTGGCCATAGTGACTTATCTACTTTAAAGCATTCCAACTCCTCTAACAACTCTTTCATTATGATTATTTTGTTCAATACTTTTACTCCTCTTCGACTACTATACGTACATGTTCCCTTTTCCTTTGTGAAAACAGGCAAAGAAAATCATTTAAGATTCTTCCCATCTTCTCTTCACACAAGTCCCCTTCTTCATCTCCGATAGGTCCTATTTTTTCTTGACCATCATTTTGCTCTTTATATTTGGGTAAAAAAATCTCTGGATTTTCCTTCATCTTGCTTCATAATATTTTTACATGCCCTTTTCTTGATTTCCTTATTTCTTTTTTTTTATTTCTTTGATTCCTGTACTTTCTATACTCCTCTAAGCTATCATAAGTTTTCTTTTTCTGTTTAATCTTCCCCTCTATTCTTCCAGACATCCATGGAAGTCTAGGTTGGCAGTACCATTGTTTGTTTTGGAGGGAATATGTCTGCTTTGTGCCCTAAGGATCTCACTTTTTAGTGCCTCTCACTGCTTTATCCTTTAGCAGTCCTGTCCAGTCTTCCTCAGCCAAATCACTTCCCAGTTTGGAAATCTTGCCTTCCACAGTTAAAAACTTTTACTCCTAACTTATCTTTGTCCTGGTCCATAATAATACTAAATCTAACTGAATTGTGGTCACTATTCCCAATATGGTCACTCACTGTTCAGATTATATAGGACATTGGTGAGGTCAAACTGGAGTACTGTGTACAATTCTGGTCCTGCTATAGGAAGGATACAATTAAATGAAAGAGGGTTCAGAAAAGATTTACCAGGAAGTTGCTGTGAATGGAAAGTTTGAGTTATAAAAATAGGCTGGATAGGCTGAGGCATTTTTCACTGGACCATAGGAGGTTGAGTAGTGATCTTTTGTTGGTTTATAAAATCATGAGGAGCATAGATAAGATGAATATCAAGGGTATTTTCCCTAGGGTTGGAGAGTTTAAAACTAGGAGCCATACTCCTAAGGTGAGAGGAGAAAGATTTAGAAAGGACATGAGGGGCAACTTTGTTACACAGAGAGTGGTTTGTGTGTGGAAATAACTGCCAGAGGAAGTGGTGGATGCTGGTAGAGTTACAACATATAAGAGAAATTTGGATGAGTACATGAAAAGAAAGGGTTTGGAAGGATATGGGACAAATGCGGGCAAGTGGGAATAGTTTAACTTGGGAACATGGTAGGTGTGAACTATTTGGACAAAAGGGTCTGTTTCCGTGCTGTCTGACTCCATGGCTCTATGACACTGTCACTTCACCCACTTGCCCATCTTCATTTCCCAATTCTAAATTCAGAATTGTGTCTTCGCTCATTGGGATTATCACATATTGCGCTGACAAAACACATAAAGTGGTTAAATAAAGATTGAACAAATGTTGAATAAAATAAATAATTACTCAAGCAAGCTCCATTTAATATTTGCTGACCACACAATCCTGCTCCATATTCTGTTTTCAAACTTCTAAATTAGTTTTCAATGCTTGTTTATTTACTCTGTCCTTGCTGATGGAAACTATCTAATTGTTTTCTCATATTGTTGCAGAACTTGTGCATTCAATCATTGCTTTAAAAAGGAAATTGGATAAGCAAGTGAAGAGTAAATTGAAATAGCAGTGCTCCCTGGAAAAAGTGGAGAGAGTTGGAATAATAGAGCTGCTCGTTCAGAGAGTTAGTACAGAATACAACAGGCTGAATGTGCTGTTTTACAATGACAGTGTAAAAGGGTCTATTCTCATTTGTGTAGTAGTTTTTAAAGATTGCCTAATGCACACAGGGAATCACAGACAGCAGCTTCTAGATTTCCATCTAGACTCCAGAAATTGCAACAATCTAGACTGGAAGACACACGTGAGCACGTGAACATGAATACATGAAGAAGATTGATTAGTCCTTCCCTTATATAACTATAAGTCACAGCCTGCTATATCTATGACTAACATGTAGAGAACTGTTTATTATTAATGCATGATAAATGGTATTACTTTGAAGAGTAAGCCTAAAGACAGTTCTTAACTTTGCCTTCTCCTCAACCAGAGTGTGAAGACACAGCATCAAACTACATAAGCAATTTCTAAACTTTACAGGAATAGTGTTATTTATCAATACGGCCAATGTTATTGATATCAAAATATATTAAGCATCAAATAATTGTATGAACTAGCTCGCAGAAGGAACTTATATGGATGAATCTAGAACAGTGTTGAGCGATTAGATTAATCAAAAGAGAGTTAAATGTCAGATGTAGTGTCTCAATGAAGAGAATAACTGAATAACTAATGTCTTTTAGGGAAGGAAACTGCCATCCTTACCTAGTCTGGCCTACATGTGACTCCAGACCCACAGTAATGTGGTTGACTCTTAACTGCCCTCTGAGCAATTTGGGATGGGCAATAAATGCTGCCTAGCAGCGACGCCCTCATCTCGTGAATGAATAAGGAAAAATAAACTGACTTGCAGGTTCCTACTTCTGAACTCTGGGTCACCTAGTTGACAAACTATTCAGGCTGTAAGCTGTGTAAACTAATGCCTATGCTTGATTGTCCACTTTACACTATTTCTAAATGTGCTTAATTATTTAGTTAGGTTTTGATTTCTCTAACTCAGAATCTCTGCTGTGCCAAATTTGCTACCACATTGCCAAATATGGAGGAAATCTGCAATCAATGTTTTCCTATAATAGAGCATTGCGATATTATCTGTCTTTTATAAATATTTTTATATAATTTATTTTAAGTTTGGGTTAGTGACATATGCATTTTCTGTGCTTCTGAATTTAATGGCTGACTAGGAAATATTTATGTAGCCATGATGATTTCTTTTAAAATAGTTTGTGAGAGCTACCCTGGCAGCATTAATGAGTTGCTGTTTGCCTTAAAATATTTTGCAACTTAACAAGTTAAACATTGTGATTTAAGATCTGTTAAAACTTTCTATACTTAGGTCTTTTTCATTTTAAGGAAAATCCCCTTAGAGCAATAGACTTTTTTTTAGTTTTACTTTGTTTTGAGCTTTTCTGTGAAGTCTTTATATTGAAATGGTTGTATACAGCCATGCTTCTGAGAACAGGAGAAATATAGTGTCACTAGATTACCTTACAATAAAGAATTAGTGCTAGTCCCAAACCAGATGTGTTGGGATAAAACCCTAAAGAGATTACTTGAGTTGTTGGTTAGTTCGCTGAGCTGACTGGTTTTCATGCAAATGTTTTGGCTCCCTTCTAGATGACATCGTCAGTGCTGTGTAGCCTCCGTTGAAGTGCTGTTGTTCTGTCTTGCTCTGAATTTATATAGTCCGGTCCGTCATGGTGAGCAGTCTTGTTTCCGGTTTCATACGGTAGTGGTATGTAGTTGGGGTCTATTCAGCATGTTTATTAATTGCATCGGTGGTTTAAAACCAGGCCACCAGGAATTCCTGTGTTTGACTTTGTCTCGCTTGTCCTGGTACTGTAACTTTGTCCCAGTTAAATTGATGTCCTTCTATGTCGGAATGTATTGAAATGAGGTAGAGTTGGTCGTGCTGTTTTGCTGTGAGTTGGTGTTCGTTTATCCTGGCGGCGAGTTTCCTGCCCGTCTGTCCTATGTAGTGTTTGTCACAGTTGCTGCATGGTATTTTGTACATTACATTTGTCCTGCTCAATGTGGGTAAGGTGTCTTTCGTCTTTGAGAGTAACTGGTGAAGTGTGGCTGTTGGTTTGTGTGCTATCTTTATTCCAAGAGTCTTGTAGTCAGTTCTGATGTGTTTCTAACATTGGGTAGGGTGGCCAGTGTGTTGGGGCATACAAGTGTCTTCTTGGTGTTGTTTGTTTTCCTGGCATCAGTGGATGAAGCTGTTAGGATAACTGTTGGTTACAAAGACTCTGTAGAGGTGTTCCTCTTTGTTTTTGTGCAGCTCTGGGGTGTTGCAGTGAGTTATCGCTCATTTAAACAGTCTTGACACAGCTCTGTTTGTAGGCACTACGGTGGTTACTGTTGTAATTCAGGACCTGGTCTGTGTGTGTAGTCTTTCTGTGCACACTGGTAAGGAATAAGGAATTCCCCCTTGTCCGTTCGTTCCACCATTACATCTAGAAATGGGAGTTGATTGTTGTTCTCTTTGTCCCTGGCGAACTTGATCCCCATGAATTTGCTGTTAATAAGGTGGTGTGTTTCTTTATTTGAAGGTTACTTGAAGCTGAATACTTTTAAGGCCAGGTGAATGATAACTCCAGGAAGAAGTTATCAGTGTTTCGGTCTAGGAATTAAAGTCACAGTTACCCTAAGCCTATCGAGGTGCTAGGAAAATATTTGTTTCGCCCTGGTGTCAAAACTGTGCAAGATTTGCTTTTAGTACAAGGGATATTTTGTTTTGGAATTCATAAAGAAGTTTTCTTTAATTAATGGTATTATACTTTCATTGTTTGTTTAAAATCTTTGAATTTGTGTTATAAGTAAATAGCATAGTTTATTCTATTGTAGCTTCACTTGGTTGCTAGAATTTTGTTTTATTGTTGGAACAAAATCTGCAACATTGCATTCTTATGTTTCAGTGAGAGGCCACATCGTTAAAACAAAAGCAAAACCACATTTTATCATGCCAGGTTTCAGTCTGGGATCTGACTTGTCCAGTAATAATATCAGTGGGATCATGACAGCATCTTCTCCTCTTCTCTGTCTGAAGCTAAGGCTGACCCACAGTGCCATAATTTCCACCACTAGTGGGACAAGAGGGCTGACCTCAGATCTACACCATTTCGAACAGGGATTGAACCCTGCACTGCTGGTAATAATCTGATCCACACTGGCTGTCAAGCCAAGCAGATCCTGAGGAGAGAAAGTGTATCACATACGTAAGCCTTATAATCTGGAGCAGCTCCACAATGAATAATCAAGGCTCCAGTTTCTTTCCATCATGCAGTTGACCAGAAACATAGAATCCCTACAGTGTGGAAGCAGACCCTTCAGCCCATCAAGTCCACACCAACCCTCTAAAGAACATCCCACCCAGACCCACCACCTAACTTATCCTATCCTATCCCAGTAACACTGCATTTCCCATGGCCTAACTACCTAGTCTACACATATTTAGACTGTGGGAGGAAACTGGAGCACCTGGAGGAAACCCACATAGTCACAGGGAGAATTTGCAAACTCCACACAAACAGTCGCCCAAGGCTAGAATTGAACCCAGGTCCCTGGTGCTGTGAGGCAGCAGTGCTAACCACTGAGCCACCATGATCTTTCCCATATGGCCAATGTCATATTTTGAATGCATTTACAAGTTGATAGTCAGCCTGTTCAATCAGGTTATGAGTGCACCTTCCTTGCCATCAAGTTCTAGCGTGGAACTTAAAAGTGAAGCCTCTGATCCACCACCACAACACAAGACTTCTGCATATAAAGCCGTGTTTAATAACTAACATCAACTCCTATGCTGCTTAATTTGCATGATAATGTAGTCATTATATCGGATATCTGTTTCTGAAGATGAATTATCATTTGCAGAAGCAGAAGGTAATTTCCTAATGATTGGACAGTAAATTAGTATAATTATTATCCAATTTTCTGCTCATTTGGCCTTACTCCCTCCAAATTCTGGACTAACAGGTAAATTGCTGAAATCTCACTCGCAATGGAAGAAATTTTCACATACTGATCAGAGATAGGATCCAAATATTCCCATTAGGAAGATAAGCATCACAGCAGGGTAAAATGGGGATGCATGCCTGGACCATGCTGAAGTCCCAAAATACTAAATTACTTGGGATGTTTAAGCTTCTCATTAACTAACCCTTCAAAAAAGTCTTCAACTCCGAGTTAGAGTCAGAGACCTCTGACAGTTCCAATTCACTTGCCTAAATAATTACCTAAGAAATGTTAAGGGAATTAGAACCTAACTCTTGGGTAACTATGATCGCCACCACAACTCTCTACAGACTTAGCCAAGTCCCACTTTCCCCATGCCTGACACCGTCCCCATTGCCCCCATCATTGACAGACTCAACTCTCATTGAACCCCATTGCCTATCTGCAGGAGAGCAACCCAGATTCTTTCCTTTGGGTTTTTCTATAAATTAAGGTTACAGGATTACTGAGTATATCCTCAAGGTACAGCTTTTGGAATAATCCATTATGAAGAGTGTCAGAATGACAACGGGAACCCTGTACCCCCAATTACCCTGTATTCTGCATTCAAATTCGACCTTCCAAAATGAATCACTTCACAGTTTTCTGGGTTGAATTCCATCTGCCACTTCTTTGCCCAGCTCTGCAGCCTGTCAGGGGGCGGCATGGTGGCTCAGTGGTTAGCACTGCTGCCTCACAGCACCATAGACCCGGGTTCAATTCTGCCCTTGGGCAACTGTCTGTGTGGAGTTTGCACATTCTCCCCATGTCTGCGCGGGCTTCTTCCAGGTGCTCTGGTTTCCTCCCACAGTCCAACGATGTGCAGGTTAGGTGGATTGGCCTTGCTAAATTGCCCATAGTGTTCAGAGATGTGTGGGTTATAGGGGGAATGGGTCTGGGTGAGATGCTCCAAGGGTCAGTGTGGACTTGTTGGGCCGAAGGGCCTGTTTCCACACTCTAGGGATTCTATGATTCTATGAATGTCCCGTTCCAAACTACAACAGCCCTCCATGCTGTCCACAACTCCACCAACATTTGTGTCATCAGCAAACTTACTAACCCACCCTTCCATGTCCTCATCCAAGTCATTTATAAAGATCACAAAGAGCTGAGGTCCCAGGACAGATCCCTGCGGAACACCACTGGTCACTGAACTCCAGGCTGAATACTTTCCATCTACTACCACCCTCTGACTTCTATTGGACAGGCCAGTTTTGTATCCACTCAGGCAAATTTCCCTGAATCCCATGTCTCCTTACTTTCTGAATGAGCCTACCATGTGGAACCTTATCAAATGCCTTGCTAAAATCCATATACACCACATCCACTGCTCTACCTTCATCGATGTGTTTGTCACATCCTCAAAGAATTCAATAAGGCTTGTGAGGCATGATCTGCCCCTCACAAAGCCATGCTGAGTATGTCTAATCAAACTGTGCTTTTCCAAATAATCATAAATACTACCTCTCAGAATCCTCTCCAATAATTTGCCCACCATTGAATTAAGACTGACCGGTCTGTAATTTCCAAAATTATCCCTGTTCCCTTTCTTGAACCAGGGAATGACATTTGCTTGTGTGTTCTAGATTGGGTTTGAGCACTAGAGTGTTGCTAAAGTCACAATCAAAGAACCACGCACTAGCCACCACTGTGCTGCAGGTAAATGGCATTCTCACTCTTAAAAACTAGAGGCCAGCAAGCCAGTCAAAAAGAAACAAGATAAAAGTAAGTAAAATGAAGAATTGCAAATGCTGGAAATCTGAAACAAAAGCAAAAAGAGCTGGAGAAGCACAACAGGTCTGGTAGCATCTATAGAGAAAAAAACAGTTAATGTTTCAAGTCCGGTGATGAAGGGTCATTGGACTCAATATGTTAGCTCTGTTTTTCTCCCTTCAGCTGCTCCCAGACCTGCTGAGTTTCTCCAGTATTTTCTGCTTTGATAGAACTAAAGGAAGCCTGTCTCACTCTGAATGCTGCCAGCCAGCTACCATCCAATGCAAGTATATCCTTCTTCAGATTGGGAGTCCAAAACTACTGACAGTACTCCATTGTCCAAAAGAAACAAAATGATAAAACTTTAATTAAACTGCCAAGCCATGAAGCCTGAAAACAATTCCTCGACCATCAACATTCCACTATCTCCTCTTCATGAATGACCCAGACACCAAACCATATAACTTTTAATTTCTATCTTTTTATTGGACTCACTTCTCATTTCCAGACAATGTTACATAACTATTTCTTCTTGATGTTAGTAACTAATAGACTCACTCTTTTGTTGACTCAAGAAAGCCTGGTTAAATTCATTTAAATCTGAAAGAAATGCATGCATTAGGGAGGGATCCCTTTTCTAAATTAACCTTGTTGTAATCAACTAAGTCAGTGGATGAATAAAAAAGGAGGCCAGTTCATCTCTCCTCACTCAGAAATTTAACAATTTGCAATATTCCATATGGAATAATAATAACTTGTGGACCTTCTCTCAAGAGGGAAACTTATTGTACTTAAATTGTATCCCTAAGGGTTCTAATCTCCCTCACTAGAGGAACATCCTACTGGTATCCATCCTATCAAGTCTGCTCAGGATCTTGTATGTTTCAACAAGATCATCTCTCAAGTTGCTCATCTCTCAATGAGAATAGGCCACTGGCCAGCAGTCTGCCAGCGTCGTGCTGACCTCCAGCCATTTCTGAAATGGTCGGTTCAAGGATGTAGGAACTATTCACTTTCAAATGGTGATTGCCAATGAAAGTAATTGTCTCCCATGTAGAAGACAAAAGGCATTCAAAGTGAAATGATCATTTACATAGACTGAAGGCTCGAGCCAAATTCATGCATTCGATGAAAGATGGGAGACCACAGCATGCAAAGGGAAATGAATTGTTGATAAAGAAATGCATGAATATTGTGAGAAGGTTTTGTATTCTTTGTGCGTTTGACAGTTCACAGAGTTAGCTAGTGACATTTTTTTCCTTAGCACCTCCTTCAGGGTGGCATGGTGGCTCACAGTGCTAGGAACCCAGGCCGGATTCCACACTAGAGTGACTATGCGAGTGGAATTTGCACGTTCTCCCTGTGTCTGTGTGGGTTTCCTCCAGGTGCTTTGGTTTCCTCCCACAGTCCAAAGGTATGCAGGCTAGGTGGTTTGGCCAAAGAAAAAGCAGAGTTACAGGTCTGGGTAGGATGCTCTTTGGAGGGTCACTGTGGACTTAATGGGCTGAATGCCCTGCTTCTGCATTGTAGGGATCCTATGATTCATGTACTTGGAATCAAACTGTGACAGATATTTTTGAAATAGGTTCAACTACAATAAGAATGAGAATAAGAATAAGACTAATCACTATCACAAATACAGCACAGTCTTAATATTCAGACTGTGGATTTAAAATAATTTGCTAGGTTTGAATTGCACTTGCTTTTTATTCATTGCCTTTCCTTGTGTCAGAGTAGAAATATAATTTAGCTAGGAAAGGATTTTGTTTTAACTTGAATATTTTGCTAGCAGCCGTTCTCAGCTCCCGCAAGGTTAATTGGGAGATGTGTCAGCATGTTGCCTATCACCCATATGGTACAAGTAAGTTGATAACAGTTGACCTCACCACCGCTCTCCTTATTTTAGTTTTCTGTTCTCATTACAGATGTTAGAAATGAAAGTAAACATAGTATGATGAGACTGGGAACCTTTTTGAAGCAAAAGTTAAGTCCGGGCAGAATTCTTCAGATTCAGTTGAAAATTGTATAAGACTCCGAGCAAATCCATTATTCCTTGCATGGATGACAGTGCTTGTAGCAAAATATATACAGCACAGAAACAGGCCATTAATCCCAGGTTGTTCATGCTATATTCCATACAAGCCCCCTTGCATCCCAATAACCTTATCAATATGTCCTTCAATTTGTTTTCTTCTCTCATGCTTAGTTAGCTTCGCCTTGAATAGGCTTGTGCTATTTACTTCATTTGCTCTTGTCAATAGCAATTCACATTCTAATCACCCTTTCACTAAGCAACGTTTTCATGGATTACCTACTGGACATATTCAGAGCTTGTGTATTTATGCCTTCTAGTTTAGGTTTTACCCACAAGTTTACACTTCTCTACGTTTACACTATTAAAATTAAAACAGGTACCTTTTCCGTTTTTTTTCTAGCCTAGTGAAGAGAGGAAATCATGTTCATTTTTTTTTCCCAGAAGGGTTGAACCCTCAGTTTCAGTATAATTCTGGTAAATCTGATCTTTCTCTTCTCTATTGTCTCAATCTCCATTCTCTAAATTGGAAAACCAGAACTGTTCACAAAACTAAGTGCAGTCTAAACAAGTCTCTATACCAATTTAACTTAAGTTCTTTACTTTTCAATTCTATTGCTCTAGAAATTTAAAGTGCTTGATTTCCATTTTTAGGGCCTTATTCATCTTTATTGCTACTTTGAGATATTTCTGTATCTCCTTCCCAGATCCCTCTTTTCCTGCATCCTACTTAAAGACTTATTTTCCAAGAAAGACGTGGTTTCTTTATTCTTGCAACCAAAACGCATTACTTTGTACCTATGTATTTTGAGGCTTAGTTTCTGAACACTGCTCACTCTGCATGTTTGTGTGTCAGCTTTGACTTTGTGGTAGCACTTTTTATGCCCTATGTTAACTGAAACTGCAGTATCATATGGTGGGAGTTTTACATTGTCAAAGATACAGGCCACAAGGCTCAGCCTGTGACACATGGTTTCTTGGTGCTAAAAATGCAATTCGTGTTGCCTCAAAATGGTGCCTGTGGTGCATGCACAGACTTCTGGTGCTAGCCATGCCAGATCACATTTTGATGAGGGCATCACTAAACATGTCTAGTTGATTTATGGGATGTAACCTCTGTGTTTCCCTGGGCAAATCTGCTCGCCATTCTAACTTGACATGCATCAACTATCAAAGGAGAGGAAGACCTCATTTCTCTTCTGAATAAGCTCAATTAGCAACTCTCTGCTAATCTTGAAACCTTTCTGGAAACCTTATTTCTTCCAGGCATCTTCCTTCAGCCTCATGCTGTTTCTGCTATGTTTATGCCAAAAATAACACTTCTTCTCTTTGAGCTCCTACAAGCCCTTGGCAACATGAACTAGTGCCTGACTTTCTGCCTCTTAAACAACAAATTGCCTGTAGGAGGATCATTTTGCCACTCGTCTCACTCCTGTAAATTAGACAGAGCGTTTTTGTTTTGCCAAGTTCTCTGGGCAACCATCGCTTTTATTCCACCCACATCCTGCCAATTTTGCCTGTAGGGGACAAAACTCAGCTCCAGTATACTCCTATGTTGCTTAAAGTTCTTTCTGTTGGAGGTGAAAGGTTTCCGAAAAGATTTCCAAATGCAACATCTGCCAAGTGGGCAGTGGACATAAGCAAACCAACTGCTATCACCCACACCAAGATGCTGAAAGCCCCAATCAATTTTGTGATTGGGTATCATTTACATTTCAATTGGTGAGTTGCCCAAAACTAATTGTGATATTTTATAAGCAGCTCGTTGCGTGATAGGTTGAAAAAATCCAGCTGTCCAGAAACTGATCTTGTGGAGCAGTGGTAGTGTCCCCAACTCTGAACCAGCAGACCCAGGTTCAAGTACCATCTATTCCAGAGGTATGTCATAGCATATTGATTAGAAATAAAAGCAAAAACAAACACAGAAAATTGGCAGATTTGTGGAGAGAGGAACAGAGTTAATGTTTCAGAACTGAAAGGAGTTGGTCAATAATGGTTTTATACTTGAGGCAAAGGAAGGGTATGGGGAAACAGATAATATAGAGGCCCATTGCAAAAGACAAAAGGGTTGCTCATTGGAGTGAATGATGAAAAATATTTGCCTTTGGGCCAAGTCCCACCTTTCCTGAAGGTTTGTCTTAACATGTCCTACCACTTCTCAAAGTCAGCTCGCAGTTTTAAAGTTTTAAAATACTAAATTTTAAAACTATTATTTGCAAATTGAATTCCTGGATCACATTGCTGAAGGCCAGGGCAATTCTTATTTTCAAATATTGTATTGACACTTCTAGGATTCCCAATCAGGGGAAGAAAAATCCTTTCCTTGCCTGCCAGGTCATTGCCACACTAAATAATATAACAAGCATGAAACAAAAAGACTAGTGCCAAGAACTGACTGAAATGGAGGGAAAATTGTTATGACATTAGCAGGAGATTAGATGCCTCTGAATGTCCTGCTAACTTGGAACATCATGTGATGCCATAACTTACTTCCCACAAAACCAACCCTTCATTTCCTTGCTGCATAATGTCTTCTGTAATCAAAACTCGACATTTCAAAATGCCACCTTCTGCTGGCACTTACATGTGATATTGACCTTGAAATGGCACACAATTAGAAATATTAGTGTTCTTTGTGTTTGGATGCATTTCACATTTCACGTATCAGTTAAGTTCTTAGATACTTTATTTAAATATATTTTCCACCTGACGTGGTGGCCTCCCAGCCTGGTGTGGCAGTTTCTCGGTGGCCCAGCATGACAGTCTCTTAGCCCCCGTGCTTGTCTTTTGGCAGTTCATAACAGTCTTCGGCCTGGCATGGCCTCAGCGTGGACATTCAGCCTCGAGGTGATTCCAGAACGGTCTTCCAGCCTCAAGAGCCTCGAGGTGAGGCCCGGCACCAACTGGAGGTAGGTTCCAGCATGGCCTGGGTTTGATGGGCTGTTATTCTGAACTTTTTAGTTCTCTATTTTATAATTTATTCCTATGATCTGTAATACTAGACTTTTTATTTCTTTATTTTTCTAATTTTTTTTTCCTTAAGAACTTGTACTGAACAATCTGTACCTAGGTACCTTGTACCTGCGATGGTGCTGTAAGTGGTGACTTGTAAACTTTTCAGTGTACTTATTTGAGTACATGTGACAATTCAATTTTCTCTCAGCTAACCATTTCCCCAACTTCCAAATATTTACTGCTAATTCCTTTTAGTGTACTCACGATGCGAAAGAAATGAATTTGAATGCTTCCTGAATGCAGTGCAACACAGACTACATTAATTCCTCAGATAGACATGTCATAGGTCATGACTTGCCTGACCTGCATTGTGTTCACTGATGGTATCAATAACAAATCTTGCAGGTTAATGCCCTATGGCCCTTTCTGTTTCCAAGGAATTGAAGTCGACATGGTAGTGCTGCTTTGAAAACTGTTCTTTTTCTACCCTGCTAAGCACCTCACACAAGTCATTGGTCACACTCTATCTCACTCCCATTTCTCTTGTAGAAGAAAATTGCACACGACAAAAAGGACATGGGCAGGACCTACAGCCCTATGTTACAAACTCAATGGAGGACATTAACCTCGTTATCAGAGGAAGAAATGCAGAATTAGAGAACATGGCTGGAATGTTCCCATCTGAAATAGTGCAGATAAGAGGCAGGATAGTAAATCTGTGGCCACTGAGCTGTGTGGTTGTAAATCACATCTCTGTTTCTTCCCTCTGCCAGTTTGCACAGTGCATAAAGCACACAGGCATCAACCAAACCTATGTCTATTCACAATCTCACAGAGCCCAGTGTGGTCACAGTAAAATCCCTGATTGAAATCACAATGCTATTTTCATGGAGATGGCCAGGAACTGGAAATCCTCAGAAATCATATCTAGTGAGTTGGATGCTTCAGTGGTTACACAGACAAGATATCAAGCAGGGAAACTGTAAAATTTCATTTGAATTGTTTTGAAAGGAGGTCTCTGCATCTGTCGAAAAGGTACAGAAGCTCATCCAGGGAGGATGGAGAGACAAGGGTGAAGTCATCGGAACCTGAAGGACATTGAGTACAACTGGTATTGTTTGGGCATTGGACGTTGAACAATGCCACCAGCAACATCACCTAGGCAACAGAAATAGGACTGGTCCATCAGATAGCGGGTAACTGAGACACCAGCAGCATGGTCGGTGAGGAAAGCTGCCTGGGTATTAGAAGTGCACAGTGCCAGCACCACAGAGGAGCAAGAGAAACAATGCAGAGTGTAGAATACAACAGAATAGCTGAAGCAACTCTAATGACCACAGATCATAACCCTCAGTCACCCAGCGACATATTGAATTTGTAATTATAGTGTGTTTTTTAGAAAGAAGAGACACAACCAAAAGTTGACTGCAAATACACTTCAGTGGCTGGCTGGAAAGGAAACCTGAATAAGTAAAGAAAGCATCAAAAGCAGCAATTAGACCATGAACACAATGGGAGATAAGAAAGCAGTCTGGGCAAGAGACATGTTCGTGTTCCCCTTTCCAAAGTACACAAGGTCGGTGTAAAAAGCAAACTTTGACCCTGGTTTGTACGTGTTAGTGAGTTGATGTGCTTGTGTGAGTTAGTGGGGGGAGGCTTGAGCTGCTGATGTGTACTAGCTTTTTTTTAAATTATTGTTTTGTTATATATATCTGAGAAGATGCAGTGAAATATGTTTGGTCACCACAACCTGGCATTATTTTGACCGACAAAAAGAATAAAACAAAATTAGTTAAATAAAGTTCATCTTCTGTTCAAACTGGGTCTCTGGCACAGCTCTGCAAGATTTCTGCAAGGTGTTCCGGGCCTCAAGGAGTCCCCACTCGTGGCACTGCCCAGCTGCCACCACCAACAGCCCAGGCTCCAGACCTGCCCTGAGACAGCTGCGAGTCCCTGCACTGGGTACCGCCACCACCAAGAGCCCAGGCTCTGGGCCTACTGCCGCCAGGAGTCCCGATCCATGCCGTCAATGCTGCAGCCGCCGACACCACTCCGGCCTTTCGGTCACAGCTGCCGGTCTTGGGAGCAGTCACCTGAGTGCTGCCCAGGAGAAGGTGAGGGGGAAAGGAAGCATTCTCTGGATGTTCAGGTCTCATTGTATTGGACCAGATCCAGCAGTAGCAATGCTGGTTTATGTTGTTACTTCTTTTTGCATTTAGTCAGTAATAAACTCACCGTTTCATTAACTCAAGAAAACCTGGTTAAATGTGTTCCGTTAATTGAGAAAATGATCCATTGAAGGAGTTCAATTAACCTTGTTGCAACCAAACAAGGGGGAGGGGCAGGTGAATAAAGAAGGGTGCCTCCTCCTCTAGGGGCTTAACAATTTAGGCTGTTCCATCTGGGACTGTGATAAATTTGGGAACTTCACTTGGAGACTATTTATGACACTACCCAGACATGTCAGAAAGGCACTGCTAAAGGAGACTGCACTCTCCATGGTGATGGTTAGAACCATCTGTGTGTCAATGAAGAGCTCACATCTCACTCTACTCACAGCCAGACTCTGCCAGAAGTTGTCCAAGTAATTGTGGCTTTGAATTTCTTCACCTCTGGATCATTTCAGTCTTAACCACTGCCCTCTCTGGCAATTCACAGTCTGCTGTACACAGCTGCCTCACAATGGCCACCGAAACCCTCTTCGCTGAGGCTGGAGACTATATCAAATTCTAATAGAGTAAACACAAAAAGGAATTTCCCAATGATAGGGGAGTCCATAACCAGGAGTCACAGTTTAATGATGTGGGGGAGGTCATTTAGGACTGAAATGAGGAGAAATTTCTTCACCCAGACAATGCAGAATTCTCTGCCACACAAAACCATAAAGCCAAAAAGTTGAATGCTTTCAAGAAGGAGGTGGGTGATTACTGATTTGGATGACCAGCCAAGATCATCTTGAATGGTGGAGCAGGCTTGAAGGACAAAATGGTCTACTCCTGTTCCTATTTTCTCTATTTCTATGACCCAGCTAGTTTGGACTTAAATTGTAGCTTGACCAATGCATTATCTCAGGTGAAGGGGGCTGCCCAGCAGTGCAGGGAGAAGGTCAATGATCTGTGCTCAGTAAGGGTAAGTACCACCATCTTCTCTCTGCTAACTCACACTCATAGGGCCACCACTCACTCTACTCTGCCACCGCATATGCCTCTCAACAAGGCTCGTGGACTGCAACTCTCACTATTGCTGGCATCATATCTACTTAATTGTCCTTACCCATATCATCTTCCTAATCTATGAAACTTTCCTGCCTTCTGCACTTCCTATGCATTCAGTGGGGACATTTTTTACCACCATTATGGTTGTATATCACCAATAACTGCTTTTGCAGTTCCATCATTCTCAATCCTTCACTTCATCTCATTGCAGGAAGCATTGGGGTAGAAAGGGCAGCACGGTGGCTCAGTGGTCAGCACTGCTGCCTCACAGCACCAGGGACCCAGGTTCAATTCCACCCTTGGGCAACTGTCTGTGTGGAGTTTGCACATTCACCCCGTGTCTGTGTGGGTTTCCTCTGAGTGCTCCGGTTTGCTCCCACAGTCTAAAGATTTGCAAGTTAGATGGATTGACTATGGGAAATGTGGGATTAAAGGGATGGGGTGGGTCTTGGTGGGATACTCTTTGGAGGGTTGGTGTGGACTTGACGGGCTGAATGACATGCTCCCACACTGTAGGGATTCTATGATTTCTAAGAGGGCCAAGACTGTTGGGGGTTGGTGGAAATAAGGCTCCTTAGTTCTCTTGAGGAGAAGATGTTCAATCCCTGCATTCATCTCATTCATGAAAAACTGGTCCACTTCCCCCTGACAGGTATCTCCATAACCCCTGGACTGACCTATCTGCTACTAGCACTTGATGGCAGGACTGTCTGTGGCCCAATTCCTGGACTGCAAGAACATGGGTTTCCAGTCTCTAGTAGAACCGAGTGTGTAACTGACTGTAGCTAACCCCTTCTCGTGTGATCAGATGATCCCTTGACTGACTGTAGACTCATTTACCTCACCTCAGTAAGAACCGCTCCCCTTTGACTTTCACACACAGCCATTAGCTTGAAGCTCGTGCAGTGTTCTGGCTGCATGGACTAATAATGTATGCTGCTGGTGTGACTTTGATGTAGCCCGATGCCACACAGTGACATGTCCACCCTCAATCTGACTGATGGATTAACTGCTCCGTGCTCCCTACTGTCACAAGCTGCCTGTAAGTGAGCACTGATGATTCTCTGTGCTAAGACAGCAATGCAAGCCACTCAGATACTGGCAGCTCCTACGTCAATGCTGAAGTCAGTGAGTGTGCACTGAGATAGTCAGGTGAAGCATACAGATACTAGCAGCTTCCAAGTAAGTGGTAAAATGAGTGAGCAGTAAGAAATCATGCCAAAGCAGGTACATGAAATGTATGTGTATCAGTGCATGTGAAATAGCTTGGCAGGAGAATGCAAGTCATTGGTAGTGTGAGTTCCAAAGTAAAGTTTTAAAGCCTGAAGTGACGCCCGAGTTAGACAAAGAAAAAAGATGATGATATGGTGTGTTTGGTGGTTTTCTGATGCCAACTTGTGTGGCCAAAAGGTCGAGATGGATGGTAGACATGGAGCAAGACGTTGTTTTTAAGGAGTAGTTGGATGATGGTCAGGACAAGTGCTTGCCAAGCTAAAGCTGCCCAGTACCCTTAAAGATTACCATGTCTGGAATTCGTGCCATCAACTTTCAAGAAGGGGAGGATTGGAAATTGTCCTTAAATAAGCTGAGTTAGAGCGTGAATGAGTTGTAAATGCATGGAAATAAGGTCGTTACCGTTCAATAGCAAGATTCAGAATTCAACGTTCATGGCTTGAGAGGAAAGATTTTTTAAACATTGAGAATCAAATCTTTAGATTGACATGGTGATTTCCAACTTTTCTCATCATCATTCATGCCACACCAGTGAAGGGAAAAATTTCACCCAGAGTCTTTCCAATTATTTCTGTTGCTTCTCTTACTCTCTACTAGAGTGGACTGATCAAAAAAAATTCCTATTAACCTCTGTAAAATTTTGAAAACAGGCCTCATCAGAGCAAGCATTATCAGCAATTCTGCACCCAAAAAGTAAATATGACTGAACAGTGAGACTTCTATCCATTTTTATCATGATTTAAATAAAACCAGTTGTTAGTTGCTTTCAGAAGTGAAGCAATGTCGTAGAATCCCTACAGTGCCAAAAGAGACCATTCAACCCATTATGTTTCTCACTGATCCCTGAAGAGCATCCCATCCACACCCACCCCATCCCATAACCTCACATGGGGTTTTTAAACCATGACCAACCCACCTAACCTGCACATCTCTGGACTGTGGAAGGAAACTGGAGCACCCGGAGAAAACCCACAAAAGCACAGGGAGAATGTGCAAACTTCACACAGACAGTCACCAAAGGGTGGAATCAAACCTAGGTCCCTGACACTGTGAGGTAGCAGTGCTAACCACTGAGCCACTGTGCCACATTTAAATTCTAAATAATTTCAGCAAGCAGTGATATCAGCACTGAATAGGATGAAGATGATGTTTGAGTCCATCAAAGACTCTCATTTTAATATATAAATTGGACTCTGCTTCTAGCTGGAAGAGCTGACTGTTTAAATGAGGCATGCCTGCAACCGAGCAGCAGCTCAGCGAAATGTTAAATCTCTTTTGTCTGCCTCTCATCACATCTACATTTCCAATAATCCAGAGTCTCCAGGAGTTAACAATCAAACTCCTGGAAATCGCTAAAAGCATCTCAGGAGAAAATCATAGCGGCTTTGAAATGAAATTGTATTCTGCATTATTTTCTTTGAAAAGTTTTGTATATTATTTATTAGAGATCAGATTAAATAATTATTCATTCAGCTCTGCAGAATTACAGCTGTGTTACTATTCAGAAGGAAGCCAATTGGTTCATCATGGCTCATCAGCTCTCCAATGAATGTTATGACTTAGTGCCATTCCCCTGCTTTTTCCCTCTAACCCTGTACATTGTTTCTATTCAAATAATCATTCAATGCCCTCTGAAATGCCCCTGTTGTTTCTGCCTCCACCACACTTCCAGGCACTGCATTGCTTTAAATCTGTGCCCTCCCATCCTCAATTCTTTTATGATTAGGGACGGTTTCTCCTTATTGATTCTATTCATACCAGTCATGTTTTTGAAAGCTTTCATCTGATGTCCTCAGAGCTGTAGTTAATCCAAGGACAATAGTTGCGATAGTTGTGTTTTCGCGTGAACTTGCACTATAGAAAATCATATTTTGGAAAATCACATTATAGGGAAATCGCTTTATCGAAAATCACTATACCTGTACAGCAGAAAGTTCATGTTATCCAAATAGTATCCACTATTCATCAACCGCGTTGCAGCGAATTTATGTTAACAAAACATGCATTGTAGCAGAACTACCTGTATGAGGAAAAGCAAGGGTCACAATGTGGAGCCTTGGAAACTCCAATACAAACTTTCCACCAACCTAAAATATATCCAATGACCTGTTCCCTGTTACTCTGCAAATTTTGTGTCCATGTTGGTACTGTTTCTGTTATTCTATGACCTGTAATGTCTTGCAAGTCATCTGCATGGCACTGTATTGAATGTCTTTTGGAAGCCCATATACGCCACATCAATAGCATTGCCCTCATCAATCCTCTTAGAAAATGCTAGGAAGTTAGTTGAACACAATTTCCCCTTTAGAGATCCATACTAGCTTTTTCTAATCAATCCGAATTTTTCCACCCATTCTATCCAGCATTATATTTCTAGAAGCTTCCCCGACACTCAAGTTGAACTGACTCATCCCTCGTCCCAGGAATAAAATAGCCAGCCAGCATTCAGTGTTTAGCAGCTACCAGAGGGCACAAAATGTCTATGGAACTGTAACCCATCAAGGATCCAACGACTTCAGGAGGAAGGACAGTGGAAATAATGGTGATAAAATAAGGCTGAGCAAAAGACTAAAGACACTTCCATTTTCTCTTTGATTCAAGTATGTCTACTCAGTCAATAAGACTGTGAAATTGGATGGAGTCTTGAGAGTAACTGAAAGGGAAGTTCATCTTCACTATTTGGTGGGCTTTATTGGAGGAGATTTAAAGTCCATTGTAGATTGAAATGAATTAAATAAATTTTTTGAAAGTTCTCTGATGATTGAGAGATCTGTTACATCCAATTATAATCCCAACTGGTGAAAAGAAACATTTATCCCATGTTATGCCACCTCTAAGGCTCACAGTAATTACGGGGATCCAAGCAGTTTCATGTTTGACCAATGTGTGCTGTGTATGTACATGTGCAAATATCTAAAATGGAATATAGCGTTACAGAAAATATGGCAATCAAATGTCATAACAAATGTTAATATTTTTCACAGAAAATGACAAGACATAATGCTGACTTTTATCAGAAATAAATTGCTAAGCTGTTCTGACTTAAAAAGAGTAGCCTGATAGATTTATGTTAGATAAGTAAGATAGATTATGTAAGTAAAAGTAAGATCGATTATGAGAGTAAACTAGCTCAGACTTTAAAAACAGGCAGCAAAAGTTTCTATAAATATGTAAATCGTAAAAGAGTGGCGAAGGTAAACATTGGCCCTTTAGAGGATGAGAAGGCCAATGTAATAACTGGGAATGAAGGAATAGCCGAGACATTAAACAGTTATTTTGTGTCGGTCTTCACAGTGGAAGACACAAATAACATGCCGAAAACTAATGGCAAGAAGGTTATAGCAGGAGAGGACCTAGAAACTGTCATTACCATTAAGGAGGCAGTGCTGGGCAAGCTAATGGGGCTAAAGGTAGACAAGTCTCCTGGCCCTGATGAAATGCATCCCAGGGTACTAAAAGAGGTGATGGGGGAAATAGCAAATGCACTAATAATTATTTACCAAAATTCACTGGACTCTGGGGTGGTTCCCGCAGATTGAAAAACAGCCAAAGTGATGCCACTGTTTAAAAAAGGAAGTAGACAAAAAGCAGGTAACTATAGGCCAGTCAGCTTAACTTCGGTAGTGGGAAAATGCTTGAATCTATCATTAAGGAAGAAATAGCAAGATATCTGGATATAAATTGTCTCATTGGGAATACCCAGCATGGGTTCATGAAGGGTAGGTCATGTTTAATTAATTTGGTGGAATTCTTTGAGGACATTACTTGCATGGTGGACAATGGGGAACCTGTGGATGTGGTGTATCTGGATTTCCAGAAGGCATTTGACAAGGTGCCACACCAAAGGCTGCTACATAAGATAAAGTTGCACGGTATTACAGGTAATGTATTGGCATGAATAGAGGATTGGTTGACCAGTAGAAAGCAAAGAGTAGGGGTAAATGGGTGTTTTTCTGGTTGGCGGTCAGTGGCTAGTGGTGTGCCTCAGGGATCAGTGTTGGGACCGCAATTGTTTACAATTTACAGAGATGATTTGGAGTTGGGGACTAAGTGTGGTGTGTCAAAATTTGCAGATGACACTAAGGTGAGTGGTAGAGCAATGTGTGCAGAAGACACTGAAAGTCTGCAGAGGGATATAGATAGTCTAAGTGAGTGGGCAAAGGTCTGGCAGATGGAGTACAATGTTGATAAGTGTGAGGTCATCCATTTTGGTAGGAATAACAGCAAAATGGACTATGTTTTAAATGGTAAAAAATTGCAGCACGCTGCTGTGCAGAGGGACTTGGGTGTCCTTGTGCATGAATCGCTAAAAGTAGGATTGCAGGTGCAGCAGGTAATTAAAAAGGCAAATGGAATTTTGTCTGCCATTGCTAGAGGGATGGAGTTTAAAAACAGGGAGGCTATGCTGCAGCTGTATAGGGTCCTGGTGAGGCCACAACTGGAGTACTGTGTGCAGTTTTGGTCTCCTTACTTGAGAAGAGATATACTAGCACTGGAGGGGGTGCAGAGGAGATTCACTCGGTTGATTCCAGAGTTGAGAGGGTTGGATTATGAGGAGAGACTGAGTAGACTGGGATTATACTCATTGGAATTCAGAACAATGAGGGGAGATCTTATAGAAACATATAAGATTATGAAGGGAATAGATAAGGTGGAGGCAGGGAGGTTGCTTCCGCTAGCAGGTGAAACTAGGACTAGAGGGCATCGCCTCAAAATAAAGGGAAGCAGATGTAGGACTGAGGTCAGGAGGAACTTCTTCATCCAAAGAGTTATGAATCTGTGGAATTCCCTGCCCAGTGAAGCGATTGAAGCTACCTTGCTGAATGTTTTTAAGGCAAGGCTGGATAAATTTTTGAACAGTAAAGGAATTAAGGGTTATGGTGAGTGGGCGGGTAAGTGGAGCTGAGTCTCAAAAAGAACAGGCATGATCTTATTAAATGGCGGGGCAGGCTTGAGGGGCCAGATGGCCTACTTGTGCTCCTAGTTCTTACGTTCTTATGAACTTATGTTAGGGCAGCTCATTGGTCAGTGGCTAGCATTGCTGCCTCACATCACCAGAGACCCAGGTTTGATTCTACCCTTGGGCTACCATCTGTGTGGAGTCTGCACATTCTCACAGTGTCTGTGCAGATTTCCTCTGGGTCCTCTTCAGGGCTGATATGGATTCAATGGGCCAAATGGCCTGCTCCCACACTTTAGGGAGTAGTTCTGAGGAAGGGTCACCGGACCCGAAACATTAACTCTGATTTTTTCTCCACAGATGCTGCCAGACCTGCTTAGCTTTTCGAGTAAATTCTGTTTTTGTTCCTGATGTACAGCATCCGCAGTTCTTCTGATTTTTTTTTCTTAAATGATGTGTCAGGTTTCTGCATATTTTGTGTATCACCACTCTTAAAGATTGGGAATATTGATTAGTCTTGTACGTATTAAACGAGCACAAAACCATAACAAATAGGAACAGGAGAAGGCCATTCAACCCCTCGAGCCTATTCCACCATTCAATAGGGTCATGACTGATCTGACATTCCTCACATCCACTTTCCTGCTCTTTTCCCGTAACCCTTGATTCCTGACTGATCAAGAATCTGTCTAAACCTGCTTTTAATATACATGAAGACTCTGTCCCCACAGCTCTCTGTGGCAAGGAGTTTTAAAGACTCACAACCATCTGAGAGAAGAAATTCCTCCTCACCTCATTCGTAAATTGGTGCCCCTTTATTCAGAGACTATGCCTTCTGGTCTGAGACTCTCCCAAGAGGGAAAACATCCTCTCAGCATTTACCCTGTCAAGCCCCTTAAGAATTCTAAATGTTTCAATGACATCAGCTCTCATTCTTCCAACCTGTTTAGACTTTGCTCATAAGACCATCCTTCCATACCAGGGATCAGCCTTGTGAGCCTTCTCTGAACTGGTTCCAATTGAAATGGCTTATTTTGACAAAACGTCTCATAACATGAAGGCTCACAAGATATATCCAACCTGAAATTGTGTCAAGTGCTTTGTCAAGCTCTCACAAATGTTAGATATGTTAATATACTGCCTAACATTGGCTGAGAGCCTTTGTAAGCATTTGAGCTCTCCCACATAATGGAGCAGCCTTAGGTCTCAAGTCTGCACTCTATAGGTTTACAAGACATGAATGGCACCTAGTTTGTGGTCACCAAAATAGAGAGAAGTAAGACACTTTGCAAAAACTATTTGGAATCAGAGCAGTACAAATGCTCCTCAGGCTTCACAAGACTTCCAATAATCAGTGCCAACCATCCAACAGTCGAAGTAAGTAACTGTGGCCTTGAATCTTTTTACCACTGGATCCACTCAAGGGTCATCTGTAGACCTCTGCTGCATCTCACAGAGATGTGCATACAGTGGCACTACACTTGTTTCAGGTGCCCTCTGCACCAATGCTGGATGACACATCAGGTTCACAACTAATAGGGCACTGCATGTTCAGAGGGCACTGGATTTTGCCATCATTACCAGATTACTCCCAAGTGCACTGGATAACACTCATATTTCCATCAAGTACCCAGTGACTGGACAGAGCGGTCCACTAAAAGGAAGGCCAACCAATTCCCGAATATACGGCTGGTCTGTGACCACATGAAAGGCATCCTTGTTGTCAGTGCATGGTTTTCCCATTAACTGCCACGTTACTTTCATTCTCCACCTATAATATCTTCTGCAGCTATTCCAGCTGACAAGTCCATGGATGGAGGCTCAGAAATGAGGGCTATCCTTTGAGGATTTAGTTTCTCATCCATTCTACAGGTAACACAAACAGAGGTATATAGCCATTACAGTGAGAGGCATCTGCTCACCAGTTTATTGAATGGTGTTCTGCAACACCTTTGTGCTAGAGTCTCTCAAATGGTTGTGGTCTGTTGTATCCTTCATAATATGGCCCAATAAAGATGAGTGACCCTTGAAGATGCAGATACAGTGGAAGGACAGATCTCATCAGATGAAAGGTGGGAGAAGGGCGCAAGTGAGAATATGGCTTGATAGCTATCACAGACATGTAGTTATAGAGTGACCAAGACGGGGAAGTCAATATTCAAGGGTTTTCAGTGTTCTAGAAGAATAACTAAAAAGGCCAAGGAGGTTGGGTTGCTTTGTTAATAAAGGAAGGTACCAGTGTAATGGTGAGTATGATATAAGTGTAATAGATCATGATGTGGAATCAGTTTTGATAGAAATAGGGAATAGCAAGGGAAAGAAATCATGGAGTCCTCTACATGCCCTGAAGATCTGCCTTGCTGTAGGACAAGGTTTAAACCAGGGAATGCTGGAGGCATGTAAGAAGGGAACTACAATTGTTATTGGGGACTTTAATCTACATATTGACTGGAATAAATCAATTGGGTGAGGGTAACATGAAAGGCAAATTTGTAGAGCACAGCAGAGATTGCTCCTTAGAGCAGTACATTGTAGAACCTACTGGGGAACAAGCAGTTTTTGATCTAGCAACATACAATAAGGTAGGATGAAGAATAAATATCACAGTTAATGATCCTCCAGGGGTAGCAATCACTGCATTGTAGAATTTCAAATTCAATTTTGAGGGAGAACAGATCAAATTTCAGACCAGTGTCCTTAACTAAAGTAAGAACAATTGCAAGGATATGAAGAAAGAGTCGTCTATAGTATGTTGGGAAGACAGACTAAGGGGAAAATCCATGGATGAACAGTGACAGATCTTTAAGCAAATGTGGAGTCATAGAGTTTACAAAGCATGGAATGAGGCCTTTTGACCCATCATGTCTGTGATGGTCATCAAACATCCATCTGATCTAATCCTATTTTCCACTTCTTGGCCCATAGCTTTACACAGTAAGGCATTTCAATTACTTATTTAAGTACTTCTTAAATGCCTTAAGGGTGCCTGCATCTACCAGACTTCCAAATACCTACAATCCTTTCAGTGAAAAATGTTTTTGTCAAATCCTTTTAAACCACTTGCTCTTTATCTTCAAACTGTGCCCTGGTTATTGATCCCTCCACTAAGGGGACAAGTTCCTCCTGATCTACCCAATCTATGCCCCTCAGAACCTTGTATGTCTTAATTAGATCCCCCTCAGCATTCTCTGCTCTAAATCCAGCCTATTTAGTCTCTCTTCATAGCTGCTTTTATATTTATTATAAAATTTATTCCGGTCAATCAGAAGAATGAACTACCTGTAGTTATCAAGTAGATAAAGGTGAATATCCAATCAAAAACTAAATCATACAAGTGGCAAAGACTAATCGTAGGCCAGAAGATTGGTATTTTTAAGGAACCAGCTCTGCATGTCTAAAAAGTTAATAAAGTGGGAGAAAATTGATTATGAAAGTGTTAGGGTGCCCATAGCTGAAGCAGTACAAAATGGCTGAAAGTAGTTCTCAGTTGACATAAAATGGCTGAGGAATATATTTAGTGAAACAGCAGCTTCCACAGTCTGCTGTTTGAAACTAAACTATAAACTAGAGTAATTAGCTGCCTTCATAGAAGTATTATATCCATGGTAACTAGGTTAAGATAACGCACAAAGGATCTTGTGAAATGTAGAAGCAGAAACATTAGCAAAGTTCAAGAGTCATTTAGATAGACACATGACCAGGCAGAGAATAAAGGGATGTGGACCATATGCATACAAATGAGGTTAGTTTGGAATAGCATCATGATCGATAAAGTGGGCCAAATGGCCAGTTCCTGTGCTGTACTGTTCTATGTTATATGTGTACAATGGGCACTGCGGAATAGCAACAGATTTAGCTGCTTGTATAGAGCAGTTAGATAAGGTACAACTTTGAGGAATGAATTGAATTGAATTAGCCTTTATTGTCACATACGCTCAATGGGTATGGTGAAAAGTTTATACATTCCCACTTACAGCACCACTTTGGTACAAAAGCCTCTGTACCAGCCTGGTCAAAAGTCTGCATTCATCGTGGGATGGAAGCGAAGAGTCTCATCACACACTGATCATGCATTTACATGATGTTAAGACCCCCAGGTAATTGGATGAGTAGTTAGATGATAGCCAGCTGAAATGGGCTGAAGAACTGTATTTAAACTGAAGTTCAGTGGAGAAGTCTCTGCACTGTCCAAAGGCTCTCTCACAATGGTGTAAAACAATAAACTCTTTCATTCTTGAAGCGGACCTGTGTGTTGAGTGATTAATTTAGTCACTCCACCCCACTAAAAGTAAATATGCAAGAAATATAAAAACAAACAACAAGACCTTCTATTGGTATATTGATTATGGGAAACAGAAAATGAAAGATAATTTAAATATTTTGCATTGGTCTTCACAATGCAGAACACTATACATATCCCAAAGGTAACAGATAAGCAATGAGGAATTTTCTTGTAACAGACCCTGACATGAGGGAAAAATATTTGACAAGCTAATGGAGCTAAGGGCAAACAGGTCACCAGGATCTGAAGGCCTGCATTCAGGAGTTTTTATAGCAAGTGGCTGCAGAGATAGTGGAGGCATTACAGAACTCACTGGATTCCAGGAGAGTGCTAGAAAATGGGAAAACTACTAATGCAATGCCCCTGTTCAAGAAGCGAGAGAGACAGAAAACAGGAAATTTTGGCTAGGTAGCGTAGCATCTGTCATCAGGAAAATGCTACAGTCCATTATTAAGGAAGAAACAGGGACATATAGAAAAGGGACATATAGAAAAGCCTAACACAGTCAAACAGGGTCAGCATGGTTTTATGAAAGGGAAATTATATTTGCCAAATTTGCTAGACCTCGTTGAGGATATAACAAGCAAAGATGATAAAGGGGAACCAGCAGATGGGGTGCATTTGGATTTTCTGAAGGCAGTCAATAAGGTGCCACACAATAGGTTATTGAGTGAATGAGCAAATCCTGACAGATGGAGTTTAATTCTGTAAGTTTTAGGACATGTACTTTGGTAGGAAGGGTCAGAAGGCAGACTATTTTTAAATGGAGAGAAACTCTATAAAGGTGCAGTGCAGAGGGATCTGAATGTTCTCATGCATGAAATACAAAATATTAGTATGTGTATGCAGCAAGTAATTAAGAAAGCAAGTGGAACTTTGGCCTTTATTGCTTGAGAGTTTGTAGTTTAAAAGTGGGGAAGTCTTGTTACAAATGCACAGAGTGTTGGTGAGGCCACACTTGGAGAACTGTGCGCAGTTTTGGTCCCGATATTTATAAAAGGATATGTTGGCATTGGAGGCTATTGAAAAGAGATTCATTATATTGATTCCTGGGAGGAAGGGGTTGACTTATCAAAAATGGTTAAACAGATTGGGCCTTTAATTCATTAGAATTTAGAAGAATGATGTGTGATATTATTGAAATAAACAAGATTCTGACAGAGCTTGATAGGGTAGATGTTGGAAAGGTGTCTCCATTTGTAGGGCGATGGCCTAGTGGTATTATCGCTGGACTGTTAATCCAGAGACCCGGATAATATTCTGGGGACCAGGGTTCGAATCCTGCCATGGCAGATGGTGGAATTTGAGTTCAATAAAATATCTGGAATTAAGAATCTAATGATGATCATGAATCCATTGTCAATTGTTGGGAAAAACTCATCTGGTTCACTGATATCGTTTAAGGAAGGAAACTGCCATCCTTACGTGGTCTGGCCTATGTCTGACTCCAGACCCACAGCAATGTGGTTGACTCTGGGCAATTAGGGATGGGTAATAAATGCAGCCTAGCTAGCGACACCCTCATCCCGTGAATGAATGAAGAGAAAAAACTAGAGGACATAGTTACAGAATTAGGGACACTCATTTAAAACTGAGGTACAATAGAATTTCTTCTTCCAGAGAGCATTGAATGTCTGGAATTCTCTACCCCAGAGAGTTGTGGGGGCTACATCACTGAAAGTATTTAAAGAGGATGAATATAGAGATTTGAAATATTGGGAAGTTGACGGCGACATTGAGTTAGCACAAAAGAGGAGTTGAAGCCTGGGGCAGAGCAACCATGATTTTATCACATCACGAGACAAGCTTGAGGGGCTGAATGGCCTACTCCTGCTCCTATTTCTTATATTCTTATGTTCTAAACAGATCAAATGGATATTAATAGCCAAATCTGTGCTGATACAGTCAACAATACTCATTAAAAAGATACGTGGAACAATCCCTCTCCCGAAGATACACTGACCCTATCCCCCACCTCTTCCTCCATTATATTGACGACTGTATCGGCGCCACCTCGTGCTCCCATGAGGAGCTCGAACAGTTCATCCGCTTTACTAACACCTTCCACCCCAACCTTAAGTTCACCTGGACCATCTCTAATACCTCTCCCACCTTCCTGGACCTCTCTGTTTCCATCTCTGCAACCACCTGGAAACCGATATCTATTTCAAGCCCACAGACTCCCACAGCTACCTAGAATACACCTCCTCTCACTCACCTTCCTGCAAGAATGCCATCCCCTATTCCCAATTCCTTCGCCTCTGCTGCATCTGCTCCCGAGATGAGATGTTCAACTCCCGGACAGTCCAGATGTCCTCATTTTTCAAGGACCACAATTTCCCCTCCACAGTGGTTGAAAACGCCCTCGACTGTATCTCTCGCATTTCCCGCAACTCATCCCTCACACCCCCTCCCCGCAATAACTTCAAAGACAGAACACCCCTCGTCCTCACGTACCACCCCACCAACCTCCAGATTCAACGCATCATCCCCCGCCACTTCCACCACCTGCAATCTACCAAAGACATTTTTCCCTCCCCATCCTTATCGGCCTTCCATAGGGACCGTTCTCTCTGTGACTCCCTCGTCCGCTCCACACTCCCCTCCAGCCCCACCACCCCTGGCACTTTTCCCTGCAACCGCAGGAAGTGCTACATC
>NC_063332.1:126070913-126071493 GCF_021869965.1 Rhincodon typus | reverse complement strand
CCCCATCCCAGGCCCCAAGAAAACTTTCCACATTAAACAGATGTTCACCTGCACATCTGCTAATGTGGTATACTGTATCTGCTGTTCCTGATGTGGCCTCCTCTACATCGGGGAAACCAAGCAGAGGCTTGGAGACTGCTTTGCGGAACACCTACGCTCGGTTCGTGACAAACGACTGCACCTCCCAGTCGCGAACTATTTCAACTCCCCCTCCCACTCTTTGGAAGACATGTCTATCCTGGGCCTCCTCCAGCACCACAACGATGCCACCCGAAGCCTGCAGGAACAGCACCTCATATTTTGCTTGGGAGCTCTGCAGTCCAATGATCTCAATGTGGACTTCACAAGCTTCAAAATCTCCCCACCCCCAACCTCATCCCAAAACCAGCCCAGCTTGTCCCCGCCTCCTTGACCTGTCCGTCTTTTCTCCCACCTATCCGCTCCTTCCACCTCAAGCCCCAACACCACCTCCTACCTACCAGCCTCATCCCCGCCTCCTTGACCTGTCCATCTTCCCTCAACTGACCAACCCAATCCCAACTCCCTACCTACACTCACCTTTACTGGCTCCATTCCCACC
>NC_063332.1:125930750-126065913 GCF_021869965.1 Rhincodon typus | reverse complement strand
GGCCTGGTTTAAATTAATTGGTTGATATTCAAGCTGGTTGCCTCAACGTCAAAACAAGCTGAGGTTGCCTACCACACAGCCAATTGATACACATGTTTTAATTTCAGAACTGTCTGTGCATCTGCCACTGCTTGCAGACTTTTTTTTTTAACTCTCCCAGCTTAGAAATGCACATCATCTCTTATACTATTCCCCATTAAATGCTTGTAACATAAAACTCTAGTGAAATAGACTGGTGTTCTTGTCCATAAATCTTTCCAAAAATGTTGAAAGGTTGTGATCGGTATACACAACTGTCTCCGATATAAACGTTAAGGCAACATAAACATTAAAATTGTTGTAAAGCCAATACCAATCTCAATAATTCATTTTCAATGGTTGAATATTTTCTCTGATGGATATTGAATTTCTTTAAAAAATAACCGATTGGCGTCTCAATGCCACATTCACCTCCTGTAACAACACAGGCCCAACCCCTACATCTTTACGTTGATGGTAACTTTAAAGGGTTTCAAGAAATTTGGTGTGGCTAAAACTGGTGTGGTGGTTAATGCTGCTTTAAATTTCTCAAATGCCTCTTGACATTGTTCTGTCCACTGAAATTTTGTTCTTCTTTAATAAATCTGTCAGTGGTGCCACCATGCTACTAAAGTTTGATACAAATTTCCTGTAGAATCCGTTTAGTCCCAAAAAGCATAGAACTACCTTCTTCAGGGATGGTCTTAGAAATTCCTCGATGGCCTCCATCTTCACATTCCTTGGTATCATCCTTCCATGTCCGATGTTGTGTCCTAAGAATGTCACTTCTGTCTTCGTGAATTCAGTTTTTGATAAATTTATGACCAGTTTTGCTTTCCATTGTCTTTCAAAGAGCTCTGCCAAATGCACCATGTGACCTTTCCACAAATGGTTAAAGATCACCAAGTCATCTATATTGACAGCACAATTAGTCAATCCTACCACAACTCTGTTCATAAGTCTTTGAAAGGTTGCTGTGTGTTTTTCATTCCAAAGAGCATTATTTTAAATTGATACAGCCCATTTGGTGTTACAAATGCTCTCTCTCAGACAAAGGTATTTGGCAGTACTACGAAGTAAGTCCAACTTTGTGATGTAAGTGACTTGTCCAACTTTTTCCAAACAGTCTTCCAGCCTTTGAATTGGTAATGAGTCTGATTTAGTCATGGTGTTGACTTTCCCATAATCCACACAGAATCATTGAGTACCATCAGGTTTGGGAACCAACATGGTTGGCGAACTCCACTCACTTTTACTTGGCTTGATGATGCCTTCTTGGAGCATCTCTTCCACTTCTTTCTGTACCTGTGCTGCTTTGAGAGGATTAAACCTGTAGGGATGCTGTTTTATTGGAACAGCATTCCCTATATCCACCTTACATACTATAGTATTAGTCCTCCCCATTCTTTTTCTACATATGTTCTCATAGTTCTGCAACAGATCTTCCAATTCAGTTCTTGGTTCCTGAGACAGAAAGCTTATTACCCTATCCCATTCTTTAAGGACATCCTCATTATTCAATTTATTATGATGCACATACAAATCCAAATCATCTGGATTTGATTCCTCACTCTGAGTGGCAGTAACCAGTACCTATTTCTCTGGTTCTCTTTCCCTGTCATTGTGTGCTTTCAGCATATTCACATGACACATCTGATAACATTTTTTCCTATCTGGCATCTTTACTAGACAATTCATCTGACTTAATTTGTTCTCAATCTAATGGGGACAACTAAATTTTGCTTTGACGGGATCTTCTACCACTGGTAACAGCACCAATACTTTATCTCCACGTTCAAACATCTGAATTTTAGATTTCTTATCTGCTTCTTGCTTCCTTATGTGCTGTGCCACCTTCAAATGTTGTCTATCTAATTCACCTACTCTGTTTAATCTTTCTCTCACCTCAGATACATAATCCAACCATGAGATCTCAGAGTTCAGACCTATCAACTTTTCCTTAATTAAGTTTAAAGGTCCTCTTACTTCATGTCTGAATATAATTCAAATGGAGTAAACTGAGTGGATTCATTTGGAGCATCCCAAAATCAAATAATATAAATGCTATACCTTTATCCCAATCGTTTGGGTAATCCTGGCAATAAGCCCTCAGCATTGTCTTTAGGGTCTGGTGCCATCTTTCCAATGTTTCCTGGGATTCAGGAAGGTATGCACTTGATTTAAAGTGCTAGGTGCCTAAACTATCCATGGCCTCATTAAATAATTTGGCAGTAAAATTGGACCCTTGGTCTGATTGAATCTCCCTGGTTAGTCCACAATGGATAAAGAAAGCAAGCAATGACTCCACAATGTTTTTTGCCTTCACATTCTGTAATGGGCTTACCTCCGGAAATCTGGTAGGCACATCCATTTCAGTTAGCAAATACTGGTTCCCGATTTTGGTTTCAGAGAGGAGACCTACACAATCAATAAAAGCCAGCACGCAAGGTTCTTCAAATGTGGGAATTGGCATGAAAGCAGCTGGTTTTATAACTGCCTTTGGCTTTCCTACCATCTGACATGTATGACAGGTATGGCAAAATTCAACCACGTTTTTATGTAATCCAGGCCAATACAAATGCTTCGCATGCCATCCGCAATATTTCCTGTATATATTGTACTGGCAACACAATCTGGTGAACTTCTGCTCATTTCTCTTCTGCACTAACCTGCCAGGGTCTCCATTTCCGCTTTAAGATTTTATCCTTAAGGTAATAATATTCTGGAATACATTCTGATTCCTTTTTCCGAGTAAGCTTTACGATATAAATCTTCTATTGTCTCAACTTTCTTTTGTAACTCAACTAGTCTTTCATGACTACACACCTCTGCCTCATCCTCTACCTGTTTAGGTTTCTCTGCTACCATTTCATCAAACAAGGTATTAGCTAACTGGGCCTCATTTCCTTTGTCTTTCTCTTTGATTTTCCCCTCTAGCTTTAACTATGACTATGGAATCTTGTCACCACACAGTCTGGAAAAATTCCAGGGTATTTTTCTTTTAATGCCTCAATTCCCTGGCTTTTCTTCAGCTTCTCCACTACAAGGGGCATCACTTCCACCTTTGACCCTGCTAGGTCATTTTCAAGAAGAAACTGTATTCCTGGAATAGACACTCGTTCAATCACTCCCACTGTCACTTCCCTAGTCTTGATTGGACTTTCTAGCCTTACCTTACATAGGGGAATGCTAAATCTCTGTCCATTTATTCCACAGATTATCACTCTCTTGGGTAACATTTCAGGAGTGCAAATACTTTAATCTCTTACTATTAGAGATTGACCAGTTCTCGTGTCTCTCAATATTGTAACTTCTTTACCTTCTCCCCCATTCTACCTGAGTAAACCTTACCCACACAGGTGAAGTCTTTGAAGAGATTGGGCACCATCTTACTATCCAGCCTGTGTCTAGGCTGTGCACTCTCCTGCAGCTTCTCAACTTCTCTTGGGATTTACGTCACTACTTCAAATAATCCCATGGTTTAGCCTCTTTTACCACATCCTTTTTCCCAGTGCCTCTCTTAATCCACCAGCACTGTTACTTTGTGTGTCACCCTCTATTACAGTGGAAACACCTGAGGTCTTTCACCTCTTTTCCACCCTCTTGGGTTTCTTTTTTCACATGGAGTAAACAGTTCTCAGTGTGATCTACATTTTGTTTATCATTGAAGGATTTTCCTTTTCCCCAGTTTCTATCCCTCACGGAATGAAATTTCCATCAGAAACTCGATTCCAATTTATGCACTAATGCCTATTCATCCACCATGTCTACAGCTTTTCTTACTTTGGTAACTTTCTGTTCCTCAGCATGAGTTCTTATCATCCCTGGAAGTGCGTTTTTAAACTCCTCCAGCAGAATAATCTCTCTAAGATTTTCATTTTTTTTCTATCTTTAATGCTCTCACCCATCTTTTGAAATTGCTACGTTTAATTCTTTCAAACTCGACATAAGTCTGAACTAGCACCTTCTTTAAATTTCTGAACTGCTGTCTATATGCTTCTGGTACCGATTCGTAGGCACTCAAAATAACCTGTTCCCTACCTCCTCTCTCTTTTCCTTTTTGTCTTTCCTCTGCCTTTAACCATAATTCAAACAGCTCCCTTTCCTGTTCAAGCTGCTTCAACCACAATTGAATTCTAGCCATTTCCAAAGATACCGATGGCCTTTCCAGCAAATTTAAATGTCGAACTATTGCTGTAGTTACCTCTTCTTTCCTCACAGACGAAGACAACCGCAACTCCACCTTGTCTGCCAATTCCAGCAGCTTTTCCTTAATCACCTTTCATAAAACCCACAAAGTCACTTCTTCCACCGCCAGAAAACAATTAGTGACTGAAACAGCCATTACCTCACTTTTGATCTAATCAACCACAAATAATCAAAATTAAACAGATTTTCCACTTCTCACCCAAGTTTTATTTAAAGATCTAGGGCGCTAATCCCCAAGTCTGTTTAAATCTGCTGGGACCTTCAAACCCTGAATCTGTTCAAGTCGGTCCAAGTCCATTCAGATCCGTTCAGATCCTGTACAAGAACCCGCCAGATCCCGGACACAAAACCACAATCTATTATGCAAGGGATGGTTAAACCCCTCTGATAATAAAAACTGAAATACCCAGAGAAGATCACTTGGCCTCATAATCTGCTAATGGAAATGAGAAAAATGGTATAACCTGCCTTTCACCTCCCAATCTGTTATAAAGGAGAGGTTAAATGAAAGAAATCCCTGATACTCACTTTATAATCAACAAGTAACAATTTATTTATCTAACCCTAACAGTGAACAAATCAACAGACCTACCAACAAACCAAACAATTCCCCCTTTGCTACTAACTATTCCTGAACAGAACAGAATTCTAATGGCATGCTGTTCCAGAAAATACAAGCCCTACTTTTATAAACCAATGTAATAAGAAAAATAAATTAAAACTTAAACTGTCAAAACTACAGTCAAGATGCATTTTCTGCAAAGTTCCATGCCTTTTCCACTATTCTTCAGTCAGGAATTCCTTCTTCGCAAATCCTTGCATCAGGAATATTAACTAAGAGTGCCGTGGTACCTTTTAGATGGTGCTTAATCAGAAGGCTTAAAGATTTCTGTAAGAGTCAGAGTTTTACTCTTTCGATGGCAGTTCACTCTCACACTGATTTTCAAAAATCCTCTTCTTATATATCCTTGATGACCTGTCAATTTTCTTATAATTGGATTGGTCCTATGCTGTCAACACATCAGATTTAAATTTAATTGGGTTTTGGTATCTAGGGCCTGGTTTAAATTAATTGGTTGATATTCAAGCTGGTTGCCTCAACATCAAAACAAGCTGAGGTTGCCTACCACACAACCAATTGATACATATGTTTTAGTTTCAGTACTCTTTGTGTATCAGCAGTTGCTTTCAGATATTTTTCTTTTATTCTCCAAGCTTAGAAAAGCACATCATCTCTTAAAGGGACCACACACTCTTCCCCTTATCATTTTTACAAACAAATTCTAACATGCTGCCTTCTAATTCACAAGTACACTCCCCAAATTCACAACACTATTGAGCGAACATTCCAGAAAGGTGTTGGAGTAGAAATGATTTAGGAATAGACAGATACCTGTAAGAAAATGGGCAAACAGTGCCAGGCAAGGCTTACACTACATAATGGGCTACAAAGCAAAGTCGAATAGAATCACAGACAATAATAAAACCCTACCCAATGAGCTCAGTGCATTCTACACCGGCTTTGAACAGAAGGTCAATGAAACAATGTCACCTGTCCAACAGCCTCAGATGCACCCGTACCCATGGCCACCACCACCAATGTTAGATCAGCCTTCTTGAGAGACAACCCACGGAAAGTGACTGGCCTGGATGGAGCTCCTGGCCGTGCGCTCAGATCCCATACAGACCAGCTATGGGGAATATTCACTGACATCTCTAAGTTCTCCTTCCTTCGGTCTAAAGTCCCCACCTGCATATAGAAGTCCACCATCATCCCAATGCCAAAGAAAAATCATGAAGCATGCAATTTGCCTACTGGTGTAACAGGTCCACAGCAGTTACTGTCTCCCTAGCCCTACATGCATCCCTGGAACATCTGGACAACAGTCTCCTACTTATTGACTACAGCTCCACCTTCAACATCATAATTTTAAATAAACTCATCTGCAAACTGCAAGACCTAGGTCTCAGCTCCCCCTTTGTAACTGGATCCTTGACTTCCTGACCCATAGACTGCAATTGTTGGAATAGGTGAGAAGACCTCCTCCGCAATAATTCTCAACACCGATGCCCCACGAGGCTGCATACTCAGCCCCCTACTATACTTCTTACACACTCATGGATATGTGACAAAATTCTGCCCCAACTCCATTTACAAGTTTGCTGATGACACCGCCCTTGTAGGTCTGATTTCAAACAATGATGAGAGTACAGGAAAGAGATTGAGTTCTTAGTGGCATAATGTGAAGACACCAATCTCTCCATTGACATCAGCAAAATGAAGCTGCTGGTCATTAACTTCAGGGAATGGAGTGGAGTGGAGGGCATGCCCTGTCTGCATCAGTGGTGCTTAGGTGGAGATGTTCAAGAGTGTCAAGTTCCTGGGAGTGATGATCAATAACAATCTGTCCTGGTCCATCCACAATGGTCAAAGAAGCACATCAATACCTCAACTTCCTCAGAAGACTAAGAAAATTCAACCTGCCCACAATGATTCTTACCAATTTTTATAGATACACCATAGAAAGTATTCTATCTGGATGTATCACAGCAAGGTGTGGCAATTGCTCTTCTTAAGACCGCAAGAAACTACAGAGAGTTGTGAGCACAGCCCCGTCCATCACACAAAAGCCTTCCACCCATTGACTCCATCTATACTTCCCACTGTTTCAGGAAAGCAACCAACATGATCATAGACCCCTTTCACTCCAGTTGTACTCTCTTCCACTCTCTTCTATTGGGCAGAAGATATAAAGTTTGAATACACATACAAACAGATTGAAGACCAGATACATCCCCGCTGTTATCACACTTTTGAACAGATGTTGATCTCTCTCTCTCTGAACCTGTATTCTGCGCTCTGTCCTGATGCACTTTTGTGTGGTATGATCTGCCTGTAAAGCACACAAAATACTTTTCACTTTATCTTGGCACATGTGAGAACAATAAATCAAATCAAAGTCAAATCAAGAATAAGTGATCCCTGACTGAGTGAATAAAATATTAACCTATGACTAGGAATGTACATCTGTTTCTTATTTTTATATGACTCTAGATTGGCATTTAGATCATTAAAAATGCTTATGTGATGAACTGGTATAAAGATACTGTTTTTACTATAACTTCAGTTATTCTAGCTAGTTTCAGTTCCAAGCTAATTCCAAGCTGTTCCAGTACAGCTACAACATTAGCATCTATCTAATAATGTGGACAATTGCCCAGGTATTTTCTGTACACAAAAGGCAGGACAAATCCAACCCGGCCAATTACTGCCCAACATTTACTCTCGAACATCAGCAAAATGACGGAAGATGTCATCAACAATGCTATCAAATAGCACTTCTTAGCAACAACCTACTCACTGATGTCCAGTTTGTGCTCCACCAGGGTGACTTAGCTCCTGACCTCATTACAGCTTTGGTTCAAACATGGTAAAAACATGAGATCCAGTGATGAGTTGAGAGGGACAGCTTTTGACATCAAGGCTGTATTTGACTGAACATGGCACTCAAGGAGTCCTAGCAAAAATGGAATCAATAGGATTCAAAGGGCAAACTCTGATAGAGTCAAACCTGGCACACAGGAAAATGGTTATGGCTGTCAGAAATCAGTCATCTCAGCTCGGGGACAACTCTGCAGGAGTTTCTCAGGGTAATGTCAAGGTAGAGTACAGCTCCAATGACACTTAAGAGGCTTGGCACCATCCAGGACAAAACAGCCTGCTTGATTGGCATCACATCTGTAAACTGCCACTCCCTCCACCACCGATGCTCAACAGCAGTATACTATCTCAAAGATGCACCACAGAAATTTGCAAAGATCCTTAGTCAGAATTTTCCAAACCCATTACTATTTTCATCTAGAAGGATAAAGGTAGCAGATACATGAACACACCACCACCTGTAGGTTCCCCTCCACACCAATCACAATCCTGACTTGGAAACACATCACCGCCTTTCCTTCACTGTTGCTGGGTCAAAATCCTGAAATTCCCTAAGGGCATTGTGGGTCTGCCTACAGCACATGGACTGCAGTGGTTCAAGCAGGCAGCTCACCACCACCTTCTCAAGGGCAGCTAGGGGTGGGCAATAAATGCTGACCACCCACATCCCATGAGCGAATAAAAAAGAAGTTGAAACAGTTGAACAAGAAGTGGCACAGTGGCTCAGTGGTTAGCACTGCTGCCTCACAGCGCTAGGGACCTGGGCTTGATTCCACCCTCGGGTGACTGTCTGTGTGGAGTTTGCGCATTGTCCTTGGGTCTGCGTGGGTTTCCTCCGGATGCTCTGGTTTACTCCCACAGTCCAACGATGTGCAGGCTAGGTGGATTCGCTGTGCTAAATTGTTAAGGTTAGGTGGGTTAGACAGGGGGAAATGCAGGGGTAGGGAAGTGAGTCGGGGTGGGATGCTCTTTGGAGGGACAGTGTCGACTAGTTGGGCTGAATGGCCTGTTTCAACACTGTAGGGATTCTAAAATCTATGATGCTCTCCCTGCATTCACTTGAACAAACAATCAGTGAGTTCAAAATCAGTGCACTTTGTTGTTCACTATATAATCAGCAATGCTCTTTTGGAAAATAATTTCTGGGAAGGCTTTTTCTTCTTTGTTCATTTTTATCATTCACATCCATTCTTCAGCAGATCAACATCATCCTCTACTTGCTCAGTGTATTTAATGTAGAAATGTGCCACATGGTTTTACAGAAGGATGATATTAAGGAAGAAAGATAAGAGAACAGCTGGAAAGCCACAGTGTGAGCACTAGGACATATCAGAAGGTGGGGAAAGAGATAGTTGGTATGGTGGATTTTAAAGATGGAGAGAGAATTGCAGAGATGGAGGCGTGAGAGAGGAATTCCAGAATGTAGAGCTGAACCTACTGAAGGCCCTGTTACCAAGGGACAGCACAAACTACTGGAGTTTGAGGACTGGAGGGTTTGAGGTGAGGAGGTCATCTGAAAAACTCAAGGATCAACCACCTAGAGGCGAAGTGTTGGTTCACTTTTGGGGTGGCATGGCTCAGTGGTTAACACTGCTGCCTCACAGTGCTAGGGACCTGGGGTTCGATTCTACCCTCGGACATCTGTCTGTGTGGAGCTTGCACATTCTCTCTGTGTCTGCGTGGGTTTCCTTCGGGTGCTCTGGTTTCCTCCCACAGTCCAAAGATGTGCAGTTTAGGTGGTTTGGCCATGCTAAATTGCCTGTAGTGTTCAGGGATGTGTAGAATAGATAGGTTATACGGGAATGGGTCTGGGTGAGATCCTCTGAGAGTCAGTGTGGACTTATTGGACCGAAGGGCCTGTTTCCACACTGTAAGGATTCTATGAAAATATTGAACAGCTAGAGGATGGAATTAGGTCATTGAGGTGTCTGCAGCTAGGAATTGAGGAATTTTAATTTAATGGAACTCCTTTTCAATCTCGCTGCTTATAGGCCATAAATGAGCATAGCTGGGCAGCAAACCATTTTCCAGCCCTTCTCCCATGTATCTCCACAGGATGTACACGAGCAATGTACCACAAAAGTCAGATTCCTTTTTCAGGAAAGTACTTGGTAGCAGATTTAGTGCATCTGGGAAGTGAAAAACTAGGAAAAGTAATGCCGAATTGGAATACTGATGTCATCCTGCCCTCTTCTGCCTTTCATCAATGCCTGGCAACCATTGGGTCCTCATTTAAATATTCAAATAGGGAATTAGGCTCTGTTTTAATCAAGGATCCTGACTTTAGAAACTGCAAGGACTCCGCCCCTGTGCATCATCTTGCCCATCCTATGGCCTGCTCATGTCGTGATTCATTAAAGATCCTTCGCAAAGTCCAACACATCACCATCCAGGTTCCTGACCCACTAATGGCCCTGTCCCTTCAGCACAGACAAAGATCAGCAAATTCTCCCCTTGGTGTCTCACCCCATATTTTCTCCATCCAAAGACTGCAATGTTATTATGTCACCAGCCTCAACCCCTCTTAGCCCACAGGTTATGTTATTGATTCCATTAATCAAGCCTTTGCTACTTTCATTGCTCCCATCCTCCAACATACTTAAATTACAGCTCATCCAAAACTCTGCTTCCTATTTTTATCCCACACTGTCCGACGTTCTTTTCCTCATTGGATTAGACTATCCCCCAGTGTCTTAATGCTTCACATTTAAAATTTGCCTTTGTGTTTAAATGATTTTACTCTTCCCTAACAAAAACCACCCTCAAACCTCTGCATTGTACATTCCCTCCCATTGTCCCACCACTTCTTGCACTCTCTAGCATTCCCTCTTCAGCCTTTCCTCTCTTTTGTTACCTTTCCTCTGTTGCTGGAAGACCATTCATTAAACCTGATTCTTCTAAATCTCTCCTTCAACTTGGCATCTATCTCTCTTGTATCACTGTGGAGTGCGTGTGGCTATTTTTCTATATTAAAGCTGCCAACATAGTGCATTATTTTTGTTGCTGAAGCACAGAAAATAGGCAGCTTTATCTGTTTGTCTGCTTGTGGATCAGATGGCAATCTGCCACCATGAACTGAATGTTCTCCTTTTGATTTATAGTGTTCCACTGAGCCCTGTCTGCCATGGCTCAGAGTTACATTACTTAAGTAATCCTTCAGCCTTCACCTCTGTAATTGTGTTTGCTTTTGACACATCTCAAGGAATCGTGTCAAGAGAGACAGATATTCTCACCATTGCTGGTCTTTCCATCACTCATATATAACTGCACACCCATTCGGACGCTACATGCCAGGAACGGCCCCTCACACTGTTGTATCTGACTATTATCACTCAGGACATGGCCCAAAAAGGCAAGTCAGCTCCTCATATTGTGATGGGTACCACGATGACCACTGCACAGCTCCCACCTAAATTCATTTCCCCGAGCTACTAATTGCTCCTGCCCTCTGCATTTCCTATTCACTTATGGGGAACGCCTCACCTCTCCCTCTGCTGGTGCATCACCATTAATCGTTCTTCGATCCACTTCCATCATCCAACTTTTGTCCAACCCTCCATCATGCTCAATCCATTCTTTTGTCTCATTGCAGGAAATATTGGCCCACAGACAGGCCAGGATCAGTAAGGACTGGCAGATAGAAGGCTCCTCATGTCTTTCAAGGAGAAAATGTTCAACTTATCCAAGCAGGACCATTTACGTAGAGTTGGAGCACCTCAATGACATATTGACACAGTCAGCTTCATTGCGCTGTACTGCGCTGTGCCCTCACTAGTGATAACACATTCCTAATCTGTACATGCATTTAGAATCATGGATTCCCAACAGTGTGGAAAGTGGCCATTTAGCCCATTGAGCCTGCACCAACGTTCCAAAGAGTATCCCACCCAGACCAAGACCCAGCCATAATCGTGCATTTACCATGGTTATTCCAACTAGTGTGCACACTATGGGGTAATTTAGCATGGCCAATACACCCAACCTGCATATCTTTGGACTGTGGGAGCACCTGGTAGAAGCCCATGCAGACACATGGAGAATGTGTAACATCCACACAGATAGTCACCCGAGGCTGGAAACAAACCCGGGTCCCTGGCGCTGTGAGGCAGCAGTGCTAACCACTGAGCCACCATGCTATCTATTCCTCTTACTCAACTAATTTGGTCTCTTCTTTAATGCAGTCACTAGTAGCAGCCATCAAACTTAAGCAAAAGAGGCACCGACTTCAGAAACCCTCATGCCCCATCTCTACTCCTAAGCAGGAAGCCAGGGAGGGGTAGATGAGCAAGGCTTACACCTCAGCTTTCCTCTGTACCCTCTGCTCATCTCAGCTGATTTAGGGGCAGAATCTGGCAAGCATGACACTGGCATATCTCTGCTGCAGCTTTATGAAGAAATGTCCCAGGTCTCTGGCACTTGGAGGACTGCTGGAATAACACATAAAACCCCTCAGAAGCTTCTTCCCAGGACATCCCAGAGGGGCCTGCACCCTCTACATCCTCTCTGCCAGTGATTCCAAAGCTTGCAGAAATCCACAATGAGTTGGGTGAGCTGGCATCAGTGGCCTGGGCCCTTTGGATACAAATGGCCCACAGTATACCCGTCAAAGTCCAACAGGGGCAACTCCTCAAGAACTATACAGTTAAAAGTAGAGCCTTAGATAGTGCTGTAGAACGAAGAGTCCTATGGGTTCAGATCCATAATTCTTTGAAGTATGCATTACATATAGATAGGGTGGTTAAGAAGGCAATGCCTTCATTGCTCAACCTTTGAATGTTGGAGTTGGGATGTTACATTGAGGTTGTACAAGATGTTGGTAAGGCCTCTTCTGGGGTACTCTGTCCAGTTCTGTTCTCCCTGTTATAGGAAGGATATTATTAGGCTGCAGAGGATTTAGAAGAGATTTACCAGGAAGTAGCTGGGAATGGAGGGTTTAAGTTATAAGAAGAGGCTGGATAGGCTGGGACTTTTTTCATTGGATTGTAGGAGGTTAAGAGGTGACCTTTTAAAGGTTTATAAAATAATAAGGCATATAGGTAAGGTGAATGGCAGGTGTCTTTTCCCTAGGGGTCATATTTTTAAGCTGAGTGGAGAAAGATTTAAAAAAGACATGAGGGGCATTTTTTTCACACAGAGTGTGGCTCATGTGTAGAATGAACGTCCAGAGGAAGTGATGAATGCAGATACAGTTACAACATTTAAAAGACATGTAGATAAGTATATGAATAAGGAATGTTTAGAGGGATATGGGCCAAGCGCAGGCAAGTGGGACTAGTTTAGTTTGGGAACATTGTTGGCATGGACAGGTTGGATCGAAGAGTCTGTTTTAGTGTTGTATAGCTCTATGACTCTATGACTACACTTCGATGTAGTGGGAAGGAGAGAAAAAAAACATACAGAGCACATGCTGACATGGTGACACATAATTGTCAATGACTTTGCATTGACAATTTGCAATGACTTTCTAAACATATCCTTGTTTGCGCCCTCAAAATATCTGCTTGACTGTAATTTTCACTGTCGGATGCAGATAAGTCAAAATGGTGAAAGATGCTTCTTCAGACATCCCAAGGATGAATCAAATCGTAATAGTCAAGCATGCAGCTGACTCCTTAGCTACAGGTAGATTCAGACATCACGGATCCTTGAACCATGGTTGATGACTGTAGTCAGGCCACTGCGCTCAGCTCTGTCGGTCCAGCAATGGCAATATCTCAGCGAGTGAGTGGATCCTGTCTCTGGAGACAGCAGGTGGAGATCAGGGAGGCAGCAGCTTCAGCTGCAGTGATGGCATTGCTGCTCAACTTGGAAAGGGTGAACAGTGAGGGAGGTTCCCCAGTATCTGCAGCAGCAGTGTTGTGGACAGGCAGCTGAGGTGTCCCGGAGAGCAAGGTAAGCAAAGGACTCATCAAAGGCTGTTTAACTTTTAACTTCATTCTTTTATTTTTCTACTTTATATTAGGAGGAACTTTAATGTTAACTATTACCTTATCTCTTTATTTTTCTACTTATTCTATGAAGGTAATGCTTAACATTTTTAACTTTGTTTCTTTTACTACTTTGTACATTGGTACCTAAGATGGCACCATGTGTGGGGACATTATACACTTTTCACTATACTCCTGTGCCTCTGTACTTAAGTACATGTGACAATGAAATCTAACATCTAAAACCTAAAAATCTAAATCTTAATGTGAAGATCGCTGAGGCTGAAAGCAGTGTGCAGGGGTTGTGTGAGCATCTGATCTGCACACATCATTCCATACTTACACCAAGCTTGTGAGTGAGAGTACAGAATCACTAATGATTCCCCATGAAGGGAAAGGTTCATGCTATATATCAACCTTTCCACAAAGCGTATCAGAATTCAAGGCTGGGTGTTGTACAATGGGCAACTCTCCCTCATAGCACACCAGTCGGCTAAGATAAGTGGCATAAAGCTTACAGATTCACCACTGTCCGACAGGATGCTCAGGTGACCTTGTAGATTTCAGGGTAACTGATGATGGAAAGGTCAAAGGGAGATTCCTCAGGACCCCACTCAACCTGCTGGAAGTCCTTGCACAGGACTCAGACCTAATATCATGACCTACACGAACAACCTAACCTGAGTCTCATAAGATTTTAGTTCACTCTCCCATGACTTTCTCTCCAACAGTCAGTCAGACATGAAATGTATGGACACTTGAAAGTGAGATCACCCAAAGATACCAAGTGTACACTTAACGGATTACAGACACTTATTGAAAAATGGATTGTATTAAGGATAGTCACATGTCTCTTCCACTAAACAGGGACAGTTTCCCAGATTAAGAACTGCATCTCAAACAATTAAGGGCAGTCCAAACCTAGCTCATTCACCCTAGAAGTGATTTTCAATGAGTTTGCCCTTGGCTTCTTTCACTCATTAATGCACTGCTCAGTCATGCTGTCCTCAATTGGCCTCCTCATCAATACTCCAATCCTCAACTTCATCTTCAGAAGTTCACTGTCATTCTCACCTTTCCTGTCTATCCAGGATCTCCCTTTGTTGGCTCCAGTTGTGAAGGGCACAGAATGCAGTAATATGTGAGCATCCTTTCTGGGATGTACTACAAAGCCCCCAAACTGCAGTCCAGGCATTGAAAACTCATGTAATGGAGTCTAATATGTTCCACTACGGCCACGTTGGAACTATGAGCTGTAGTTTATCTTCCTTCTGCATCAGTCTGGGTTTTTCATAAAAGTTCTATGAGCCATGTTTGGAGGGTTTACTGCTGTTTCCCATCAACCAACCCTGTATGGCCTGAGGATCTTGAAAGGAAACAGGAACTTGTGAGTTCTCTGCATTGTAAGAGAGATGTCAACTCCTGGGATAGCTGGTTCAGACCTCTAGGATTTGGTATTGCTGGTCATAAATAATTGGAACACTGCTGGAATGGCAGTCTTTTCTGTTGATGAACTTTGCAGGTCAGTGATCGAGGGCCCTCAGATCACTGTGAGTGCACATTGCTCTGTACATTGGCAATGCCAGTGACATACCAACCAAACTGCTGGACTCTTGTCATCATAGGGGAAGGATATGAAGAGATGTGACCTGGAAAAAATGACATCAGCTACATCTCAGTCCCATTTGTGGATTGAAGACTGGGAAATGACGTCCAGGTGCCCAATTGCCCCTTGAACAAGGTGATGGCATGAAAAATTCAGAAGACCTGTGACATTGCCAGCCACTGGGATGGGATTAGTACCTGATCCTTCTTCACACAGACCCTGCTGCAGCTAATGACACCACCGTTTGGTGATGGTGACCTGGGACATCGTTTATCAGCACCTCCATCTTTCAGGCAGTTGAAGTTTCATTCATCACTTCCAACTCCTTGTTGAGTCTTCACCTGCTGCTTCTCCCTCTGAAGGCTTTGAGCCAATCACTGCAGGTCACTGCACTTGCTGACACCAGTACAATTACTGTCTCTTTCTAAATTGTCTTCAGATTCAAAGACACAAGGATGAGTGAGATGGTATCCTGGTCTGACCATAGTCCCCTTGATACCACTGAGATTTACTCCACTTTGACATTCATGCATTGGCTGTTTGATTGATGCACACACGGTGCATTTGTCGAGTGAACTGTTGGCTCATTCTGTAGGCGTGACATTGATGTATAGCAACATCTCCACTCCTTGACTGTTCAGTGCTTCCCGCTGTGAAAAGCTGCCTCCCTCTTGCTCTGCACTAAAAAGCAATGCAAACCACAGAGGCTAGCAGCCTCCAACATGCACTATGAAGGCAAGGTAAGAGTCCAAAGATGAATCCTGTACACATGCATGAGATATGTCATGCAAAGAAACTTGACACTACATGCCATGAGGTGCCCCTCAGCTCTAGAGTCAAGTGTTAAATAGCTGACGTGCGTTCAAGTTTGTGCAAAAGCAGGCGTGGTTATGTGGCAAGACTGTGTGGTTTGCCAATGCTGACTCGTGGACAAAGTGCCAAGGAAGATGATGACCATCAAGCAGGCAGGGACATAGTGCTGCAGACACAATTGATTGATAGTTGGGACAATCATTCAGAGAGCTGTAGTCACCATTTTAGTTTTCACATCAGCAATTTGTGTCCTTCAGTTGCTCAGAGGAAAGGATTGTAAGTGATGTAGAAATAAGATGGACTAGGCTAAAAATGAGATGCAAATTTGTGAAAATAAGGCTGTCGCTGCTGAATAATGAGATGTGGAAGCTGCCATTTAAAGACTGAGAGGGTAAGGATCTTATTGCTTGGTGGTGGTATCCCTACCCTGTGCCAGAAGGTTCAGGTTCAAGCCCCACCTACCCTAGGGCTATATCATAACGTTTCTGAGCAGGATGATTAAAAATAACTTTAAAGTATGAGGGGAAAGTCACAGATCATTTTCTTGATGTGGGTGTTCTGATCTTTTTATTCTTGTCGTGTTTTGCCAACTTTCTTGCTAATGTCCATGCCGTCCATGGAGGGAAAACCTCCTCCCTACATTTCCAGCTTTATGGGTTTCAAAACCACTGTATATCTAGAATTGAATTGACATTAGGCATTCCTGCTTTAGTTGTAGTGCACAAAATTTGATTTATCATTGCGATCACTGTTGCATGTAGACTATTAGTCTCAGAATCCGACATAAAAGTTTTGACTTACTCTAATAGACCAGCTTATCCAGCAGAAGCTATTCATTCCAAAGATGTCACTGGTTTTCCTTTAGCTCCACATCAAGATGCCATTTGACAATACTCATTCATCATATTATTCTCAGAATACGAGCTGGACACTTGGTTAGAAGGTGACCCAGTAAAGGACAAATATGCTTTAGGCACACAGTTGCTCCATTTGTCAATATTAGAAGTCATAACTCTTTCATCCCCTCTTTTCAGGAAGCATGCTTTTCTGCTCAACAGTCGTTTATTTTGAGCATGGAAAGATAAATCTAGAATGAATAAAATTACAGGCTCAAAAGTAATAAATTTATCTCTGTTGTTCTAAATTATTCAAAAATAGAATTTGAAATTTTCAAAAGTTTTTTTTTTAGCCAGATAGTCCATCTTTGCAAAGCATTGCTAAAAAATGGCATGGGGAGCATCGACAATGTTAGCTCAACAAGTGCTGAAGTCCTTTGCTCACAAGTTGTTATTTGAACTGGAAAATGAAATGAAGAACTATCAAGGCAGAAAGAAAGAAAAATGGCATTACTTATTCTAACACTTCCATTGTTGATGTCAGAATAGCCTCCTAATGCCTATTAAGTATTGACAGGACTATTTGTCCACCATCAAACTGATTTTTAACACTGCTGTCCTGTTTGGCCAGGAACTGAGTTTCTGATCCACCTCCTCGTCATCACTTGCCTACTTCCACCTTCATAATATCTACTCATGCCTCAACCCACCTGCTGCTGAAAACTGCACTGTTGCTTTTGTTACCTCCAGACCTGACTACTCCCAATGTCTCTAGATTGTCCTCCAAATACTCATTCTTGAATGTAACTCAGCTGTCTGTAGGTTCATTTAGACTCAGTCATGTTCACCAATTACCTCTTTACTTGCCAATCTACATTGGATCCATTGATATGCCAGAATTAAAATTATGTTTACATCCCTCAATGATTTTTGCCTCTGTGTCTGTAACCTCCTTCAGCACTGATCCATACTCCAGGTTTAATATTTGAGACAAAAAGTTTAGCTTTCCGTTGTGAACTGACATTTTAATATTCTCCTTAGTAATAGTAGCCTTTCATTTTAAGTTCATTCATCAGACTTTCCTTCATTATCTCGTCTCTAAATCATAAATTCAAATCTTTAATATGCTACATTGAACTTCCATGTAATATTATCTATTTTGTACTGAATGTTATTACATTTCCGACTAACAACGCAGAGTTATGTGCTTAATTCCCATTGTAGTTAACTATGAAATGGGATTCAATAAATCTGGGAATTCTTTCAAAAGTACCATAAAAATGCCCCCCAAAGCTGCATTACTGTAACATTTCTTCTAGAATTAAACCTCTTTCCTTAGCCAGTCTACAGGTGACTCCAGTCTGGTATTTTGACATTAACATTTTCAAAGCAGTTGGGGATGGGAAGCAAATGTTTCCATGCACATATCATGTACACCCAGCAATCATTTATATGATTAAATGAATGATCAGGAAATTCGTTTTTCATGGTATTTGCCAATCAAAAATACTTTTAAAGAATCAGCTGAGCACTCTAGCATGGTACTGCAGTGTCAATCTCATTTAGATCCTTCTAAAATGGGGTTTGAAGGTATTTTTTTCTGAATCACAGCTGAGTGGTACCAATTGTGACAAGCTGAGAGTTAGATCCAGATTTTGGAACCCAGGTCAGGCAGACAGTTAGAAAATTTCCTAGTTTGGCATGTTTCTCTTGGGAGAAACTCTCTTGTGTGGTGGGATATTCATTTTGAGGGTATGTTGGTGTAGGATGGAGTTAGGCCCTGATCCTGCACTTGTATCAGAGGTGGCCACAGGAGCTGCCATTGACAAGACAGACTGTTTAAAAGCCTCAGGCCTCCATTTCACATTAGTTCCTCTAGTCCAATTTTTCACACTCCAATACCTCCACAAAGCAGCCCCCCGGCAATTCAAGCCAACTCGGAAAAGCCTGTCTTATTTTCCATTTTAATGCCAGAAACCCCAGGGTTGAGTAGCTCCTTATAGACCCAATGCCAATGTAATGCCAATCCAGACCAATGTACCCGCCACTCTTTCCCTTATACCATCCAACCAGTTTGCACAAAATCCACCATGGAAAACCTCAGGAGCCATATGGAGAATATGGCTCAATTGAAATAGTTCTAAATATCTATTCTGACATTTGTTACATCAAACTTTTCTCCCATTCATGATAGCCTATTCAAAATATATATAACCCTCAAGTACTTTATCCCCTATAAATCAAATGTGACTTAACTTTACCTAAGATCAGTTAAATGTTAATTTGACACTTGGCTGCGGCCAGCCGAGAGCTTCCCATAACAGTGCACATACTGAGAAGTTAACAAAAAACCTTCTGAGGGCATACAGGTGGCACAGGTGACCATCATTGCAAATGCAAGTTCACATTCATAAATGTATTGCTATTTTATATTATCATCTGATCAACTATCATTGCAGCTACAAGAATCACGCTTCACAGACTGACAATCCTGAGCACCATCCCATCTTAGGAGTCTGTCTAAAGGAGTGTGCTTTCTTCCTTTATGCCCAGCATAATATAATATCTTCTCATTGTCAAATTTGAGGAGCATCACATTTGGGAAAGCCCTCGAAAAGTAAAAATGTTGACTTTTATTGAACAGCAAAAGTGAGGGAAAAACAAATACAGAAAAGACTGCATTTGATTTTGGGAACAAAAAGGGATCACTTACCTTTTGGGCATCCAACGGATAATCACTGCATCCAACTCACATATCATGGAACTAGGTGTGAATTAATTGCTGTCTGGTTTGTTCTGCTTGACCCTGCAATGCAATGCTGAAGGGGATGCTCTTCCTGCTAATTTTCTCCTTGGAAACACTGCTGCTGCTGTCCCACATTTTCAGTGTCCATCACATCGCCTTTGCCTGCTCCTGTCATGCATAGCCCAGAATGAAAGGATTACATGGCCCTGTTGGGACTGTACGACAAGGACCCCCAACCCCCAGACCAATCCAAGGTTCAGAACCTCATCTTCAGATGGTCTATCATCTGCCTCACCATGGCCCTGGTGGGAGAAAAGCTGCTTTGCATCAATGCTAGGCCTCAGTCAGGAAGTTGCACAATGGAGTCATCACCACGGTTGCAGAAGTTAGACCTTGTCTCCCAGTAGTGGGGCCTTGAAACACAGCAGGAACACAAAGTTCTCAAGGATATAGTTATCATGGCAGCTCCCAGGGTATCTGATGTAGAGTTCCAAACTGTGGTGACACTGATCAAGGATGACTTGTATGTTGATAGCATGGAACTATTGACACTATTATTTCTGTCAGTGAAGTCAACTGTAATAAGATACGGTGCTGTCAATATGATGTGTGTACAATCTATCTCATACTGTACCTGGGGGAGCTCAGCGACATTGGCAAAGCCTACTCCCTGGGCTGCAGCACTGGTAGAATGAAATGAAGTGATGTGATCTGATTCGAATTGAATCGATATTGGTTTGAATACATTAGTATGTCGAAGGTTGGGAGATCTCACACAGGTCCCCAGTGGATCCTTCGAAGCAACTGGTTACATAAAAAAATTAGTGTGACAGTCACCTTGACAGCCACTGGGATGTTTGGTCATCCATTCCTTCAGGTCACAGATCCAGCGGTTTGTATGGTTCTGTGATGGTGTCCCAGGATGTCCACTGCCTGCACCTCGTCGTCCAGATGAAATGACATTGAGAACAATAGACTCTAGGATTCCTGTACTTTTGCTGCATTCTGAGGGAATGTCAGCTGCAACTTCTTTGTGTGCAGTCTGTTTGGTATCCATTGGAGGTTGCTGCTGGCCTCAGCTGGCTAGCACATTTGCTCCACTTACATTTCTCGGGACCCTCATGGCACTGTGGCCACAGAGACAATGAACACAGCTATGGTGATGGATCCAACGAAACTTTGTGGGAAATATCAGAAACAGGGAATATGAGCTGACGGTGGCTCTGTGATTAGCACTGCTGCCTCACAGCATCAGGCACCCAGGTTTGATTCCACCTTCAGGCTGTGTGGAGTTTGCACATTCTCCTCATGTCTGTGTGTGTTTCCTATCAGTGCTCTGGTTTCCTTCTACAGTCCAAAGATAAGCAGGTTAGGTGGATCGGCCATGCTATATTACCCATAGAGTCCAAGGCTGCGCCGGCTAGTTTTATTATCCATAGGAAATGCAGAGTTATAGAGTAGGGAGGTGGGTCTGGATGGGATGATCTTCGGAGGGTCTGTGTGGACTCAATAGGCTAAATGACCTGCTTCCTCACTGTAAGGATTCTATGATAACACACCCAGGTAAAAGTTTGGCGTATGCCTCCATACAGTGGGACACTGAAAAGGAAGCTTGTGGAATGTCTCTTCATGGATCTTTGACATAAGGGCCCTTATTGCGATGTATGCAGCACAAGTCATGCGGAGCAGGGAACTGTAAATGTGTTAGGATTATTGAAATCTTGTCCCCTCCACCATCAGCACAATACCTGAGAAAGGCAGCATTGCATGTGGCATCATGTTGGTGAACATTTACAGTTCAAGGTGAGAGGAAATCAGCTCCTCGCCATTGTGTAGTCTATGAGATTGTGTATTGTCTTTGTGAGTAGTGGCGTAAGTACAAACTTTATTGGTCACCTGTGATTCATTCTCACAGAGATGACAATCTTCAATCTACAATGACCAATGACATGGCGAACATTGCAGGCGACCAGGAATCATATCCTGCATGGGTAGACACTATTGATTTCACATGCAGAGTTCACTGATGACAGATACCTTCATCCTGTACTATGCAAGTGTCTGATTAATGCAATTTCCCCTTGACAGACCTCACATCACTCACAGGTACAGCCAATGCGCTCAGACAGAAAATAACCACTTAGTTTGCCCACTCCAGATGTGTTTGCAGCTATTTTCCATTTCATTTGTGCATTTATGACAAGATGAAGATAGAAGATCACTCCAAGCTCTGGTTCCATAGCTTAGCCATGCCAATTATCAAGCAGCTGACTGACTGTATCCAAGCCCCTGGACTGAGATTGGAAGCTTCCCTTGACTGACAGATGGCAGTAGGCTTTGACTTAATCAAAGACTACTCCCTTAGACTCTGAGACATGGCCATTTGTTTGAAGCACATGCCCTTTTGACTGATCACTGCTGACAAGCTATCTGCTAAATAGCAAGACAACGCAAAGTACAGTAAGACTTCAAGCTCTGAATGAAGCAACAGGGTCCAAAAAGTTAAGCACAGATGCTGTAACATCTAAGTAGGTGCAAATTGAGTAAAGGCTAAGACAACAAGTAAGGCGCCCTGAGGGGCAGTCTGGTCCGATCTGTACTGAGATCATTATAGGTTGTGGAAAGCAACTTAGTGTTAAAAATGGTATAATGATTCAGGTAGTGTCAAAAAATAACTCTTGTACTTGTTAGGGCATATTTTTTCAACTCTCACTGTAATAGAAAACATGTTAACTTTTTAAAGAGTTGTGGATTTAAATAACTTCATAGCTTGACAGTCCTATCAACTTTTTCTGCCTTTCAAGGGCATTTTTGACTTCTCTAAAAGTTTGCCAATCCTACACTGCAGGTTTAGGTTCTTGTTACAATGAAAATGGTGTTTGTTTGAACTCAGCACTGAGTGGAACTCCAGGCCCACGTAAACACCGTGCTTATTTGAGAGGCCAATAAAACTAATCTTTTGCAGTCAAATTATTAATAAATTGAGATTCTAACTTTCAATGTATTAATAACACTAACCAAAATTTTATATTCACACTGAATTTTTCATGAAAAATTTTGATGTGAAAACCTATCAACCTTGCAGCGCTATCAGTGACACAATGTTGAAAGGAGCTGACAGAATAAGTGACAAACATTTTGTGTTGCACAATAAACTAAAAATTGTACTATTTGGTATTAATAACAGATGAATTATCAAATTCAAATAGAATTCATCCATATACTAGTTTAACATGTTGCTTACCTGATTTAAAGCAGGAATGTTAACAAATGTTGAAACACCACATAGAAATTTAAAATAACTGTACTAATGAGATATATTACTTGAAAATAATTTGGTTTCATAATTTTAATGGTTATTCTTCATGTATTTTAAGGATTGGCTGAATGTTCTGTTGCATACAAAATGTGAGCCAACTTTAATTAAAAAGCATAAATTATCTTTATGCAAATATACTAAATTATATATGTTCTGGCATATGAGTGGAATAACTTGTAAAATAAAGTAGAAAGTAACTGAGAATGTTGACTGCTTAAGTGAGAGATTAAATTAATTAATGTAGAACTGTGACTGTAGAGAATAGAAGATTACATATATAAATCAATAATCTGACTTGTATCACAAGGGATTTGGGTGAGAGTAGAAGAGCATTATGTTACAACCTATAACGTCCATGGATTAAGATTGGTTTCAAAATTGTTGCATAATTCCATAACGGAATCATTGTTTTCTTTTGTTCGTAGGGTGTGGATGTCACATCAGGGGGTCATTTAGCTTAATTAGTTGGTTTGAAATACATAATGTCACCAACAGCATGGGTTCAATTCCTGCACTAGTTAAGGTTACCATGATGGTAAAATTATCCAAAAGCTGTATTTTTAATTCACTTGTGGGACATGGGTATCGCTGGCTGGCCAGCATTAATTGCTCGTCCCCAACTGCCCTTGAGTAAGTGGTGGTGAACTCCCCTTCTTGAACCACTGCAGTTTACATTCTTAGGTTGACCCACAATGCCCTTAGGGAGGGAATTCCAGGATTTTGACCCAGCAGCAATGAAGGAACAGTGATATAGTTCCAAGTCAGAATGGTGAATGGCTTGGAGGGGAACTTGCAGATGGTGGTGCTTCTATGTATCTGCTGTCCTTGTCCCTCTTGATAGAAGTGGTCATGGGTTTGGAAGGTGCTGTCCAAGGATCTTTGGTGAATTTCTGTAGGGCATCCTGTAGATAGCACATGCTGCTGCTACTGAGCATCAGAGGTGAAGGGAGTGGATGCTTGTGGATGTGGTGCCAATCAAGTCGGCTGCATTGTCCTGGATGGTGTCAAACTTCTTGAGTGTTGTTGGAGCTGCACCCATCCAGCAAGTGGATTCATCACACTCCTAAGTTGTGCCTTGTAGATAGTGGAAATATTTTGGGAGTCAGGAGGCAAGATACTCGTAGAGATACAGAGTCACGCAGCACAGAAACAGGCCTTTCAATCCAACTCGTCTTTGCCAACCAAGTTTCCCAAACTAAAATAGTCCCATTTGCCTGCATTTGGACCATATCCCTCCAAACCTTTCCTATTCATGTACCTGTCCAAATGTCTTTTAGATGTTGTAACTTTACCTGCAACTACCACTTCCTCTGGCAGCTCATTCCAGACACGAACGACCATTTGTGTGGAAATGTTGCCCTGAGAGTCCCTTTTAAATCTTTCTCCTCTCACCTTAAAATAAGCACTCAAGTTTTGAACTCTCCTACCTTGGAAAAAAAGGCCTTTGCTGTTCACGTTATCCATGCCCCTCATGATTTTATAAACTTCGATAAGGTCATCCCTCAACCCCCTACACTCCAGAGAAGAAAGTCCTATCCTATCCAGTTAATTCCCATTCTTCAAACCTTCCAGTACTGGTAATATCCTTGTGAATCTTTTCTGCATCTTCTCCAATTTAATAATATCCTTCCCATAGCAGTGTGACCAGAAATGTACACCTTATCAATCATTGTCCTCACCCAATTTTTCTGGGTGACTGTTTTGGTACAGGCTACAATTCCTTCTTTCAAAGTGGTGCCCAGTTCTAGGTTGTTATGAGTAAGGCCCTCCATTATTTCCTTTGCATTAATTTCCCTTCTACGCTCATCATTTCTCATCTGTCCCAGCACCAAGATAGAATTTGTCTCATCTTCACCTTCTATACCACGAGCGTCCATATGAAATTTGTCATCGTCTAGGCATTTTCATCACCTCCATTGCAATGCCACTGTGAAACAATTCTCCTCCCAGCTTTCAAAGGGACTATTGCCACCCCAACACTCATTCCACTAATCTGTGGAATCCATACAACATCCTGCTTAATACCTAGATATGAAAGCATAGAAGATGCCTTTCATTTCCTCTCTTCCCATCAGACCATAAAACCAGAGGAAAAAAAAGCAGAAATATGCCATTCAGCCCATCAAGTGTGCTTCTCCATTCACCAGATCATGACTGATTTTATCATTCTCAACTCCACTTTGCTGCCTTTTCCCAAATCCCTTGATTCCCTTAATAGATTAAAAATCTAACTATCTCAGCCCTTGAACATGATCAACGACTCAACCTTTCCAGCACTCTATGGTAAAGAATTCCCAGGATTCACAAACCTCCAGGAGAAGAAGTTTTTCCTCATCTCTTTTCTAACTGCTCCATTTGCTCAAGGTCCCAAATAATCCACACAGAAGAGCAACTTTATTGTACTTCTGAATTTTGAACGCTGTATTTGCTGCTCACAATGCAGTCTGCTCTACACTGGGGAGACCAAATGCAGTTTGGGTAATCACCTTTTACAACCCCTTCATTCAGACATATCTCTAAGCTTTTCATTGCTTTCTGCTTTAATTGTTTGTCCCCTTTCCATCTGACTCCTCTCACCTTCGTCTCTCATTCTGTTCAAATGAATCCTAACATGAACTCAAGGAATAACATCTCATCATTCACTTAAAACCTTCCAGGCTTAACATCTAATTCACCAACTTCAGATTGGTTTTATTCGCGGGATGTGGACATCACTGGCAAAGATAGTATTCATTTCCCTTGTGAAAGTAGTGGTCAGCAACCTTGTTGAATATAAGTAAATGGCTTGCTAGGTCAATATCAAGAGTCATCCACATTACTGTAGATTGGGAAATATGATTCACTGCTCTATTTTTTTCAGACAGCAGCATTTGTTAACGTCTCTCTTACACGTTCTCCAGACCCATTCATTCTTGTTTTACATGTAACAGCATTCTTTTCTTCATTTAATCACATCTTAAATCTACCCTTACATTTATTCCCTTTGTTCTTTCCAGTCCTCTCCCTTTCACTTGATACGGAATTTCTTACAATCCATCATTGATCAACTTGTTTTTGACGAATGGAATTTGACTGCAACATTAAATCTATTTCACTTTTCACAGATGCTGCCATACCTGCTGAATGTTTCTAGGATTTCCTTTTACTTACCAGTTACTTTATTTTTCCTTCTTGTCTTTGTGTAGACTCAGAATGATACAGCATCGAAACTGCCCTTTTGTTCTATAAAAATACTTCCTGTTATTTTCTCTACATGAACATTCAGGTTATGTTTAGAGGCTGTGTGCCCAAAGTAAAAGGGCAGCAGTGTTTAAAAAGTCACAGGGCAAGACCTAACACCCTGTTCTCCATAAAATACACTTGCAGACTTGCCACTGGGCAGCTGATGCCATACACATTGTGAGGTGGCAAACTTATTTAAAATGCAAATTATAAAAACTGTCCTTTTATGATTATACTCTTCACTTGAGAATTGCTCTGGTCGCTATGTGTAATAGCATCATAAGTATAAGCAAGATAATTTCCTTTGAACAGCAGTCCCAACATGTTCCTTCTGAAAGCACTTATAAATTTACTGCAAAGACCAAGGAAATCTTTCATGAATGAATTTACAATGCTGCCACACATCATGACTGGATCAGTTCTTCCTTTACTGTTCTTCCAATTTCAAGTAAATTATGATAGAATTACTTTGTTAAAGAACATTGCAATGGAAGTTAAGTACACAAATGGTGCCTGAAATTGATTTTCACATGGCCAAGTAGAAATAAATAATATATGTCACATACCTTTATGTTAACCGCTTATTTGATTGCTCATGCTCTGCTGTTTCAGCAACATCCAACACCCTGTAGAATTGCTACTGGCTACAAAATATCAGCCTTTCTGAACTGCAAGTGGCAGGTTATAATGATGTCATGTACTTCATAGTTATAGCAGCCAAGAATAGATTAACTATCCATTGTCATTAGAAATAATGAAAATTCTTATAGAAATTTTTTGTTGATAATGTGATTTTGGAAGGCAATTAATTTATGTTTTCTATTAATATATTGAGATACTAATTTCTCCTTTGAAGTGAATTGAATTGCAACCTTTGGAAGAGTTTCAGCTTATCTAAGATGTCAAGCACACTGTCAACCGTTATAACCTGCACAACAACAGTGACCACACTTCATTGACCATGAAGTGCCGTGGGACTTCCAAAGGTCATGAAATACACATCACAAACTCACTCTTTTTCCCATCTCATAAGACCAAAAATATGGACTGTTAGAGAAGCAAAACTGGTGATTTAATTACATTCTGTGTAATTCATAAACACAGAGTTTTCTATCTAGAATTCAGGTGAACAATTAACAGTACAGATTGCATAAAGTCCTGCTGTTTTTGATGCCATTGCAAAAGCCTGCAGGTTTGTACAATTCATGGAATCTCCTAACGGTATTTAATTCACCCTGAAGAAAAGGCCAACTTTGAGAGTGGGGGAGTCTATTCTGGCACACTGTTTTAAAATCAGCGCGAAGGATCACAGACAATTGAATTGCACTAAAAGTAATTTGTCATGGACAAAAGGGAGTGCTGGATTGTATCATATTATGATCCTCTTCAGTCAATAACAGAGGTGATTTTTACTTTTTCTTCCTGCTTTGTTTTTCCCTTTTTTAAATACATCATGGTGTTAGCCCCATCCCCCCAACTGTTCGTGAAGTTGATCCAAAGAGGAACAATTACACCGGTTTCTGCAGCAACAGAGACCACAGGAGCTGTCAACTCTGCTGCAGGCTGCTCTATTGAGGAAGAAGGCTATTGGCCCAAAGCAGCAGAAATCAACCTGTCAGGAACATGGGCATTCTGGTGATGCTGAAGGCCTAGAAGGTCAGCATAGGAAATCTAGACAGCTACACATCTGGAGAAGACACTACTGTTATGGCTCTGAGGGAGAAGCAAGCTATAATCAAGCCCCACTACTCCACAAGCTGTCTCCCAAAAGTGCAAATTAATTAGTAAAATGATCCATTTGTTTGTCCTTAATAATGTTACCCAGAACAAGACATTTTCACCAGGTTTCTTCAATAAACTGAAAGTAACTCATTTATTATAAACAAACTTATTCTCAAAATAAGTGGCAAACCTTAACAACAAAGCTACTTTTCAAAATCAAACTATATTACCATAAACCCAGAGGTAGTAGGAACTGCAGATGCTGGAGAATCTGAGATAACAAGGCTGCTTGGCCTGCAGTGTTCATCCAGCTCTACACCTTGTTATCTCTTTACCATAAACCCAAACATGCACAAATCACATGACAGACAAAACAATATAATTCTGCTGAGATAAATTGCTTTTTTTAATAAAAGTAAAGTGAGAAAACACCTTAATGGGGTCAAGGGTTCAAACTCAAAGGATAGAAAAAGGGAAGACTTTTCTTGATCCAGTCAATTTCTTGTCATTGAGATTAACATGCTGATAGCTATCAAATAAATGAGATCTTCAAATCAGATAAGAAGTCAGTTAGACTTGGATCTTTGAATGGAAGTAATTAAAGCGCTTTCAGAGTTTGAGAGGAAGTTAAGGATACTGATTTCTGGAGCTTTGTCAGGTTACCAGAAGATACTTTACAGAGACATCTGCACAGATTTTCCTGCTATTAGGTTTCCTTTTTTTCAGGAGAAAGATTATTTTTGCTGCCAGCTTCTTGCGGATGTTTTCTTTCAACTCATCCACCTAGGTAGTCATGAAACAGTAAATGCAGTCCAGAGGCTGTTGCTAGATAAGCTTCAGCACAAAGTCTCTTCCACCAGTTTGTTTAGCAATTAAGGTAGTAAAACCTATCATTTGTATATCTCCTTAAAGCTTTGGTTTTGCACATTTTCCACAAGTTAATCAATTTTTTTGTAAAGAGTAGATGAACAACAGGACTCTCCAACTTTTGACTTTTCAATAAATCTTACTGAACACAATGCTGAGAAATCGTATGGTTTATTCCAGAATATCCAAACAGCTCTATATTCAAGTTCTTCATTGTTATTTTTAAGGACTATTTTGTCAACATTAGCCCAAGGGAGGGATTTACAGGCAAGCACTGAAACTACCTGCAACTAAGTGAATGACAATATTGCAATGGATTCTGTGTAACACAGAAGCAGTGATATCAGTATGTGACCTATTTGCTTGAGAGATCAACTCCATACTATATGGGGTCAACCACTGCTGGTGATGTTAAAGGTAATCATCGCCTTCAACTTCTATGCCTTCAGATCTTCTCAGTCGTCTACAGGTGATTTGTGCAGCCTTTTGCAGTTGTTAGACCTGCATTATATTAAAGTGGTAATGGGCAGATTGCTCAGGAGAGTGGAAAACTTCATTTCTATCATCACTAATGACAAAAGCTGGCAAGAGGTATGAAAGGTTCTGGGCTACAGCAGGCTTTCCAAAGATGTAAGGGCCATTGATTGAATACATGGTCATTAAGGCATCTATGTGCCATCCAGGTGCTCTTATTAATAGGGAATGTTTTTACTGTCTGAACATACAGAGATAGCCTGTGAGCCCTGTGAGTGAGCCCTGAAAGTATTTAGAACATAGAACATAGAACAGTACAGCACAGTACAGGCCCTTTGGCCCACGATGTTGTGCCAAACTTTTACCCTAAATCTAATGGCTATCTAACCTCCACCCCATCTTATACTATCATTCATATGCCTATCTAATAGCCACTTAAATGCCTCTAATGAGGCTGACTCCACTACCCTCTCTGGCAATGCATTCCACGCCCATACCACTCTCTGAATAAAGAACCTACCTCTGACATCTCCCCTATATCTACCTCCACTCACTTTAAAACAATGCCCCCTCGTATTAGCTACCTCCACCCGAGGAAAAAGTCTCTGGCTGTCCACTCTATCTATACCTCTGATCATTTTGTACACCTCTATCAAGTCACCTCTCATCCTTCGTCATTCTAGAGAGAAAAGCCCTAGCTCTCTCAACCTTTCCTTGCAAGACCTTCCCTCCATTCCAGGCAACATCCTGTTAAATCTCCTCTGCACCTTTTCCAATGCTTCCACATCTTTCCTGTAATGAGGCGACCAAAACTGGACACAATACTCCAGATGTGGCCAAACGAGGCTTTTGTATAGCTGGAGCATAATTGCACGGCTCTTGAACTCAATCCCTCTATTAATGAAAGCTAACACACCATCTTAACAACTTAACACGCCTTCTTAACAACTCTATCCACCTGGGTGGCAGTTTTCAGGGAACTGTGGATATGAGCCCCAAGATCCCTCTGCTCCTCCACACTGCCAAGAATCTTTCCGTTAACCCTGTATTCTGCTTTCAAGTTTGTCCTTCCAAAATGAATCACCTCACACTTTTCAGGGTTAAACTCCATCTGCCACTTCTCAGCCCAGCTCTGCATGCTATCAATGTCTCTTTGTAACCTAGAACACCCCTCTGCACTATCCACAACTCGACCCAACTTCGTATCGTCTGCAAACTTACTAATCCACCCTTCCACTCTTACATCCAAATCATTTACAAAAATCACAAATAGAAGAGGACCCAGAACAGATCCTTGTGGTACACCACTCGTAACTGAGCACCATGTTGAATATTTTCCATCCACTATCACCCTTTGTCTTCTAAGGGTCAGCCAACTTTGAATCCAATCTGCCACATTTCCCCCTATCCCATGCCTCCTTACCTTCTGCATGACCTTACCATGGGGAACCTTATCAAACACCTTACTTAAATCCATGTATACCACATCCACTGCTCTACCTTCATCCACGTGTTTGGTCACCTCTTCAAAGAATTCAATAAGGTTTGTGAGGCATGATCTACCCCTCACAAATCCATGCTGAGTATCACGAATCAAACTGTGCCTATCCAAGTGATCATAAATCCTATCTCTCAGAGCCCTTTCCAATAATTTGCCCACCACTGAAGTAAGACAAACTGGCCTGTAATTTCCGGGGTTATCCCTATTCCCTTTTTTGAACAAGGGAATGACGTTTGCCACTCTCCAATCTTCTGGCACTATACCCATGGACAGTGAGGATGAAAAGATCATCGACAAAGGCTTTGTGATCTCTTCCCTCGCTTCCCATTGAATCTTTGGATAAACCCCATCAGGCCCAGGGGATTTATCTATCTTCAAGTTCTTCAAAATTCCTAGTACATCTTCCTTACTAACATCCACCTCCTCTAGCCTACCAACCTGTTTCACACTGTCCTCCCCTAAAACTAGGTCCCTCTCAGTTGTGAATACTGAACAAAAGTATTCATTAAGAACCTCTCCTATCTCTTTAGGCTCCTTGCACAAATTCCCTTTACAATCCTTGATCGGCCCTACCCTTACTCTGGTCATTCTCTTCTTCTTCAACTACACGTAAAAAGCCTTCGAGCTTTCCTTGATCCTATCGGCCAAGGTTTTCTCATGCCCCCTTGTAGCTCTCCTAAGCCCTTTCTTCAGCTCTTTCCTGGCTAACTTGTATCCCTCTAGAGCCTTTTCTGTTCCTTGTTTCCTAAACATTATATAAGCATCCTTCTTCCTCTTAACTAGTCGTTCGACCTCTCTCGAGAACCAAGCTCCCTCATTCAACTGCATCTTCCCTGCCTGCTAGGGACAAACATATCGAGCACATGCAGTATGCATTCCTTAAACAATCTCCACATTTCTTTATTTTTCAATACACTGGGAGAAATCACAATGCCGACATCCTCAAGCATGCCCAGATGCCATAGATTTTTGTATCCCTCTGCCTAGCTGGTGGTTGGTGGACAAGTGACGAGGGATACCTGCTGAAGAGTTGGTTTATGATACCCATTAGGGATTTGAAGTATCAGGCAGTGGAGAGGTACAATGCTAGCCATCTCGCAATAAAGAGAATCATAGATTTGCTGAAGATACAGTCCCACTGCTCTGCTGGCACCTGATTCTGTTTCCATGATCATTGTTGTGTGCTGAGCATTGCAGACTGACACTGCAAAGAAGTAAAGATCTTGTGACTGAGGGCATAGAAGTTCACTTTGTTTCCACAGATGATGAGTCCAATAATACCAAATAGGAGGAACAAAGCTCTGATCATGACCATGGTGACCCATAGCAGAAACTGAGTACCAGAGGGATGAGATAAGGCTTTATTATGAGGTAATTCAACTGAAGCCTTACTGCCATCTCATACCAAACAGTACTGAATTGACAAACAATTTGTATCCCAGCACTTGAAATGCACACACTGAAAACATCCCAAAAAGTTTGCCTCTGCAAACGTTTCTTAGAAGGACCTAAGATTTTCATTAGGAAGCTCTGTGACTGTTGGTTCCTATCAGCATAAGTTAGACTTACGATCCACAAGTCATAGCATTCCCTGATGAAAATCAAACTCAATCAGACTGATTGCTGGGATAGTAGGATGATTTGAGCCCAGCTGATGACCCCTTTGGCCAAAGGCCACCAAACATTCTGGAAGGCGTGGGGAAAGGATGGATAAAAACACTTATTTGGATGCTACTCCTCAGCGAACACTCAAGCTGGCACAGAAACAGGAACAGAGTACTGAGTTGGATGATCAGCTATGAACATAGTGAATGGTCGAGCAGGTTTGAAGGGCTGAATGGCCTACTCCTGCTCCTATTTCTATGTTTCTATGTTCCAAAATTAAGGGCCACAAGTATAATACAAATAAAACAAACAAATCATAAATCATTCAGGAGATATCTCTATTTTCTAGGATGGTGACAAAACAGAACATGCTATCACGAGGAGTAGTTTAGACAAATCGCATAGTTCATTTAACAAGAAGTTCAATAAGTATATAAGGAATAAAACAGCAAGTTTAACCCATTATTTCCTTAGACTAGATGCATACATGGGAGATGTACATATCCTAAAATGGCAGACTGCTAGAATCATTATTGCAAGAACAAAGGTCTTATACTATTTTTAAGATAACAAGCTTCCATTCGAAGGGTTATACATTTACTCATGCATATCTCTACCCAACCACGTCCACATAGTTTATAATCCAAGTAGGTACACATGACTATATTATCCAATAATATCATTACATGTTCATATCTTCTAGCAGTTAGTACATCTTCTAAATCTTAGTATGTAATTTGTGATCACAGAAAGCCTATATTGTCTATTTTTCCCCTCAGGCAGATAAGAATAGCTGAACATATTCATTGGATGGATGGGAAGCGCATATGAAAGATAGACACCAGAGTATCTTTGGGGTGATTGATCTGTTCCTGTGCTGTAAAATTCTATGTAATTCCATGTAGCCTTGTTCAGATTACTTAGTCAGATTCTTGCGTTCAGTTTTAGACAATAAACTCTAGGAATTTATAATGGGCTTAGAAGAGGGTCCAGTGCAGATTCACCATAGTCTTTCCAAGATAAAACAGATTAAATTATAAAAAAAGTTTATATGAAGTAATATTATATTTCCTTATGCTTAATGGAGGTGTTTAAAATGATAGAAAGAATTTATTGGGCAACTATAAAACACCTCTTTCCTCTGTTTCAGGGCTTTACAGACCAAAAGGATATGATTGTAAAATTGAATCTGGGTCATTTAGGAGTTCACCAGGAAACAGTTTCAACATACAAGAATGGACTCCGAATTTCCCCTGCAAAAAAGTGTGAATGATGGATCAACTAAAATTTGTGAAGCCTAAGATCAATAGGATTTTGGAAAGTAGGTTTATCAAAACATGTGGAACAAAGATGCTTAAATGTGTTTTAGGTACTAATCAACCACGATTTTGCAAAAATAGTCTTTTTCCTGTTCCTATGTTCATATATCCTGATGATTTTTTAATGGTCAATTACAACAACTGCATTCACAAAGCACCTTTAAAATAATAAAAATGTCCCTAGGGATTTTAAAGAGAATTATCAAAAAAAGTTGACTGTAAGCCATGTCTGGAATTATTAAACCGAATGAACAAATGTCTATTCAAAGAAATAGGTTTTAAAGTTTGTCTTAAAGGAAGAAAGAAATTTAGAGGTGCACAACGATTTAAGGAGCCAATTTCAGAGTTGAGATCTTTGGTCTACATTCATGATGGCAAATGATAGAATTAGAAATGATCAACAAATCAAATTCCACTGACTATGAACTGGAAAATTACTAATGTGAAATTTTTGTTGCATTATGATTTCTTATACATTACTGCTTGTATTGCTGTAAAATGGATTTGACGCTGTTTAAAACTGTTTTTACATAAATTATAACAAAGGAACTGGACTCAGAAGCATGTCCAAGCAAAGAAATAATAATATTCAAAATCCACGGTGTCAAAGGTCTTTTATTATTCCTTGTACACCAAGAAAATGTAATTGTTGACTTTATATCAATGCACACATACAGTACTCTTGAATTATACAACCAGATACATCACTATTTTTTACAATTTCAATCTTATTATGTTCAACTTGATATTTATTATACATAGGCTGTTACATATTAATATAAATTACAATGTGGTATTAGAATGTAAACACTTAGCACATTTGTACAAAATTACTTTGCAAGATGTTAGTTTAAGAAGAAAACAATGCTTCTCTTAAAATGACAGTCATTTCATACAAATTGGTTAAGCATATTTGCATTGTGTTCTGTGCAATTTCTATGTTTAACAGCTATATTTCCCAACTTGAGAAAGGAAATCACTTCTAGTAATGTCAGGATTTGTAAACTTTGTAACTTCCGCTAAGTGTCAACTGAATTTGCTACACCAAATGTGGTAAACTCTGCATTTGAAAAGGTTCTGTATAAGCTAGATGGTATTTCTTCCAAAGTGTTCTCTTTGCTTTATGGTTACATGACAATCTTGTTACGTATTCATTTATTACAGGCTTATTTAAGAGATAAAGAGATCACCTGCAACAGAAATGTCCTCATGTGATCAGCAAATATTAATAAAACACTTAAGAATTACTTTATTCAAGTTCCAAAGAAAAGGCGTATGGTTCATAACATGACACAGCCTCAAGTTTGAAGAGGGTATAAGTGAAGCTAAGGAGCAATTAGGATCAGAGATCTGGTGACACCAAACTTGAGTATAAGTGGAATGGAAGACTGAACAAAGAATGGAATTCCAAAGTTTTGAAGTCCTGGCAAAACAGATTGTTACAGTTGGACGGGACATTGAGCTTTGTTTTTAATATAATGGAGATGTCGGGAGCAACAAGGGAATGTAGAATGGTGTATCTGCAACTTGGAAATGAGAGGGTAATGTTTCAGAATGCACTGGTAGGAACATAAGAGACAAAAAATGGAGTGAACAGAGGGAGCTTAAAAGCTAGGAATAAGACAGCAATTGTCTATTACAGGACAAACTTTTGCTTATATCCTATTCAACATGAAAGAGGCGATGAAAGAACATCCTCATCCAACCCAGTAAAGCAATAGCACTTTTGATATTTTTGGAGTTGGGATAATTATAGAGTTAAGGATTTATTGATGAGGAAAATGTTTGGCACTATAATAGCTGCTCATAAGATACAGGTATGATAATAAGACATTTGTGAAGGAATTTAATACTTATGTAAACTTTGGGGATGTCAGAACAAAATGTTAAAGAAAAATAGTATTTTGGCTTTGATGCACTTCAAATGTTGTTTTAAAGACATTAAAATGACAGCTAGTTTTAATATAAACTGAGGAATTACCACACATAACTTTTTTCATAAGGGTATCTATAATTTAAAATAAATATTGTGCATCATTTTGTGATGCTTTTGTTGTTAGGAACAAAACCTTGACTTCTTCCTCTATCTTGGGAGAAGATTTAAAAGAGAACTTTGTATATCTCTGAACAGAATTGTACTAAAAATTATTTGAAGATGGAACTGAGTTGCTAAAAGAAGTTCATGTTCTTTGTTATTTTATATATTCATTATATCATTAAATATGTGCTTTCATTTTCTTCTCGATTGAGAAGCAACCAGAACTTTTACAAGAGATTTTCAATATAGAGTGAAGAATCTAACCCTGTGCTGTAGTTGTTTTACTAACACAAGAAAATCTTACTATTATGGGGAAAGAATGGCACTATTTTGATAGCTCTACCAATGAGCTAGCATTGGCACAGTGGACTGAATGGCATCTTTCAGTAATGCATCATTCTATGACAACTTCTTTTTCTTGTAAAACTGCCCTATTGGGGAAGTATAATGTTATTCATAATACTGAATTTTAAGAATGAACAGGTACCCATCAATGTTATTCCCAACAATCATGTAAAACAGTGCTCCAAAAGCTCAGATAAAGAAGATTTGCAAAGTACCCAACTCCTTCCAAATAAGGAGTATTTGGCACATTCTCAACAGACTTCTGCTCATTAATTTTAACGAGCGCAAAATTGAGCTGGGAACACATAACGTTTAATATTTTCTCTTGGAATGTGGCTACGGTGCAAACTAGGTGTATATAATTACATTTTTTTTTCTTATCACCCTCAAGTGTATGGATGCTTGGATGGACCAGTTCACACAGGCAGCAAGTAGCCGTGACTTATTGCCCTTGGATAGTATGTGCTTGACAGAGTGGGATTAAATCCCAGATCTGCACTGCGTTAGACTGGCAAAATAGACGGTACAATTGGACTCAACGCCCTTGATCTTCTGCTCCCTCCCCCATTTTCTTTGCAATGTTTCTTGCTGGAAAATGTTTGTGAGAACATGGGATGAGTGCGAGTGAGCTAACCTTCCTCATGCCCATTGATTAAAGTATGAACGTTCACCCTCTGGCCTCGCTCATGCACAATAGGCACTTGGGCAAGGTACTGGAAGGTTACTACTACTTGAGGAGGAACCGGAAAAAAATACAAGAGGCGCGTTTCATCATCATTCAAATTACATCCGATTTGGTGTAGGAAAACTTTATTTACATAAATTAAAATAAATTAACGAACTGCTGTCAAATCATGAAAAAATATTGTTACATCTGATTGCTATCTTGCAGTCATTAAAATATTCAACAGATCTGATCACGCCACCATTCCCAAATGTACATGACCTGGAAATCTGACCATCAAAGGAGTTCATCGGGTTTCTTTATCTTGAGGAAGAAGGAAACTGAGTCTGGGCTACTTGTCCCAGAGGACAGTCTTTGGAAGTCTTGGATCCATCATGATGAGGGGGTCGAGTAAAGCAAGACAGTTTCCCGGATATCAATTACCCAGGCGCCAACTGACACAAAAATTCCCCGCAATTGCAAAAGATCTTGTCAACTGAACGGGACAGGTTGTGAAAAGCTATTTACACTCTACTTTCTCCCAGTACGGAAACATCTGTCTCGTTTACATTTATTTTGGGAGGTTTAATGATGGTTTGTCAATGTTCTGCCTACGGACGGCAGTCCCGCTTGTCACTTCAATCGATGGACTTTGCCCTGTCCTTTAGTGGGGAAAGGGCCCCACATCCGAGTGGACTTAATCTGCTGTGACTCCCAATCCAAACTGATCGATAGATAGATCCCAGTGGATTTTGCGGCGGTCAGTGCACGCCGTTCGGGGTGAAGGGTGTGATTTTGCAGAAGGTCAGGCCCAGCTCGGCCGCAGAGTCGCTGGCCAGCTCCTCCTCCTCGTCGTCCTCGTCCGCGGCGGCGGAGATCTGCGACATGCTGTCGAAGGCCGCGGGCGCCCGCTGCACCGCGTTGGGGATCATGTCGGCGCAGGCGACCTCCCGCTGCAGCGCCGTCTCCTGGTGGTAGGAGACCAGCTCGTTGCTGATGTTGGCGCTGTGCACGCGGCCGGCGGTTGGCGCGCAGCACACGCGCGTGCAGCCCAGCAGGCCCGAGAAGGCCTGGCGGAACTCGGCGTTGAAGGCATACACCACCGGGTTGAGGGCCGAGTTGGCCCAGCCGAACCAGACGAAGACGTCGAAGGTGGTCTCGCTGACGCACGGCGGGGAGGGCGAGCGGCGGTCGCAGAACGGCACCAGGCAGTTGAGGACGAAGAAAGGCAGCCAGCAGCAGACGAAGACGCCCATGATGACCGACAGCGTCTTGAGCACCTTGGTCTCCTTGTAGAAGGAGCTGCGCAGCGAGCGGTGCTGCTCCTGGCGGCAGCTGCGGGCGTGCTGAGCCGCCCTCTCGAGGGCCGCGATGCGGCGGATCTGGACGCGGGCGATGCGGTAGATGCGGCCGTAGGTGACCAGCATGATGGCCACCGGGATGTAGAAGCTGATGAGCGACGACGAGATGGCGTACGCCCGGTTCAGGCTGGAGTCACAGTTAGCGGGCGGACGCTGCCCGCGGGGGGGTGGTCTCGGGGCGCTGCTGCTGCGGGCGGCCGGGGCCGTGTGCCAGTCAAGCTGCACGGGCACGAAGGAGACGAGCACGGCGAGCGCCCAGGTCAGTCCGACCACCAGCAGTGCCAGGCGGCGGCTCATGCGGCGCTCGTACCGGAACGGGCTGGCGATCGCCCAGTAGCGGTCCACGCTGATGACGCACAGGTTGAGGATGGACGCGGTCGAGCACATGATGTCGAACGCCAGCCAGACTTTGCAGAAGGGGCCGAACGGCCAGCCGGACGCCACCTCGGCCGCCGCTTTCCATGGCATGACCAGCACGGCGAGCAGCAGGTCGGAGAGCGCCAGTGACACGATGAACAAGTTGGTGACTTTGGCGCGGAGGTTATGGTAGCGCAGCACGGCCACGCACACCAGCGCGTTACCCAGGAGCGTGAAGAGGATGAGGGCGGACAGCAAGGCGCCGGTCAAAACACGGCCGGCCAGCACCTTGTCTCCTCCCGGTTCCTTCCACAGGCTCCCGTTTCTCATGCTTGCCCTCGGTTCACCACACCCCCCCCTTCCTTTACCCGGTTTCCTGTTCTTCCACTTGCTCCTTTTCCTGCCTTCTACCCTTTTCGCACCTTTTCTCCACTCCCTCCCTTTTCTTGCTTCCTCCCTCCCTGGTGCCCCCACTCCCTCCCTTTTCCCCACTCCCGCCCTTCTCCCCACTCCCGCCCTTCTCCCCACTCCTTCCCTATTTCCCCTTCCTTCTTTTTCCCCCCAATTCCTCCCTTTTCCCGCCTCCACTGGAAAGCTCGTCGCCTGACCTGACCTTGACCCCGGATCTAAAGCCTCGGCTTTTCCCGCCCGGGCTCTGCCTCTTCCCGCCCTGCTTCTCCTGGCATTGCCACGGTCCGGGTGCGGGCCGCCCAGCTCCGGCCGCCTCCTGACTTGCTGCCCACATGGAACCGACGCCGGCAGCCCCAGTACTCCCCGCCCCGCCTCGTACACCCGATTTGCTCAGCAGCCCGGGCACGGCGTGGCCAGGGCGACTGCTCCGAGTGGCGACTGCCCGCCGACTGGGCGCTGGGTCCGATTTGCCGTGACAGGAACTGACATCTCCGGGGCAGGACTGAATCACACCGCAGGAAAGGCACGCCGTGCCGCTGCTCTTCCAATCTGTGTTTGCAGGAAGGATAGATACGGCGGGATTTGGCTCCTCTTTGGAAAGATTTACTAAGAATACGCTCAGAGTTCAATCCTATTCGGCGCCTGCAAAATTCATGCCACTCAACTCAAACTGTTCATTTTCTTCCAAGGGAAAACTACGTTTTTCTCCACCGTTGGTAGACTGGAGAAGTGTTAGAGGGTCCTTTTGCTTTTCGCAGCCTGAATCTGTCATCGCATCCCTCAGTCCTCAGAAGCTCTGTCTTTCACTGCGGTCCGTACTCCCGATTCTTCAGCAGCGACTTCAGGACGCACTCGGGCAGGGTCAGGGAGTCAGGCACGTCTCCTCTGTCAGAGTGAAGAGAGCACACCGAGAGCCGGGGTCGCTTCCGACTGCGCACCGCAGGTTACTGCTCCGAAGTGAGGATTTCTGCAGTGCTCTGCACTCACCCACCACACACAGCGTCACACGGAGTTGCAAGGCTGACACGCAGATACCCCAGTAACGAAATCTGGACTTCACACGCCCTGAGTAGTGTATATGCGTTTGTGTGGTGCCATGTAATTCCTCACCCATCCCCCTTCCTATTACTATTTAGTTTGGAAATCTAAAGGAACAGGGAGCCATGAGTAATTGCAACGGAATTTATTAAGTGCACTGCAACGAGTCGGAGTTCCGCTTCAAATCGGCAAGACGTTTTTTTTGGCCGAAGTCTCCAACTGAAGAATTTATGCAGAGTTTAATGAGAGCTGAAGCACTTGGGGAAGGAGAGGGTTCTTCCGCTCTTCAACAGCCCCGAAGATCTCGGGCCGCTAATGTAATATGAAACGCAGAACTGCGAGTGCAAAACGGAAACTGCTGGAGAAACTCAGCAGGTCTGGCAGAACAATTCTGACCAAGGATGACAGGACTCGAAATATTAGCTCTGCTTCTTGCTGCATAGATGCTACCAGACCTGTTGAGTTTCGCCAGCTTTCTCTGTTTTTGTGTCTTTCGAAGTTACTGGTTTGGTTCATTGCAGCTTCATAATGCACATCTGGCACATTATACACAGGGCGTCCCGCTCACCTGAATCTCCTGCCAACGGGACGCATCTCTCTCTTTACTAATAGTGGCTGATATGCCATTGTTCAGTTAATGCCATTGACACTGTTGCTGGATCCATATTTGTTTACTTATCATTATCCCATTACCATTATATCATTTCCTATTAGGATCAGGATAATGTAGGCTTTTTTTGGGAGTAGAGGGTGTGGATGGGAGACTTAATCGTGGTGCGTAAAATTGTAAAAGACCTGGACAAGGTGAATGGGAAGGTCCACTTCCCTGCCGCAGGGGAGATCACTGATTAGAGAATATAGATTTGGAGAAACTAGTAGAATTTGAAGGAAGCTGAGGAGAATTGTTCTCATCCAGTGGATTGTGAGGGTCTGGAAATCCCTGTCTGAAAGTTGGTAGAGTCAGAAATCCTCATGGTGTTTAAAAATACTTGGATAGACACTTGCAGTGTAGTAACCTGCAAGGTATGGTCTGAAAGCAGTAAAGTGGGATTGAGGAGGATAGCTGATTTTTGGTCACAGTCATGATGGGCCAAATGGCCTTTCATACATTTTTGCCATCTCTTTACAGCTTTCACTATCTGACCTCTCTTGCCTTCCACTCTATCACAGGCATTGCCATTCGTTTTTTCTACTCGTCTTTTCCCCTGCCTTGGACGTGATTAAAACCAGATGCATCTGAAGAATTTTCTAATTGTGATGAATGACTGTTCGCCCAAAATGTTCATTTTGATTCTCTCTCCACAGATGCTGCTGCACCCATTGATTATTTCTACCATTTTTGTCCTATTCTTCAGCAGGCTTCATTGGCATACAATGCGCTCAACTTATTGTTCTTACGATCAACAAGAAATTTTAACAGGTTTTCTCTCTGGATGGGCCAATTAGCTCAGATGGCTCGCGTGTGATTCGGAATAATGCCGATAATGTGGATGTAATTCCTATTCCAGCCGAGGTAAACTTGGGACCAGCCTCTCACCTGACACTTCAGAATGGAAGACAAGAGATAAAAACTGACAAACCTCAATGATTTCGGCAGAGCATTCATTAATGGTTTCAGAGATGGTAGGAACTGCAGATGCTGGAGAATCTGAGATAACAAGGTGTAGAGCTGGATGAACACAGCAGGCCAAGCAGCATCAGAGGAGCAGGAAAGCTGACGATTCGGTCTTAGACCCTTTTTCAGAAATGAGTACTCATTTCTGACACTCATTAATGGTTATTTGTTTCCAATATCAAGGTAGCCCTCCCTCCTGGTACCAAACACTGACATTAAAGTGAGTGTTGGGTATAGGCATCGAGCTGTTCGATGCAGCTGACCACATGGTCCCAGTGAATTTTATTTTAGCATCCGACTCCGCTGTGAAGGGATCCGCTAACAAACATTTAGCCAGTGACATATGTGACTGTGCGGCTGCTGCTTGTCTGCTCTGCTATGATGGACTGAATAAAAACGATGTGGAAGCAGGCGATCGCCACCTAGTGCATTCCATCGGGAAAGCAGGTCAACATTTTTTGAGTGGTAACTCGAGCGGTGGATGGGAGGGGGGGTGCGGTTGGATCAAATTGGCTATAAGTTTCCATGTCCAACGTAGTTGGAATTTATTTTAACAGCTTAAGAAATTTTAGATTTAGACCAGCCTAAGGGAACCATAGGAAGAAATGCGGTTAGAAAAATAAAGACATTTGAAAGTAAAGGGAACATTTAAAGTGCAAGTATAGCCGAATTTATATCAAAACGGAACGAAATAATTGCATCGTGCTAAACCCACTCACAAGTAGAATAATAATGATGTGGAAAGGATGGGGTAAAGACTGAATAGAATGAGGGCGAAAAAGGAAGATTACAGTAATAAAGAAACGCCCCAATAATTGATGTATATTAGCTGGAGGAAAGGGCGAGCAGAGATTTTCAAAATTTTGAATGTTATGGGAAAACTCGAAAATGTTAGATTATTAAAGCTAAGCATCATTATCTATCAGGAACTGACAATGGATGAAGTGACTGATGATGTAGATCACAGCTTTTAATGAAATAGAGATATCAGTCTCAAAGCTGAGTAAAACCCTGGCTGAGAAAAATCAAAAAATAATTCTTTCATGTATCTAACCTATGCTGTACCTGTATGGGAAGTATTTGACAGACACCTGTAAATTGTTTCATTAGCTGCTCCTGAGGATCCAAGTTAGATAGAGAGTGAGGCTTTCTCTTCATTATACCATCAGAATACGATACTGTATGGGTTAGACACAGTAAGGCGCTCTTACCACTGACCATCAACAATTCCCAGCACAGGTGTAGCACTGTCAGATACAGCACCTTCCTGGTAAAGAAACCAGAACTAGAGGATTGCACAAATCTGGAATGCTCTTGCGACTGGAAAATTGCAGATTGAGATCCTTGCGTTAGTCGAGACAGCTTCACCCAGGTCACTGAAGATATCAGAGGAGGAGAAAATGATGTCATAGGTCATGGTTTCAGTGATTTGTTGATGCTGCAGATCTATTTGGGGTTGGAAGGATGTGGGACAGTGATTGCAGCCTTGAGAAGACACATCCACTGTGACAGTCATTATCTAGCGAGTGTGAGCAGCACCAATATGTCTAGCATCATCTGATATCTTCCACTGCTGTGTTTCTCATTATGAGAATATGTGTTCGCCCTACGTTGCCATCATCAACAACGCCATCCTCTACAGATGGAGTCAATGGAGATAATACAAGGTGACACCCCACAGGCACCAACACCATCAGATTGTTTTGTGTGACCACCCACATCGTTGCAAAACCCTCACTGAGCAGTCAGCCAGCTGTGCAATAGCACACTCACATCTCACTGTGTATCAGCGGTCCCATGGTTCATTCACTTTGCTTCCGGTCATTACAATATCCAGGATCATCTTTACAATGCTGCACCGTTAGCAGCTTGGAAACTGTTAGAGATGACCAAATGCAACATCAAAAACGTATAACCCAAATTAGGAGTTTGAGTTTGGAGGATAGAATTAATTACACTTATATAGTTTATTTCACAAGAATCCAAGGTGACTCACAGCCAATTTAGTATTTTCTTTTCTTAAAAAAAAGCTGTGTTGGTTCTGTAGGAAACGTGGTTGACAATTTGTGTACAGTAAGCTCCGACAAACAGCAATGTGACTTGACCAACTAGTTTCGTGATGTTGATTGACGGATAAATAAGATTGACAGAATGTTAGGGTTAACTCGACTGCTTTTCTTCGAGTGACCTGGGAGCTTTTACACCCACCTCAGAGATGAGGTGGCAGTTAAGACGAACGTCTCATCAGAGCGATGACGGCTGTGACTGTGCAGCACTTTCTCGGTAATGCGCTGGAGTATTAAACTGGATTGTTGCTGTTAAGACCCTAGAATAGAAATCAGTCGGGGAGCCTTCGAAATGCCAGCTGCTACCCACCAAACCGTGGCTGACTGTACGAGCGCTGGAGTTCAAAAAAATGAGATTGCCAAACCAGTTACAAGTTTCAAAATAGGGTTTACCCGTAACAAGATAGTTCATTTTTCTCATAACCTGTTCATAAATGTTATGATTTAAGCTGTTATCAGTGACCCATCGGGCGTAAATAGCAGCAATTCATCCGCTCGCGTCGAGCCTGTAATATGTACTCTCTATAACCTGCAGAATTAAGTGGCATTGGCGAATTTTACTGCTGTTTGTACGTTCACTATGAGGGGAGAAGCAATTATGTAGAATAAAAAAACACTGCTCCCATTTTTATCACAAACGCTTTCTGCTCCTCTTCGCCTGTTTGGATCATTAGGGTTAGGTGATGAATTACATTCCATTCAGATTGCCTTCAGTAGAAACCGTCTTTGGTTCCTGTAACTTGAAAAAAAGATCCAGTTGACATTGAAGGAATGCATTACAAAGTAAAGGTAACGAACAGCAAAAATAGTAACGTCAGTGGAAAGGAACGTTTACTGAGATTAACCTTTTTTAAAATCTCGTCTCAAAAGCAGTTTTAACCATTTCCAAAACCCATAGAAACTTAAACACAAATACCGCAAAATCAGCGTCTCTGTTTTGGCTGTTTATATTTCCGGAAAAAGCATCTCTCGCCGCTCTTTTTACTACAGGATTGCCGGGTGATTTGCTGTCAGCTAAAGAGATTGCAGACGCTGAGTACGATATGCGGAAAAACAGCTAGAACTGCACAGAGGCAAGAAATTCGCATTTGCAGTTTCATTGTCAACAGATGTTTTTTTTTATTGAAAGCACACAATATGCATGAAATATAGAAAACATTTGTGGCAAATAATGCAATGTATTCCAAAGGTATAAATGTTAACAAAAACTACGAAACAGCTTTAAAAGTTGAACCGTTTGCGTGTGACACTGCATTTAATAACACATATCACTTGTGACGTGCTACTTTGTCAGTTTCCATATTCTGTATGGCATGGGGATTTCTATGAACTTTATAAACACCTGGATAGCAACATAAAAATAGGAGCATGAGTAGGCCGTTCGAGCCTGCTCCTTCACTCACTATGACCATGGCTGATCATCCAAATCAGTACTGTGTTCCCGCTTTTTCCCCCCATACCCTTTCGTCCCTTTAGCCTCAAGCACCATATCTAGCTTCTTTTTGAAGACATTCAAAATTTTGGCCTCAACAATTTTGTGGCAGAGAATTCCACAGACTCATCACTGTATGTATAAATTTCTCCTCACCTCAGTCCTGAATGGCCTATCCTGGATGCTTAGCCTGTTACTTCTGGCTCTGGACTCTCCAGTCATCCGGAACACCCTTCTTGTGTTTACTGTATCCAGCCCTGTTAACATTTTACAAATTTTCTTTATGAGACTCCCCTTTGATTCTTCTAAATTCCAGTATATATAGTCCTAATCAATCTCTTCATGATCAGTTCTGCCACCCCAGAAATCAGTGTGCTCAATTTTTGTTGACCTCCCTGCATTGCCAGCGCATCCTTCCTCAGATAATGAGGCCAGCATACAATACTCTAGGTGTGCTCTCACAATTGCAGCAAGACATCTCTGATCCGTGTTTGAATGCTCTCATTGTAAAGGTTGACACACTCTTTACCTTCACTTCCTGCTGCTCTTGCATACTTACTTTCAATGACTGGTATACAAGGCCACCCCTTTCCCAACTTATTGCCATTCAGAATATAGTCTTCTTGTTTTTTTGTACCAAAGAGGATAACTTCAAATTCATCCACGTTATATTTCGTCTGCCATGCATTTGTCTACTCCTTAAACTTGTCTAAATATCACTGTAGGATCTTTGTATCCTCCTCACAGCACACCCTTCCACCCAGGTTTGTGCTGTGGCATAATCACAATAAAAATATTAACTGGTTAAGGCTCAGATACAAATAAAACAATTCATATGAGATTAATGCGTGCTGACAGTATTTAACTGAAATAGCATTGTGTGACATCATGGAATACTACTGTATTGAGGGCTATACAAATTTTCAAGAAAGCTTTATTTTACTTACAATATATGGAACAATGTCACGGACATTGTGTTCAGTATAGTGAAAATATGACTTTATAAAGGTAATTTAATATAGATATATATCTATATTACATATATATTATGAATACATTCCTTTAAATACATTATTGTAGTTTATTGTACATGAAAATCAAATCAAATAATTTGGTTCATCTTACAAATATGTGCCTTTTATCAAAGTTAGTTAAAACATTAGTTAAATTGCACAGAACACTTCAAAAAGTGCTGAAGATGCATGCATGCGGTAAAAAATAGCAAAAGGCATTGCAAGATTTACAATTAAAATCCATGCTTCAAAGCCATAAACATTTTCTTCCAATCCATTGTCAAATTGGGGCCAAGCTCCAAAAGCTGGAAGTATCCAAAACTTTAAAAAGGAAAGAAAAAATTTGGAGGCAGGTTAATTAATAAATGTCGTTAAAAGGTAATAAATACAAACAAGTAAGAGTCTTTGGTGCAATGCCAATATGCATCACATAAAAATGATCAACATTGTTACTGGTACAATTTTTAAAAAAAATCTCCATCAAGCTTTATACTGCCAGGATTATATCTTACATCTTTGTTATGCAGCTGAATTGCTGTTTACCATTAACCAGCTTTAATCCTTTGTGTTCGATTCCAATAACCTCCTCATAAAAAGAATTATCCACAAATTGGTAAATATTAGCAAATATATGGTTTGCATTCATAACATATTAACAAGAACAAATTGTATTTATATAGGACCTTTAGGATAATAAAACTTTTCTGGGCAGCTCACAGGTGAATTATGAAGCAAAGATATGACACTGCATTGCATAGGAGATATTAGGATAGATGATTAAAATTCTGGTCAGAAAAATAATTTATAAATAGTATGTTAAAGGAGGAAAGTATGGTGCAGAGGCAAAGAGGTTTATGGAACAATGTTAATAACTAGGCAGCTGAAAACATGGCTGGCAGCACAACTAAAGTCAGCAATGCTAAAGAGATTAGGATGAAAGAATTGCAGATATATTTGGAAACTTGTGAGACTGGAGGAAATTGTAGAGATTATACAATTGGGGTGGTTTGAGACCATGGAGGGATTTGAAAACAAGAAAGAGAATTTTAAAATCAAAATGTTGTTTAACTGGGAGTCGAAGTAGATCTGTAAGCACCTGGATGATGAATGGAAGGGATTTGGCGTCAGTTTGAAAACAAGCAGCAGAATTTTGGAGATAAGTTTATGGAGCAGAGAATGAGAAAGGCTGGCCATGCATATGTGAGAATAATCAAGCCCAGAGTTAAGAAAGGCAAGAATATGGATTTCAGGAGAAGTCGAGCTGAATCAGGTGGAGCTGGGCAATGTTACAGAAGTAGAAATATGCCATCTTGGTGACAGCCTTGATAGTTGCCAGGGAGAAGGATGGAGTCAGTGGCTAAGGAGTGGGCTAGGGACAAAAAGAAAGGACTGCAATATTCCTAATGTTTAATTGGAGAAAATTTCTGTTTATCTGGTTCCTAGCATCAGACAAATAGCCCAATTTTGAGACAGACTGGCTGAGAGATGGGATGGTGAGGTAGAGGCCAATTTAGGGCATACAAGATTCTGAGGGGCTCAACCTAAGGGTGAGATGTTAAGATATTTCCATTAGCAGAGGAATCTTGAACTAGGGGACATAGTTACAAAACAGGGGGTCACTTATTTAAAACTGGGATATGAATAAATGTCTTCTCTCAGAGGGTAGTGAATGTCTGGAATTTTCTAATCCGGAGTGTTGTGGAGGCTAGATCACTGAAAGTAAAGAAGAGGTAGACAGGTTTTTCAAAGTGAGGAGTGCAGGGTTTGAGGCCTGGGTCAGATCAGCCATGATCTTATAGAGTGTTGAGGTATGTTTGAGCGGCCAAATAGCTATTTCTGCTCTTATTGCTTATGTTTTTATTAATGTACTTTGCGTTTTAGAATGATGTTACTGAGAGAATGCATGCCTGGGGGCGGGGCGGGGGAACAGGAAAAAGCCAAGCCTTGATCGTTGTGAGACACAAGAGCTAACTGATTGGGAGTGCAAAAAGAAACCCAGTGAAGACAGTTTTCTGGTTGCGATGACGGGGAAAATGGAACCAGGTAAATACTATTCCACCAAATCAAATACTCCCTTTACTGACATAATGAACGAGTTTATTCAGGGTGCTTGAGATTTCATTACTTTTACTACTCAAAAATTTAATTGCCTTTAGTTCACATTTTTACTTGCCATTTATCCGTCTTAAATGATCGCTATTTTGTAATTCAAAGTGGCTTATTGGAAGCGAACCATTAAACGGCCCTGATACTTGCTGTTGTCAACGAATGGTTATGAAGATTTTTAAGTCACAAGACAGGGACAAACTTGAAAAAAAGATTTTCGATGACAAGGTCACCTGGAGGTCAGAGCCTATTACTTAATTGTGACTTTGGAACAGCAAAATTGGCTGGGAGATGGTGACATAATGACGTACAATTGTAAACGTTGATATGAATGTCTAATCAAATATCGTGGCAACAGGAAAATTTGCTTTGTGAGTAGTTACGTAATCCACGTGTTTAATATTGTAAATGCATCCAGCATCAGAATTACAGTTTTATTAATCTTTTGAAGCCAGATACTCTTAAATTTCTACTTTGTTTATAACACACTGCTCATAGTATTCAAAGGCATTTCTGTATTATGATTGGCCTGAAATGTGCTCCATTTGTTGGAGGGAAACAGGCAACGTGAAGGGCAAGCTTTTTAGAGAATATGGAACGCGCTGCCAGGAGTGTAAGTGGAGGCAGATACAATAGGGCGTTTAGGAGACTTTTAGATGACGACATGAATATGCAAGGAATGGAGGGATATGGACCAAGGGCAGGCAGAAGGAATTAGTTTAATTTGGCATCATGTTCGGCACAACATCGTGGGCTGAAGGACACGTTCCTGTGCTGTACAGTTCTATGACAGAACATAGAAGTACAGAAACTCTAACATTTCTTTTCTCGCATTGAAGACGTTCCGATACCAGCGAGTTTACATAATATTATGATTTATTTTTTAAATGATGTATAAAGGCATAACAAAGTTTTAAAGGGCCTTTGTTTCTAAATAGATATGCCTATCTTATTATCAACGAGATACCTTCAGAGTAAACATTGGCTCCATAGTCTGTTTCTGTGATGGGGACGAAATGTTACAAAGTTTTATATGTGAATACGCGGTCATAGCGCCGCCTACAAGGTGTAACAGACATTGCAGGAAAGCGAAGACCCCTTTAGCCGGGAATTTCCGAGGCGTCCAAAATTAGAACAAATGTTTTCAACTCTTTTCGCAGTAGAATGTCATGATCCATCCATCATCCAGTATTTTAACTATTCAGTTTCTGAACTTCAGTACCTCTATCGCAGTTGTTCTTTCTCTCTATATACATTTTTATCGGTATTACGTTACTAGAATCACTTTCTAACATTATCTTTAGCCTCCTTTGGTACATTCATTTCAAATGATGCTTTTCCACTTCCCTCATTTGGTAGTTCGTCCTTCCCCCTTAAAGATTTTGTTTTAAACATGTCATATTTATTCCAATTCAATTGGTCTAATAGTCCACTGGATAACTAACTTCCACTTATTTTCTGTGAACTTTTTAAAAATATATTCAAAGTGGTCAGGTGGAGTAGTGATAGTGTTGAAGTCCCATGTCTGAAAAGCTTGATCAAAATATCATCAATCTCTGATTTATTTTTAAATTCTTTTTGGCAATATTTACCGGGGAATGCTGTATTTAAAAAATAAATAAATACACTATTTTGTGAATGAATTCTGAAAGACGTCTAAGTAACATAAAAAATCTGGTTCTTAATCTGGCTTACCGAAATATTGCATAAGAACAGAAACGCGACGATGTTCTTCAGTATCACTCTGGTTTTGCGCAGATTTCCCATTTGCCTGAAGCTGGCTGGTGGAAAGGAGCCGGCAGCACGGGGTGAAGTTAACTGCTCACTGCACACCGAGCTGCTTCTGTCCTCTGGAGACTGAGGAGCAGCCGCGCAACACAGCTCTCGCTCCACCTCCACTAGCGTTTTGTTGACAACGCCACAGTGTGGGGGAGATATCGCAGGACGGTCACTGGTCCCCTTGATCCTTCCTGCTTCCTCTTCACTGGCATCCCGTTTGCGATGGAGAGACTCAACGACGAACATGTTCTGGACGGATTTCTCAATGATAACCAAAGTAGAAAGCGATAAACTGAGCCATGTGGAACGCGGGCGGCTTTCTGCAGAAACCGCCGCCAACACAGAGCACCAAGAGAGCAGCCAGGAGGCACACGCTGTGCTGGCTAGAAGCTGGCCATCCAGCTTGCGCGTGGGATTTTTGGAATAATCCATTGACCTTTTGTCTATCCTATAAATGACCAAGCCAGTTGTAGATGCTGCAGACATTAAGCCAAGCACTGTCATACTGTACAAGTAAAACATATTCACAGCAGATAGCCGGCGATCTTTTGAATGGCCCGCCTGTAGGCTGTACACAACAAGAATTCCTATTGTGGTTGCGAAGACAGCAGCTCCCAGAACTGGTCCTGGCAATATGCTGGAGCGTGTCTTAAACACAGGTTTTTGAGGGCTGATGTGTTCCAGCTTTCGACCGACGTTCTTCCACATGATATAGAGCATAGCAGACGCCAAAACGTGATACTCAATGCTGAAAGGGTACATGTAATAGGAGCCTTTGTAGAAAGCAGCGCATGCATATATAGTACAGTTGCAGTTTGGTCCAGTCTTTTCTGCAATGAACGGGAATAAAACATTGTGCACATTATCATCCAACAAGATCTTGGTTAGTTTTCATACCCGTTGCAGGTACCTAGTTTGTTGTTAGTATGCACCTGACTTGAAACTTAAAGGCAGATAGGATAGTGAAGAAGGCGTTTGGAATGCTAGCCTTTATTGGTCAGTGCATTGAGCATAGGAGTTGGGAATGTCATGTTGCGACTGTACAGGACATTGGTTCGTCCACTTTTGGAGTATTGCGTGCAGTTCTGGTCTCTCTTCTATAGGAGGGATATTGTGAAACTCGAAAAGGTTCAGAAAGGATTTATGAGAATGTTGCCAGGGTTGGAGGGTTTGAGCTAAAAGGAGAGGCTGTATAGGCTGGAGCTATTTTCCCTGGAGCATCAGAGGCTAAGGCGTGACCTTTTAGAAGTTTATAAAATCATGAAGGACATGGATAGGGTAAATAGGCAAGGTCTTTTCCTTGGGGTGGGGGACTCCAAAACTGGAGGGCATATGTTTAAAGTGAGAGGGGAAAGGTATAAAAGGGACTTAAGGGGCAACGTTTTCTTGCCAAGGGTGGTGCGTGTATGGAATGAGCTGCCAGAGGAAGTGGTGGAGGCTGGTAAAATTACAACGTTTAAAAGGCATCTGGATAGGTATACAAATAGGAAGGATTTCGAGGGATTTCGGGCAAATGGGACTAGATTTATATAGGATAGCTGATCGGCATTGAAAGTTGGACCAAAGGATCGGTTTCTATGCTGTATATCTCTGACTCTATGACTCTGTGACTATCTAATCTGGGCCTTCCTCCAAATTGAGCTGAAAATTGTATGCTACATCGCTGTAAGAGGTTATTGAAAAGTAACACCACCCATTGCATTCCAAAATAACTTTATGAAAAAATTCATATTAAAGTATTATGGAATTCAACTTAAATAACTTTAATCCTTAAAGTATGCCTCATCAAGGAATCTATTTAGATACAACTTGTTACAATGACATATCATGTGGATAATGTTGATTGGATTTAGAATTGGAACTGTTCATGACTAAGTGACAGTGGAGGGCTGTACAATGTATTTGCTGCTTTATGTACAATATCAGAGGCCCCAGTGGAACACTGAACCACTCAAACACCATGCCATCACACCTCTTTGACAGGAATACAGAAATATCTCATCCCCCAAAAAACTGCAGCCAGTTTGCCTTCTAATATCTTGCTGCTTGCATGATACAAGATAATATAGTCATGGACAATTTCATTTAAAACAGATTCAGAAATGAAAGAGGGAATTTCCAGTGATGGGCAGCGATGAGAATATATGTCCAATTTCATTTTATTACTTCCAAATTATGCTACACCTAGCACATCATGTCTTAAATTATTCATATATTGTATTCCATTTGAGTTATTTTCTGAACAAAATCTATCCAGTTATATTGAGACAGCTTTATATCCTATGGGAAATGTACTGCCTCCTGACACTCATGAGAATGTGGATGGCAAGACAGGCATAAACAAAATATTGCTAAAACAATAAAAAGATTGAAATAAAAATTCCAGTCACTAATCACTACTGCCTGAAGTACAACCAAATAGCTTCAGTGTTCCCTTTCTGACCCTGCAAACTGGATTATAATATAGGCTTTTAACAATATCAATACAAAAATGTGTGATGAACCCTAAATGGCTACAGCAACATTATTTCATATCAATGTAAATTCAATAATTTCATGGTCTGAAATTAACTTAGAAGGTAACATTTTTGGTTTTGTCAGGGCTAGTACCGGAGCACTGCAAATCATCCAGTGAAATCTGGGAGGATTTGATCTCACAGTACATTTCTGATTGCAAAACGATGGATATTTTCTGCATTGTTAATGGTGAGCACCCATCATTAATGAGCTATTATTTTCCCAGCTATATTCATTGCCAATTTATACACACAGTTCATCATCTGGGCTTGTAACCATTGGAACCAAGATTCAGATAACCCCATATTTATTACACTAGAATAATTATAATTACAGATAGAGGATTAGCACAATACATTATGGTAGTTTTCTTTAGTGAAAGTCTACTTTACTTTCCTTCTATTTGAGCAGCAGCAGATAAACCCTTCACATTATACCACTAGTGGTCAACCCGAAAATTCTAGTGTAACAATTGACCATGATACTAACATACGAGTCATCAAAATGGTCAGTTATAACTAAAATAATTTGTGATTCAATTAATTTTTATCTTATGTATCATTTGGGGGATCATTAGATAATATAATTCCTTAAGGAAAGGAAGTTTTGGGAATCCTAAATAGCATTAAGATAGACAACTCCCCAGGCCCAGATGGGATCTACCCCAGATTGTTCAGAGAGGCAAGGGAGGAAATAGCTGGGGCATTGGCAGATATCTTCACATCCTCGTTGACCACAGGTGAAGTTCCAGAGGACTGGACTTTAGCAAATGTTGTTCCCTTGTTTAAGAAAGGATGTAGGGATAATACAGGAAATTATAGGCCGGTGAGTTTCACATCTGTGCTGGGGAAGATCTTGGAGAAGATACTGAGGGACAAGATATATGCACATTTGGAGGAAAATGGACTAGTTAGTGACAGGTAGCATGGTTTTGTCCAGGGAATGTCATGTCTCACCAACCGGATTGAATTTTTTGAAGAGATAATGAGGATAATTGATGAGGGAAGGACAGTGGATGTAGTTTAAATGGACTTTAGTAAGGCATTTGATAAAGCCCCACATGGCATGTTGGTACAAAAACTAAAATCACAAGGTATTAGGGGTGACCTAACTAGATGGATAGAAAACTAGCTTGGTCATAGAAGACAGAGGGTAGTGGTGGAAGGATGTTTTTCAGAATAGAGACACTAGTGGTGTTCCACAGGGGTTAGTCTTAGGTCCTTCGTTGTTTGTAGTATATATAAATGATCTGGAGGAAAATGTGAGTGGTCTGATTAGCAAGCTTGCTGATGACACAAAGATTGGTGGAGTTGCTGATAGCGCCAATGATTGTGAAAGTATATAACAGGATATTGATAAATTCGTGACTTGGGCACAGAAATGGCAGATGGAGTTTAATCCAGACAAATGCAAAGTGATGCATTTTGGAGGATCAAATTTAGGTGTGAATTATATTGTAAATGGCAGAACCCTTAGGAACACTAACATTCAGATAGATCTGGGCGTGCAGGTCCACGGTTCCCTGAAAGTGGCAACACAGGTAGCCAAGGTGATTAAGAAGGCATATGACATGTTTGCCTTCATTGCCCAGGGCGTGGAGTACAAGAGTTGGCAAAACATGTTGCAGCTATATAAAACCCTTGTTAGGCTGCATTTGGAGTATTATGTGCAGTTTTGGTCACCACACTACGAGAAGGATGTGGAAGTTTTGGAGAGAGTATAGAGAAGGTTCACCAGGATGTTGCCTGTTCTCCAGGGCATTGACTATGAGGAAAGGTTAAAAAGACTAGGATTGTTTTCACTGGAAAGATGGCAGCTGAGAGGAGACCTGATAGAGTTCTACAAAATTATGACAGGCATAGATAGGGTGGATAGTTGGAGGCATTTTCCCAGGGTTGAAGTTTCAATTACAAGGGGGCACAGGTTCAAAGTCAGAGGGGGAAAGTTTAAGGGAGATGTGCAAGGGAAGTTTTTCACACAGAGAGTGGTAGCAGCCTGGAATGTTCTAACAGAAGAGATGATGGAAGTGGGCACACTGAAGACATTTAAGAGGCACCTGGATTGGTACATGAATAGGGAGGGAATAGAGGGATACGGATCGAAAAATGGCAGGTTTGTTTTTAAATTAAATAGATCATGATGGTCAGCACAAGCTTGGAGGGCCAAAGGGCCTGTTCCTGTGCTGTACTTTTTCATTTGTTCAAAAAAGATCGAGGACCTGCAGTTAAATTTTGGAGTCAGAAGGTTGTAGGTTTAGTCTAGGTGACATTTCAATGTAAAACTGAAGAACTACTGCATCGTCAGAGAGTCACAATTCAGATGAAATATTAGGCAGAGCCCTTTAAAAGTCCTGAAATAGAGAAACATGTTTAAAAATGAATATCCAAAGATGCTGATATTGAAAGACGTGTCCAATTTTTCTTCTTCAAAATAGAGAATTTTAAAGGCACCTCAAAGGAGGCAAGTGGATGAGAACATGTAGACTAATTTAGGAAGAAAATTCCAGTGAAGACTTAGGTTGCTGAAGGCAATCTACTTAGTGGGGGACAAAGGGAGCAGCCACTGATACTCGATGCTTTTAGAGAAAGGTGGGTACCTCAGTCGGGGGAGTGCTTTATATCCCCTTCCAACTCCATTTTGATTGAGCAGTCTCATTCTCTCCCTACCTCTCCCAAACTTTTGATAGTCCGCCACTAATACAGAAATTAACTAATTAGAAAAAAACAGGTGTTTTACTGGTGGTGGTTAAAAATTAAAAGAAAACCATGGATGATTTGGTATTGGGAAAAAATGGTCAGTCTGTGTAAGAGTTGCTCTATGTATGTGAAAACTTTACAGAATGGTGTGCACCACAGGGAGTACAGCGTCTTACCTTCCATCCAACTCCATTTTGGTTTAGCCCTCTCCCTCTCTCTCTCTCTCTCTACCTCTCCCTCACCTTTGGTGTTATTGCATTGCCTTTAAGAGGCTCTGCATGTAAATTTAACAATTAGAAACATGAGTGATTTAATGGTAGTGGTTAATAGATGAAAACTACCACAGATTATTTGGCGGTGAAGTGAGCTGTTTGGTTGTATGTGATGGCATTTCCAGATATAAAAGGAAAACAAAGGGAGCAGCGAGTGGTACTATCCCTACTTGTGAGCCAGGAGGCCCAGGTTCAAATCCCACCTGCTTCAGAAGTGTGCGACAACGTCTCTGAACAAGATCTAAAACAAAGGGAGCAGCGGGGTATAAAATGAAGAAAAAATGGAGCAGGAATACATAAGAGGTTGGAGTCAGAGTAATGGATAGTTTGGCTGGTTAGAGAACAACAGGAAGATAAGAAAGGAATTAAGTCATGAAAGATATGAACACGAGGATGGGAATTTTTAAGTTTGAGTTGTTGGGGAATGTCAGAAGCCATTGTAGGTTAATGGTCACAGAACTGTTATAATGCATAAGGAGGCCATTCAGCCCATTGTGTCTGCACCTGTTCTCCAAATCAATAATTCCTTTGGTGTCATTCTTCTGCCTTCCTATAAGCTTGCATGTTCTCCTTTTTCAGATTATAGACTAATCCCCCATTTTTTAAAATTAAACCTGTATCCACTACACTCTCAGAAATTGCATTCCAGACCTTCATCATTCAACGCATGGAAAAGTATTTTTTTTCTCCCCTGTCCCTTTTGCTTCTTTTGTCTATTATTTTAAATCTGTGTTCTCTTGTTCTTGAGACTTCCACATGTGGGAATGGTTTCTCCCTATCTACACTGTCTAGTTCCATCATGATCTTGAATACCTCTATCAAGCGTCCTCTCAGTCTTCTTTACTCCACAAAAACAGGTCTAATGTCCAATCTATCTTCATAACTGAAGTTCCTCATTCCTGGAGGCATTCTTGTAAAACTTTCCTGTGACAATTGAATGGCTCCACAAACTTGGTGTCATGTGGTACCCAGAATGGGACATAATACAGCAGCTGAGGCCAAACTAGTTGAAGTTCAGCATTAAATCCTTGCTCCTGTGCCTATGTCCCTAATCATTAATCCTAGATACTGTACAGTTTATTAAAAGTGCTCTGAGCCTGTCATGCCTCCTTCAATGGTTTATGTCCAATACATCAAAATCCCTCAGGTCCAGAAGCCCCTTTAGAATTGAGCCCTTTACTTTGTATTGTCTTTCCATGTTCTTCCTACCAAAATGAATCACTTCACGTTTCTCCACATTGAAATTCTTCTTTCACCTGTCCACCCATTCCACCAACATGTCTATGTCTTTTGGTGATCTGATCTACAAATTTTGAAACTGTGCAATGTATATCAAGATCTATATTATTAAGATATATTGAGAAAAGCAAAGGTCCCAATATTGACTGCTGGAAGACTCCACTAAAATCTTTCACTGTAAAACATCTACTAATTATTACATTACGTTTCCTGTCACTCAATCAATTTCATACTTATGTTTCTATTTTCCTTTTTATTCTATGAGCTATAATTTTGCTTACAAGTCTGTTACATTATACAGCATCATGTATTATTTGAAAGGCAGGAGTGATGGGAGAGTGGAATTTGATGTTGGTCGGGAAATGGCAGCAGAGTGTTCAATTAGTTCAAAATTATGGACATTGGAGGATGGGAGGTCAGCCAGGTCTTGAAGTGGCAGGAGCATGCACAGGAGAGAATGGTGGTAGATGGGTTAAGGTTGGGCAGAGACAGGTAATGTTACAGACATTAAAGTATATCTTTTCGGAGAGAAAATGGGGTCAGACCCTATTGATAACGCATTAAGTGTTCAATAATTATAAGACTTTATTGGCCAATGCTGCTACATTTGACTTCACTTCAAAATAACTAACTTATTGGCAGTGAAAGCTTTGAGATATTATTCACTTATGTTAAGCAATATATAACAGCCATTATCGGCTTTCATGGCATGTTAGTTAACATTTTGTCAGCACAAATTAAACAAGCTACAATACAGATATTTTGGACATCTTTGATAAAGCAGCCTAGAGTTATTATTTAACCAATTGTATCCACTATCAATGTTTGTTGCATTGTATGGTGAGAGATGCCTCTTCAGGTACACATTGTAATCTTTGTATTAGCTTTCTCACCTTCACCACCTGAGGGGTAATCTGACAACATGGAACGCAAATGCTTTAGAGAATACATCTGATGTTCATTTTATGGTGAATCCAGCCCAGAGTGTTTACAAAACTTTAGCTCTATCAGCACTTAGCATTGAGTGCGTTATGACTGATGCCTGTGTATTTGTAATTTATGAATAGAGCAGCACACAGCCCCAGCATGTTATTTCAATTTTGATACTCTCAAGTTGACTTTTTCTTACAACAATGAGCAAACAGTTTCATTACATGACTAAAGGGATCAGCTTCTATTTCATTAATTTTCAAATCATTCTAGATCCTGTCAAATGCTAGTATTGGATTTGAATTCCACTGATTGGTGGTAATCTGCCTATACGGATCCTCCACTGATTTTTATGTTCAAGCCGAACTGATATAATTTGCAATTAATTTAGAATGCTACACAATGTCTTGCTGGTTACAAAACAAAGATAATACCATCAACATTTTAGGATATGTAAAATTTGGGCATCTAAGTGAATTAATCATCCTCCGATTTTTAAAGGGGGCTGCAGTGCATACTTATTGAAATGATGAGTTTAGATCATACACTACACCCCAGATTGTATGACCATTAAATTGAAAAATTTTCAATAACCCTCATTCTAGTTGTCTACTTCTCCTGTTCATGATTTTGTACTTATTAAAACTTCTTACCCATGGTTAAGTTGGCAAAGCCAAGTCCTGCCAGTCTCTTTTTGTGGTCATGTAACTGATGTTTTGACTCTGCAATTATACTATTCACCCATAACAGCAGGTTCGTAAAAACAGAATGAATAATTCCAAATCTAAAAAAAAGTATTGTAATGCACACAAAAGTGGAGTAAGTAAAGGCAGAAGTCAAAACACATGAAATTTACCAAAGAAAACAATTTCCTACACAGCACAACACTTGGAAAAAAATAGAATTAACATAAAGAAACTTACTCACGTTAATACATTAGGTTCATCAAAATAGTTTCAAGAGAACATTATCTCCCTTCAAGCATAGTTTTATATTTATAAATCTTTATCTATATGGTAGACTTTACTTTTACAATGGTCTTTACTTTTATGATGATATTTAGTGCAGTTTATTGTTACAAGTAAGAAACAGTATTAAAATAAAACAGATGGAGTAGTTAACAAAAGAGAATGTGCAAGTTATTATTCATGATTCCATCCCACTATACCAAAGTCTCTGTTTAGTGTGTTAATAGCGGTTTTCAGAAGATACAGCAATGAGGTTCTTATAAATCAGGAGATGAATTTCACCATAGAACATACTACCATGTAAGATTCTGATTCCCCTTCTCCCTCATATATTGGTCTTGCTTCTCCTTAAATACATCTATACTAGTCACTTCAACCACTCCATGTGAGACAGAGCTCCTCATTTTTATTCCTTTTGGTAAAGAGGTTGCTTCTGATATCCCCAAACTTTTTTGAGGTTGATCTTACATTGACAGCCTCCAATTGTGCTCTCTCCTACAAGAGAAAACATTCCCTCTGTATTGATACTATCAAAACCTTTCATTATTTTAAAGGATTCTGGGGCACACTTTTTGAAAAGCAAAGAGACCCAGCCTGTCAATCTTTCCTAATGTGTTTGTCCACACATTTCTGTTGTCATCCATGTACATCTTCTCTGCACCCTCTACAGATCTCCAAATACATCAATACTATAGCGAACAGAACTGTATGCAATGCTGTGATATAATCAAGGTTTCATACGTATTTAGCACAACTTCCTATTTTCAATTCTACTTCTCTAGAAATAAAGCCTAGTGCTTTTTTTTTCTAATGACGTTGATAAGTTGTTGAATAACCTTTAGTGACTGGTGTATTTTTACTCCAAGGGACATTTGTCCCTCGAACCTACATAGACTTGTATCTTTCAAATAGTTGTTGATATGTCTATTCTTCCTTCCAAAATTTTTAGTCTCGCATTTATATGTCTTGAACTTAAATTACCCAATTCTTTGCCCCTTCTGCACATTTACTAATGTCCTCCTGTAATTTGTTACAGTCCTCGAAAATTTTGACAAAGTCCCTTAGGTTGGTGTGATCCACAAGTATAGAAATTTTAATTTTAATTGTAGCATCCAAAACATCAATGTAAATCATGATCAACAATGATTGCAGCAGTGATCTTGGTGGAAGACCATTCACCAATTTCTGCCACTGTGAATAATGACCCTTTACTTGACTATTTGCTTTCTGTGTGAAGGTGTGTAGGAATTCATTCTGCTACTTATCCCCTAACTCCACATAATCTGGTTTTGTTAATTCATTACTTATTGAATACTTTTTGAAACTCCATATAAATTACCATAACTGCATTATCATGTCCACCCTGTCTTATTTTCTTAAAAAACTGATTAAGGTTGGTCAATCAAGATTTTCACTTTAGAAATCCATGATGACTATTCATTATCATATTTATCATTTCAATGTGTCCTTCTGTTCTCATCATTAGTTAGGATTCCATTACTTTTATTACCACTGATACTAAGCTTACTGATATACAATTCCCTGGACATAAGAGACAAAAAATACTGTAGATGTTGGAATGCAAGGTAGACAAACTGAAGTCTGGAAGAACATAGCAAGTCAGGCAGCATCTGGAGGAAAGAAGAAGTCAACATTTCGGGTATGACCCTTCTTCAGGACTGGATGAGGGGGTTGGGGGAGCTGCAGATAAGGAGGTGGGGAGAGAGGTGTTAGTGGGATGGCAGTGATAGGTGGGCACTGGTAGTAGTTATGACCTTGTTGGTCAATGGGAGGGATGTGGTCTTCTCTACATCGGTGAGACCAAATGTAGACAAGGTGACCATTTCGCCGAACATCTTCGCCTAGCCCGTAATGGCCGGCTTAACTTCCTGGTCACTGCCCATTTCAATTCCCCATCCCATTCCCCCTCCGACATGTCCATCCTCGGCCTCCTCTAGTGTCGCAGTGAATCTGAATGCAATTTTGGGGAATAACACAGTATCTTCCACCTGGGCACCCTATAGCCTGGAGGACTCAACATTGAGTTCTCCAATTTCAAATGACCTTCCCAACCATCCCCTGGCTCCCCTTCCAGCACCACCTCCTCTCTTCCATTCTACCGATTGACCCTCCCTTCCAGCCAGCAACCGGATTCATCCCTCCCATTGACCAACCAGGTCATACCTACCACCAGTGACCACTTATAACCACCATTTCACTACCTCCCTTCCACACCTCCACCCCCCCACCACTTTATCTGCAGGTCCCCCTACACCGACATCCAGTCCTGAAGAAGGGTAATACCCGAAATATTGACTTCTCCTTTCCTCCAGAAATTCCCTGGACATGTTCTGCGCCCTTTTCTAAATACAGGAATTATGTGGACTCTCCACTAGTCCTCTCACACCACACATTTTACTCATGATTTATCAAACATTTATTATTTTGCTTTAAATACATGAATTCAATCCTGCTGGAAAATTGATTTGATTGTGTATGAGTTTGCTTAATTTATTCAATATTTATTGTAAATGCATTTATCTCATTGCTTATCTCATTATTCAATGTCATATCTACCTGTTCTATTTCCCTGGTAAATACCAAAGTGAAATAATTAAATAAGATTTCTGTTTGTTACTATGCCAATCTCCTGTCTATCCCTTAATGGTTCTATTACATGATCCTTTCTCATCATAGCATGCTGTTTCTCTACTGCTGTTTTCTAATCCCACCCAACTCACTGCCCCATACCAGCTTCAGAGCCATGGTTTGCACTTTGACTCTGCTTCGTGCAGTCTTTCTCCTTGTTCTCACATATAGAGAGCTCACTATACCTGTTAGACAGAAACAGTGTTTGCAGAACGTCTTTCCCAATCTCTCCCGAATCCCCACTACCTGACTTATTATCAGTCATATCCTGCCTTTCCTGAACCTATAATTTCCTCTGGGGCATGACTATATTCTGGATAAATGACCCAGAAATTCTTCCCTCTGCCTTACATGTCAAAGAGGCTCCAAATCAATGATTCTAAGCTGGACAAATGTGAGTTGAAAACAGATACATTTGCTCAAAATTGCCTTGCCTCCCAGAAACTATCTTGATCTGCAATCTACATATGAAGCCTATTCTCTCCAACTTGCTAGGAAGGAAGCACACCAGATCAAGGATAAGTCAAAACTCTTCACTAGTGTAACAAGCAGTGGAGTACTGAAAAAACATGAACATAACTTGTTATTTATTTAGCAGCAATTGAACTGTTTAGACTCAAAATAAAAATGGCAATAACATGTCACTGAAAGAGTGAAATCAGTTCAGTTACATCAGTCACAACATATTATAATTAATTCAATATGGCATATCAATTTACACTGATACACAACCAAATCAAATCCAAATGACATGTAATATTCTCATATTGTCCTGTGATACTCAAATAACAAGAAAGAGTAAGAGAAACAACTATAACAAAAGATGGATGCTTCTAGACAGGAAACCATCTAAGATGGATTTATAGTGTGTCTACATGAACTCTGCATCTATTTATAAATAAATAAGGTCAGTATGCTGTAGGCACAAGTCACCCATTGGGTTATGAAATAGTGGGGTTAACAGAGATCTGGCTTAAAGCAGTGGAGGTCAGGGAACTTCAAATTCCTGGCTACAAGGTATTCAGAAAAGAAAATCAAAAAGAAGGAGTAAGGTGGCAGTATTGATCCAAAGTAACTATTGTAATATTGCAAGGTGATACTATAGTTTAGAGGCCAAAGACAAGGTCTATTTGCTGGATGTACAGTATAGGCTATCAAACAGTGGGGAGGAAAAGAGGCGTAAATGTGTAACGAATTATAAAAAATGCAAGAACGACAGTGTAGTGGGAATGGAGACTTAACATAGACTAGGATAGTAACAGTGTTAAGATAAAAGAGAAGAAAGTTCCTGAAGTGTGTACAAAATTACTTTCTTGATCAGCCCAATTAGGAAAGAAGCAATAAATAAAAGGAAAATACTGTGGATGTTGGGAATCTGAAATAAAAACAGAAATGCTGGTGAAACTCAGCAGGTCTGGCAACATTTGTGGAGAGAGAACAGAGTTAATGTTTTGAGTCCCATATGACATTTTCAGAACTAAGAAGAGAAAGGAAGAATGCAGGTCTAGGTTTAGGGACTGAAATGGGGTAAGTGGAGTCTTGTTTAGGAACACTGAAAGTAATAACAGCAGGATTAGGATAGTAATGGAAAAGGTAAATTCAAGCATAAAAGCACATAATTTATCATTTGGATGCAACATTTCAAGATGGCAGCTCATCCCGACCTTCTACAGAGCAATTAGAGATGGGCAATAAATGCTGGCCTAGCCAGTGAGCCACGTGCCTGAAAAGTTTTTTTTTAAACTGGAGCGGGGCTAATTTCAGTGAGCTGAAAATGAATCTACACCAGGTGCACTAAGATCAAAGCTTGATAGATGGAACGGTAACTGAAGAATGGAAGATTGTTAATGAAGAGATGGTCTGGGTACAAACTTAACATAATTCCAAGACGGTAAAAAAAGCACAATACAAAGCTAGAACTCCCTGGATGACTGAAGGTACAGAAGTAAAACAAAAAAAGCTTTGAATAATTGTTCATAATACATTGCAGAATCAATCTAATTTCTAGTAGAATTCAATCCAATGAGTCAGTGCTAAGGAACCTGGAAATTTCATAGGCACAAGCAATGCCAAGCTATTAACAATTTGCGACTTTGAAAGATGTGCAGAAGTAGGTCACAGTTACAAAGCAGCAAAAGGTCAAATAACTACTCACATAAAGATGCTGGTAAGGTACAGTGACCTACAATGGAAGAGAAGTCAAATGTGTTCTTTAAATTAAATTGGTTATCCAAGCTAATTGATTTGTCAAGAAAGGATATATGTCAATAGATATCTCATTCATTTTAGGCTCAATACCAGAGGAATTGTCATTATATTATCACATCCTAGACCACAGGTAAAGAAATAAAGGTTACAGCCTACAACTATGAACTACATGGTTTAGCAGGTTTGGATCTCAAGATGAAATGTGTGCTACAGGTAGCTTGCAACACAAGGGATAGGGAATGTATATATAATTTACAGTCAATAGTTCTCAATATTGAGCATGAATGACTCAACCTTAATCAAATGGCACAAGATGCTAGACTCATTATTATTGACAGTAAACTGGTTAAAAGGCAGCCAGTCACACCGTGACTGTTCAAAGTGACACTGGGAACATGACAACTGCTCAAGGTACAGCCAGTTATAGAACTACAGATCCACAAAATTTTAGTGTTGACTAATCGGTCAAAGGACAGTAGGTAGATTTCACGGGGTCATCTAAAGTTATTGCACAACCCAAAAAGTTAGAATCCATTGATATTAACTATATTGGAATAAGAAAATCATTTCATATTGTCAACAGGATGAAAATCTGTGACTACACAGGATTGGCAGAAATGTTTCCCACCCCTATCAGCACTGAGGAGAGTTGAGGAGGTGATAAGAATCACCAAAGTTTGCAAGAAGATGCAAATGATTCAAAGAATAATGAGCTGCGTGGTCCATTTGAGTACATTGATGCATTTCTACCTGAAGTTGTTCAGACAGCAACATATCCTAGCCAACAAATCAGCATGCAGATTCATATTTAATGTTAGGAATGAGAAGATACAAATCCAGTCAAACATTCCAATTCATAATTTTCCAGGAAGAATCATTATGATCAGTGACAAGATCATGCTCAGTAAGCAAGAATCCTTAATTAGTATGACTAAGGAAATAAACGTTGGCTCCAACAGTAAAGCAACTACCTGGGTCAAATGCAAGTGTATAACCAAAACAATCAGTTTTAGTACAGAGTCTATAAACTTCAGTACACTCCGGCTGCCTGGTTGAGAATTAATTTTTGTTCACACGGAGTGAATATCGGTCTCATATGATTCCATGAAAGCCCACTACCGAAGTGATATGATCAATGTCCAGAGATTCAGGACACTGTCTAAGGAAGTTGCCTGATATAATGATTTAGGATACTTCAAGGAAGACAATAGCTGTATCAACAGAGAGAAAGGCATTTATGAGACTAATGGTCCCGCAGCTGACCTTATAAGACAAATGCCTGATTTAGCAGGAAAGAGGACCTCTGCAAAGAGAATTCAGAAGATTAAGGGACTTCCAGATGGAATGCATCAACTGCCTGGTTCATCAAGAACAATGTTCTCCATGAAATACATCCAGGAGATAAATGGCCATCTAGGTCTCCTCATAGACTTAATAACTGTATAACTTGAATAACTAATACCAATGTGACTTATACTTGATTGTTATCATCCAATAAACTACATCCTGTCTTTGTTAAGAGCTCATTAGACTAGTGAGTGATTTTTCTCTACGACACTAGACAAAGCAGGCCCTGAAAATACCAACGTTACTGAAGGATTATTGGCAAATCCATTTTATTCTGACCAGGAGTCCAGCTAGCTCATGTAACCTGGCAAACAGTAGTCAAGATTCGCCATACAACAGAGGTCACAACTGAGGAAATAAATTAATACTTGACATCTGTCTCCACGAGAAAAAGGGATGCTCCCAATATATCAATAAATTAAGAGATTTGTGGTAAAAGATATGATTAAAAAGTAGAGAAAGTGTGCTCGAAAGGTGAACATTTCTCAAAATGGTAAGGTTCTCCCCAGTCTGAATGAGATGCATCCCCTGATTACTCGGATAAATAAGCATGCAAATTGCTGTAGATTTGTCTTTACCATTCAAACCTCCTGGAATATGGGCTGACTAAGGGATTGTAAGTGTTACACTGCTATTAAAATTAGAAGAGGGATAAACCTTGTATAAGCCATTCAACCTAACTTTTGGTGGTTGCAAATCCAGTCCAGTACAAAATTCATTGGCACATGGAATATTATAGGCTATTCAGTCAAAGCCAGCATTGACTTAAAATTTAAAGACAAATTGTGATTCACTAACTTGACTGTGTTATTTTGTGAAGTAACAGCAAGTGTTGCTATTGGTGGTGTGCTGAATGTTGTCCTTTTGCCCTTTCAAAGGTTGCTGAAAATGTTCCAAATTAGAAACTAGTTGGCTTAATTTAAAGCATGAGATTCAAGAAATATAGCAGTGTGAATAAAAACTGCCTAAATGTCAGAAAGCGTGGTGTGGGGTGAATGGTTGGGTGTTTTTCAGACTGGACTGAATTATATACTAGTGTTCCTAGGGGTGAGTATTGGGACTCCGGTCATTGTTATTTATATTAATGACCTGAACTTGGGTATGTAAGGCACAGTTCAATGTTTGCAATTGACACAATCTCACAAATGTAGCATATACACAGAAGAGAATAGTACTAGATTTCCAGAGGACAAATACAGATTGGTGAAATGGGCAAACACATGGTGATTAGATTTAATACAGGGAAGATTAAGCAAAGGTAATATCAACTGAATGGAAGTCACCATGAAGGTCCCAAATTCTCAACCTTGCCCCTCACTTGAGGCTTTCATTTGTTTTATGACATGGATCTGGAATAACAAGTTAGTTTAACTTTCAGATCAAACTCATCACCAGTTGTGCCCCTCTAATGAGAGAGCAGCCCTGTGGTCCTGTGGGACTATGGCCACTTTACCTTACAACTTTAAACAATGTGCAGTAACAGAGAGGTCTGCTGGAATATGTATACAGATTAATGAAGCTGTGAGATAAGTTGAAAGGAGTGTTTAAAAGTTTATGAGCTCTTTAGTTATATTAATAGAGAAATAAGGCATAAAAACAAGAAAGCCATGCTATAAACATAAATGAAACATTTGTCCGGTTTCACCTAGAATACTTCAGAATATTTCAAGGCCTTAGAGACAGTGCAGAAGAGATTATTAGGAGAGACTGGAGAAACTGAGATTGTTTTTCCTTTGATTCTTAGACATTTTCAAAAACAGGATTTTAATATAATAAATAAAAATATGACATGGATCTGGAATAGGAAGTTAGTTTTAATAATAGCGACCATGAAACCGTCAGATTGCTGTAAAAGTCAATCTGGTTTATTTTGCCATCTAGGGGAGGAAATCTACCATGCTAACCTGTTCTGGACATGAATGACTCCCAGTCCACGACATTCTGGTTAATTCTTAAATGCCGTATGGCATGGCCTTACAAGCCACTTTTTTTTCCTCAAACTTCTAATCAGTGGCTCATGGAAGTGACCTAAAATCAACTTCTTAAAGACACTAACAAATGGGCACTGAAAACTAGCATTGGAATTTATGCCCGCATTCCATGATGAATAAAAAAAAATGACTGGCAAAAACCAAAGGCAATGTAAGCATTTTATGTGGCAATTTGTGGTGATTTGGAATGCAGTGCCTGAATCAACAGCAACATTCAAGAGCAAATTGGATAAATGCTTGAAAATAAAGCAATGTATGACTATAGGGCAAGAGCAGGACTGTGCAATTAATAGAATAGTTCTATCATAGAGTATACACAGGCACAATGAGCCAAAAAGTTTCATTCTGTCCTGTATGATTTTATGATTCTCAATCACAAATAATCTGAATTCCATACATAGTAATTTAGTATACAAGTATAATGGAAGAAATGCAAAACAAATTTAGATTTGATCATATTTACCTTTCTATCATTTGAAAAGTTTGAATGACATCCTTTGCATGAAACCAAAGGAAATACACCTAAAAATAAATAATGTGTTGTTCAAAATCACATCGAATATATTGGCACTACTCTGATAGTAATAAAAAAAACAAAGTTCAGGTAAATAAACTGACCTGGGAGAGTGTGTGCACTGCATGGATGGCAGGGTAGATACCTTTGGTGGCTGTGAGACAACTCGAATATCCAATGTAGTAGCCAAATTTAAACATATCCAGAACTAAACTCAAGATGGCAAACAAGGTTAAACCCCCTAATGATGAAAGGTATCACATTTTAAACTCGAAGGAAAGACAAATTGATCCAAAATCTGAATCACATTCCTCCCATGTGATCATATTTTCAGGATATTCTTTATCTTTCTACTTGCCCCGTTCTTTAAATTCAGAACTAACGTGTAATTATTTATACATCAGTACTATCAGAAACACTGTGTTGACATGGACTGCGCCAAATCCCCCTAACCCTCCAACCAATGCACAAGAGGTTTATTGATGCAGGATATGTTAAAATTAAACTCTTACTCCACTCGTGAGAATATCGAGTTGGATTAGGCATAAACTGCACTCTGGCACATTGCTCCAGATAAGAGAAGTAAAGGACTCGATTCCAACAGTATCATTTTAAACTAGTGCCACACAGCTCATACTAAACCAGTCATTATTGATGGGAATTACAAACCTAATTTCTAAGATTCCTGTCAAATTCGGATTGTAGCGACTTTAATAAAAGTATTACGTTTTAAGAATACATCCAGTACCAGAAATCGCTACCCATGTTGTTTAAAAATGTATCTTAGCCTGGCATTTTGTACCTGTCAGCCACCTTGGTCCGGCGTGCTCGTCTTTTTCGGTCACCAACACTCTCTTTCCGTGTCTCCTGAAGAAGTACCAGAGCATCCAGACCAGTTGCATCGCCATGAGGGTGCTGAGGTAGGCGAGGATGTGCTCCTGGGTCACTCCGGCTCTCTGAAATGTCCCCGCCAGCATCAGCACCATGCCCAGCACAAACACATTAATGCCGTACTGGGCGCTCAGGGTGACGGCTTGCTTGAGGGGATGGCTAGCTGAGAAGCAGCTGCTAAACTCTGTGAAACTCTGATCTCCCACTGCCGGAGCCGGCCCGCTTACAGGGCACCGCTGACAATCACCCATAACCTCAAATCCGCATCTTTCAGCCATTTCCAGGCGCCGAGCAAGCCTGCTCCTGAAAGAACACAACCTTCCAATAATACTGTTATTTATAACCCCCACATTTGTAAATACCTTCCTGTTAAAAACGAATTAATGGCATCTTCACTAAACATAAGTAGCGGTTCAACAGTGCCCACTCACACAGGTACAGATGGGCCCGTTTATTTGGAATATTGAAAGGGCTCTTGTGGAACAGAGGTATTGACTCTATCTCTGACCCAGGAGGCCCGGGTTCCCAGTCACAATTACTCTAGAGGGGTCTAACAACATCTCTGAACAGATTAATTAGAACAAATCTATTTGGATACTGAAGTTTCTTGGACTGTAGTAACTTTCATGTCGTTACATTTAATCCTACGTAACACTTCTTTGTTAGACATTGCATATAAACTAATATGCTGCTTTGCTGTTTCCATCATTTCAATTTGCGCCGGGTATTCCTCACTGAGACCTGGATTCTCAGTCTATCAGACTACACTCACACGCTGCGCTTACACTGCGCTGCTTCAGTGTTAAAGCAGAAACTTTACCTAAAATCTCACTGCGTGTGGAAGCCGATATTCTTGATGGTATCGAGGAGCAAGGTTGTATTATTCTGTGCGTGCGCATGAATTTTTATACCAAGGTGCCTTCTAATAGCGAGGCGAAGGCGTCATTATGAGTCTGCAAAATGTACATGGAATAATGTCTTCTTTCCATGTCGTGTCAGAGATCCTGCTCTCTGGAAACCGCCCATCTTCCCATTTCCCCCATAGTGTGCATTCACAAACTTGCGAAGTGGCAAAATCCAGGCTTTATTGAATATACTGGCAATATTCTTAAGGTTTCAATGATGGTTTTATCAAAGCTACTCTATTACTTACCACAGGGGCTGTGCTCATAATATGCGATTTTATAACTGTATGTGATGCAGGGCTTAGTGTTGGTATTCACTTTGTGGAAATGACACTTCTATTGGTATCAGGACGTGTTAAAACTTTATCATAGAGATCTACAGCACAGAAAATGTGTGCATTCAAAATAGACCGATTTGACAAGATAAATCAGAGCCTTAAGCAATTCCTGCTTCGCTACTTTGCTTTTTTATCTGGAGAGAGAGCTTCCAGAAGCTGGTGGGAGACAGAAGAAGGAAGTCTGTCAAGCTGGATAATCAGAGATAGCAAGAACTGCAGATGCTGTGAGTCAGCGGTAACACAGTGTGGAGCTGGAGGAACACAGTAGGCCAGGCAGCATCAGAGGAGCAGGAAAGTTGATGTTTCCGGTCGACACCCTTCTTCAGAAACCGACCAGAAACGTCAACTTTCCTGCTCCTCTGATGCTGCCTGGCCTGCTGTGTTCCTTCAGCTCCACTCTGTGTTATCTATAAGCTGGATAACCAGCTGACTCTGTCTAATGGTGAGGCATTGGGCTGAGGTTAATTCGCTCAGTTTACTAAAGGGCGAAGTAGTTCGACAGTCAAGCTGCATTAGGCACCACTTTCCCACCTTGCTAAATTCTGAATTACCCACTGCTCAGCTTCCGGGGACCTGGCGGCAGTTTTGATTACATTTTTTAAAAATCACTGCACGTCAGAACCCTGTGTCAAAAAGACAGAAAAGAGCTGTAACTAACATCTCAAAACCAGGTCACTCATAAAACACGGGTAACTCCAGTTAGAGACATAGAGCTGTACAGCAAGGAAACAGACCCTTCAGTCCAACTGGTCCATGCCGACACAGATATCCCAAACAACTTTAGTCCCATTTACCAGCATTTGGCCCCAGGTAAACTGCACGGCTGGAAAAAATGCTCGATCCCGCTGTAACGGTCAATGGTGCAAGTTAGTGCTGGTCACAGTGAGGTTACAGCAATGTTAGTGGCTGGTGAAGAGAGTGGTGCCAATGTCTGAGTCAGCTGAATCGTTACCTGATCTCCCCACAAGGGGGCTACAGATCGTCAGAGAGAATGGCAGATGCCCATAGAGGAAACTAACGTGTCAGAATTTATAAAGATCACTTGAAAACACCGAAAACGGATCGCGAGATAAATAAACAGACTTGGGGAAGAAATCATAAAAAGAGACCAACGAGGTTCTTGTGGTGCTGCTGCAGTGTCCCTACCTCTGAGCCAGAAGGCCCAAACTCAAATCTCATCTACTCCGGAGGTGTGTCATAACATTTCTAAACAGGTTGGTTAAAAATACGAAAAAGAGAGCAACACTTTAACGAAGAAAGCAAGAAAGAACATAAACACTCGAGGGCTCACTCAAACTCCCGATCTCCTGTTTGTTGCAACATGTTCGTCTTAATTTTTTTTTTACATTTTTCTTTTCAGTTCCAAGAGAGAGTTACATGGCAAAGGAAGTGGATATGATATCCGACTTTTGATCAGAAGTCGGACCTCTGGAAGTCCAACATGGGAGTTTTACGTACAGTTCACCTTGGTCTCTGTGTTCGGAACATTAATAATTCTGAACGTCCCAGGAAATACACCGAACATTAAAGACATTATCTCTAGAATGAATTTGAGTGGAAATAAAAAATAGCAAAGTTACTAGTCACAAGTGGAAGTGCTTTGTAAGCTAACATACGTTAAACTTCACTGCAGCATACAGGGTAGAACAAAGAATTATTGGGGACGTGTATCACGGGTGGTCATAATCCCCATGTAGATTGGATAAATGAAACTGGCAAACGTTGTTAATTTAACTATGCTCCTTTATATTTACCTGTAACTGTTTTCATACTTTTAGCTAGTTTACTTTTATTCTATTTTCTCTACTATTTGTTTTAGGTATTATTTTCTAGTATCTGAAATGTTCCCATGAGGATGAGTTAATAGAGTCTATTCAGGACTGTTCCTTAGACCAACATATTCTAGAATTAACCACGGTCCAAGCTGTTTTAGACTCGGAAATGTAGGGAAAGCAAAGGATCTTCTAGGCAACAGTGAGCATGATGAGGTAAGATGGTAGAGAAACAGTGGTAGACACGTCAAGAGATATGTGTTAGGTTTTAACAAAGTTATGTTCTGAGGTGGATGGCTAAATGAGGGATTTAAGAATTACATCAAATTGAAGGAAAAGACATAAAATGCTGCAATGGTTAGAAGGTAGGCTTGAAGATTGGGAACATTTCAGATACTAGAAAATAATACCTAAAACAAATAGTAGAGAAAATAGAATAAAAGTAAACTAGCAAAAAGTATGAAAACAGTTACAAATGGCTTTTACAGGTAAATATAAAGGAGCATAGTTAAATTAACAATTGGTCCCTTACAATTTGTGGCTGAAAAATTAATAATAGGAAACATGAAATGACAGGGACTATGAACAAGTATTTTGCACCTGCCTTCGAGGTAAAAGACATTTAAAACATCTTGAACATATCAGAAAATTGAGTGATAAAGGGAATAACGGAATTTTAAATCATCACTAGTACTAGAGAAAAAGTATGAGGAAAACTATCAAGTCTAAATGTTGACAAGATCTCTGGATCTGATGCCCTGCATCCTAACGTCATAAAAGTGTACTTGCAAAAATATTGGAAACATTGGTTGTACAATCTTCCAAAATTTCCTAGGTTCTGGTAAAATCCCAGTGGATTGGACAACTGAAAATGCAATACATCTATTCGAGAAAAGGAAATGGAAAGAAGGAAAGTATGAACCAGTTAGCTTAAAGTCTGTCAGTGGGAAACAGCTAATCATTTTTCATTACTGTATACAGATCCTATCCTTTATTGTCAGAGCTACACCATCATCTTTTCCTTATTTCTGTCCTTTTTGTGTTTTTTTTTGTGTGTTTTTTAAATTGTGGACCAAAATGAGAAAATAACCAGTTTAAAACCAAGGGTTACTGCATGATTTGATATCAAGTAATCTGATACTCATTGTGACACTATTTGTACAGCTGTAGGTTATGGCACTGGTTCCTGATTAAGTGAAACTGAAGGGTTGTATACAGAGGTTCAGCTGGCATCAAACAGTGGTTTGATTTGTGAATGAGTGGCCAGTTACCAATGACAAAGATCTTCTGCCAGCCAACAGTTAGGTGATTGATTCTCAGGTGGCAGAACATTTTGGGCTGTGAACGAGATAGGGAGAAGCCTTCAGATCACCACCAATATGGAAACTCTCCCCCTGTTCTCTGCAGTAAATTATGTTAAGCCAGAAGACAACTAATTTATCTTTTCAACAACAGTTGCCATAAGTTGTGACTTTTAATAAGTCAGAGATCTTTTATACCTGAACCAGCCACCCTGTGCCTCTTGCAAACCAGTGGAAGCTTCCAGAAGACCACTGAGAAGCAGCATTCTGACCATCACGGAATCATCTGAGCAACCCTGTGAACAGGAACCAGTGAACTGTCTTCCTAGATTTTCCCTCCACCCCTAACCCATGATTCTTTTTCCCTGTGTCTGTCCATATGTAAGGGATAATTAATAAAGGCATTAGAATTTCAATTAGTCAAGTTATGTACTGATGACTCGTAACTGTTAACCTGTTGCAATGGTCTATTTAGTTGAATAGTTTTCTTGTTAAGTACAGAAACCTGATCTAGGCTTTGCCAGTCTGGGTCTAAAAGACAGATAAACTGGAGAAATTTTCATTTCTTAAAAATATTTAATTTCTGTAAAAACTCCAGGAATAACAGGGTTTTATTTCCAGTAACAAACACAGAAATTGCAGGAAAAGCTCAGCAGGTCTGCAGAATGTTCTGAGAAAGGGTCACTGGACCCAAAACTTAACTCTGATTTCTCTTCACAGATGCTGCCAGATCTACTGAGCTTTTTCAACAATTTATGTTTGTTTCTGATTTATAGCATCCGCAGTTCTTTCAGTTTTTATTTCCAGTGTTCTACGCCAGTAAGTCATAATGTTTTGGAGTGTCAAATACCATTAATATTCAAACTCCTGCCATGGTTACTTCGCAACTGTCTCTCTGTAATGGCTGACATATCAAATTAATTGATTGATTGAATCATTTATTGTCACGTGTATTCAATCAATGTAAAAATACAGTGAAAAGTGTGTACCTTTGCTGTACATACATGGCGCCATTTACATCTGGCTATGTTATCGATACCTTAATACTTGTAGCATTGAGGGAAAGAGCTTTAAGTTTTTTCAAAAGTCATTTTTCCCTATTTTGGCAACATTTGCTGATGCTCTCTTACATTTGTGCACTCTGATCCTACTGCCACTCTCTGGTTATCATTACATATATCATTACTTGCATGTTTGCCTTGTTCTACTAAACTTTCCAAATCACTTCTCATTTGAACTCGGAATCATTTAGTTTAAATAGCTCTCTACTGTCTTAGTTACATGATTCATCAATATACTCATCCCAATAAACTTCAAATAAAGGGTGTCCCAACAATTTTCTCCCTCTTTCCTCAGTACTGATGCCAGTGTCCCATGTATCAAAACCCATTTCTCCCACACTAACCTTTGTGCCATCATTCATTGTTATTGACCCTATGCCAGTTTGCTCATTGCTCAAATAATGATCCAGAGGTTGGTATTTTTGTGGTTCTTTTTTTAATTTGGTCCCTAGATATGCATATTCCCTCGGCAGAACTTTTCTTTGTCCTATGTAATTGGCATCCATGTTGATGCCATCCATGGCATCCACAACAACTTCTCCCTCCTACACCGAGTTATTTTCTAGCCCTGAGATATCTATAGCGTGGCACCAGGCAGGCAATATAGTTTTCAGGATTCATGTTCTCAGCTGCAGAGAATAATGTTTATCCCCCTATGCTATCCATGACTACACCATTCCTTTGCAGGTTCTCCACCTGGGGGATTTCAAGACAAGGGGGCATATTTTTAACATGAGAGGAGAAAGGTTTAAAAAAGACATAAGGGGCTTTCATTTTTTTTTTTTTTTACAGAGTTGTTCATATGTGGAATGAACTTCCAGAGTAAGTGGTGAATGCGGGTACAGTTACAGCATTTAAAAGACATTTGGATAAGCACTAATAAGAAATGTTTGGAGGGATATGGAACAAGTGCAGGTATGTGGAACTGGGTTAGTTTGGGATCATGGTCGGCTTGGACTGGTTGGATCAAAAGGTCTGTTTTCATTCTATATGACTCTACATTCTCCTAAAGCACCGTGCTGTGGTCAGTTTGCTCATTCTGCCCACTCTCACTCATACATGTTGCAAGAACCTCAAATGCATCAGACAATTACAAGATTTTTCCAGTGCTTCCTCTCTTACAGCTGCACTCTTATCTCTAACAACAGGACAAATCTGAAGTATATAGACTAGTAAGTGTAACTACCTGATGAAACAAAGTTTGCGGGGGACCTTTCCTACCCTGATAAATTGCAACATCCAAAGCTCAGAGACTAACCCATCAACCTGGTGCTAAATTTTCTTGAACTGCATACTTGCAATGCAGATGTGGATGCCATGGATTACACAGGTATCCACCAAGCCCTATGTAGCTACAGCTGCTGTGCACCATCAAATCTGCCATCTGCAATTTGAGATTAGCAGATATCTGTTTTCTGCAGATTTCACTGATGACTGCAAAGTAGCACCCTGTGGAGAAGCAGCATATCATGAAAAGTAACATTAGGATTTGTTTAATTGCCAAATACAGAAGCCAGCAGTTGTCAGTTTCATCAGGTAATAATGTCAGCACTGCTATTTAGTACACCAAAATATTGGCCATTATTTAACAATTCACATCCACTGAATATACATTATCATGAATTACAAGTGACAAAAGACTATACCAAACATCCAACAGTGTACTACATTACCATGTTTTAGTTTATTCAAACACAGGATGTGACACCACTGGCTTGCCGAACACGTATCGCCATTCCTAGCTGCCCTTGAGAAGGTGGTGGTGAGCTGCTTTCTTGAACTGCTGCAGTCCTATGCTGTAGGTAGACCCACAACATCATTAGGTAGGGAATTCCAGGATTTTGACCCAGCAACACTGAAGGATCAGCAATATATTTTCAAATCAAGATATTGAGTGGCTTGAAGGGGAACTTGCAAATGTATCTGCTGCCCTTCTAAATGGAAGTGCTATCTGAGGAGTCCTGAAGAATTTCTGCAATGCATCTTGTAGATAGTACACACTGCTACTACTACTAAGGGCCACTGGTTGAAGGTGTAGATATTTGTGGATGTAGTGCCATCAAGCAGGCTGTTTTGTCCTGATGATGTTGAACTTCTTGAGTGTTGTTGGAGCTGCACTCATCCAGGCAAGTGGGGAGTATTCCATCACACTCCTTACTTGAGCCTCGTAAATGGTGGCCAGACTTTGGGAGTCAGGAGCTGAGTCATTTGCTGCAGCATTCCTAGCCTCTGACCTGTTCTTGCAGCCAGACTGGTCCAGTTCAGTTGCTGATCAATGGAAACCTTCCAGGATGTTGATTGTGGGAGATTCAGTGACAGTAAGACTATTGGATGCAAAGGGCCGATGGGCAGATTGTCTCTTAGTGGGTGATTGTCTGGCATTTGTGTTGCAAATGTTACTTGCCTCCTGTTAGCCCAAGCCTGGATATTATCCAAGTCTTGCTGCATTTGAACCTGGACTGCTTTAGTACATGAGGAGTTGTGAATGGCCCTGAACATTGTGCAAATCATTAATGAACATCCCCACTTCTAACCTTATGACAGAGGGAAGATCATTGATGAAGCAGCAGAATATGGTTTATGTGATACTTAAAATGTTTTATGTTCACTACTTCTTTCAATACATATTTTACCATTCATTTCACCTATTATTCTAAGCAATCTGTTCAAAGATGTTATTTACATTTCTGGAGCAGGTAAGACTTGACCTGGGCCTCTCAATCCAGGGATAGGGACACTACCACTGCACCTCAAGAGTAATCATTCTCTTCTGGGTGGTACAGTGATTAGCACTGCTGCCTCACAGCATCAGGGGCCCAGATTCGATTCCAGCCTTGGATGACTGTTTGCACATTCTCCGTGTCTGTGTGGGTTTCTGCTAGGTGCTCCAATTTCCTTCTACAGTACACAGATATGCAGGACAAGTAGACTGGTCATGCTATATTGCCCCATAATAAGACCATAAGATATAGGAGCAGAAATTAGGCCATTCGACCCATCGAGTCTGCTCCGCCATTCAATCATGGCTGATAAGTTGCTCAACCCCATTCTCCTGCTTTCTCCCCGTAACCCTTGATAATCAAGAACCTAGCTATCTCGGTCTTAATTGTACTCAATGACCTGGCCTCCACAGCCTTCTGTGGCAGTTAATTCCATAGATTCACCACTCTCTGGCTGAAGAAGTTTCTCCTTATCTCCTTCTAAAAGGTTTTCCTTTTACTCTAAGGCTGTGCCCTCGGGTTCTAGTCTCTCCCACCAATGGAAGCATCTTCCCAACATCCACTCTGTCTAGGCCACTCAGTATTCTGTAAGTTTCAATTAGATCCCCCCTCATCCTTTTAAACTCCAACAAGTATAGTCCCAGAGTCCTCAAATGTTCCTCATATGTTAAGCTTTTCATTCCTGGGATCTTCCTCATGAACCTCCTCTTAACTTGCTCCAAGGCCAGTACATGCTTCCTGACATAGGGGGCCCAAAACTGCACACAATACTCCAAATGTGGCCTGACCAGAGCCTTATAAAGCCTCAGTAGTACATTCCTGTTTTATATTCAAGTCCTCTCAAAATAAATGCCAACATTGCATTTGTCTTCCTGACTGCTAACTCAACCTGCAAGTTTACCTTCAGAGAATCCTGGACTAGAACTTCCAAGTCTCTTTGCACTTCAGACTTCTGAATTTTCTCCCCATTTAAAAAATAGTCCATGCTTTTGTTCTTCTTACCAAAGTGCATGACCTCTCACTTTCCCATGTTGTACTCCATCTGCCACTTCTTTGCCCACTCTCCTAACCTGTCCAAATCCTTCTGCAGCATCCCCACCTCCTCAATGCTACCTGTACCTCCACCTATCTTTGTATTATCTGCAAACTTAGCCAGAATGCCCACAGTTCCTTCATCTAGATCATTAATGTATAAAATGATATCAAGGGATATGCAAGCTTGGTCGGTGAGGCATGGTGAATGCAGGGATAAGGTAGGGGCTGGGGTTGGGTGGGTTGCTCCTCAGCAAGTCAATGTGCTAAACGGCCTCTTTCCACACTTTGTCTGATTCAATTTCCCCACCATTCGATTTTCCAAGATTTTCCCTACCATAAATATATGAAACCTCTCAGCTATGTTTCTTACACATGGAATATGGGAGGAAAACTTAATAATTATTAGAGATCAACTTCATGTCTAAAAAGATCAGAGTTAAGGTGAAAATGGACCCACAGGTCTGTGAAACTGGAAATGTCACCACAATCAATCATTCTTCTGAAAGTAACCCATTAACAAACTTCATTAGCAGTATTCCAAGCATGACTTTATTCAGCAATTTATTAAACTAAGATACTCAATTGTCTGGGTAATAAATAAATCTTCCTATTTTATGGTTCTTCGGTGTCAGATAAATAAACTTTTATGCTTTTAGCCTGGGGGTTAATAAACAAACTGTCCATTGTAGACTTTATATCACAGAACATCCTGGTTGTAAGCTACGACCAGCCAAGGAAGTCAACTTATCAATAGGATCACTAAATAACACCTCTGATAAGAAACAGCACTGATTTAATTAAGCAGGATTTGAAACAAAATTGCTTAGACAAAGCATTCAAGTTCTGGATACCATTGTGAATGCACTGTGGATAAATGTGTCCCCCTCCTCTCATGGAACAAGTCATTCTGGGCTCATGATTTTGTCAATGAGCACATAAAGCAATTTAATTCATAAGCAGATTTAATTATTCATTTTGTGAAATGACAATACAAAAAAAAAATCAGATGAACATTATGTTAGCGTAGGTACCTAGCTGAGGTGAATATTATGGTTTCTTATGTTTCAGTTTTAATTCAAAAATGAGAAATAAACTAGCAACATATACATTTTAAATAAGAGCAAAAACACAATTTTGTACACAAATATTCCAGTTCTGATAAATTGCAATTTATATAGCAATGTGATAACAAAATTACATATCGAACACTTGCATGCTGAAGTTTTAAGACTCTACATAGCCTCTCAAGGAATTAGGTCAGAGGAAATAGCATGAAATACATGCAAATTCTTAGCATATTTGTTTGTTGCCAACGTTAATCGTAACCACGTGCCACGCACATATGTATACAATAAAATTTATGTAATTTTCATACCTTTGAAGATTTTGTTTTGCAGATCTTTCTGCATCACTTGCAACTTCTGGCAGAGAAAACAAGCAGCTTGCAAACTTCTGCCATTCCATAACGAAGAATGGGGATGTGCAATAGGTCTCACCCTTTAAGTTGGTTCTGAAATTCTACAAAGGCAACTTTAACCTGCTATTTTAAATAAATATAAAGTGAGCAGTAATGGTGCATCTGATCGACGAAACAAAATGCAGATCAGGATAGGAGAGGGAATTAAAAGAAAAGTACAGCTGCCGATTCAGATGGTTCTTGCAGAAGACTGAAACCAGGATACCTTTCTGCTTAAAAATGCTATCATAGGAGTCGAGAAAAATAAGGGACAAATTGGAGGGTGATCATTTGGATTCTGGATTCTGTTTTATGTCAGTGAAGGACTTATAATATAGATAAGAAAAAGAGGCAATTTCCTTGATTATGTATGCCATCAGAGAGACTCATCACTGGCAACACTTGCTCTCATTTCAGCCAGTTCTGAAGTCACATTTAAAGGTCATTATTACATTTGTTCATGATATTACAAAGATTTATTCAATTCTATAATTACACTTATTCACAGAGTAACAATTGTAATGTTTAAATCTTGTATAAAAGCAAACTTGTTCTGCAAACTGAATCATAGATCATGGACAGATGCAAAAAGGAATTATAATAGTGAAATTCATTGAACTAAAGCTTTCCATTCCAGTTACTTGAATATTTTATGTAACAATTGCAGGTTCTTGAAAGACAACTTCTTTATTTACAGGAAATACCGAGCTGAGCTCTGAAATGAGAGAAAAATGAAAATTCTGAAAAAACAATTACATCTTACAATACATTTCTACATATTTTGAAAAATGACTTAAGTTAATTGATACAATTGGACAATTTTAGCAACCATGCTGTAGTCAAATGCATTTTCTTGACTCTTATCTAAAAGGAAGGCATATTAAAGGAGTTGATTGATTACTTTTGAAAAGTTACCCTATTGAGTAATCATGGGAAAAGCTGATAAAATTAATGAATAAATAATTACTCCAATCAGAACCAAAGCTGGTGGATTCTTAAGTGTTGTGACATGGACTGGAAGGATATTGGATTCTCATGATGAATTCTTTCACACTCCCAGATCCAACGCTCCACGAGTGAAAGTCAAGACAGAAAACCCAGAGGTTACAGAGAAAGAGAGAGGTAACATGTTGCAGTGCATCTCCCAGTATCTGGTTCTATAAACCACTGACAATGAGTGTAGCTCGTCTGTCTGCCTGCCTGCTCTTCACTCCAGGTTACAGTAGTTGACGTATGAGATAAACGTAAGGAACCGAGAGGTGGGGAGGAAAAAGTTTAATTTAGACAAATACACTTCTTTATGATTAATAATTGCAAGTTTAAACATGAAATTCAAGATTTTTATTCTTTGTTTGATTGTCAAATGATAGCAACAATTACGCACTTATGCTCTGCTCACTGCACAAAAGATCTAGTTTCAGCTTTTTAGGTCCAAATTAAATCTGTGTGTGCTTTGTGTTCCTTTAAAGCTACCTAAATTAGTGATTGAAAAAGAGTAAAAAGACACCATTATTAGAAGAACATATAGGCAGTAAACTTATGTTAATTTATATAAATGATTTGCATGTTAATACAGGAGGCATAGTTAGTAAGTTTGCTGATTACACCAAAATAGGTGCTGAAGTGGACTGTGAAGAAGATTATCTCAGAGTACGAAGGCACCTTGATCAGATGAGTCAATGGGCTAAGGAGTAGCAGATGGAATTTAGATAAACGTGAGGTCTTGCACTTTGGTAAGGCAAATCAGGACAGGACTTACACAGTTAATGGCAGGGCCCTGGGGTGTGTTGCCAAACAAAGAGACCCAGGGGTGCAGGTGCATAGTTGTTTGAAAGCGATGTCACATGTAGACAGCATCTTGAAGAAGCTGTCTGACACACCTGCACTCATTGGGACATCATGTTGTAGCTGTACAGATCACTGGTGAGGCCACTTTTAGAATACTGCAGACAATTCTGGTCACCGTGCTATAAGGAGGACGTTGTTAAACTTGAGAGGGTGCAGAAAAGATTTACGAGGATGTTGCTGGGACTGCAGGGTTTGCTAAATAGATTGGGGCTTTTCATCCCTGGAGCGTCAGAGACTGCAGGGAGACCTTATAGAAGTTTATAAAATCATAAGGGGCTTGGATAAGGTGAATAGCCAAGGTTTTATTGCTAGGGTGAGGGAGTCCAAGACTACAGGGCATAGATTTAAGGTGCAAGGGGAAAGATTTAAAAAGGACGTGAGGGTACTTTATCAAGCAGAGGATGGTGCATGTATGGAACGAGCTGACAGAAGAAGTGGTGGAGGCTAGTACAATTACAACATTTAAAAGGCATCTGGATGGGTATATGAATAGGAAGTGTTTAGAGAGATGTGGGCCAAATGCTGGCAAATGGGACTAGGTCAGATTAGAATGTCTAGTTGGCACAGATGAATTGGATCAAAGGGTCAGTTTCCGTGCTGCATCACTCTATGATTCTAAATCAGAGATTAGGATCAGAATTTTGGTAATATTTCTGAAAGATTCAAGCAAAATACTTACTTTATTGACTAATAGATCAATAAGTAAATTAGCTCACAAAAGGTATCTCTTCCACTGATATAAGTTGACATATCTGTTTTTAGATTTCAGAACATTTGAAAAAAAATATCCATACAGACTTTTTTCCTGACTCTCTTCCTGTCCAGGCACTGATCATTGTTAGGGTATAGTTCTAAATTAATTTTAATCAACACATTCAGTCATGTCACAACACACCTTTGGGGAAGGCGGCACTATCACTGTGCCACTATAGATAATCAGAAATAGCTAGGTTCTGGACAGTAATTGTACAATTTTGGAATTCTGTCCCCCAAGCTATTCAATTTTCCAGGGTCTCACAACAGGGTCCAGTCCTCTCTTCACACAACATACACAAACATACTTTGCAGAAATATGGAGCAAGAAGCCTAAATAAATTCACTGTTCTTACTAAGACCAATTACCCCGAAAACTATAACACTCCAACTGAGATCAATTAACAACACAACTTGGGAACAGCAGCTACTTGTTGATTTCTTAAGTATACTTACTACAATAGTTCCATGGTGTTAGGGGAAAGGTACTGGCATGGATAAAGGATTGACTTACTGACAGAAGGCAGAGTAGGAATAAAGAGGTCTTTTTCAGGAAGGCAGCCAATGACTAGTGGAGTTTTAAAGGGACCTGTGTTGGGACCACAACTATTCGTGTTATACATTAACGATCTGGACAGAGGAACTGAGAGCAGATAGTGCTGAGGAAGCAGCGAGATTGGAAAAGTACTTGGACAGGATGGGGGAGTGGGCAAAGTAATGGCAGATGGAATACGACGTGGGAAAGTGTGAGGCTTCGGCTATTTTCTACATGGGGGTAGGGCTTCAGAAATTTAAAGCGCAAAGAGACTTGGGGGACCTGGTTCAGGATTCTCTTAAGGCTAACATGCAAGTTTAACTGGCAGTTAGGAAGGCAAATGCAACGTTAGCATTCATTTCAAGAGGGCTAGATTACAAAAACAGAGATGTACTGCTGAACCTGTATAACACTTTGGTCAGTCTGCATTTGGAATATTGAGAGTAGTTTTGGACCTCATATCTAAGGAAAGATATGCTGGCGTTGAGGGAGTCTAGAAGCGGTTTATATGTATAATCCAGAGGCTGAAGGGCTTGTCATATGAGGAGCGGTTGAGGACCCTGGGTCTGTCCTCAATACAGTTTAGAAGGATGAGGGAGATCTCATTGAAAAAATTTACACAATACTGCCAGGCCTGGATAGAACAAACACAGAGATGATGTTTCCACTAGTAGGAGAGTCTAAGATCCGAGGGTACAGCCTCAGAGCAAAGGGACAACCCTTTAGAACTGAGGCCAGGAGAAATTTCTTCAGACGGTGGTGAATCTGTGAAACACATACCACAGAGCGCTTTGAGGTCAAGTCATGGAGTGTATTTAAGATAGAGATAGTTTGGTTGTGGATTGGTCAGGGGATCAAGGGTTACTGGGAGAAGGCAGGAGATTGGGGTTTCGAAACATATCGAATGGCAGAACAGACTCAATGCACCAAGTGGTTTAATTCTGCTCCTATATCGTATGGTTTTGTAATAGCTCCCCATAATAAGAGAAAAAAAGACTAGCCAAAAACAGTCAAAACTAGTATTAGAACTTACCTACAAATCATCCTAGTAGTGATACAAACATCACAACACCCATAAATTGAGTGAAAAGGATGAAAGGAGTAAAGAAAGACCACACTGGCCACAGTGCAATATTAAAGCTGTAAAAAGAAAGTTTATAGTCAGTAAATCTTTTAAAGATCACTCAGTGCTTCAGCATTTCAAATGTAATAAACCGGTCTTGCTCCAGTCCTTGAAATATCAGTATACGTACAGTTTGGTACATATTGACAGGTAGTGTTAATTGCAATGTTGTAGAAACGACTTGGTCAAATTCACACATATTTATATAACAACATGTATTTCTGAACTGCTGAGAACAGTCAATTTCCATTTGTGTATAAAGCAGTGATAAAAGAAACTGGCAATGAATGAACTACAAAAACTATTATACGATGAGGATTTTAAATGAAGTCTGCTCACTTTATGGTGCTTTAGAAATATTTTTGACTGTTTATTAATATAACCCAGTAACTGATGTATAGAATTACTGTATGCACAGAAAACAGATTTGAATTTTAATTATTGAGCCATGACATTAGCCAAGGCTTCACACTTAGACCCAAATAATATGATGGAAAAGCCAGTCCAGCAAATATTTCCTCAATCACAAGTGCACAAATAGAATTACAAAGAAACTTGCTATGGTTCATTACAAGGCCCATCATCAAAAAAAAAAGCAAATAAAATTAGTTTAAAATCACTTTATAGAAATATCTGAATAGTTTTCATACGAACCTAGGAATGTAAAACCATGGGTGATCATGCACTTTGATGCCTTTTTCCCCATACTATCCCCCATTCCTTTACATCAGTAGTATTTCGAAATCTGTCAATGTCTACTTTAAGCATATTCAATGGTTGAACTTACCTAGCCCTCAGGTGTAAAGCATTCCATACATATACAACCTTCTGAGTGAAGAGGTTTCTCTTCAACTCAGTACTAAGTGGCTTTCATCAAATCTTGAAATTGTGCACCCTGGTTCTAGATTCCCCACTTAGGGGAAAGACCTTAGCCGCATCTACTTTGTTTCGCTCTTCAAGTTTTCTGTAGGTTTCAATGAGATTGCCTAATTTTTCAAAACTCTCGAGAATACAGGCCCAGTTTTCCCTCATCTCTCTTCATAGGACAGTCCTACCACCCTTGGAACTAGTCAAGTGAACCTTCATTGCACTCCCTCAAGAACAATAATATCCTTCTTAAATATAAAATATGAATAAAATTCTTCCTAAAATAAGGAGAACAAAAGTACTCGGTATGCCAGGTGTGGTTTAACCAGGGCCTTAAACAATTGACAAAAGACTCTGCCACTGTTGCACTCAAATCCTCTTGTGATAAAGACTAACACAGTAAAATTAATTAACAAGTCATTAGGAAGGCTATTAATAAATGAATCAAGTAATTAATTTTCATTTCAAAATTGACTAAGGGCCAACTGTCAAAGATTCAAACTTCTGACAAAGTAATTATTTTTAAGGATGTAGGAACCTACATATTTGAGTTCCGTGGTTAAGAACGAACAAGCATTTTGAGAATTGCTAGTTAACAACAATGCTGATACTGCTCAGCATGATTTCTTTGCAAATGCCTTTTAATAGAAAATGGAAAGAATTGCTCACATACAATGAACTAAATTCTTATCAGGATCACATACTCACTATTGCAATGTACGAATGCAATCTGCTGACCAATGAACCGCATGGTACTCTGCCACATTTAGGCAGAGTTCACAGTGAACAGAGACTTAAATGAATTTTCTGATGTCAAACTGGCTGACAGTCAAAAGGCCTGACAGGTTCTCTTTGCTAGGATAAGATACAATTTTTTGTTTTACATTTAGCAATCAGATAAATATAACTAAAGTTTGAGATGTGGTTTTTCAGAGGCATATAAGTGGCATTCCCCGGAGACACTGTAAATGTTGGTACACGTTAATGAAATGGGCTCAAAGGAAACAGGGTATCATTTTTAAAAACTGCAGATATTAAAACTTGCATGTGTAGTAATAGAATGAGAAAGACTGTAAACTGAATTAACTACTTCTGAATGAAGACAAATGTAATAAAAAACCTTACCTATAAACGTTTGATTAATATTTCATGTCACTAAATTATTTTGGTTCAGAGTTGCATTTGGTTGGAGTACCACTGCAGAACTGAGACACAATGGTCTAACCAGATACTTCAATGCAGTAGAGGAATTGCTGCATTGCTTATGTCATTCATATGCAATAGTAAACGGAGGCTTCTTCAAGCAGAAGTAAAAGGTCATGTGCTAATACTTGATGAAAACAGACAATTCTTCCATTGACTGCTTCATATGCACAAGCCCCATAAACAGTGACGCTAAAATGGTTTAATTGGCCATTCATGTTTATGGGATCCTGCTGTAGACATATTCTTGCCTTCACAATCATGATGCTCTTTAAAATCAGCTCAGGAAAATGTGAGGTGATACATTATCCATTCATTCTTCATACAAACATATATGTGACATAATACAATTTTCAAGAAGATGCAAGAAGAGATAATTCGAGATATTGTGCACAGATCTTTGAAAGTGACAGAATAGGTAAATCAGTTAAAAAATCACTAAGTGCATACATGATTATAAAAAAAATTTTCTAATCAACACACTTCTGGAGCAGGGGGACCCTGAACCCAAGTTTCCTGGCTCAGAGGTAAGTCACATGATTGTAGATATTTTCTAACCAACCTGTTCAGAGATATTACTACACACCTCTGGAGCAGATGGAACTTGAACCTGGGCCTCATGGCTCAGAGGTAGGCACATTACCACTGTATCACAAGAGCTCCTCATTCATGATTTCTATGCAGGCAGGAGGTTGTGCACAACAAGATCCCACTAAGAGCAAATTGGATGAATAGCTAATCGATCTTTTTTCATGTTACTGCTTGGTGGGTGTAGAGCACAGGACAATGGGAAAAGTCACAGTCTTCATCAAATACTGGTATGGGCTCTTTTATTTCTTCCCGCACAAGGCTCAGTTTACTACTACTTCTGAATGACATCGACAGTGCAGCACTTCCTCATTGAAGTATCTGCCAAAATCAACTGTTTCAGTTCGGCAGAGAAGCTTCAACAAATCATGAAAGCAATTATCATCTCCAGCTAAAATGACACTTAAAGCCAGAGAATATTAAATAAGCAGCATACTTTGGCTATTATTGCTGTTTGAAAGCAAACATAGTCATTAATCCAATTATATCACTGATCAAGAATAAAGCATCTAAATTCCATTGCATTATTTCCCAACATAGATTTGAATAGCAGTTTCAGATTTACATTTAGTGCCAACAGATTGGAATAACTTTGTCTAGTTATCCTGAAGTTTATTGCAAGGAGAAACAAGTTAAAAATCAACAAACTGATATTCGCCAATGACTTCAAGAACATACCATACTGCTGCAGCAATGAAAGATGCTGTAGCTGAAGGAACCAGGGTAGGATTATATTGCTCATATTCTCTGATCCCTCTGTACCACTCCAGGTAGAAGATGCAGTAGAAAGCAATCAGTAAGCTAATTATGAGTAGTGAGGTGCCTAAAAGGAACCACCGACTGATTTAGAGAAAGAAAAATGGATTAGTGACAAGAAGCAGACGTGAGTAAATACATTTTAAATAAAAACAGAAAATGCTACAGAAAACTCAGCAGATCTGGCAACGTCTGTCGTGAGACAAACAGAATTAAATTTAGAGTGCAATGACTCTGCTTCAGAACTGAAGCAAGCTGGAATATGATAGGTTTTACTCTCTTTCCAAGGGGGAGGAGGAACAAGTGGAACAGATGAGGTGAGAAGTTGTGGAAGGGAGGTGTTCGGGGGAATGAGGTCAAACACTAGTGTGATGTTTAGTGGTGGGGTCATGGTCCAGAGGAGTAATTTTTAATTTCAGTATTGTTGGAGAGACATAACCTGAAAAAGGACACATAAACCCCTGGCTAGTCACACCACATAACGAATATTTATTTCACAAGTGGGATACTAAATCTAGAATTTCTATACAAAATCACCTCCCTCGTCTCATCTTCACTTCACTCAGAACCAGAGTAATTTTTCACAAATTACTGCTAGTTAAGAGTGTAAATGCTATGTTTAGTCTCATCAACAAGCAGCAACTAGACTTACTACCTTACATGAAAAGTCTTCTATTCCTGCAGTACGTCACTCCTATAAAGTGATTTTTTTCTTTAAAATGTCACACAACTGGAACTTTTTTTTTTAAAAATAGCTGCAATACTACTACTGATGGCAAAAACCACAACATGCCCTCTCTAGATTTATTTGGCTGCCTTTTTTCTTCAGTAACTCAAATGCCCAAGAGGAAAACCAAAGAAATTACATTGCACAGTGATAATTACATTTTCCATTAAATTTATTTTTCTTTCCTTATTAATTCTAAGGTTATACATGAAGTCAACCACTGGTTTTAAGAGCCTGAGCTTCAAATGAATATTATTCTCCACAATAGTCACTGTGCATTCTCAGCATATGCTGTTATAGAATTTTCTAGGCTACAATCTTTGCATCCACCAATTTTGAAAGATTAGAGATTACTATTTTCCAAAAACTTTGAAAATCATTTGAATTTTCAACATTTTTATTGTGGAAATGATCAAGTCACATAAAAGCTTTAAGATCATGCTGCATAAACACATATGTGGTGGAGACCTGCTGTGAAGAAGGGATTGACGTGGAGCTTGCTCAACTAAATACTGTCAGATTGTAGTAACCCCTCACCCTGGCACCATCATCAGAACTCCACATTGTTGATGGCAAAAAGACAAAAATACAACAATATCCCATTTTGAAAGCTCAAAATATACAAGTCAGAGAAATATATTCAGAGTATTTACCCTTCTATTCGGTAGTCAGTTTTAATTGTGGAAAAAAATTCAACATAATAGGTCACTGCCATTGATGCTAAAATCCAGAACACAGAGTGCATATTAAATCGAGGAAGTGGTTTTTCCTTCTTCTTTTCCTCATCTTGTAAATCTGCTCATAAAGAAACAATATTGTTAAAACAATCTGAAACTGGCAGACAGCATTCACTTTGCATATTGTATAAAAGATATGCCAGCAGTTTAAACTCAGCAAAATCTGATGAAGTCTAATGCAGCCTCTCTGTATCAGGAGGTTGTCCTTCTGGCTGCCTGGTGGCACTAGTCTATCTGTTGTTTCTCCTGTCCTTGTTTCCTGGATTTGATGAATAATGGCAGACATTTTACAAAATAATTCATGACTCACAGCAAAGAATATCCTAGTGACTGAAGGAAGATTCTATGGTTCACAGGGAAGTTCAGAAAAATGTCAAACTTAAAAAGAACATGCAAAAATTAGTGGTAAATCAAAGGACTGAGAAGGATTTAAAAGCCAACAAAAGATGACGAAGAAAGCAATGAGGGAGAAAATAAACTAGTAAAAATGGACACCAAGAGTAATTTAAATATATTAAAAAGGAAGAGAGAGGCAACAGTGAAATACTGGGCACTTAGAGAACAAGGCTGGGAAATAATAATGGGAAGCCAGGATAGCAGAATTGAACAGATACTTTGCATCAGTCTGTACCGCCAAGGATACTCATACATTCCAAAGTGACGAAATGATGGAGGGGCTAAAAGGGTGGAGGGGTGGGTGGGGGTGTTTTTAGCTGTAGGGAGGAGGACGAAATAAACACAGAACTATTACAAGAGAAAAATAACTATGGAAATTAATGGGGATAAAGGCCAATATGTCCCTTGAACCTGGCAGGTTACATCCTAGGATTTTGAAAATAGTCAATCTTCCAAGAGTCCTTAGGTTCTGGACAAATCCCAGAGCATTGGAAAACTGCCAATGTAATACCCATATTCAAAAAGGGAAGGTAACAAAATACAGGTAACAATAGGCCAGTTAACATCTGTTGTTGGGAGAATGTTATAGAGTCTTTACAAAGGATGTAAAGCAGAGCATTTAGAAACCTATGTTATAATCATGCAAAGTCAGCTTGGCTTCATGAAAGGGAAATCATGCCTGAGAAAGTTATTACAGTTGTTTCAAGAGATAGCAATCAATGTAGATAAAGGGAAACCAATAAATATAACATATTTAGATTTCCAAAAGCATTCCATAAGGTAGGGCACTTAAGAGTCATAGAAATATACACCAAAGAAACAGACTCTTCAGACCACCTTGTCCATGCCAATCAGATATCCTGAATAAATCTAGTCCCATTTGTCAACATTTGGCCCATATCCTTCTTAAACCCTTCCTATTCATTTACCCATTCAAATGCCTTTTAAATGTTGTAATTGTACCAGCCTCCACCACTTCCTCTGGCAGTTCATTCCATACACGCACCAACCTCTGCATGAAAAAGTTGTCCCTTAGATCCCTTTTATATCCTTCCTCTCTCACGTTAAACCTACGCCCTCTAGTTTTGGACTCCCCCATCCCAGGGAAAAGACCTTGTCTTTTTACCATATCCATGCCCCTCATGATTTTATAAACCTCTATAAGGTCACCCCTCAGCTTTTGACGCTCCAGGGAAAATAGCCCCAGTCTATTCAGCCTCTCCCTGTAGCTCAAAACTTCCAACTGTGGCAACATCCTTGTAGATCTTTTCTGAACCCTTTTCAAGTTTCACAACATTCTTCCAATAGCAGGGAGACCAGAATTGCATGCAGTATTCCAATAGTGGCCTAACCAATGTCCTGTATAGCACAATATGACCTCCCAACCCCTGTACTCAATGCACTGTCTAACAAAGGCAAGCATACCAAACACCTTCTTCACCATCCTTTCTACCTGTGGCTCCACTTTCATAGAACTATGAACCTGCACTACAAATGTTGTTCAGCAACACTCCCCAGCACCTTACCATTAAGTGTATAAGTCCTGCTCTCATTTATCTTTCCAAAACGCAACACATCACATTTATCTAAATTAAACTCCATCTGCCACTCCTCAGCCCATTAGCCCATCTGATCAACATATCATAGGACCCCCACAGTGTGGAAACAGGCCATTCAGCCCAATGGGTCCAAGCCTCTGAACAGTATCCCACCCAGACCCACCCCCCTGCCCTATCCCTGCGTTTCCCACGGCTAACCCACCTTCACCTGCACATCCCTGAACACTAGGGGCAATTTAGCATGCCAATCCACCCAACCTGCACATCTTTGGACTGCAGGAGGAAACCGGACCACCCAGAGAAAACCCATGCAGACACAGGGAGAACGTGCAAACTCCACATAGTCAGTCGCCCAAGCGTGGAATCGAACCAGAGTCCCTGGTGCTGTGAGGCAGCAGTGCTAATCACTGAGCCACCATGCCGCCCAACATCTTGTTGTACTCTGAGATAACCTTCTTTGTTATCCACTACACCTCCAATTTTGGTATCATCTGCAAACTTACTAACCATACCTCCTATGATCACATCCAAATCATTTGTACAAATGATGAAAAGCAGTGGACCCAGCACCGATCCTTGTGGCACACTGCTGGTCACAGGTCTCCAGTCTGAAAAGCAACCCTCCAACACCACTCTGTATCCAAGGCAGTTCTGTATCCAAATGGTTAGTTCTCCCTCTATTCCATGTGATCTAACCTTGCTAACCAGTCGACCATGAGGAACCTTGTCGAACGCCTTACTGAAGTCCATATCGATCACATGCACTGCTCTGCCCTCATCAATCCTCTTCGTTACTTCTTCAAAAAACTCAATCAAGTTTATGAGACATGATTTCCCACACACAAAGCCATGTTGACTATCCCTAATCAGTCCTTGCCTTTCCAAATACATGTACGCCCTGCCAGTCAGGATTCCCTCCAACAACTTGCCCACCAATGATGTCAGGCTCACCAGTCTATAGTTCCCTGGCTTTTCCTTACCACCTTTCTTATATAGTGGCACCGCGTTAGCCAACCTCCAGTCTTCTGGCACCTCACCTGTAGCTATCGATGATACAAATATCTCAGCAAGGGGCCCAGCGATTACTTCCCTAGCTTCCCATAGAGTTCTAGGGCACAACTGATCAGGTCCCGGGGATTTATCCACCTTTATGCGTTTTAAGACATTCAGCACCTCCTCCTCTGTAATATGGACATTTTTCAAGTTGTCACTATTCATTTCCCCACGTTCTCTATCTTCCATATCCTTCTCCACAGTAAACCCTGATGCAAAATATTTATTTAGTATCTCCCCCACCTCCTACGGTTCCACACATTGGTGGCCTTCCTGATCTTTAAGGGCCCCATTCTCTCACTAGTTACAAATACATTAAGGACAAGAGGATAAAATCCCTTTGAATTCTCCATAACCATATTTGCCAAAACTACCTCATGTCCCCTTTTTGCCCTACTGATTTCCCTCTTAAGTGTACTCCTGCTGCTTTTATACTCTTGCAGAGAATCACTTGATTTCTGCTTCCTTCTTAATCTTAACCAAAACCTCAATTTCTCAAGACTACTAAATAAGATTGCCGACCTTTGTGGTGGGGGTAATGAGTGAGGGTGGATTGATTAATTAATCAAAGACAGAGGGTTGAGATAAAAGGGAGCATTCCAGGGTCGCGGTATGTGATTAGTGGATTGCCACAAGGATCAGTGCTGGCGCCACAATAATTTACAATTAATGACTTGGGTGGCAGGAGGGAATGTCCTATCACCAAGTTTGGGAAATGACGAAAATAGGGAGGATGGCAGTCTTGGGGAGGACGGCAGTCTTGGGGAGGACATAAAGAGTTTTCAGAGGGATACAGACAGGCCACGTGAGTGAACAAAAACTTGGGAGATGAAAAATAATGTCGGAAAATGTAAAGTTGTGCATTTTGGCAGGAAGGATAGAAGATTGGAATACACAGCAGAAAACTGCAGCACAAAAGAATTTGGCAGTTCAGATGCATAAACCACCAAAAACTAGCATCTAAGTTCAGTGGGTAATTGGGAAGACCTAAGGAATATCAGAAGTTGCTGTAAAAGCTCAGCAGGTCTGGCAGCATCTGAGAAGAGAAAACAGTTAACGTTTCGGGTCTGATGACCCTCCCTCAGAACAGAGGAACATTAGCCTCTATTTCAAAAGGGAAGAGTACAAAATGGCGGTCTTGCTAAAATTGTACAAGTCAGACCACAGCTGGGATACTGTGAACAGTTCTAGTCCTCTTAGCTAAGGAAAGACATACTGGAATTGGAGGCAATCTAAAGAAGGTTCATTAGGATGTTTCCAGATATGGAGAGATTTTCTTATGAAGAGAGGTCGAGTAGGTTGGGTTTGTACTCATTAGAGTTCAAGAGAATGAGAGGCGATCTTACTGAAACGTACGATATTCTTAGGGGACACAGCAGGGTAGATGCAGAGAGGTTGTTTCCACTTGTGGGAGAGTCTAGGATCACAAAGCATAATCTCAAGTGTAGTCACCCATTTACATGCTGGTAATCAACATATAAAGAACATATCTTCTGTGGCCAACAAATCATGTCGTAGGAGTCTACGACCCAGGACTTAGTCTGGAATGGCCCAGGAGTGGACCTGGAACTGCAGCACCAGAAAATCTCCGAACAGAATTAGGAAATGATTCGAACGATTGTGGAGAGTGGGCAGGAAAGAGGAGTTGAGGCTGAGATGAGATCAAATATGCTCATATCAAATGATACAGCATGCTCCCGTGGTTGAATTGCCTCATCCTGCTCCTATTTCTTATCTTCTTAGTATAAAAAAGAAATCTTGGAAACTCATTTGTAATAATACAGCACAGTCATTATTTCTAGAGTTATAAGAATAAATTTAAAATGCTGTACAATTAAGTAAATAAAAGCCTGACTCTGCTCCCAAAACCAGTCATTGATCCAGAAAGGCCCTGGAAAGCAAAGGCAACTCCTGTTTTCGTCACTGTACCACCAAAACCCCTCATCTTCAAAATCTGCAAGATGCCCATGGTCGCAAAAATTGAGAATGTTCATCCGTTACCTTTCCCCTTTCTCACCTAGCTAAACCTCTCAAGCTCTTCCTGCAACAGCCTTAAACCTGCATTTTCCCTCCTTTCTCTCCCATTTCTGTGGAACTTTCTTGGCTTAGTTTCACTCATACCAATCAAGAATATCTCTAAGAGGGGTCTTTCATTAAATTCTCAGGGTTCCAGGAATAGTGGGGAGGGGCAGTGGAACAGATCATGCAGGAAGGGGGTCAGGAAATAGAGGATGGCATCAGAAATATTGGGTGATGAGGTGGAAACGAGGAGGGGGAGGTGGTGGGGAAAATGCCAGAATTGGAGAAGGGGTGGTTAAGGAGTATTTATATGGCTAGTCCAGTTTAGTTTCTGATAAGTGGTAACCCCAAGATGTTGACAGTGAAGGCATTCAGTGGGGCAATGGTTAGATTGTCTCACATTGAAGATGATCTTTGCCTGGCATTTGTGTGGCATGAATGTGACTTGTCACTTTTCAGCCCAAGCCTAGATATTGTCCAGGTCTTGCTGCATTTGGACATTGACTGCTTCAGTATCCAAGGAGTTGCAGGTCAGAGGCTGGGAATCCTGTAATAAAGCCTTTGAATTAAAGTGAGTAGCTCACCTCCTCACCCTCCAAAGCACGAATACTCCCATTTAGTTGGATAATCTGATCAAGTGTATCCCAGGACAGTGTGGGAAGTTAGGGAAGAAATTGCAGGGCCCCTAGCTACTTGTATCATCTACAGCCATGGCTGAGGTTCCAGAGGACTGGACAGTGGCTAACTTAAAAGGGCTGTACAGACCTGGGAACTACAGACCTGAGAGTCTGATATCAGTGGTGGCTAAGTTGCTGGGAGGGGTTCTGAGAGATAGGATTTACATGCATTTGGAGAGGCAAGAACTGCTTAGGGATAGTCAGCATGGCTTCGTGTGTGTGAAATCACACAAATTTGATTGAGTTGTTTTGAGGACATAACCAAAAAGACTGTTGAGGACAGAGCAATAGACATTGTCTACAGGGATTTTAGTAAAGCCTTTCACAAGGTTCCGCATGGTAGACTAATCAGTAAAATTAGATCACATGATTCAGGGAAAGCTTGCAAATTGGATATAAAATTGACTTGCCAGTAGGAGACAGAAGGTGGTTATATAAGGTTGTTTTTCAGACTGGACACCTGTGATTAGCAGTGTTCCACAGGGATCGGTGCTGGGTCCACTTTTGTTGTAATTTATATAAAACGATTTGGATGAGAATTTAGGAAGCATGGTTAGTAAGTTTGTGGATAACACCAAAATTGGTGATATAGTCGACAGTGAAGATTATCTAAGATTACGAAGGGATCTTGATCAACTGGGCCAACAGGCTGAGAAGTGACAGAGTTTAATTTGGATAAATGCAAGGTATTGCATTATGGTAAAACAAACAAGGGCATGACTTATTTGGTTAATGGTAGTGTTATCGAAAAGGGAGACCTAGGGTTCAGGTACATAGTTCTTTGAAAGTTGAATTACAGTATTTGGGGTGGTTAAGAAGACATTTAATATGGTTGCCTTCATTGCTCAGACCATTGAATATAGGAGTTGGGACATCATGTTGAGGTTGTACAGAATGTTGGTGAGGCCACTTTTGGAGAACTGTGGTCAGTGCTGGTCACCCTGCTACAAGAAGGTTATTATTAAATGGGAGGGGTTCAGAAAAGATTCACCAGAATGTTGCCGGGACTGGAACTTAGAGTCATAAGGATAGGCTGGGACTTTTTTCACTGGAGCGTAGGAGGATTATAAAATCATGAGGGGTGTAGATAAGGTGAAGTGCAAAGGTCTTTTTTCCGAGGGTGAGGGAATTCAAATCTAGGGGGCATATTTTTAAGGTGAGAGGGGAAGGATTTAAAAGGGACCTGAGGGGCAACTTTTTCACAGAGAGGATGGTTCATATGTGAAATGAACTGTCAGAGGAAGTAGCAGATGAAGGTGCAGTTATAGCATTTAAAAGGCATTTGGACAGGTACATGAATAGAAAGGTTTAGAGGGATATGGGCCAAGTGGGACTAGTTTAGTTTAGGAAACTTGGTTGGCATGGACGTGTTGGACTGAAGGGTCTGTTTCCACACTGTATGACTTTGACTCTGAGTAGAGCTCCAGTAACACTCGAGAAGCTTGGCATCATCCACGTCAAAGTAGTGACTTAATTGGAACCACATCAACAAAACATCCTCTCTCCACCATCACCACTCTGTAGTAGCTGTGTTTACCATCTACAAGGTGTACTGCAAAACTCTCCAAACTGTTCGGACAGCACCTTCCAAATCCACGACCACTTCCATCTAGAAGAACAAGGTCAGTAGATACATGGGATGACCACCAACTGCAGGTTCACCTCCAGGACATTCACCATCTTGACTTGGAAATGTATTACCGTCCCTTCACTGTTGCTGGGTCAGAACTCTGGAATTCCCTACTGGCATTGTGGGTCAACCCACAATAGGTGAACTGCAGAAGTTGAAGAAGACCGCTCACCGCCACCTCCTGAAGGGTGGCCAGGGACACACAATAAATGCTGAACATCCTATGAGTGAATTTAAAACAAGTGGCGGGGAGGAGGTGTAAGTGATGGCTGGTGGGATGATGGGCAGTGGGTTACATACGGGGTGAGTAAAGGAGGGTTGGTGTTTGCACTCGGCCCTCACCTCGTGCTCCCGGCCACACGGAGTCCCCGGGAATCGCGGTCGGTGCCGCCGCTCGGAACTGGTTCCGGAACCGAATCAGCTGCTCAGACTCAGCCGCCATTTGCAGCGGGGCCAGCTACGTCAACACGCAAATACGCGCTGACATCAGCGAGCAGGAACAAGAGCCTCCTGTCGGTTCTTACTATCCTTATAGAATAGGGTGGTCCAATGGTAATATCCCTAACCAGGGAGACCTGGGTTCACATACAACCCTGTCCCTAGTGTGGTTCAAATCTTACTACCGCCAGCAATACAATGCTGGTAAAAATTATGTCAATCTCTATCGTCCTACGAGTTTGCATAATGCAGATCTTTGATTATAAATAGCAGCCAAACCACTCGAGACGTACAACCCAGCCTATCTCAGGAGTGTAATATCTATAAGCAGAAAGCGTGAAATGTCTCGATATGGTGATGAAAGGGGCTCTGGTGGTGCAGTTGGAGTGGCTTTACCTCTGAGCTAGGAGATTTAGGTTGAAGTAACCACCTGCTGCAGAGGTGCACAATATACTGGGCATAGGCCAGTCTGCCTCAGAGATAATGCACTGCAGACATAGCCTGACCTGGCTCAGATTCAATATACCTCAGGTGTAATATCCACTGTCTAGTTTATGTATAGTTCCAAGTCAGGATGATATGTGGTTTTGCTTGGGAATTTGCAGTTGGTGGTGTTCCTCTGTATCTGATTTGTTCGTGTTCATGTTCTTGGTGGCAGAGCCTTGGTGAATTACTTGTAGATGGAAAATACTGTTGGAAAGAATGAATGTTCAAGGTGGAGGATGGGCTGCCAATCAATAATCAATTAACAAGCTGTTGAGCTTGTTTAAGAGCCAAATTCATACAATCTTTTGTTGCTTGGTCCATTTCTTTAGGGCGTTGCCCAGGAAAAAGTTTGGGTGTGCCTTATGGTGGTTATGAGGATGTAGCACAAGAGTGGAAGAAAAAAGACTGCCACCAGGATCATGGCTGCATGTAACAACAGAATCTGCTCGTGAAGCTGACACACTTTCAATGTTTTTATTTATTTATTCCATGTTTTGGGTTGGATATAAGAAATAAGGAATGGTTGAGAGCACAGGGGTCTTCAAAATTCATAGCCATGACTGACCTCCTGTTCATGGCAAGACCCCTCTCCTGTGTGATGTCCCAGCTGAGGCATCTAATTGGGCATGTGGCCTCTTCTCACACCATTCGTTAGCCACTATGTCACTAGGAGCCACTAACTGGTTCATCCAATGTTTGGTTCACCATGCCATGATGGTGGGAGCAGGAGCGAGTGGACAACCCATTTTGAGTTCTGTATCGCTCACTCTGCCAATAAAGCTAAAGTCCAGCCTCTGTGGGTAGGCTACTCTCCCTCTGAGAGATGTAGTTCTGTCCTCAAGATCATCTTCTAGCCAATTCGAAAGTCATTAGCTGTTTGGTTCCAGTGCATCTGCATGACCAATGGCCATTGCTGGTTCAGCAACCGGCAAAGACCAAGCCTGTGATTGAAACTCTGGGACAGAGGGATTCTTCAGTAAGTGTGGGCCACAGGACACTTAATTAGGATGTAACTCCCCAAGCCTGCAGAGGCTACTAGAATTTGCCACCATTGGCAGGCTCACAGTGTGGCAAATTGCTCACCCACTACTGTAAGAAAACCAGTGGTGGTGGGAAGGACGTTTAACTAGCCATGTAAGGGCCTCAGTCGTCTAGGGTCAAAAAGGCCATTTTCAATCTTCCACTGATGAGAAAATGTTGCCAATGATGGCAGGTGGGCAACAGGTATGACCATTATTGGCATCACATGTGATTTAGTGCTCCTCTCTGCCTCCCTGCATGCCCCCCATACTCCTTTATGTCCCAGACCACTACTGCAATTCAGATCCTGGGGAATACATGACCAACACCAAGGGAATCTGCAGGATTTTTTTTAAAAATCTCATTTTGAGGAAATTAGCAAAAAAGGCAACACAAAAATAATGCTTTCTTTGGTAATATGGTTAGATCAAATGGTTATTTTTCATGTAACATATTTATTTTGAATTATCAAACAACAATTATCAAATTATTCTATCGGTGTGTTTCCAAAAGATCATTGTCTGATTTACTAATTACTGTAATCTTTATTTTTTTTCAGCGATCTTTCATGATCTTTCATCATGGGCTCAATTGTTGTCTGTTGGGAAGATGAAGCAATGTGACAAACTCAAAGAGCCACTGTTTAGAAAATAATCCCATTTTTCCTGCCCATGAAATTGCACATCTCATCAGTGTGTGTAATTTGTTATCATCTTGTGCCTAGGTTTGTTTTCAGGGAAAGGATGAGCCATTTTGAATGAAATGTGAGATGGATAATCCACACCAAAATTGAAATTGCTGCAATGTGAACCTGGATTATTGTCCTTGCTAATTTACAAAGCTGTGCACGTGATATCGTCAGTTCACATCAACCCTTTGTGATAAATCATTAACCATGACTAATACCAAAGCCCTAATGGAAACTTCAATTATGTGACTGAGCAGTTGAAATGAAGATATGTGAAGCAAAAATTATAGAACTTAGATGGAGATATCATGAATAAACTAATGTTAAATCAGTATTTTCAACAAACCAAAAGTGACAGAGGTCCACAAAGTAATTCAGAAGAAAACACAACAAAAAGTTAACAATAGCTCAAGAAATTCACATTTCAAATTAGTTGCACAGAATTTGAATTGGCCTTTTAACAATATTTTATTTATTTACTTTTATTTCAATCCCTTCAGTCACACTTTGGGTTTCTGAGTTTCTTTTACCATCTCTATGTTTTCACTCCATTTTGTATCCATTGTTTCCCAAGCCCCTATAAACTGTTTTGTGATATGTTTCATTAGATCTATTACATGAGACTATATAAATGTAAGTAGCTTTAATTAGAATATTCTTATCACAATAATAAATGTGAAATGTGTCTTTCGTACATGAGTGGGGAAAGAATCATAAGCACAAAGATTTTAGTGAATTAAATTAATTTAAAACATTGAAATGATCAAATCATTAAAGCACCGCAGGTTAATTAAATCAGTGTGGGTGTTAAATCAATAATGCAGTTCCTTTGGTTCCAGAAGCTTTCCAAACCAGATGGAGTAATAATGTTATCAACACTCAGTTTTGAAACAAACATAAACAGCAAACATAAATAATAACTAAAATAATCAGCGTTCTATACAGATATCTGCTTCTTATTATTGATTACCAATATCTAAAATATTTCAAAAGTCTTATACTTACCTGCTCGTCTTGTCTGTGTGATATGTTTCTTGTTCTTAAATTTTTCCACATTTTACATTATTTTTTGTTATAAATAATGTTCACATAGGTAGTGCAAAATTATTTTGTCACTGTGCTTAATCTGGCTCTGAATTCAAGAAGGCTTTCTAAACAATTGTTTCCATCAGCTATTTATGTTCAGTAACTAAAATGTTTGGTGCCTAAAATGGGCATTTTGCTAAAAATAAAAACCTGATTCACTGTAACATGATGACAGTTCATCACCCAGTTCTTTTCCCTTTCAATTCCTTTAGTCTTGCTAAAATCAGTCACTGTGAGCTGAATTTGGATTGTGCTGCCTTATCATGTGTATGTTTGTTATTTTCTATGCTGTTTCAGTATTGTTAAAATATCTAGATTGAGAAATAGCTTTATTTCTTTACTACAATAATTACTACAATAATTTTGCTTTTTGTTCTGTGACATCTTTGGTATTGAAACTCCTGTCCTCTAGCCTCTCTGTGCCCTTCATTTTTCCTACCTGAGCCTGCATCTTTCCAAACAGTGCGAAACTCATCACATTTCTGCTTTTCTTCAGTTTCAAAGAAACAATTTTGGACTTGAAATGTTAGTTCTGATTCCCTCTCCACAGATGCTGCCAGAACAATTGAGCTTTTCCATAACTTGCTCTGTTCATTTGAGGAATATCTTGCTTCATCTTCTAGCTCTTCTGAAAAACTCTTTTCAGAAATTCATACCAGCTCTTTTTCATAAACAAGACTATATGAGAACATTTTAAGTCTGGCCATCCAACAACAACGATGTGGTAATTTTTAAAAAATGAATGCACCACACTGCCAAAGGCCTATTCGGAGGCGGCCCAGGCACTTGCTTCATCAGACAGAAGCCTTATTCTCAAATGCAGTTCAGGATTCTACAACGTATATATTTTTCCCGGAGCTGTGATGCTCTGTGCAGACTGATCAAGGATGGTTGTGGTACAAGAAGGCATAGATAATAGAATGGTGAATGGGTGAAGACGATGATTGAAGACAAGGTGTGAGAGCAACAAAACGAAGAGGGGACAGCGTGAAAATTGAATTGCTGAGGGCAACAACTTCCCAACAGGTTTTAACATAATACATAGTGATTGAGAATACTAACCACTTTTGTTACATATATGTCATTATATCATAATAAAGATCAACGTCAGGACTAATAACTATCCCATATTTGTTAAGTTTACACAGACATCAGTTTGAAAAGGTACTTATTTCCATATTATGATCCAATTTTCACTCCATGGATAGATATTTTAAATTGCTCTCGCACTTTACGTGTTTTTTATTCCTGTAGTACTGCATGTATTTTGTGATGTGCTAAGACACCTGCTAATTTGGAACACAGTAATTATACAATTTTGCCGAAAAGAAAATACATAGTGTCAACTCTAATAATATTACATCCATAGTATAGTCCAACAAAATTAATTACATTTTCAATATTGTAAAAAACAATTCTGGCCGAGTCTATCTTACTTTTGTTACTGATATAAGATTTACTGGATCTTCAGAATAGACAGTTTAAAAATAATCTCATTCAAATTCTAATTCAATACTTTAGGAATATAACGATAATAGGAGATTTCACACTGATGTTAAAATGATGCCCTCTTGTTCTTGATTCCTCCTGCAGAGCTAATAGTTTGTTTGAGCTGTGCCTTGTATTTTTTTTGACTTGAGTGCAACTTGCAAGTCTTTTGGAGAGGTTTTTTTGCCATGAGGCTGAGCAGGTTTCCTCTCCATATTTTACCCAACTCACTTCAGTAACTAACTAACTCAAACTTTGTTGTTCTTGATGTCTGATTCCATCCCCACCTTAGCACACCATTCCCAGAACAACTCGCTACTCAGCAGTTATCCATCAAAACTCAGCATCCTTTGCTGCTGTGCCATCTTTAAAAGGTCACTGTGCATCCAGACAAGTGTTGGCAATCCAGTGCTGCAGCCCACTGGCAACATAATGTCACAACAGCCACAAAGCCAGGGCTGCTCACAGCACATAGTCAGCATGACTGACACACCCTTGCACATACAACTGCAGTCTCTCATCTGAGTTGCTGTCTAACCCACAAGCCTCACAAGTTACCTGTTCTCAGCAACACCCTGTCTAAACACAGTCTTTCCGGAAAAAAGAGTCAATGTCAAGTTAGTGGGGCAGGAACATTTGGAGCCAAAATCACACAAAGGTAAAGAAGGCATGGGGATTTCTTGGATAGAGATAGTGGGAACTGCCGATGCTGTAGAATCTGAGATAACAAGGTGTAGAGCTGGATGAACACAGCCAGCCAAGCAGCATCAGAGGAGCAGGAAAGCTGACGTTTCGGGTCTGGACCTTCTTCGGACCCTTCCTTTCTGAAGAAGTGTCTGAAGAAGGGTCCAGATCCGAAACATCAGCTTTTCTACTCCTCTGATGCTGCTTGGCCTGCTGTGTTCATCCAGCTCTACACCTTGTTATCTATGGGGATTTCTTTCCTTTATTGGCCTTTTGCATAAGAGCAGGGAAATCATGCTACGGCTCAACAAATAATAATTCTAATGCAGCATGAGCACTGCTCACAGTTTTGATCACAAGGAAATCAATGTATCACATTAGAATTAAATCTATTGTACGTACTCATGTAAGAGGCAAATGCTTGAGATCACAGTTTAGACCAAAGGTCGGGGTCTTCATGTCTTTATGTGTATCATGATTTCGAGGGATTAACAAATATACTTGATTTGTGCCAAAAACAACTGCTGCAATTGAATAAAGTAAAGAGCGACACTAAATAATCCATTTTAATTCTCTAAAATTTATTTTGCGACAATACAAATTATATACATTTCATCCAACACAATATATAATTATGAATTAATGACAGTTCACAGTGAAATCCTTTGAAATCAGTCTGATCGTTATCTGAACCACCTAACAGTTTATCTGTTGGCTGGTTGCAAAGCCACAATATGGGTCTCCGTCATCTTCAATTGATAGTACCATTGACATGACTGTTATCATTCCACAGGTAATTTTCCTGGCTATCATTGACTACATTCAAAATTCTATATTTTAGAAATGACTTTTTTGACAATATTGGAATCAACTTAATTCTGTGTGTCTATGACACATTGGCAACATGATGCCAGTAAGGGCACGCACAAAAAGCTACCTTGAATGAATGTTTTTTGCTTTCCAACATCAAAACGTTCCACATTTTTCAGCTAGATAGTCTCCTTGAGAGATTTATTTCTGCACATATCTAAACAGTGAACAGCTCTTCCTGCAACTACCTTCCTCCATCCAAGCCTTTCTGGTGAAAATTGATGAGGTATCTTTCTGAAATTTCTGTTTGGAGTAACTGGCTCTGAAAGGGCATGAAACATTGCCTTTTCACAAATCTTGTGTGCCACTTGGCACTGAATTCTGAAATACCATCTTCCTTCACATCTTTAATGGTGTGCAATCAGTTAGCTTACAGGTGATAATATGATCATTTTCCTGATACTCACTAACACATTCTGCTATTGTCCTCTCTTAAACGGAGTTGTATCCTTGTCCTTATTTCTCAAAGGCATTGGGATAAATTATGTTGTATGCACAGTCATGTCAATTGAGAGATTGCTGCCAGAATGCCATTAAAATTGATAGAGGGAAAATCATTAGAATATAGGACAATGTGAGGACATTGGCTAAAAACAGTATCAACACCCCACATTGTCAGTTACCCAACTCATCCTCATCATCCAGCCCTAAAGAATAAAGAATAATTATTCAAGTGACATCTTGCAAGGCTCTCTGCTGTCTGTGGCCCTGCAGTGCAACAAGGCTCAATATATTCAAGAAAGGAGCAATTAAAGATTTTGGGCAGATTTCTATAGGAGTCAATTATTTCAACACTGGCTGTAGTGAGATGTGTGGCAGGTTAGGGCGATAAGTGTAGCAAGTCCCATCTCAACATCGGCAGTAACTTGTGCCATCCATTATGCTTTTCAGAAACAACCTGCTGAGATTCTCACTAGGCAGAGGTGAGTTGCCACTTGACAATTATTATTGTTTGTTAAATGCCTTGTTAACGGCATGATCCATCTTATTAACATTTGGCTTCCCATCTTACCAAATTCACCAAACAAGCTTGCTGTCAGGAAAACTTGACATAGAGACCAGAGCGCGTACCAGGCAGATTCAGCTCACTGTTTGCTCTAAATCACCTCTATATTGGAAACCAAGCACCAACATCCCAGGGCACATGCCATGGGCACTGCGCATGCACACCCTTTCCAAGACATTGGCATTTGACATCTGCCAGCCTCTATAACAATCAGGGGCACATTTCCAATCCACTTACAAGACATTTCTACACCTCAGTGCTGTCCCTCAGGCTGCACTGGCAACTATCAATGTAATGGTGCAGCAAGGACACTGTTTGATCAAGGACAGGCACCCATCTCATGGACCATACCAGGCTGCACCCCCAGGCTCTTCAGTTGCTCTCATAGTGCTCTTTCGCTCTGAACATACTTGGATGCTGAAAATATCTCTGCCTTGGTTTGCGTGCGTTGCCCCCTCAAGTGGAGATACCAGGCTCATTTTACTTCTGCCATGCCTTGCTATTTAGCATAGACTGAAAGCCAGGAGGCTTGTCACAGTTGTCAAGAGGCCTCAGTCAAGTCACTGGGGTTAGCCTTTCCTCGGGAGTTCCCAGCACAGTATGCCAAGAGCAGCATCAGACATCAGTCCATGGCCTGCCTGGGTAGTTGATTTAGGATCCCCCCCCTCATTAGGGGAATGATAAATGATGGCAACCCGCCCTATCTCCAGACTCTTTCTCTCCTATCGAGGGCTGTTCTCCTCCTGCAATGACAGAGAGGCAGGTATTAGGGGAGATGACAGTGGGTGGCACGGTTATTGCTGTGGAGAGGTGTCTCAAGCAAATGAGATGGCAGCGCAAAGGGCATGCAACATTAGTGGTGTTGATGGTTGGGATGGTTGAAGTAAGTGAGAGAAGATGTTTCAGGCAATAATGAGAGTGGTAGAGCATGAGCCTTGGTGAGATGTGGGTACTGTAGCAGAGATAGAGTGAGTGCGAAGTATTGGAGACAAGATGATGACACTTGCCCTGGCAGAATGGAGAAGGACATTGACTTTCTTTCTACAGTGCTGGGCATTTCTGTAGACGGCTGAGACTGCTTTAGCCTGGGTGGGAACCTTGAACCAGGCTGGCATGGTCTGGTGTTGTTGGCTTCACTACTGGACCTGGGGGAGAAGGAAGTCCTGTACTGGCACCAACCCATTCAGCAGGACATCCAGGATACTGTTCCCAAAGATGGATAGCAATATCCCCCTGTCTGTCTTGTCTGGGGGAATATCAGGAACCGTGCTGGGCAGCTGTGGACTGACCGTTCTTGTCCAGATGCACATCAGGCTTTTAAAGATGGTACAGGCACAAGGAATGCCAGTGATTTCCGGGATTTCCACTGAGTGACAAACTGTTCTGGGAGGGCACGTGGTAAGGGGGTCCTGAAATTGAATGTGAGATACAGTGTAGGGATGTAGGTAATTAATGAGGTGGGTTTGGTAAGATGGGGTGAAAGAACTTGCCAGGCCTCACAGCAAGGAAAACCTCTAAAAGACTCAATGCAACTCAGACTTAGCCAAATAAACATAAGATTCAATCCTTGTGTTTAAGAAATCAGCAAATAAGGGCCTGATGGGGTCACAAGAATCAGACAGAAATGGTACTCAGCAGAAATTTGCTAGTGGATAGTGTAACAAAGTATCTAGACTAATAGGTATTAAGGAGCTAGGTGAATACTCTATTTCTTCCTTTAACATTTTACTTCGAAATTTTCTCAGGTTTTACTTTCCAGCCTAAACAGTTTAAATCAAAATTCATTTAATTTGCAAAGCTTCAAGCTGCTGAGTAAGTGAATTCACTCTTTCTTTCCAAATCATCTAGGATGAAGCCAGGACAAAGTCATGCAATAAGAAGTATAGTAATTTGTTAATACAGAATGTGCGTATTTCCAACCATTTAGGACTCTCCCCTCATGTGGTATAAATGTTTTATACTTGCAGATTGTCCTGATGAATGAAAGCTTCAACAACTGAAACGTAAATCTGATTACTATTTAATAACCACGCTAACATTTAATTAAAGTTATCCAGCTTCTTGACAGAAAATCATTTTGGATAGGTACTTAATAAAGTACATAACAAACGCCAACTCTAGTGCTGATGAGAGTCTGACATTGAAATGTGAGATTACTTTAAAAGGCTGATAAATTAGCTGCTTTCAACAGCCACTCTATCAAGCAGTTTAAATCTGCAGGTGTCATTAACAATCTTTTAAAAAATTAAAACAAGCTTCTCCTCTAAAATTAAAAGCTAAGGTGGAAGATTCTGCCCAATGGCTTGTATTCAGTTTTCCTTTCCCAGCACTTTGCTCAACAGATGCTCTTTATACTACATGGGCATCATCAAGTAGTTTACAGGGAATTTTCCTCAGGGCACGACTCCACAATAATCCACATTATATGACTCTGGTTATGTGTGAACAAAGAACAAGAGTAGGCCACTTGGCCCTTCAAGACTGCTATGCAATTCAATAAGATCATGGCTGATCTGATTTTAACCTCAACTTCAGACAAACTTCAGTGATCACATTTCTGGCATTCACTGTGAGTACATCAATTACATCTGGCCCCAAAATGAGCTGAAATGAAATTGCCTCATATTCTCACTTCGATCAATGGCATGTGCAGGGAAACTATACCACATACACAATATACAATAAATTTATCACACACTGATAAAAAGCATGAAGATGCATTTTAGCCAAAACCTTAAAACACCAAGATGGATTTTGTTTTATATTTCTCAATTAATTTCAACTCACGGATGTCATACTTTCATTTAAATCATGATGTTGCCTACACCATTTTTCAGTGTTAGTGAGCAAATGAGAAAACTAGCTTAAATCCAAGACACTTTCTATTGCCGTTGACCTAACCCAGGAGTTGTTGGGTGGAGTAAAGGTGGAAATTCTGCATGGCTTCAGCAAAGGTATTGGTGATTGGTGGACAGATATTGGCACAGCCTAAATAAGAGTTCACTCATGCCAAAATCTCTTGTAACCTTTCCATGACAATGGATCCATCATTCCAATGGTGCAAATTGTCAGGAAGTTCTGTAATGCTATTTAATTAACTGTATCAACATGCTTTCTTGTAAACTAGATAAGAATGGAAGGCTGTTGAAATATTGCATTACGTAGTTTTCATTTTTGGGAAATTTAAAACAAAGTATAAGTTGACAGAAATGGTTCTGCTACTAAAATGATTTATTCTCATAAAACATCAAAATATTTATTACTCTTGCTCAAACTCAGGTTCTTGGAGCCCAAACAAGATTCCTAATGAAAGATTTCAAACTTAAAAGTTAACAGAAATGCTTAGATCCCTTCAGTTACCATACTTACATGTTGTGCAACATTTTTGGAACACCACTCCCCCACTTACTCTTTTCTTCTTGACTTGCATAACTCGGGTTGAAAGATTCAGCACGACACAATAGATTCCTCTGTTTTGCAAGCACGTCACATTGAGAAATTACAGAAAATAGTTTCTGTCTTTCAATTTCGTTCTGTTCCCCTCATGATCTGAAGGTGTTTATTCATGCTGGGTCTTGTACTTGCTCATTCTTTATGCGTAAGCCTAAACATCAAATGTAGTCTCTTCAACAATACAGGAGCAGTATCAAAGATTGACCCTGTCTTCACTTAGTATTTAGACACAGGGATTGCTGAATAGGATTACTAGATAAGTATTGAAAGCAGGAACAGTTTTGAAGTTTAGAACTAGTAAATCTTCAGGTGTCATTATGAAACTGTAATTTATCTTTGTTTTTAATAACCATGACCAGACTTCTAAGGTTTTCCTCAGGACTAGTCAGACAATTCACTGTCTTATAATAATTGGAGAGCTTGTGATGTGTAAGGGCTACAAAAGGCCAGTGATTTGCGTTGACTGAAATATGCTAAAGCCAATTATTATTAAATAGCATTCTAGAGTTATTTCTTGTGCTTTAAAGGCTGAGTCTATTGTTTAGTAAAAACTGTAAGGGAATGACTTTGCATGTAATTTATTTAACTATGGCTTTAACTTTTATCCATTCCCATTTTTAAGATTGCAAGGGGAACGCAATGTATACAAATTGGAGCGATATCTACTGGGAGATAGTGAGCATAGTTTTGGATTGAAAAGTTAACATTTCATTGAATCCGCACAGTGTAGATGCATCATCCCGCCAAAGATCATCCCACTCAGACCCAAACCCTTATCCTACCCCTGCATTTCCTGTGGCTAATCCACCTAGCCTGCCCATCCCTGGACACAATAGGCAATTTAGCATGGGCAATCCATCTAACCTGTACATTTTTGGATTGTGGGGAATGGTATTCCTGGACATTTTATTCTAGGAGGCAGTCATACTCCTTAGGGCAGGATCTTCTGATTTGGCCGGTGGTCAGGGACAGGAGGATGTGAGCTAGGCAAAGGGACACAGAGGGCAGGGCCCTCAGCCTTTACAATTGTCCAACAGGTTTGAAGATTTTCTTGGCTTGTTTGGCAACTCAGTAAAAGATGCTCTTTGGTCTGCCTGAACCTTGTTGGTCTTCCAGAACAAGGAATTGACCTCGACCAAGTGTTGCAGACTGTCACATTCCAAAGTCCAGGACTATGTGCTGAAGGATGCACTGAAGCTTGAAGCAGCTACCAAGGTGCATTGGGGAAAGACCACTGTGAGAGATCTTCCTGCTAAAGGTAAATAGGGATCTGTTCAGTTATCAGACCCTCCTTGTGCCCCAAATGTATATAAATATAGTATTGTATGTGTCAGAGAGGTTCTTTGGTTTTTAGTTAGAGTCAAATTCCAGTGTTTGTTTGTTTACTTGATATGCTACTGTACAGAATTGAACTGCACTTGCAACAAAGTATATATAGGTATTTTTTATGAATAAAGCATATTTCTGAAATTTTAAAAAAAAGTTTGATGAGGGCAGCAAGGTGGATTAAGTGCTTAAAAAAAATACTTGTTTACATAATTCATAATTAGACATGACCCTGTCTCAGGAAATCAGGATTTAGAAATGGTTTGGGTGGAAATGTGAAAAAATAGGGAAAAGAAGTCATTAGTCGCAATGATCTGTAGGCTCCCAAACAATAACCACAATGTAGGATGAAGAATACAAGAAGAAACATTGAAAACTTCTGATAAAGGGAGGATGACTTTTAAAATTTATTTATTAATTGATTTTAATTTATATATTAGTAATTGTAGCCTTGATGCTTAGAATGCTTTTCAGATATTTTCATAGAACAGCACATTCTGGAACCAACCAGAGAACAGGACAGACTAGATTTGGTATTGTGTAATGGATTGGATTAATAGATGATCTCAGTTGAGTCCCCTAGAAAGTAGTGATTATAACTTGGTTGAACTTTACATCCAGCTCCACGAGGAGAAGAGTGGGTCCAGGACTAGTATTTTAAATTGAATAAGTCCAATTATTATAGACATGAATGCTGAGCTCGCTGAAGTGAACTAGAGTATTTGGCTAGGGGATACATCAACAGAAGCCATGACAGATATTTAAATAATATTTCAGAATACTCAGAATAAGTATATTCCCATTATAAATAAAACTTCTAAGGGGAGGAGCCACCACTCATGGTTAACTTAAAAAAGTTAAAGAAAGCATTAAACTTGAGTGAAAATTCACACACTTGAGTAGAGATGAGTGGCAGGTTAGATAAATTGTCAGAATAAAAAAAAATGGCAGGGAATGACAAAAAGGTTAATTGGAACAAATACAGTTTGAGATAAAGCTAGTAAAGCAAAAACAGACAGCAATAGTTTCCATAGGCAGCTAAAATGAAATAGAGAAAGTAGAGTCAGTCTTATCATAGAATCCCTATAGTGTGAAACAGGCCCTTCGGCCCAACATGTCCACACTGACCCTCAGAGCATCCCATCGAAAACCCATTCCCCTATAACCCACCTAATCTACACATCCCTGAACACTATGGGCAATTTAGCATGGCCAATCCACCTAGCCAGCACTTCTTTGGACTGCGGGAGGAAACCGGAGCACCCAGAGGAAACCCACGCAGACACGGGGAGAATGTGCAAACTCCACATAGACAGTCGCCCGAGGGTGGAATCGAACCCGGGTCTCTGGCACTGTGAGACAGCAGTGCTAATCACTGAGCCATCATGCTACCCGTCTTGTTCCTCCAGAGGGTGAGAATGGAGAATTGATAGGAGATAATAAAAAAAAGCAGACATAATGAATGCATACTTTGTTTCTGTCTTCGTCATAGAAGATACAAATTCATCCCAGTAAAACCCATGAATCAGGAAGTTGAAGAAAGAGAGGAACTTGGTGAAATTATAATCTCTAGGGCAATGGTACTGAGCAAAATGATGGAGCTGTGGGTTGATGTGAATCCAGATCTTGACGGACGTTATCCCAACATATTAAGAGGTGACTAATGTAGCACTTCCCAAAACTGGTTATAACCCAGAAAGTTTCCATGCATTCTGGAAAGTCGTAAATGTAACTCCTCTATTCAAGGGAAAGCAGGAAACTGTAGGCCAGTCAGTTTAATGTCTGTCATGGGGATGATGTCAGATTCAGTCATTATATGCATTAACGGGCCTTTCTCAGATTGGGAGGATATGCTGAGTGGGTTTCCACATGGGTCTGTGCTGATCTCACAACCTTTTAAAATCTATATCAATAACTTAGCTGAGATAATCATAGGCATGATGGATAAATTTACAGATGACACCAAGATATGTAAAGTATGTGGTAACAATGACATAATGAGGATAGAGAAATTAAATGAGTGGGCAAAAATCTAGCAGGTGGAGTATAATGTAGGAAAATGTTAAATTATCTATTTTGGCAGGAAGAATATAAAATCAGTATTATTTAGATGGAGAATCACTATAGAATTTTGAGGTGCAAAGGGATGTAGGGCTTCTAGTGCATGAATCATAATCGCCTCTGTATCTGCATACTTTTTTTTAAGAAGTTTGGGAATGCTATCTTTTATTATGAGAGAAACTGAATATAAAAGTGAGGTTGTATTTCAGTCATACAGGGCATTGATTAAACCACCTCAAATACTACGTGTGATTTTGGGCTCCCTATTTAAGGAAGGATACAGTTGAAAGAAGATTACCAGATTGATACCTGGATAAGCAGGCTATCTTATGAGGAAAGATTGGTCAGGCTGGGGTTGTTGCCATTAGAGTTTTGAAGACTGAAGGTTGATTTGATTGATGTGTACAAGACCTTTAATGATCTTGACAAGGTGAAAGACATTGAAGCAATGTTTACTTTTGTGGATGAGTTTAGAATTAGGGTGCATCATCTCAAAAGTAAAGGTCATTCTTTTAGGAGAGGAGAGGATATGCAACTCCCCCCCTCCAACCAAAGGAGGACAAAGGCACTGATTTAGAGTGGAAAAATAGAGTACAAAAGTAAACTTGCAGGGAACATACAAACTGATTATAAAAGCTTCTATACACAAGAAGAAAAAAGATTAGTAGAGACAATGTGGAACCCTTACAATCATAAACAAACAGAAATCAGAAGTTATAATGGGGAACAGAGACAGCAGACCAATTAAATACATTTTTTGGTTCTGTCTTTTAAAAAGAGGACACAGATAGAGTCCCAAACATATTGTGGAACAAATGGGAGCTGGAACTAAAGGAAATCAGTATTAGTACAGAAAGTGTGTTGGGAAAATTGATGGGATTAAAGGTCAACAAATCCCCAGAGCCAGGTAATTTACATCCCAGAGTACTTAAGGAAGTGGCCCTAGAAATAGTGGATGCATTCGTGGTCATCTTTCGCGATCCATGAGAACAGTTCCCATGGATTAGAAGATAGCTAATGTAACCCCACCATTTAAGAAAGGAAGTAGAGAGAAAACAGGGAATTACAGACATGTTAGCCTGATATTGGTAACAGGGAAAATGCTAAAGTCCACTGTAAAAGATTTAATAGCAAAGCACTTGGAAAAAGTGACACAATTGGACTGATTTACAAAAGGAAAATCATGCCTGATGAATGTATTGGAATTTTGAGGGGATGTAACTGGTACAGTTGATAAGGGGGAACTGGTAGATGTGGTTTACTTTCAGAAACCATTTGATAAGTTCCCATGTAAATAGATTAGCATGTAAAATTAAAGAGAATGGGATTGGGGGTAGTGTACAGACATGGATAGAGAATTGGCTCACAAACAGGAAACAACCGTTAGGAATAAACAAACCATTTTCTGAGTGACTGAGTGACCAGTGCGGTACTGCAGGGATCAGTACTCAGACCTCAGCTACTCACAATATATATTAATGATTTACTTGTATCTTCATCTTGTAGATGATACACACTGCTGTGACTGAATATCAGTGGCAGAGGAAGTGAATACTTATTGATATGCTGCCAAAATAATGGGCTGTTTTGTCTTGGAAGGTGTTAAGCTTCTTGAATGTTTTCAGAGCGGCACTTATCCAGGTAAGTGAGGAATATTCCATTCGGCTCCTGACTTGCGCCTTATGGATGATGAGCATGCTTTGGGGAGTCAGAACGTGAATTTCTTGCTGCAGGATTCATAGCCTCTGACTTGCTCATGTAGCCATATATATATATTCAGTTTCTGGTCATTGGTGACCTCCTGGATGCTAACAATAGAGAGATTCAGCAAAAGCCTTGCCAAAAAAGCTTATCAGATGATGGTTAGATTCTCTCATGTTAAAGATGATCATTGTCTGACATTTGTGTGGATGAATATTACAGGGGGTCAGTTAGCTCAACCGATGGTTGGCTGGTTTGTGATGCAGAGTGATGCCAATAGCACAGGTTCAATTCCCATACTGGCAGTGGTCACCATGAAGTTCCTGCCATTTCAGCCTTGACCTTTGCCCGAGGCAATACTCAGGCGAAACCACCACCAATTGTCTCTCTCCAAGAGCAGCCCTATTGAGACTTTACTTATACAATCAGTCATACAGCATAAAAACAGACACTTCAGCCCAACTCATCAATGCCGATCAAGTTTCCTAAACTAGACGCATTTGCCTGCATTTGGGCCATATACCTCTAAACTTTTCTGATTCATGTATCTGTCCAAATGTCTTTTAAATGTTGTAACTTTACCTGCATCAACTATTTCTTCTGGCATTTCATTCCACAAATAAATTGCTACCCGTGTTAATAAGTTTTTCCCTCATATGCCCTCTAGTTTTGAATTCCCCTATCCTCGGGAAAAGACTTTTGCTATTCACCTTATCTATGTCCCTCATCATTTTATACACCTCAGTAAGGTCACCCCTCAACCTCCTACGCTCTAGTGGAAAACGTCCCAGCCTATCCATATAACATAAACCCTCCAGTTCCAGTAACGTCCTTGTAAATTTTCTCTGCACTCTCTCCAATTTAATGATACCCTTCCTATTGCAGGGAAACTTGAACCACACACAGTACTCTAAAAGCCAACCCTGGTCAGTCCAGATTTTGACTAGGTATTGTCTAAGTCTTGCTGCAGTTGGACCTGGATTGCTTCAGTATCTGAGAAGTCACAACTGGTGCTGATCATTGTGCAATATTAGTGAACATCCCCACTTCTTACCTTGAGAGATGGTCACTGATGAAGCAGCTGAAGATGGTTGCACCCTAGACACACTGTGAGGAACTGTTGTAAAGATGACTGACCTCCAACAACCATAATGTTCTTTGTGCTGGGTACAATTCCAAAGAGCAGAGAGATGTGTCCTACTATTTACTGACTCCAGTTTTGCTAGGATTCCTTTATTCTACACTCGGTCAGATGTGTCCTTGACGTCAAGGGCAGTCACTCTCACTTCACCTCTGGAATTCAGCTTTTTTGACAATGTTTGAAGAAGGGTGTAAAGGCCAGGAGCTGACTGTGAAGAAGCCCAAAGTCAGCATTAATGATCAAGTTACTGCTAAGCAAGTGCTGCCTGCTGCACTTGGGCAAGTTGGAGTTGTCCCATTTTCTGTGCTGTATTTTAGCAAATTTGTCACATAGCCAGGCAAACATCTGTGAAGTGGCTGTAATGGAACAGCTTGGACAGGTCTGGTTCAAAAGTGTTCAATATTTTTGTTGGAATGTTGTCAGGGACCGCAGCTTTTGTAGTATCCAGTAGCATCAGCTGTTTCTTGACATCACATGGAGAGAGACTAATTGGTTGAAGATTGGCATCTATGGCATCTCCCAGAGTGCCACCCTCACCCACTATTAATAACTTCTGGAACGCCCCACCAGTGTTCCTCACCTCTGATCGGATAAGCTGTTTACAAGCACTCGAGTACCAGGCAATTCACTATGTTGAAATAACACACAAATTTGAAAGTGGTTCGATTTTTACTCTAAATTCCTGAGACAGGTGCACTGCTGACTTTGGGCCAAATCCAATCCTTCTTCCAATTCTGTACTTCCCAATATTAACAGATCAGGAACACTGGTCAACATTCCCATGTTGCCTACACATTTAGCAACTGGCAGGACCTTTCCAATAATAATTATTTCTTTTGCTTAAGAATACCTAAAAATAGTTTCCTTAATTTATTCCAAATTTCTGTCACTTCTGGTACAATAAGGTTCTGCATCAGGTAAAGGCTGTCTTTGCTTTTTTTTTTGTATTTTTAAATTGTGCACCGAAAAGGGAAAGGATTTGTTTTAAAAAGCAACGATTGCTGAAAGATAAACACATGTTTTAACCTGACCCTCACTGCAATCACTGTTTATACAGCTGCTGTTCAAGCAGGAGGAGGATTTCCTGACAGACTGGAACTAAGGATCTATATAAATGGAGATTTGGCTGGCAATAAGTAGTTGATTAGTCCACGGACCAATGACCAGTTATCAATCCTCTGCCTGCCGACAAGTAAATGATTGGTTCTCGGGCAGCTGAACAGCTTTAGGCTGTGAACAAGACGGTGAGAAACCTTCGGATTTCCACCAGTTCAGGACCTGTGCCGGTTCCCTGCACACCTTAAGCCTGAATAAAGACAGTTTATTCTTTATTTAGTGATGTTATGAACTGTGACTTCTAATTAATAAATCAGAGATCTTTTAACATGAATCAATCGCCCTTGTGCCTCCTAAAATCCAGTGAAAACATCTGGAGGAGGACAATGAAGAAGCAGTGCTGCAATACAAGGGCCACCTCAGCAGATCCGGTGAACAGAGACCACTGAATTGTTTCTCAGGTTTTTCCTCTGTCCATAACACCACTTTTTTTTTCTCCTGTCTGAAACTGCATAAGAGGAAGTTTGGATGGAGTTAAAATTTTAACTAGTATATACATGCCAACAGTTCATAACTGTCTACCTGTAGCTAGAGTCTATTTACTTGTAATAAATAGTAATTCTTGGTAAGTACAGAAACCTGGTCCATGCTTTTGGTCAACCTGGGTCTGAAATCAGGTAAACTGGGGAATTTTGCATACGTGTAAGATCATAACCCTTTGTAACAACTCCAGAAATTTATTTCCGGCATGCTACCCCAGTGAAATGTCACAATTGCTAGATACAAGCTTCAAATGCTAACAATCCAGAACAGAATTTTACTACAAGATGGCTGCTTACAAAACTTTGACACCGGACGTTAAAACTATTCATTTCTCAATAATTCACTCAACTTTAACACTCTAAAACCTTGAGCAAATCAGAACTCTATAAATACTCAAAAAACCATAAAAAAAACTCAAAGTTCAAGAAATTATTTTTAAAGTCTTTTTTGGCTATTACATATCAGAATCCAGTCACTGACAAGTCCAGTAGTTACATCAAAAAGTAGAAATTGAACAAAACTACTGTTTTAGCCATTATTTTTCTTTCTCACAAACTTAAAAGGTCATTGGGAGAAAACTCTTTGTTGATACATTTACAATGGGAAAACAAGTACAGGGACAGAAGAGGCTGTGTGATGGCAATGTATTACACCCTCCGCCTGATAAATGACAAACGATCTGCAGGTAGTTTCCAACTGCGAGAAGTCCATGTTCATATCTGAATTAGCTTCTGCAATATGATTGTTCTACATTTAATATCTATTTTTGGTAGAAAGTAGTTAGTTTCTGCATTACTGTAAGCAACTGGCAACATGATGACCAAAAGAATGGAGATGTCTTTAGTTCTCTCCATGATTAGATAGTTCATGACAATAAGATTGTTTCAACACAACACTGATTGAATTTAAGATCAAATTATTTTAGTAGGTTGCAAAATTTAACACCCAAATGTACTAAAAGACAAAAGACAGGTTTGCTGTTGATCTTTTCAATGCATATAGGACAAAAGTCAATGTCCTCCATACACAGAAACATGCAATATAATGAACTTTCACATACATCAGTTGAAACAAAACACAAACAATTAAAACAGTTGATGAAACATATGGATTCCATGATAAGGGAATGGATGAAGTCTGTGAATGTTCTCGAAAGTTTAGTAGATGAGTTCCACAGTTTCCTTGATGTTGAATCTGTCTTGTGATCACATCACAACTTCTAAATATTACATTTGTGAGGGAGTCAACTTTTTCTGGCATATGTATAAATAGTTCATTTATTAAATATCAGGGCACCTTTGAGACACCATGAAGCACGAGCTATCCTTGACTCAATGTTACAATTTCAGCAATACATATAAAAGCAAAATATTCTGAATGCCAGCTACAAAAAGAGACAAAATAAATTGATTTTCTGTCTGTGGTCCAGTTTTTTGCTACGTAAAGTAATTTTTTAAAATTTTGTACATTATTTTACAAGTTTTACTTTATCCTTTAGCACTTTAAATTTAGGGTTAGAGCTTATCTTCTTGTAAAAGATTGCCAGGAGTTCCACTTCAGATTTGTAGTTACTATCACCACTCTCAGCGTAGTACTGGGATAGAACCTGCAAGAGTTTGGATACATGTCAACTGAGACAAAGAGTAATTAATTTTTTTTCCTGAAAAACACATTTTTGTCAAAGCATTTCATTTTCTTATTCATCAGGAATCGGTATTCTTGTGAACTGTCCAGTGGAAAACCAACATTTATACTCAACAAGAGAAGAGTGCTGAATTGCTGCCAATGGACTGGCAGAGGCATTGCCATGGAGAATGCACTCATTAATGCCAATAGACAGTTAACTGCTCAACTTTGTTTAAATTTTAAACCTTGATTTAGCATTCATGCAAATTGTCCAGATGACTGCAAGGTAAAATGTTCTGACAAAATTTGTATTTTCCCAGCAATACTCATTTTTCAGTACTATCAAAAAAGTCATGTTATTATGTCATAGGCAAAATAACTATCTAAATCTAGTAACCTGTTTCAATACTCAACAGGGAAAAAGATCAATTTATTATGCAGGATTATTTCTGTTACTAATAATTTCATATTTTGTTTTCATCTTTTGTAATTTGAATTTTACAGCTATCATATACACACATACCTTTTTCCGCAATTTTTTAATAGAAATTTCCTGCTCTGGAGACTGCTGTAGAACAATTTTGATTGTTCTTTTCCAGTTGAATTTCCCTTAAAAAAACAGATAATAATGTATAACATATGAAGTTCGGGATTGCAAACTAAAGACAAATGATCTAAACAGAATGTGCAATGCATTATCTTCCAGTTTTAGAATTTGTTTGGATCCAAATCCACAACAAAACTTCGGATGAGCTAGTCATTTGGAATATGCGCCCTCTAATTTACAAGCAACTAAAAAGAACACTTTATGCAAACATGAAAATATATACACTTTTTTTTAAAATGCTGAGCACGTGTGGGCCTTGCTGAACCCATAAAGAAGGAAAAGATATTTCTTTTGTCAATGGTAGCGACTTGAGTGAGTCAATACATTGAGTCAACACAAACATTTGAGTAATAAACCCAAATTTCAAGTCAGTATTAGGCGTTATCATATTTTGAACCAGATGTAAACTGAAGCCCGACATCCTGCTCAGGCTAATATATACTATTCAATGAAGAGCAGAGAAGTTCTCCCTGTTCTCCTAAAATTATCTGTTCCTTTATTTCACTATTCCTTGTGGGATCTTGTTCTGTGCAGGTTGGCTCCTATGCTTTCCTCCAGAGCAGTTAACTAACCAGGGGCAGCATGGTGGCTCAGTGGTTAGCACTGCTACCCCACAACTCCAGGAACCCAGGCTCAAATCCACCCTCAGGCGACTGTCTGTGTGGAGTTTGCACATTCTCCCCACGTGTGTGTGGGTTTCCTCCGGGTGCTCCGGTTTCCTCCAACAGTCCAAAGATGTGCAGGTTAGGTGGTTTGGCCATGCTAAATTGCCCATAGTGTTCAGGGATGTGTAGATTAGGTGGGTTATAGGGGATGGGTCTGGGTAGGATGCACTGAGGGTCGGTGTGGACTTGTTGGGCCGAAGGGCCTGTTTCCACATTGTAGGGATTCTATGATGATCTAACTTTAAAAGCATTGATTGTACAATATGTGGGGATACTCCGAATTTGAGGGAGGTGCTACATAAATAGAATCTCTCACAGCAATTTTCTAGATGTTGAGAAACTAAGAACAGTAGATGAGAGGAAAAATTTTGGGGTCTCAATGTACAAATTACCAAAGCATATGGTAGACATGTACAAAGAAAACCCAAATGGAAATAGAATGCTGGCTTTTATCTCAAGGGGACTGGAATACAAAGCTCTGGTTAGATCCTATCTGGAGTAATATATTCAATCCAGGGGATTCGGAAAAAAGAATACTGGTCTTGGAAGGGTATGATGCAGATTCACCAGAATACTGGCCCTAAAAATGTTAAATTTTAGGAACTGGGGTGGGGAGGGGTGGGGTTGCGAGAGATTGCGCGCGCGCGCGAGAGAGGTTGCGCGCGCGCGTCTGTCTGTGTGGTAGTGATGGGTGGTAGCGGTGGCAGTGTTAGACAGATTGCATGGATTTGACTTGTGGGTATTTAATCAGCCTGTTCAGACATGACAGTTATGACACACCTCTGGAGCAGTTAAGACTTGACCGCAGGTCTTCTGGTCCAGAAGTAGGGACATTACCACTGAATTACGAGATCCCATGGACATGGCCTCTGTTTTTATACATAAAATTAAACCTCCACCAAGTCACCTATTATTCTAATTAAACAGACAAACATTTCCCATCTGGCCTTTGTACTTCAGTAATCAAATGGCGATCTCACTGAGGTGATTAAGACAAAGCTGAAAAGAGAAATTCTCTCACCCAGTGGAAGAATTCAGAACAGGGCAAATAATCTTTAAATTAAAAAGGGCTGCTCAGCTATTAATAGTATTAAAACAAGAGCACAAGGTAAGATGCAGGAAGCACAATCTAACGGAACGCTGGAATGGACTCAAGGGCCGACGAGCCTACTCCTGTTGCTGTACAAGTTATGTTTTGTATAGAAGGGGAGGTGATAACCTAGTCATATTATTGCTGGACTATTAATCCAGAAACTCAGCTAATGTGCTGGGGACCCAAGTTTGAATCCCACCAGAGCAGATGGTGGAATTTGAATTCAATTAAAAAAAACTACCTAAGACCATGAAGTCACTGTTTGATTGTTGGAAATCTGACATCCTCATTTGGTCTGGCCTACCTGTGACTTTCGAGCCACTGCAATGTGGTTGACTCAACTTCACTCTGAAATGGCCTAGCAAGCCACTCAATTGTATCAGTCGCTACAAAGTCTCAACAAAGAAATGAAACCAGACTGATCACCTGGCATCGAACTAGGCACCAAAAAAGACATGGCAGAAACAGCCCGGTCAACTCTGCAAAGTCCTCCCTACCAGCACTTGGGGGTTTGTGCCAAAATTGGGACAGCTGTCTCACAGACTATTCAAGCAACAGCCTGATATAACCAATCTCATGGAATCATACCTCACAACAACGACTCAGACACTAATATCACTATTGCTGGATATGTCCTGTCCCACCGGCAAGACAGAACTGGAAGAGGTGGTGACATATTCAGGAGGGAGTTTCTCTGGGAGGCTTCAATATTGACTCCAGACACCATGTCATCAAGTTAAACATGGACAAAGAAACCTCCTGCTGATTATCACATAATGCCCTCCCTTAGCTGATGAATCAACACTTGCAGGAAGCACTGGAGGTAAAGGGTGCAAAATATACTCTGGGGGATTTTAGTGTCACCACCTGTAGTCACTTGGCAGCTGTACTACAGATCAAGCTGGTCGGGTCCTAATGGACACAGCTGCTAGGCTGGGTTTGCCGCAGGTGGTGAGGGAACCAATAAGAGTGAAAAACATACTTGACCTCATCCTCACCAACCTGCTGTTGCAGATGTATCTGTCCATGACAATATCGGTAAGAGTGACCATTGCACAGTCCTTGTGGAGACGAAGTCCCGCCTTCACATTGAGATTACCTTCCATACTGTTGTGAGGCACTATCACTGCGCTAAATGGGAGAGAATGAACATCTAGCAACTCAAGACAGGAGAGGCTGTGGTCCATCAACAACAGCAGAATCCTACTCAAACACAATCTGTAACATCATGGCCCAGCATGTCCCCCACTCCACCATCACCACCAAGACAGGGGATCAAACCTGGTTCAATGAAGAGTGCAGGATGGCATGCCAGGAAAAGCACCAGGCATACATAAAAAAATAAGGCATCAATCTGATGATGCTACCAACAGGACTATTTGCATGTCAAACAGCATAAGCAGCAAGTGATAGACAGAAGTAAGCGGTTCCACAACCAACAGATCAGATCTAAACTCTGCAGTCCTGACGTATCCAGGCATGAATGGTGAAAGACAACTAAACAACTCACTGGATGATGAGGCTCCACAAACATCCCTATCCTCAATGATGGAAGAGCCCAGCATATCAGTGCAAAAGATAAGGTTGAAGCATTCTCAGCAATCTTCAGCCAGAAGTGCCGAGTGGATGATCCATCTTGGCATACACCAGTGATCCCCAACATTACAGATACCAGTCTTCAGCCATTTTGATTACTCCACATGATATCAAGAAATGGCTGGAGACACTGGATACTGCAAAGGCTACGGGCCCTGACAGCTTTCTGGCAATAGTATTGAAGACTTCTGTTCCAGAATATGCTGTACTTCTAGCCACGCTATTCTAGTACAGTTACAATACTGGCATCTACCCAACAATGTGGAAAATTGCCCAGGTATGTTCCCTACTTAAAAAGCAGGACAAATTCAACCCGGCCAATTACCGCCCCATCAGTCTACTCTTGTTCATCAGTAAAGCGATGGAAGGTGTCATCAACAGAGCTATCAAGCAGCAACTGCTCAGCAATAACCTGCTCAGTGATGCCCAGTTTGGGTTCCGCCAGGGCCACTCAGCTCCTGACCTCATTACAGCCGAGGTTCAAACATGTACAGAACAGTTGAATTTCTGAGGTGAGAGTGAGAGTGACAGCCATTGATATCAAGGCTGCATTCAACCACGTGTGGCATCAAGGAGTCCTAGCAAAACTGGAATCAATGGGTATCAGGGACAAACTCTCCGGTGGTTGCAGTCATACCTGAAACATAGGAAGATGGTCGTGGTTGTTGGAGTCAGTCATCTCAGCTCCAGGACATCTCTGCAGGAGTTCCTCAGGGTAGTGCACTAGGCCCAACCATCTTCAGCTGCTTCTTCAATGATTTTCTCTCCATCTCAATTCAGAAGTGGAGATGTTTGCTGACGATTGCACAATGTTCAACACCATTCACGATTCCTCAGACACAGAAGCGGTCCACGTTCAAATACAACAAGATGTGGACCATATCCAGGCCTGGGCTAACAGGTGGCAAGTAACATGCATGCCACACAGATGCCAGGCAATGACCATGTCCAATAATAGACAGACAACCTAACCACTGCCCCTTGGCATGCAATAGTACTATCACTGAACCCCTCCACTATCAACATCCTGTGGGGAAGTGGGGTGGAGGGCGGTGGTGGGTGGGTGGGGTGGTGAGGTTACCATTGGCCAGAAACTCAGTTGTACAAACCATGTAAATACAGTGGCTATCAGAGCAGGTCACAGGCTAGGAATACTGCAGCAAGACACTCATCTCCTGATCCAGCCCCCAGTAAAGCCTGTCCAATATCTACAAGGCAAATGTGTGATGGCACACTCCCCACTTGCCTGGATGTGTGCAGCTCCAACAAAACTTAAGAAGTCTGACACCATCTAGGACAAAGCAGCCCACTTGATTGGCACTACATCCACAAACATCCACTTCCTCCACTACCAACACTCAGTACACACTGCTGCACTGTAGAACTTTACCAAAGATCTTTACACAAAACCTTCCAAACCCATGACCACCTCCATTTAGAAGGACAAGGGCAGCAGATACATGGGACCATGACCACCTGCAAATTCCCCTCCAAACCGCTCACCATCCTGACTAGGAAATATATCACCATTCCTAAATCCTGGAATTCCCACCCGAACGGCTTTGTGGGTCCACCCACAGCATGAGGGTGGCAACAGTTAAAGAAGGCAGCTCATCACCATCTTCAAGGGCAATTCGGGGATAGGTAGTAAATGCTGGCCAGGGAGTAGCCCCACATCTCGAGTGAATTAAAAATATCTTTCTATAAAGGACACTAAATATCAAAGCTTAATGGAGAAAAGTGTCTCATACCAGTGTACACTAGTTGCATGTGATAAATCTAAGAGGGATAACACTTTACCACGTATAATTTTTGATGTAACTTATACGTTTGCCAAAACATTTCTAATAGACAATGTTCTTATTTCTTGTTGCTGCCATCTTTGAGATGCAAGGCCTTTTAATAGGGCTTCCTTTTGTTAGATCTGGGACTTCCATCTGCTGGGCCCCTGTTAGGAGTGCCGGCAAGAAGAATGTTGAGGGAAAGGAGGAGGGCGCAAGGAGGTGAGCTGGGAGAAGGAGGGAATGAAAGGGGAGGTGGGGGGAGGGAGGAAGGAGAAAACTGCAAGTGGTGGGAAAAGACAGGAGTAGGGTGGGTGGGGGTAGGCTGCTGCAAATGATGGGAGTGGGGAGGAGTGGCTACAAGAGCTTTGGGATGGAGGAGTGTGCAGCAATGATTTTGGGAGGGAGGAAGAAAAGGAAAAAAAACAGAGGCTGCAAAGGAGAGAGAGCAGTTTTAAATTAAAACTCTAAATTAAGGACAAGCTTGCCAAGTGTGGGGATAATGATTTACAAATCAAAATAGTTGATAGAAGATACAATCTGACAAAAACTTAACTATATTTTGCTAATATTTCAAAGCTGGCATGAGGAAAAGTTGGAAGAGGAAGGATACATGGGTTACATTCCAAGATGAAGGGATAATGAATTGCATTAGTTAAATATCCCACAGGTGAACCCTCTTCAAATCTTATTCTATCTTCTCCTTGGGTAAGTGTAAAGTAGATTAGCTTGAAGAAGGGATATGGGAGAGAGACAACAAGGTGCAGCAAGAGGGGAAGGTCTTATGGTGTAGTGGGTAGTGTCACTGCCTTTGACCAGAAACAAGTCTCTGGTCAAGTCTCACTCTTGGACTACCTGGCCACAGAAGCAGTGTAGATAGTGTGGCTAAGCCAGTTGAGAATCAACTTATAAATCCTTCCAAATATTTAAGGCAGGCAGAAAGAGCAGCAGAGTCTCCTGGTCAGCCATATTTAATGCAGACTGATGCCTCTTAAACTACATCCTCTGGCAAGAGGCTGGGGATCTACTGAAGGAAAAACACACTTTGGAAACAGACACAATAACAATTTGTCTCATGTCACTAGACTCAGACAGCCTCAAAGTCCAAGTTTATTTGAAAAGGCAATACCCTTGGAGGACAGGATCACTGCATTTTTGACATTCATTGCTATTGTTAGTCACATGACATTAGCAAGTGTGGGTTTCAGCAGGAAAAGGTGCATTTTTGTTCTGTTTTATTGCCACCTGAATGAAGGCACAATGATAAACAGTAGGCAAACAGTAACGCAGTGTCCTAAGAGGCTATAACCCAGGCTAGAGGTGTAATGTAAGTCAGATTAATTATGTTTCTTTTGCAGCAACGACTATGCATTTGAATTTATTCTGATGATCACCTTTTAGAGCTTATTCTGAGTAGGCACATGTTCAGTGGATCAAAAGGACAACTCCAGTGCCAGTAATAGAAGAGAAGGTTGAGCTGGGTGTGGATGGTACAGGAAAGGTTCACAACCTTTTACACAACAGATTTCAAGCTGAGAGCTTTAAAATTACATTGCATAAAGAAATGAACAACTTTGAAATAAAATGAATAACAGATCATCAACCTAACCCAATGAAACAAAGCTTTGTGCAGTATAAGCAGAAACATGTCTTTGTGTTAGAACTTTTTCTGATAATTCAGATGAAAATGCTCACAGATACCAACTATGTAGCATGACACAGAAAACATTTAGAAATGCTTATATCTGAAATAACAATTAAACTTTCAGGGAACAAAATACCTAAACTGCAGATCATGCAGTGTAGTCATGAAGTTGTAAGATTTCTAATGTCGAAATACCTTGTTTTACTTCATTATCTTCTTCCATTTCTTCGGCTTCTGGAATTTCCACTTTCTCCCGTTTTGAGTTGGGTTCACCTGTTTGGAGTGCAAGCAGAGTAGCAGTGAGTCAATCATAAGCTTCTACTCTTGGATAAAAAGACAGTTTAAATGGTTCCTGCTGTCAAAGCTGTGACAGCCTGCAGAATGCCCTTGTTGACAGCAAAGAGCAAAATAAAGAGAGGATGGCATATTTGTCCGGATGATATCTCCAGGATTTAATGACTCTGCTCCAGAGATCACAAAGGAGATGGTGGGGCCATACAGGCTTATCCTGCTTCTGAAGGCAGAGGAGGAAGCTAGCCTTCATAACAAAGCAGGGCTAATGGTATTAGCACAGGAGGATATGGATCTAATGTCCAGAACCATTTGATGACCTGCTGAGAACAGAGAAGATGAGTGGCATAAAAATCCACAGGATAATATCCCTCTGTACTACAATGCTTCAGCGCAAAGAAAAACCCACTGGCAAAGTATGTTACTGAAAAGACTTAGCTTGTTAAAAAGCATTACATGGTGCAATGCCTTCTCAGGTGCAGATAGCTGCCCCTTCATTCATAGCTCTTTGATTTTCACTTTGCAGGAGAAGAAAGCATACAATATCCAGGAAAGGTCATATACCAGGGTGTGTGCCCTACCCTCAGTCTTAACGCAGATGGAAGATGTGAACTTGGAAATTGGCAATGTGTCAAAATAGCTTGGGGAAGCAATGGAAAAAGGGTGAAATACTAATGGTTGAACCTTGCCAGAGCTTTGAGGAGTGGCTAGCTCATTTTTACCCATTTTTATTCTCTCATTTGAAAAGCTGCTAACAGTACGTAGCATACAAGATGCGAGCTTCACGAATTGACATCTCAATGACAGGGTCAATACCAGAGAAAGGGTAAGAGGCAGCAGTATTAGCCTCAGAGGCCAGCAGCATCATGGGAGTCAGGTATACTCTCCCCATGCACTGGCTGATCGGTCACGTATCAAATAGTTAGCACAAGATGAGCAGTAGATCATGTATGAGCAGGAGCACATTATAATGGAAGCTGTGCATTGTCTCCATCAAGAGGTGAAGGAGAACACCAGTCATACTTGGCTCACTGGAGATGCCGACCCTTGGAGATTACACACAAACCATGTGCTTATAGGAGCAGCAAAAGGAGATGTGTGGATACCTTGTTGATGCCCGCAAGGCTGTGGAGGAGCTTGGAAAAAGATGGAGGAGTCCGTACATGTCATCTTTCGACTGATTTCATGCATGAATATCACCACTGACAGTGGCCAACTTCATGAAGGCTCATACATGCCAACCAACTAGTGGGTGCAGGAACAGAAAATTAGCATCTACAATATTCAGCAGCACTGAATGTTCTATCGCGATGGCAGGTATGTGCACAGAAGCACAGCCAGATGCTCTCCCGTTCTTGGTTAGTAATCACATATAAGGGTACCTCAGGAGGGTAGAGGAAAGCCTACTGCTAATGAAGGGACTTTCTCAAAGCACCCCTGGGAAACTGCTCCCACATCTGCCTTAGCTCCTCTGCACTGTGCCCCGCCTGAAGGTCAAGCCTGCCCTTACACTGATACACTGGCAGGTTCCTTATACAGAAGACGGTACCCACAGGCATCTCCTTTGCCAGAGCAGTAAAAAGAGGAGCTGCCTTCACTTTGGCCTCAGTCACAGTGAGAGCACAATGCAGAAGCAAGCAGAAAATACAGAAATTACACTAGCATCACAATGGAATGCAGTTGGGCGAATTTCTTTATGGCTCTGTTAAATTCACAACCTTAAATTGAACAAAGACAACATACAGACAACATGGAGTAGGTCACAGGCTTCGTGGTAGCCCAAAGCATACAGAGGCTCACCAGCGGCTGGAATAGCATAAAATGTTGGGGACCAAAATCCTGACATGGGATGGGTAATAGGAATGTAAAACATCAGTGGAGGAGTAACGCACATGGGTCAACAATTGAATGAAAGCACCTACCTCTGGTCTCACATGGATCATACCGCTGCCTGGATTGTCCTGCAATAATGGATAACCCAGGCCTACCTGCTGATACAAACAGGTAAAGCATTTGGAATTGCCTCAGCACATGCCCATTGTAACAGCCACCAGACAGAGCCGGATGAGTCACTTTTGGTGGTTGCACACTTGTTGCATTCTTCAAAGAATTGAAGCCCTTCCTATTGACAAATGGCCCTAGCTCCTGTGATGGTGTTTTAATGACCCCATGTGCAGTCTACCATCCACTGCACAAGACAGAACTCTTAGACGGAGGCAAGTCTTACAGTTCTTTGGATTCATTGTGACAAATGCTGTGGAGTCAGATGCCATCACATTGGGCAGTAGGGGGGGCGCTAATGTCCTAATATCACCAGATTAGTAATCTAAACTGCAAACTGGGGACATGGGTTCGCATTCCACCATGGCAGATGGCGAAATCTGAATTCAATAAAACTCTGGAATGAAAACTAGTACAATTGCTTGTTGCAAACACCATCTGGTTTACCAATGCCCTTGGGTAAAGGAATCTGCTATCCTTATCTGTTCTGGCATATAAATGACTCCAGATCCACAGCAATGTGGCTGGCTCTCAACTGCCCTCAATTACCAAGCTGACAATAATAAATGGCAGAAAAAAATGCTGGCCTGGTGAGTGACATTCAATCAACCAACCTCCTAAAAGTTGTAACTATGATGGATGGCTGATTGTGAAATCCTACATATATAGGAAGAATTCTACGCAGGAGTCTGCAGAAGACCTGGAAGGAGCCAACACATAATTATTCAGCAGGGCTGTCACTGGCCATACTTCTGGGATGACCTGCTGCAAAATGCATAGCCATCAGAGTCCTGGCTGCTCCAATAGATCAAGAATGCTGGCCTTTGGCCAAATTACCCATATCATACTCCTGCCCTTCAGTCATTGCAACTGGATACATTACTCACAGTATTGCACCTCCATCATGATCCACCCAACTGCTGCATAAGTAAACCCCATGTCAGAGAGCACCCTTCAATACAGAGTTGCACAGATCAGTGTAAGTGACTCTAGCAATGTTGCCCAAAACAAGGAACACCAACACTTGATGAACCTCAAAATGATAATTTCACAATACCAGCTCTCCGGCTATGCAAGAGATCATTCTTGCTGCCTTCTCCCTTAATGCTGGTCACCTTACTAGATGTTAATTTTAACAGACAATTGATTTCCAATTTGTAACAGTCTCAGGTGAGTTGCTGCAACGCTGACACAGAGTGGGACCTGTGCGCCATTTGTCAAATCTCACTTAAGTGAAAAACTGGGGCCATTTACAAAGCTTAAATGCTTACCCATTTCTGCTGGAAAACCTACTTGCAAGCAGGAATACTTTGGGAAAGCTGGCCCAACACACAGTTTCTAAATTTCCATGCTCCCTCCGCTTCCAGAGGGACAGAAAAACTCCAACCATTGGCTTGGAGTTTTCATGGGCTTTTCCCATTATCTTGCCTCAACTGTGAAGAAGCAATTACAGTGATCGTGTAAAATGGAAGTTTTCAAAGATATCTCCCTGGAATTTCTCCTGAAACTGCAGAAATTCAGCTGAATATTTGTAAATATCAGAAGACATTGACTGCTGAATAAAATGCAAGAATTTTGCTGCAAACACAATAGCAAATCGCTGGATTACTCCAAGTATCTCACAAGATCCAAAACACTAACTACATACCTTCACTGGATGTTTTCTGTTTACGCTTCTTGCCCTTCTTGCTGCCAAGTGCATTTTCACTGCCCTCTTGCTCACAAGCCTCTGCTTGATTGCCATTTTCCTCCACAATATGGGCTCCATCTTTCTTGCGCAGTTTTTTAAGCTTTTTCTTTTTTTCCTTCAGTGTTTTATTTTGTTCCTTTGTTTTAGAATCTAGTTCATGCTTCAAAGAATTTTTACATTCCTCTGAGTTTAAGAGTTTCTTTCCTTTTTTGGATTTTTTCTGCCGTTTCTCTTTTGCATCCTGTTTGTCTCCTTCCCTGTCTTCACTTTTGACTACAGGTGCCTGGTTCTGGTCTACTTCCACAGATTCTGCTGGGGCCACACCATTTGGAGTGTCATTTTGCATTGGTTGTTCTTTATTTTTATCCTTAGTAAAACAAATTTAATTTACTTCGATAGCATGAATAATTACATTACAGAATTATCAATATTACATACTGGAACATTCTCAATGTCACATGCATATTCCTACCACATTACAAAATAGTGCTCTTAACCTGCTCCGCGGTATAGAGTGGATGCTGTTTTGTCAATATTGCTTTAGAAGATGTCAAATATTCCAGCATCCATAGCTCTTTGGACAGCCAATTCTAGATTTTCACTATCCTTTGTTTCCTGATTTCACTTAACGCAGCTCGAATATAAAACTTCTGCTCTCTTGTTCTAGTGATAAGAACTCCAACTTCACTAGTCTCTCTTGTGAGTAAAGCATTTGATCTTTGCTACCAGGTAATGAATCATCTATCACTTTTCAAGGACCTTGGTAAACTTACAAAAGACGCTCAAACTTTGTTTTGCCTTTCATTCTAACTATGGCCTAAACAGTGCTTTGGCAAAGTTAAGAGTTAACCCCTTGCTTTTGTATTCCTTGTCTGATTCATAAAACCTAGGATTCTAAATGCATTTAAAAATTGTTTTGTTAAACACTTGAATAAACAAAACAAAAAGCACTTAAGTCCAGCTTCCCTTTAACTACCTTTAAAATTCTCAAATTACTTCCTTGAGGATTTAGTCTTATCTTTACATCTGGCAGTTGTAAATCGAATCACGTGCCCAATTTCAGCTTCCTTACCCACAACTACTTTGTCCCCAAACTACTTGTACCAATGCCATAATATTGGTAGTGTTGGCCACTGCCTCACCTATTCTGCTGCAAAAATCTAGCTCATGCTTTAAATTATCTTGAGGCTTATGTCTCCGATGGCTTCCCTGTTGATCTTTTTTGCATTAAGTCTCATAACTAGGTCCAACAGTCTCCAAATTCTACTGGTTCTCTGCATTTCCAAACATGTTGATTTCAAAATTTTTGCCCTTACTTGCACACCTCTTTATGGTATCACCCCGACCCTATCTTGAAATTTCTTCCCACTTAATACTCATATTCACCCTACGCTCCTTCAATACCAGATTGTAACACAGCTGTTAACTCGGTTGAGTTGACCAAAGATTGAACCTGTAAATTTCCTGGGCTGTAAGTTTGCTAATAGTCTGTCACAGCAGGCTGCAAAGGGAGTTGTTACAGTCTTCCCTAGAGGGAACTGTTAGAGGATTTGAGAGTATCCACGGGGGTAAGGAAAGTCCCAGGAACAACAGCACACAGTCAGTTTAACATCATTGGTGGGTAACATATAAGAAGCATGAATCGGGAAAATAAAATCAAACAAGCACTTGGACAGTTTTGCATCAATAATGGAGAGCCAGCACAGATTTGGAGAAGACAGATTGTGCTCCACTAATCGAATTAAACTTTTGATGAAGTAATAGAGAATGTGGATGAAGGGAATGCTGCACATATGGAACAAAAACAAAGTTGCTGGAAAAGCTCAGCAGGTCTGGCAGTATCTGTGAAGGAAAAAACAGAGTTAACGTTTCGGGTCCAGTGAACCTTCCTCAGAACCTGTATACATGAATTTTGAGAAAGCATTTGATAAGTAACAAAGCATGCTGGTTAACAAAACTGGAGTTCATGGAATAGGAAGATCGGGATTGGTAAAATTGGCAAATGGTTGTTTTACCGAAAGAAGAAAATGGATGAAACAGAGTTCCCCAAGTTCAATCCTCAGGCAAAAATGTTCTTTCAATATATTAAAATTATTTGGATATTGAAATACAGAACAAAATTTAAAAATTTGTCGATCGTACCAAATTTAAGAGCTATGGCTCACAGAGAGGATAATACCAATGGATTCCACCAGAACATAGTTAAGATGACAGAATGGGTGACAAGTAGCAGATGGAATTTAGTACAGAGAAATGTCAGATGATTTATTCTAGTAGAATGGAAAAGGAGAAGAAATATAGAATAAATGGCAGGATTCAAAACAGGGCTCAGGAACAGAATGATCAGTGGCTGCACATGCACATGAAGGCATTAGGACACTGAGGGATAAGTTAGCAAGGCATATTAGATCCTGAGCTTCATCAATAGAGATATTAAAGTACATAAGCAAGAAGTAATGTTGAACCTTTAAAAAAGTTTGGTTAGCACACAATTACTGTGCTCACTGTAGGAAGGACACAAGAGTCATCAAGGGCTTACAGAGAATATTTAGGGGAGGTTTGATGGGTGATTATGACATGCTTATCTAAGGCAGACAAAGCAAAGCTCATTAGCGGGTGGTAAAAGCAGTAAGGGGCATAAATTTAAGGTTTTAGGAAAGAGACACAGCATGTTCGAAGGGAGAATGTATTTATTGCTGTGAAAAACAATGAATGATTTCAAAAGAAGCAAATGAGGGAAACAAATTTATAGAGCTATGGAGATAGACCAGAGGAATGGGACTGACTGGATTACTTTAGAGAGTCATCATGCACTTGATGGGTCAAATGACCAAACAGTCAGAGAGTCATAGAGCCATACAGCATGGAAACAGACCCATTGGTCCAACTCGTCCATGCTGACCAGGTTTCCCAAACTAAACTAGCCCCTTTTACCTGTATTTGGCTCATAAACCTCTAAATCATGTACCTGTCTAATTGCCTTTTAAATGTTGTAACTGTACCTGCACCAACCATGTCCTCTGGCAATTCATTCCACATACGAACTACCCTCTCTGTGAAAATGTTGCCCATCAAGTCCCTTTTAAAACTTTCCCCTCTCACTTTAAAATTATGTCCTCTATTTTGAATTCCCCTACCCCAGGGAAAAGACCTTTGCAATTCAGCTGATCAATACCCCTTATGATTTTATAAATCTCTATAAAGTCACCCCTCAACCTCCTACACTTCAGAGAAAATAGTCCCAGCCTATCCTTATAATTCAAACCCTCCAGTTCCGGTAACATCCTTGTAAACCTTTCTGCACCTTCTCCAATTTAATAATATCCTTCCCATAGCAGGGCGACCAGAACTGTACGCAGTACTCCAAAAGTGGCCTCACCAATGTGCTGTACAGCTGCAACAACTCCGATAGTCAATTCTGTGACCGTTGAGGACAAGCGTGCCAAATGCCTTTTTCACCATCCTATCTACCTGTGACGTCACTTTCAAGGAACTATGTACCTGAACCCCTAGGACTTGCTATTCAACCCAGGACCCTACCATTAACTGTGTAATCCTGCCGTGGTTTGTCTTACCAAAATGCATCACCTCATATTTATCTAAATTAAATTCCATCTGCCACCCCTTTGCCCAGCTCATCAAAATCCCATTGGACTCTTAGATAACCTTCTTCACTGTCCGCTATACCACCAATTTTGGTGTCATTCGCAAACTACCTATGTTTCTTATATTCTCATCCAAATCGTTTACATAAATGTCAATACCCAGCACTGATTGCTGTGGCACACCACTGGTCACAGGCCTCCGGTCCAAAAAGTAACCCTCTACCGTCATCCTCTTTCTCCAACCGACAAGCCAATTTTGTCCCCAATTGGCTAGTGGTCCCTGGATCCCATGTGATCTAACTTTATTAACCAGTCTACCAAGTGGAACCTTGTCGAAGACCTTGCTGAAGTCCACGTGGACAATATCTACCACTCTATTCTCAACTATGTGCTTGGTCATGTGCGCAACAAACTCAATCAAGTTTGACAGACACGAATTCCAGTGCACAAAACCATGCTGACCATCCTAATCAGTCCCTACCTCTCCAAATGCATGTAAATCCTGTCTCAAAATCCCTTCCAAAAACTTACTCACCACTGACATCAGACTCACTGGTCTATAGCTCTCTGGCTTTTCCTTGCAGTTTTTCTTAAATAAAGGCACAACATTAGCCACCCTCCAGTCTTCCAGCGCCTCAACCGTGGCAGTAGATAATACAAATATCTCTGCTATGGTCCTTGCAATTTCTTCCTTAGCTTTCCACAATGTCCTAGGATACAGTTGAACAGGTCCCAGTGACTTACCTACTTTTATGCATTTCAGACCTCCAGCACCCCCTCTTCTGCAATGTGGACTGTTTCAAGACATCACTAATTATTTCCCAAAGTTCCCTAGTTTCCTTGTCTTTCTCCAAAGTAAAAACTAACTCAAAATATTCATTTAGTATTGCACCTATTTCCTGTGGTTCCACATATAAACAGGCTCGTTGATCTTTAAGGAGCCATATTCTCTCCTTAGTTGCTTTTTTGTCCTTAACATTCTTGCAGAATCTCTTTTTTGATTTATTCAGTGAGAATTGTGCTTCAATACCTATGTTTGCTTCACTGCCAGTCCTTGAACTTTCTAATAAGTGAGAAAACCAAAGCTTGTAGCACGTTCTGTTTTGACCTAAGGTCAATTGCAGGTGATTTACTGGAGTTGGAATAGCAGTTGTGCATGTTGACTTACCTTGCAGAGAGCAGCAGCAAAGACATCCCAAACCTGCCCCTGTAGTGCCTCATTGTAGATCTGCAAACTGTTTTTCATCCAGTTCTGCAACACAATGGAAAATATATAAATATCTCTCGATGTATTTTCTCCACGTGTAACTTATGCTGTTTCTGAAATTGACCATTGCTACTAAGTCAATACTTCAAACTTTCACTTTTAAGACCATCGGTATCAAGCTTTCTCAGGGCAACTTGAACTCAACTTCAGACCTTTAGAAATTGTCCAAAACAAAATGATATGCTGGCAACACACACAGACACACAAAATCAACATTTGTAAAGAGAAACCTTATGTTTCAGAATGCATCTTTCAGAGTTTCAAAGATTACAGATTTGGAACATTAGAATATATCATATCTTTTCAACTGCTGACTGACTTGGGTATATTTACTAATTTTTGTTTTTATTGTAGATTTTCAGCACTTCAAGCTTTTTTTACTTATAAGTTGTTTGTACATCAGTATATTAAACTGTGCATTAAGTCAAAGATGCTTTAAAATGTATACTTTCAGAAATTTGCATTTACATAAACATTTATAGATTGCCTGTATTTAAACACATGTACACACATACACACTAAAACCAAAATATTGGTGCACCTAGATATCAGTTTGCTACAGATGCAGAGCCGTCTTAAAATGCTGAGCAGTTGTAAACTCTTGTCTGAAAGTGCAAAGAATGCAAGCTGCAAGGTCCCTGACCAAAGATAGGCTAAAAATGAAAGTAAAAGCTGGTAAAGTTGCCACTGTCCTTTGGACTACAGTGCTGCTTTCTCATTAGAGAGATGGACGACAGGTGGTGGTTTAATCTGGGGGTCACCACACCTCAGGCAAGGGGAGAGGTTGAGAAGGAGAGTCCTTCATGGTAATCTCAGCAGTTGCAAGAATTGAATCAATGCTGTTGGCACCAGTTTGCATCATAAACTGGCCATCCAGCCAACTGAGCTACCCGACACTAATAATAATACAAGTACGTTGCATCTGCTCTATTAAAACACTATATTATTGATATTGTGAGTAATACTATAGGAGATATCCAAGTAATGGCTACAATTTTAAAAGATTAAGAAAGTGACTTCCAGTCCTCACATATTTGCATTAATAATTCCCAATTTAACCTTATTTCATGTTACCTATCACAACAAAGGACACTTACCTAAACAAGCAATCGAAATTCATACGCTCTACATTTGCTGTTGTTCAAGTGACAACTGTGAGTACAGAAAAGTAGTTTTATACAGTAAATGATGATGGCATGAGAGATTCTGTTTACCCTGGGGGTCTCTGTTTAAATTATATGCTTTATGAAAATGATTGCTTTACTAAACATTTTGAAATATCCTGTAGGAAGCTTTTTCTGTCTTATAAACTGTTAAAATCCACACAAGTACTACACAATTGCAGAGTTTGATGAAATGCATCCTGGTAAATATGTCACAATATTAAAATCCGGTTATCATTAAACAGAAAAGTTAAAATACACAAACCTGAAATTTGATTTTTTTTCGAGGTATGTTGTCATACGAATTCATTTGTTCCAGAATTTCACGCACCTTGGGGCTAACATTTGATTCATTCATGACTTGATGGACTTTCTAGATACAGGAAAAAAGACCAAAGTTAACATCTACAGCTGTACTCATGGACCAGACCAAACTCTCTTCAAATATATCAAGGAGATAGCCTAGACCCCAAATTTTTCTTATTTAAAGGCAACTGTAAGGTGCTGCATTCCAGAGGTAATTTGATTGGTTATGTTACTCGGCTTTAAACAAAACACACTTTATTCTTAGTCTACAGTTAAAATACAAACAAACAAGAACTGGTCTAATTTTAACTCTAATGGAAAACTTAACTGAGCAATAGATCATTTAACCACTAAACAGCAACTGTTCCAATATCATAATATCCCATAAATACATGCTTGGCAAAGGCAAATTCAGTAAAACAGATTCTCTCATATACAATTCTAGCAGCAAAGAAAACTCCAGCTTTTAGCTGTAACAGAGACAGACAGACAGTTTCCACAACCAACTTCAAAATCCCAGCAAGTACTGAAAGCTAAATTAAACCCAGGTTCTGTGAGAACCTGACTTCACCCATTCGTGTTGCTTCTATTACAGAATCATAGAATTTCTAGAGTGTGGAAGCAGGCCATTTGGCCCATCGAATCCTCACCAGAGCATCCCACCCAGACCTTCTCCCCTAACCGAAACTCTGTAGCCCTGCATTTCCCATGACTAATCCACCTAGCCTGCATATTCCTAGACACCTTGGGGAATTTAGCAAGGCCAATCCATCTAATCTCCCCATCTTTGGACTGTGGGATGAAACCAGAGCACCCGAAGGAAACCCACACAGACATGGGGAGAATGTGCAAATCCTACACATTAAAAAAAACCCAAGGCCTAACAAGCTACTTACTAAATTGGCTTGAAACAGACCAGTTGGCACCTCTGTTTCAACCTCTCTTCATTAAAAAAAGGACAAAGTACACCTCTTAAAGCCATAGTATTGTCACAACTCTAAAACGCATACTGCCTTTATTAACTTTTACACACCATGTGTCAGACACAGTTCAGTTCCTGAAAAGAGTCACATTTGACTTGAAACATTAACAGTTTCTCTACCCACAGATGCTGCAAGACCTGCTGAGTTTCTCCAACACTGTTTCAACGTAAGGCCCACTATTACAATCATCTGTAACAAATACAAACAACCAAAAATTGCAGTAAACAATAGTAAGAAAATATAACCCCTTTTTTTTGATCCCTGCACCTAAAGCAGCAGTATGACTAAGCAGAGAGTTTTTTTGAATTTCCTTCATGGGTTACACACCTCTGGAGCAGAGGTAGGGACAGAACCACTGTGCCACAAGAGGGCCCTCCTCATGGGACTGAATGACCTATTTACCGATCATATGTTTAAACCTGACAGTAACAGAATCCAACTGCGATAATACTGGAGTCCACATTAAACAAAACTATATATACTGTAAACACAGAAATCATTGCTTCGTTTAAAACAGACTAACTAATTTACTGAGAGATAGTAGGAACTGCCGATGCTGGAGTCTGAGATAACAAGGTGTGGAGCTGGAGGAACACAGCAGGCCAGGCAGCATCAGAGGAGCAGGAAAGCTCACGTTTTGGGTCGGGACCCTTCTTCAGAAATGG